>NW_027185318.1:3813758-4413758 GCF_022577435.1 Embiotoca jacksoni
TCTTGGATGCAATAATTATTCCATCAGCCAGCAGTGTGTTCCCTGATTGTGCTCTTGGGCTGTCGCTGCAGGGGGTGTACAGTGGAGAGGGAGTGTTGAGCAGAAGAAGAGGGGGGAGGGTGGGGGGGTTGTCAGTCCAGGATGTAGGGAAAGAGGGAGGGGAGGGAAGGGGAGTGGAGGGGGGCTGTGTTTTTGGCAGCAGCCCACCCAGTCCTGTCCATAGGAGCCCAGAACAGGACTAATGAGCTCAGGCTGGCCTCTGAGGAGACTGCTGCTCCCGAGGACACACAGGGATCTGTTCCTTTTCCCTCTTTCACTTTGTTTCACATGTTCTGTCTCTTTTCCTAAAACTCCTCGGTCTCCAAATTTCTCACGTTTTCTTCTTTTCCTCCACTTTTCTTTACTTCTCTGTGGCAATCTTTGTGTTGACAAGCACCTCTTTGTCTTCCCTGTATTTCTCTGAAATCTCACTGCTTGAGTGAAAACCCTTTGAGTGCATTTGAATTTCCTCGGGGTATTACTTTCCTCGCTGACCTTGAATTACTGATTGTGGGCTGAGTGTTAGCTGATCCAGAGCGATGCCATACCTGGAACCACTCTAAGTCTGGCCAGATTCCCTGCAGGCCAGCCGGGGATATTGGTGCTGTCCTGTAAGTTGCAGGAGTTTAGACAGTGCATGGGCTCTGGGAGACAAGGGGCCGTGATATCGGTGGATTTTAATTAGAGGAATGTCAAAAAAGCTGGGCTCAGTTACAGCAGTGGGCTCTGTTGGGTGCCAGCACAGCAGAAGGGCCGTGTGTCTATCTAGATATCACTAAAGTAAAGGGAAGAGTTGATTTTACCTACCTGCCTCTCATCTAATGGAGCTGCCCCACCTGTATACAATGATCAAAACTCTATTATGCTCTGTCACTGACCTAAAATGATTGGTGAGCATCCTCTGTCATAATCGCTTAGCTTTTGTTGCAGAGATGGACTTGATTGTATCCCAGAGGGTCTTCACATGTCATGTCCATCACAGTTTCTTTTCCTGTTTGATCAAGATAAATGCATGTATTTGCAGGGGCTCTCTGCTTTGGCAGCTTATTTGGTCTTCAACAGGCAAAACAAAATATTTGGCTGGCAATCACTTGTCTTATAGTGTTGCAGTTTCTGTATGAAAACATCAAGGTTTCAGAGAAGTCCACCATTTCTCACTGAAGTCGAGGCCTGAAGCAATATCTTGGATTGGGAGTAGGAGATAGGAGTTGGATGAAAAGTATTTTTAGTGTGGAGAATTGTGGTGAGTGGTGTCACAGTGTGGTTCGCCTGCTGACTTTCTTTACTTTGGCAAACTGCAAGAAGATTGTTGACCTTTATGTTATATTGTCAGTGTGCGATTTCTAAAGGTTTTACAGCTGGCACTTAAAAATGTCAAGGCAAACATTTGAAATCAAAAAGCTCTCGGTTGGGCACCTCGCTGGAAAGAAACGTTACCTGAAAAAAAAGGATTTGCTTAAGTATGAACTTTCATGGCATGGTGGTTTTTATGAGTATAGCTTCACTTTAATGGTGTTTTTTTGTTTTCTTATTCCAGGGCAGCTCAGAAGCTGAATCTGTCCTCCAAGCGGAAGAAACACCAGCCCTCACTGCTCCACCCGCAGGAGCCCTCCATTTACCCGACCAACTTCAGCGGCATCCTGCAGGTGTCCCCGCCCCCCGCCCCGCCATGCCTGCTCCGAGCCGTGTCCAAAGTGAAAGAGAACCCAGGGATGGGAAAGGTGAGAACAGACACACAAAGAATAAAGTGTAACACTGCACAACAGACTGCCGGCATAAGCTACCATTCCCTGCCTACGCACACATGTAGACGCAGACCCCTGTTTGAGGGGGTGAATGCAGAGTGGCGACAGAGTGGTCCACAGGCAGCATGCCGTCTGGTCCAGTCCATGCAGATGCAGTCAGATAAGCCTGCTGGAATGTCATGAATTCACTCAGTTTGTGAGACCAGCATTCCTCGCTCTGGACACAGAAACCCTGGAAAGAAATAACAACTGTAATTCACCAGTCTGCGGTCCTGTTAAGAGCAGGATTTCTAATTCCATTTTAGGTACATTTGAGGTACATCGTGCGATAATGAAAATCAGGCTGGCAGCAATAGGACAGTCATTAAACAAAGCTGTATAAACACATCGCTCTTCCTTTGTGGTTTATTGGGTATTGTTTGTCTGAGCTGGCGTCCTGTATTTATAAAGCAGAAGAAGTCCCCTAACAAGATTAGATCCCACCTGGATAGGAAGTGCTCGCTTCTGCTGCCAGGTATCCAGACGGTTGAAATTTTGCCACATATTGTAAATCTACCATTTACATGCGGGCTTCATAAAAAAAAAACTGTTATTAACAAGACTCCTCAAGCCCACACCTGACATATACTGTAGATCTGTTCAGCTAAAGGGGCTGGTTTTAAAGGGGAAAGCAGGATTTATGATATTGTTCCAAGCCTATGAGGACAGATTTCCAGGTTTTCTTATTGTAAAGCAAATACATCAATGTGATTTCTCTCTTCCTTTCTCCCTGTCTCTCTTTTTAAATCAGGGTAGAAATAACCTTTTCAGTTGCCTACATCGCTTTCACTTTGCCTGCTTATGTTTCATATTAATTCAACTGAAGACTTCGATGAATGTCTTGTTTCCATCAGGCGTATGTGGGTCACTTCCACTTCACTTTTGACCTAGACACAGTTCTTTCAGGTATAGACAGCGGTGTGGGCGGAGTAATGCCACCATACACTAATGGATTTTGTGAGGGATCAAGGGACAGGGAAACAGAGGCCATTAGCATGGAGTCCGGGTGTGAAAATACTGCAGCCAATCCTCCGTGACCTCCAGTGTCTGATCTCTGCCAACATAAATAAAACGGAGACATTAGTTCGCCTGGTAGCCTCTAACTCGTAGACAGACACACAGCAGTCGTATGTAGGGTTTAAATGTCATAGCAAATGTAATTTACTCAACATATGCACACGTCAGTCACGATAACAGCCCTCTGCGGAGTATAAAGAGAGTTTGCACTTGGCCTGAGGAATCCGAGATGAATTCACTCACTGAAAGAAAGGGATTTCCAGTCACATTGTTTCAGAGTGCTGGAGCCTGGATCTATTCTCTTGCAATATTTATATACTAGTCAGGGGAAGAATAGGCCTTTTGTGGGGGCGTGAAGATGGTGGAGAGTTCCAGGCTGGGCAAAACAATCTTCTGTGAAAAGGGGAAGGGAGTTAGCTGTATTTTAAGGTTTTCATTTCAGCTTGTGAGGCATCATAGACGCTTTTTCAAGAAGCTTTAAAATGGCTCAGGATTGAGTTCCCTATCACACACACGGCAGCATATAGAAACTAGTCAGTTGATGTAATGCTAGGTGTAACACTAAACACTCTAAACATATCCCAAGTGCCGTTTCTGTCCCCTGTCGGTCACACATATACTCTCACAGAGCCTTCAGAGAAATAGAAGTGGCACATATCTGACCATCAGATTGTAAAGCAGTCTGTCAGGGTTTTAAAAGCAGGTGATGGTAAATGGGGGTTTTGTACAGACTCACACACAAACCACACAGAGTGTATCTCTGGAGCATTGGAGAGGCAGGAAATGGTAACATTTCTCTGCTATTGTTTGTAAGGTGGTGCAACAATACACAACTCACATAATGACTTCCCTCCTGTTACCACGGCAATAGCATTAGACATGAATGGGCTTGTCAGAGCAGTGCTGAATCAACACCTTTAGTTATTAATCTGTCCTCCAATTTAGCATAAAAGGCTGACAAGATGACCTGTGGAGTGTGTTCAGACTGTGAGCTCACTTCATGAATGTCAAGCCCCAGAATGCAACAGGGTAGGTCTCCAGCTTTTTTTTAATGTGGAGCAGGCATTTTCCAGGAAGAAAAGGAGAAGGAGCAGAGAGAGTAGGTGGGATAAGAGGGGGGGGCCATATGCTCCTGCACTCTCATGCTGCTGAGCGGCTCCTGGTCCAGGAAAATAACGTCTAGTGGGATAATCCCCCAGCAGGGTGCTCCACACACACACACACACACACACACACACACACACACACACACACACACACACACACACACACACACACACACACACACACACACACACCAATTTCCACTGTTTTCAGCTGTGACTTTCAATACTCACCTTGCCACATTTTACCATTAGGCAGTGTGTTGACCCATCGAGTTTGCAAGTCAATGTGAGACTAGTGTTTCCATGGTAACCTTCGGTGTCCATCAGCTCTGACAAAGTGGACGTGATGTTAATGCAAAATGCTGAAGGACCTTCTCAGTTTGCAACTTATATACTGGTTATAAACTGCCATCCATACATTTCTCCTCTTCCCTTTGTGCATTGGTAGTAAACAATTTTAAACTGAGCCTCATTTTTTTTCCTCCTCTGTGCTGAACCTGAAAAATAAATTCTTAAATCTCTTTGCTGACTCCATCTGCCCCTTTGTCATGTTTTGTGCCTTCGCACTCGCTAATCCTCCCTTTTCTCCCCATTCTCTCTCTGCGTATCTGTCTCGCTCTGGGGTTTAGGTGAAAGTGATGATGCGTATCTGTCCATCTCTGGAGGCTGCCGACTCTTCAGAGTCTCAGTCCTTCCTGAAAGTAGACAGCAGAAAGAAGCAGCTGACTCTCTATGACCCCGCGTCCAGCCCACACTCCGGCTCAGGGCACAGGAGGTCTGCCACTGTGGCCGTCCCAAAGATATTTGCCTTCGATGCTGTTTTTACCCAGGATGCCTCACAAGTAAGGGCCACTGTGTGTGTTCTTGTGTGTATGTATAGTTTTTTTTTTTTTTTTTTAAAGGTGTTGTGTGGGAATTCAGCCTCTCAAGGGCAAAAGGACGTCTTCATGCCGGCAGGGTGTGACCAGGGGCTTAGAGGAAAAATGCTTGTCTTGGGTCAGGGGGCATTCTTACCAGTGTGGGCCTAACAGCTGGGCCTTTTAAGCCTCCTGAGGAATGACTTGAATCCACTCCACTTATATCTAACCTCTCCTTTCATAGAACAGCTATATCTAACCTCAGCCCTCTGCAGCAAACAGCAGGCATATCCACTGACATCAAAGACAAAGGGCAGCTATATGTTTACTGCATTGTATCTTCGGATGGGTCCAGTTTCACTGTCTCCACAGGTTAAGACAAACACCCGTCTTTTTAATGGAATAATTGGCTGTTACTTGCAGCAAAATTTAAAGAAAATCTGAGGTCAAGTATTTAATGCATTTCCCCGTAGTGCGGTAAACTCTAAATAGCTATAAGAGCAGAGGAGGTTGTCATCACTGGTGTAGGATGCATTTCCATAACAGTGGGAACCTCAGATCTTGTATCATACCACCTACTTAGAGCAATTATTTTCCCTCAGTAAGCTGCTGATTGCTGAAGCCTAAATGTTTCTGCTGCAGAGCCGAAGCCAAGCTGCTGGATTGTGCCGCTGGGACAGCACTGCTGGTGGCTAACAGTAACAGCAAGCTGTTCTGCTGTTAGTGGTCTTGTTTGCTGTGTGATGTATGGGAAAGGGGCCTGTGCTGCAGAAGCCTCGCCCCAGAGGACCCATGCTGAAACACATTGCAAAAACTAGCCACACATTACAGCACATGCAAACACACACACACACACCCCTGAGTGATGAAAAATACTGAAACCATGAATGTGATTTGGTGTAACCGATGCCAAATAACGGATAGTATTTAAGGATTCATTGTTCTCAGTTTGCCTGTTTTACAGTGCTTCTTGGATGTTGCTGAATTGTAAATTGACAGTGAGGGGGCTGCTTCTGTTTTTCACAGGCTGAGGTGTGCTCAGGGACTGTGGCTGAGGTCATCCAGTCCGTGGTGAATGGTGCAGACGGTTGCATCTTCTGCTTCGGTCAAGTCAAGCTCGGTAAGATCCTCCACTGGCTACAGATTAGACAAGTGCCTTTGTTAGCCAAGGAAAACTCTCATTGCTCTTTGTTAGCTACACTTGATGTCCACAATTGGCTTAGCGGTGCACTGGGTTGAGTCAAGGAATGGGAGATTGGAGGAAAAGGAACGGGTAGTGAGTCTTGGGGTGGGGGTGGGGGTGAGGGGTTGAAGTGCTGCGTCCAGGCTTCAGGGCTCAGTCTGTAATTAAAATCTTAGTAATTGGCCTGGCCAGTGATTGTAGTGCTTTCCTCATGCTGCTGGTTCCACGTGCAATAATTCTTCACTGAGTAACTGCTTCTGGAAGAGGTCCTTGGATTAGCATTTGATTTTTATTTGCCATGTACCTCTGATCCCCCACGTCAGCCATTATTTTTTTTTTTCATCATCAGTTGTTAAACACAATAACGCTCAGAAAATATCCGGTCAGTGTCTATTTCTTTGTGAACCTTCTGCCCGTTCCAGGCAGCTCGATGAAAGAAGTAATTTTAGTTTGAACATATAGTGAGTGTAGCTGGCTTCCAGACACAAGGCAATATTTCCATTTCCATCCTCCTCTGCCTTTTACACATCCCCAGGCAAGACATACACCATGATTGGCAAAGACGGCTCCACTCAGAGCCTCGGCATTGTGCCCTGTGCCATTTCCTGGCTCTTCAAGCTCATCAACGAGCGCAAGGAGAAGACGGGCACGCGCTTCTCGGTCCGCGTGTCTGCCGTGGAAATCTTTGGAAAAGACGAGGAGCTGAAGGACTTGCTGTCTGAGGTGTCGACAGGCAGCCTGCAGGAGGGCCAGTCCCCGGGAATCCACCTGAGAGAGGATCCCATCTGTGGCACTCAGGTGAGAAGCATTCCATCGCTCATATTTTTTCTTTGTTCGCTGATCCTTTCTTTCTCCCTGCGGGTTATAATGTATTAGTCTGTCTGAGTATTGATCTTTTTCTGTCTGTGATCTACTTCCTCTACTCCCAAAGATGTTTAAACTTCTTGTGAGTGCATGTGTTTTTTTTTTTTTATCTCCCAGGACTTCCTAGTTGTTCTTGCTCTGCCCGCTCCTGAAATCTTTGCTTTATATTTCTACCAAACCCATCTGTGCTATCGATGGCTTTCTTCTTACCTTTGTATCGACTCTCCTGTCAGCATCCATAAGCATCTATTACCCATGTGTTAGCGTTAGCCCTCTACGGGGCAATAGAAGTATTATTGGGGGATGGTGGACGACTGTAGGGTTTGAAGGCACTCACAGGTGTTGCTGTCAGATGTTGTTTTTTGGGGATATGTACGGACTCCAACTTCAAAGGCTGTGCACTTCTGTGAAGCTCCTTCTTGCTCTGCTGCTCAGCAGCCACGCGTGGGCTCCCTTCATGATGCCCCCCCGCCTTCTCTGTCTCCCTCCTATCCCCCCCCCCCCTTTCTTTCTGTATCCCATCACCATCATCACATCATGGTGAAGGAAGTGCCCCTGCCTCCTGCTCCACCATTACCTCTCCTAATCCTCCTCCCTCTGTGTGCATATCTGCTGTTTTAATTGCCCCCGAGACCCAATCTAATGGGCAAGAAATGTGGGCCGGGGTCCAATTAACTGGCTCCCCTCTCTTCCACCGGTATCCTTTTCACATCCATCCTCTTTCTCAAGCCCTGTGTGGCCTCTTTTGCTAACCCTAACCCTGCTGTCTGTCTCTTCCTTCCCCCCCTAGCTCCAGAATCAGAGCGAGCTTCGTGCACCGACCGCTGACAAAGCCGCCTTCTTCCTGGATGCAGCCATCGCCGCACGCAGCACCAGCAGACCAAATGCTGATGAGGACGAGAGGCGCAACTCCCACATGCTGTTCACGCTGCACATCTACCAGTACCGCATGGAGAAGAGCGGCAAAGGCGGAAGTTAGTATTACTACGTTACTACTGCTCTGGAGCTACAAGTTGTCACCACACATTTTCGAACTATATGTTTGAAGTCTCTGTTCTGCCACACAGTAATCAGTTAGTATGCATATAGTTGGAAAAGTCCAAATCAATGTGAGAAGCCTGGCTGACTGGACTTTAAACGTTTTGCTACTGCTGTAGGAATAACATCAGTCACCCACATAACAACATGTAACTCTATGATTTTTTTTTACAATGACAGCCAGGTTGCTAAAGCTGCATTTTGAATCATTAGAAGAAAAGTGTTGTTTCTGATTGTCAGTGGATTCTTTTGTTTTTATGTCTATATCAATGGAGACTCCTTGTTACCATGGGTTACTCATCTGGTAGGAGTGAAACAGTCTGGGTGCAATTTGAATCATTTCAATGTTGTAATCTTACTCATAAATGAGCCAGATGGCTCCGACAGAGCTGTGCCTCGCCTGCCATCATGGCACTGTGCGTGAAGAGCGAAGTTCAGAGAGGGAGTGTCTGTGCTTGCCTCACCTGGTTCTTCTTCTGCTGTTGGCATAGTGTCAGGCGGACGGAGCAGGCTGCACCTCATCGATTTGGGGAGCTGTGAAAAGGTCCTGAGCAAGAGCAGAGACGGAGGGGGAGGCCTGTGTCTTTCCCTGAACGCACTGGGAAATGTCATCATGGCTTTAGCAAATGGAGCGAAACATGTACCTTACAAGTAAGAAAACCACTATTAGTTTTACTGTCGGTTTTATCGACTTGTTGTATCTACTGTTAATTATTTCAGGCATGTCACTGCATGTGGCGTCAACCGTACAGGTTTGCTGTGTGACTATTTATTTCGCTTGTTTAGTTAGCCTCACATAAGACCTTACTTGGTGTTGCACGAGATTATATTGCAATTAATCAGGTATGAAAAGATTAAAGACTTGTCATATGGGAGTGTTTTTCGGCATAGAGAATTCAAAACATATTCCACTGGAGACATGCCAGCTATATCTTTAGCAGTGGGTTTTAACATATTACAAAGTTGTTTGTTAATGACAGTGTGAATGCTTTCTGTAGGGACAGCAAACTGACCATGCTGTTGAGGGAGTCCCTCGGCAACATCAACTGCAGAACCACAATGATTGCCCACATCTCCGACTGCCCGGCCAACTATGCTGACTCACTCACCACCATCCAGCTGGCATCCCGCATCCACCGCATGAGGAAGAAGAAATCTAAGGTAGACTGATGAACTCATTAGCACTGATTATGTGTTTAAATGTATGCAGTAATAAACTAACATTGTATGAAAATCCAGTAACAGCAAGTAATGTAATCTTGCAATTTAAATCAGGCATTTAACAACTTATTTTATTGCTTATAACTCATTGTTATTAATTATTTATAAATGATAAATGCAGCTTAATTGTTATTTTACATCATATTTAAGTGTTTCAAGTATAGTAATTATATTCCCAATGTGCATTTGCAACTACATTCATCATAAATCGTAACATGATTTAAGTCCCTAAATTGTTCTTCCTTCTGTAATTTTGGAGCTATTAAGTGAATGAATGTGTTAATGCCTCTGCAAATGAAATATTATTAGTGCGGTAACTCAGAGCTAGTTTTTTCTCAGCTCCTCACATAATCATGTAATCAATACCACTTCTTAAGGAAGTGTGTAATGCATTCCCATGGATTAGAGAAATATATGCTCCAGATAATTAGCTGGAATGACAGCATGTATTTATTTTGGTCCTGGTCCCAGTGGTGATTATAATGCAGTCCACATACAGCAATTTGTATTACTGACATTAATTTCTGTGTGACTATTGATGTGCACTTTTAACCTTTAGATAAATATTGACTGGTAACGTCATAGAAATTAATATTTGCCCTAAATTGATTCTTACAATGAAATTAAGATAATAATCTACTATAAATTATGAGGGTTACAATGGTTTTGTAAAATGGGAATACTGTTAGATTAACATCTGAAGAAGATAAAACCACATTACTGTCATCACTTAATGAGGTAATTTCAAATGCAAAAAGACTAATGTCTCCTCCATTTGAACTCTGCTGTGCAGTATGCATCCAGTTCATCTGGGGGGGAAAGTTCCTGTGAGGAAGGCAGGATCCGCCGGCCACCCCACCTCAGGCCCTTCCACCCTCGGACAGTAGCCCTGGACCCAGACCTGCCCTCCCTGCTCAGTGACCCAGACTACTCCTCCAGTAGTGAACAGTCTTGTGATACTGTTATCTACGTGGGCCCCGGGGGAACTGCAATCTCAGACAGGGAGCTTAGTGACAACGAAGGCCCACCAGCCTTCGTTCCGATTATCCCTTCCCTTAACAGGAAGAAGTCTACAAAAGACGGCCCCCTGGACAGAGACCAGTTCTTTAAATGCAACACATTTGCTGAACTGCAGGAGAGGCTGGAGTGTATAGATGGCAGTGAAGAACCCACTGCCTTTGTTGGAGAGGACAAGCGAAACCAGGCTAGCCCCAAGACCGACAAATCTAAGGAGAGCCCAGGCTCTGTTTCACCAAAGATTGTAGCAAATACTTCCTACAACCAAGAGGGCGTCTCAACCAAACAATCTCCCAAATCTGTCCCCACGCAGCCATCCTGCAGCCCCAACGCTAAGTCTAAAGTGGACAATGCCAAGAGGCAATGCATACCTGCAGAGAGCGTTCAAAATATATGCAGAACCAGCGCTGATGGTGAGAAGGTCTTGGCTTCAGAGACCCAGGTTAGTACAAACAGACTGGCAGGTGCTACAGTGCCAACCTCTGAGCCTGTGGTGAGGGAGAAGGTCTACTTCAACAAGAAATCCTTGCCAAAGCCGGCCCCGCCTCCCTTACAGCAGAGAGAAAATGCAGACATTGAAGAAAGATCCAGCACCAGAATGCCACCTGTGGGAATGAGCCACCAAGCTGTGAAAAGAAGGGATCCCTGCACTCCCCATTTGCTCAGAGGTCCGGTGGAGGTGTGCCAGGTGCGCTCCACCTTGAGGGAAAGATGTCTGGATCGGGACATCCTTAGAGCTACCGTCACCCTGCAGCAGCCTGTGGAGCTGAATGGAGAGGATGAGCTGGTGTTCACTGTGGTGGAGGAGCTGTCGATAGGCAGTCTTGTTGATAGGGGTCGGCCATCAAGCATCATCAGCTTTAACAGTGACTGCTCCCTTCAGGCCCTGGCCTCTGGTTCCCGACCTGTCAGCATCATCAGCAGCATCAATGATGAATTTGACGCCTACACCTCAGCCGTGGGAGGATCAGAGGTGAACATTGCGGTGGTCACACCCCTTCAGGATGGAGCAATGGAGTGTATAGACAGCAGGGGTTCATCTATTAGCTCCTGGCTGAGTGAGGTCAGTGTCTGCACTTTGGAAAGTGAAGGGGCTCATTCGACAGACGTCTTCCTTCCACAGGCCAAACACATGGGACCAGAGGCAACCTTTTACTTCGATTCCCTGGACATGTTTCATTGCGTGTCCTCTCCTAGGGATGCCAAGAACTCGCTAAATGACAGTGGATTTAGTTTTTCGGAACTAGACAGTGACAGTGCTGCCTCAAGCAAACTATCGTTGACAAAGTGCCCCCCATCACCGGAATCAGCTAAAGGCTCCCTCAGATTCACATCTAAAATAACTAAAGCTCACTCGCTTAGCTCCTCCCCACTTTCACAGGGCCCCTCCATAGTCCACTCCAGTCTTCCCAGGAAGATTAAACCTACCTCATCCATCTCCCATAGTAGCAGCAGCAGTAGCAGCAGCAGAGACCCACCAAGGCAAGAGGTGAAGCAGGAGAATCCTTGGCAGCGCGTCGACAACCACTCAGAACCTCAGTTTTCTGACTCCAGCAGCACCAGCAAATTTCTCAGAACCCCACCCAGTGGCATCCCTTCCAGCAAAACACCCAACAACAGCAACAGTGTACCTCGCCCACCCAAGGTGCAGGGGTCTACCTCATCCCAGAGGGTGGTCGATGGCTGTGAGAAGTCAGCCAGTAAGACTCCACCCAGCAAAATGCCTCAGCTGAGACGAGGTGCCACCACCCTGGGAACAGTGCCCGTCATCCATTCCTCCACGGACTACAAGGGAACCCAAGATATCATTGGATCTACCACAAGCCTTAAATTCTCCTCTCTGGGGAAAAACAATAAGGCTAACTCTCAGAAAGCGAGCAATCTCCCTAAACCTGGCTGCACCTCGCCTCCTCCCCCTCCAGTAAGAAAGTCCAGTCTTGACCATAAGACTAAAACCCTGCTGCCCCAAAGTGCCTTAAAGTCAGCATATTGGGAGGCAGGGAGGACCTCCGGAGCAAGGGCAGCTGTATCAGAGGATGAGCTTGAGGTACGTCACAGAGTAGACTCTGCCAGTTTCAAAACCGCCAGCCTCAACACAGCCAAAGTTACGTCCAGCCTGAAGGCCAAAGGGCAGAGAGAGGCTGGGCAGCATTATGGCAGTCAAATGTCGCTGGAAAGGTGTGAAAGCGTGTCCTTGTCTGGTTCCAGGGCTGCGCTTAGTAGGGAGAATAGCGGGGCAAGTCTGGGGAGCAGCAGCAGCAAATCCAACAAGTCCATTCCAAGATTTGGTATTCCTAATTCATCCAGCTCTCCTATAGCTACCTGCCCATCTTCCCCAAGTGTAGGAAATATTAGCAAACCTGGGCAGGTAAAAGCCTCTGTAAACCCCAGAGCATTAGGAGCAGCTGCTGGTAGCAAGGCACGATCTCTGTCAGCAAACAGCTCCAAGGGCCTGAGCTCCTCCACAAAGTCTTTGGCTGCTCCTGTTACCAGAAATACAAACGCCAACCTGCCTCCGTCAGGACGAACGTCAGCCCCTCGGACCACCGCTGCCGTCACCGCTAAACCCGGAAGAGCAACCATCATGGGCACAAAGCAGGCCATTAGGGCCGCAAACAGCCGTGTAAGCGAACTGGCCACGGGCAACATATCGGGCAAACACGTGAGAGCCTCAGTAGACTCGGACAGCGGGAACGACAGTGGGGTGAACGTTGGTGACGACCAATCCCCCATGGCCATGCTGCCCTCTCCATACAGTAAAATCACAGCACCCAGGCGGCCTCAACGCTACAGCAGCGGCCACGGCAGCGACAACAGCAGCGTGTTGAGCGGGGAGCTGCCTCCAGCGATGGGCCGCACAGCTCTGTTCTACCACAGCGGCGGCAGCAGCGGCTATGAAAGCATGATCCGAGACAGTGAAGCCACAGGCAGCGCCTCCTCTGCCCACGACTCGATGAGCGAGAGCGGGATTTCATCTTCAGGCAGAGCAAGGAGCTGCAAGTATCCCAAGAAGAGAGCAAATGGTGAGAAACTAATTTGGGTTTTGGGATTAGCGGTGCAGAAATAGGTAATATTCACCAGTATTAGCATATATAACATGCTGGTAATTGCAGTGCATGTGGCTTCTATCAAAGTGTTTTGCTGTGAAACTAGACGCATAGCACAAGAAATTAGTGCTCTCTCAAAGGAAATTAACCATAACTTTATGAATTCATTCTTATTACTCTCACAAATTGGTATTTCATTGGATTTTGCTCTCCTCCTGAATCAGCTGCATACATTATTCATACACATATGTGAAAATATAAGTGAATGCTTCGAACAAGATGACTTCGAACTGTGTTATGATCGAATAAGATAAATTGAACACGGTGACCTGGTCGAGGTCTTTGCATAGAGTATAACCATTTGAATTCACGTGTATAAAACAAATATTTTAAATGTATTCAAGCTGTGGATGTACAGAAGAGCAACACACGGAACCCTTATAAATATGCAATCACCACAACTCTGCCATCCTGTGAAAAGCCTTGCATCACTTTATATCTCAGAGTGGGGCTCATACATATTTTCCCACAGATCCCAGCAGATACTGTTATTGTATGCCATCATTGTAACTGGAGCCTGTCTAACCATGTGCATGCCTTTCTAGGCTTCCAGAGGAGGCGGCTGATCCCGGCACCCCTGCCGGACACCTCAACCCTGGGGAAGAAGGCGGTCACTGCAGGCCAGTGGGTGGATCTGCCTCCGATGTCTGGACCGCTGAAGGAGCCCTTCGAGATCAAGGTGTACGAGATCGATGATGTGGAACGTCTCCAAAGGCGGCGTCAGGAGGAAACCACAGAGGTGAGCAGACGGTCACTCCTGACTTTCTCCACACGGTGGTTCATGTTGCTGAACATGTTTTAGAAAATGTAATATCTGGGTCAAAGCCTTGTGAATCCCACTTGCTAAGCCTCAGCAATATTTTGCATGTGCAACACTGATGCCATGCATGCTCAAGATGTGCCACATTGACTTACGTTGTGGGAATTTCTTAGCTCCCTTCTTCCCAGTTTCTTTTTAAAGAGCAGGACAGGAATAATATGTCCCAGACGTCTGACCTTCAGTCAGCTCAGTGGCAAATCCTGGAGTTAAAATGTCTGATTCCCAGAGCTTGGAATTTTGGCAGCGTTCCTCCGCAATGTCAAGAGTTCAGGAGGCAATTACTGACGAGGGTTAATTGGTTTTAATATGAATGATGCCTCGGTTTACTGCTGACGATGGTGGTGGAAGTGTTATGGAGGCGTGTAAGAGGGAAAAAGAAGGTGTGATTAAAGAACTGGTCAGAGAATGTGTGAAGAACACAAGGAGGCCAGACACCACCCCAAATCTGCTCACCGCTGGCACTCATCACCGGCCGCCTGATGGCTTTTTATAGCTGGCTCCTTTTCTGTGGATCATTAACTTCTCCCACAAGTTTGGAGCAGCCAGAGATGGATATTTGAGAGAAGCTATTAAACCAGCTAAAGGTGGTAGTTTTGATTTACTTTCAATTAAGACGAAATTATCTTTAATCTCTCTCCCAGGCAGTCATCACTGCCTGAATGACAAGTAATTCATTGCATTTCCATGATTTTCCCTCATTTATGTCTACAGCATACTTGTATATTAAGATAGAGATCAAATACTGACAGTAAATGCCATTTATATAATACTCTTTTTGTCTTTTTCAACATGCTAACTTGGTTATTTCTTTTCCCCAATTTTGTCTTCAGCAACCATTCCAGGATGTGGACAAGGTGAGTTTGATTTTTACAGCGACTGACGTTAAATTGAAAGACTTTGTCATATTACTTTAAAGTTTGTATTTGATTGTACCTGGTTTCTGACCAAATGAAAAATTTCTACTATACTGTTTGACAGAAATTTTGTATTTGATATTTTACTTTTAACAATTATTTTTACTTTCCTACTCCGTGCCGTGCCACATTTGTTACTGTAATTAATCATCTCTCTGTCTTCCAGGGCCTGCTGTATTTTAACAGTAAGCTGAAGATACTGGAGAGAAGGCAACAGCAAGTGAGAGAACTGAAAGCAAAGCATCAAGTGTTGTTGGAGGAGCTGGAGGACACCAAGGCCCGACTGATGATGGACCCGAGCAAGTGGATAGGAGAGTGTAAGTAGCTGCTAATTTTCTTCCCAATGTAAGTTGATATCCAAACTTTAAAGTGTGTTCGGTGGTGAACCACATAACCCAACACGAATCTCTCATTCGAACAGTTGAGGTGGACCAGAATTTGGACAAAGAGTCTCCGGAGTACCTGGAGGCCTTGGCACAGGCCACAGAGGAGCTGGAGTTCTGCGTCAACCTATGCAAGTCCCGTGTCATGATGGTAACCTGCTTCGACATCAGCATGCAGACGTCTGGCACTCAGGAGGGACTGCGTGAAGTGGAAGTCTGAGGACAAAAGAAAGTACAGGTGGAAAAAATGAGGAAGTGAGAAGACAAAAGAAGATGAAATGTAGCAGTCAGCCAATAGATATCACTGGAATGAAGAACAAGAGACAGAATTGAGTTGAGAGTGGATCTTTACAAGAAAACAGAGGAGATCTCGACCACCCAGCTGCAGTGCCTCGTTGTCCAGGACATGGCAGAGAAACAAAACGTGAGCACAAATGCTGTTGCCTCTATTGTGGCAAAGCAGTGGCCATCACTTACTCAAGAGTCAATGAACAACACCTGGAAGTGCCTTTTTTATTGTTTTGATTTGAGTCATTATTTTTCATAAGGTGCAGGTATCTTAAGCATACCGAAGTAAACCCAGAACATATTGCTTTTCAAAACGTATTTTATATTGCATTGTATAGTGTATTTAAATGAATATGTGGTGTGTACAAATATCCTTTTAAGGGAAAAAAAAAATAAAAGAAAAAAAAGCAATAAGCTAATGTTATTGCTCTCCCAGACTTTGCCTTTTCTCTTGTTTCAAACCTCAGTCAGCATTTTATCCATGTTCATTCAGCCTCTTGCGCCTTATGTTAACTCTCTGGCTCTGTAGTTTTCTAGATTTTCAAACTGGACTATGTTATCTCATCAAGGACTGCATTTGCTGTTGTCACTCATCTCCTGCCAGCTGGCCTGTGAAAGCTCGCAGGGTAGAGTGAATGTTTTTCCCTCCAGTTGCCTTGATCAAAATGAGTCTCAGTGGATGCACTAAGGTAGAGCAGCAGTAATGTTGGGGGACGGAGGGCTTATTCAAGCTGTGCTTGCCCATGTTTATCTCACTGAAAATGAGAGATTAAGCCAAAACATATCAATCAGAGTGGCACTGTGGTGGACAGTGAGTGATTATTCCTGATTCAGCCATTCTCTCTGGTGCCTCAATAGGTGGTCATGCAACCTTGAGAGACTTAACCTTCCCTACACTGGCCTATGACGATAGTTAGATGAATGGTTACACTGATGGCGGTGCTCATCAGTGAACCCTCTTTCGCTCCAAATGGGCTTGGACTGAGGGCTTTCTATACACTGTAAAACAAAGGAGCACAGATTAGACAGCACAAGTCTGCCAGCCTCTTATTCCAAGCGTTGCCAAGCCTCGGCTCTATGCATTCCAATACATTTACTGCAACTACTGTAAGAACCTCAATACTGACTTAAGGGCAACAACACAGTTTGGCCTCTTCAGTCCCCGACTCTACTCTTTTTTTTTTTTTTTTTTTAACAGGCAGATTGACTACATTGACAAGACTCCGGAATTGTTAGTTTCCCATGAAAGGATGCAGTGAGAAAGAGCAAATGATCGTGACATTGTTTCTTAAAATCAATCATGATATCAGCTCTTTGTAGCTGCCAGAATGTGTTTATGAATCAAACAGCTGACACAGAGAGAACAAAGATGATCAGTGAAAATGATTGTTCAGAAAAACAGACTGGCTTTGATGTACGTATCTTGGTGTGTTTGATTTCTATATCTATGACAAATATGACTTTGTTTTCTTTCTTTTACAAATATGTACTCTCTCAGGCCCTCTCTGAAGATGCTGCATGAGATTTTTTAATCATTTTTAAGAATGATTTCTACTCCATTTTTACCATTCTAATTTTTTACAATAGTTTCGGTTTTCACTAATGTGGGTTTAGGCTCATAAATTAAATAACTATTACCAAACCAAGACCTTTTTCCAAGAAATTATTATATATCTAAGGTCATATTTCATATCAAAACCCATATTTTCTAATATCTTTGTTTTTGTATAGGATTTTCAAACCCTGTGTATAAATGTACAATACGGCAGCTTGTGTTTTACTTTTACAGTACCTGTGAATAAAATGTTTCTTCTTACTGACGATTCAAAGTTGAATATTTTCCCACAGTTCACATGTTCTGTATTCATGGGATTGTTTGTTTTCAGACCAACACAAAGAGTAAAAGGTCTCCACCACAGAAGGTACATTATAATGGAAAACCAAACGGTCTCCATTGTAGCAATAGTTAACAAACACAACCTACCTTTCTCAGCATTATTCTCCTCCAAAACCTGAAGCTACAACCTGAAAATGAGATCTGAACTGCACCAGCAACACTGAAATACCAGGTGCAGCCTGCTTGTTTACTTTTTGCACTTTCAGTTTTTATGATATTAATAAACCTGTGCTTGTACATTTCCCATTGGTTTAATATGAAATATAAGAGAGTGGGCTGTATGGTGTAGCCAGTAGCCAAGATTCAAGTTTATTTGAATTCATTTTATTGCGCAAAATAAAAATCCATATACAAACATTCACAAAAACAGTGACTGATTCTAAACTCAATTTACATGGTTAACCTTGTATTTTCCTATAAATGTCCAATTATATGGACGCACTGATATTAAGACACCAAATGTTCCATCAACAATCTTTATTAGATTATGACAGCAGAGCATAGAAGTCTGCACTGGTTTTCACCAACATCAAGCTCTTAGAGTCAGTAGTGGTGCCTTTTAAACACCATCAGTGTCAGCTTTACACGTGGAAATGCGAGAAATGCCGCTGAGGATTAGAAATATTAAACTTGTGTTTGCATGGTGGGTTAAGCTGCAAGGACATCACAGTTTAAGCCCTGAAAAGACAATGTTACAGCATGAGAAGCACACGGAGCATGAGCAATTACGTTTTGGGTGGCCAATTAATGCAAAAACAGAAAGTATGAGCCTGATTGATCTAAAATATAATACATTGTCAACAATTTCTACCTGAATGTTTAAAGTACCCCACATGGACGTTTGCCTCTTAAAGCTTAAAATAACAGATTCTTTAGAATAATACGGCTATAACAAAAAAAGAGAAAGAGTGTTCACCTGTCAATACCCACTGTGGAATTAATGGCAATAATATTAGCATAACAATGAAAATGTAAATAGTGCAGTCCTCTGTAGTGATCAGCATTACAAACTATTAAATTAGAAAATCAGTCTGTAGATAAAACATTCTGTTTGAATTTTTCATGAACTATAGGAATCAGAACACGTGTTCTTGGCCTGCCTTAAATATAATAAAGAAAGGGAAACTTATCACTGCTCTGTAGTCATTAAATTTAAGGTCACTCTTGAAAACATACTCAGGATGGAGTTGTTGAAAGAAACCACGTAATTAAGCAAATTAATGAATCTAATTAAAAACAAATTAATCCAACTGTATTCTCCTCTACACTCCAGACCTGTGCGTGGCGGTAATGTACCCTGAAGTTGGACTGCAAACCGCCAATAATAATAAAAAATTTAAAAAAAACCTGAAGAAAAAGAGGGAAGACGCAACACAGGTGTTTTTAATCATTTCACCTGATTAGGCCTCAGGGTCTGTGTGGGCGCCTGAGTGATTGACCGCTTTGTTGCACCTGTGTGTGTATGTGTGTCTGCAATGGGCCAATTCGTCGCATTAAACTCAAAGAAAAGCAGTTTTTTTTTAATGTTTTGAAGTTTATCCAACGAAATGGTGAAGTTGTTTTGGAAAATACACGTCTCAGCTGAATCCTGCAAAAACAAGTGTTGTTGTGAACACGGAAACAAAACTCACGAGGGCTGCACCGCATGGCGTTTGTTGGCAAAATCCCAAAGAATTCAAACAAAGGCCAACACTGCAGGTAAATTACTATATTTGTTGTCTGCTGTTTGGTTGAGTTGATACGTGGTTTTTTTTAAATTTATTTATTTATTTTTTTATTATTAGTGAACTATAATTTGTATTACTGCTGCATTTGAGCTATTATGAGCCAGAATTAAAAACAGGGAGAGCAGGGAAATCCTTCAGTTAAATACAGAATGGAGTTTGGAGGTTTACTGGCTTCTTGGCTTCACCACAGTTGAACCATGTGAAAAAATGATTGCTGTGTCCTGGTTTATTGTTATGGGATGTGACCATCAGCCCATAGCTGGGCTATATTACATTATGATATCAATACTGTGATATGGGGTCAGATCATATTTTGGATATTGTGATTTGGCATTAGTGTTGTCTCTTTTTCTGGATTTAGAGTCTGCATAACAGTCAAGTGATGTCATTTTCTGATCTTACCAGACTGTTAGTTGTTGTGTTGTTGGCTTTTACCCACTTAGTCTTCATATCCAAGTTACTGACAACTTTTCAATCAAATTTCACATTGTGTAAGTCATCCCTACAATATTATTTAAATATTGATGTTTGATTTTTAACTTTTGCAGATGAATCACCATCTGTGGGTTGTGGGTCGCCTCTTGTGGGTTGCTTGAGTGTATGAAATACGAGGTGAAATCAGGGACATACAAGTGAATTGTATTTTTCTTTTTCATTTAACTAGAATCATCATGATGAAATTTCTAAAATGTTGTTTTTTTGACATAAGGAATGCGATAAAGAGAGAACGAAGGTGTAGTGATTAATTCCTCCTCATATCAGGAGGGCCTTGTGCCCAGTATGACAAAAAGTCCTGTGGAGAAATATCCTGTAGCTGTGTGGATGTGTTCAGCTTGAACCTGACCCCTGCTGTGCAATAACATCTTACCTCCTCCCTGTTAATTCTGTTTTGATCAAAAGCTTGAGAGGTTAATTTGGTTGACTGGTAAGACCAGCTGGTCACTGTGTTTTCAATCCAATTCTATGGTTGACTTTGGCTCTCAGGCTTTGTGGATTTTGGTGCTTTTTCACTTCTTGTGAAGACTAGTTCACTTTACAGAAGAATCATTAAATACACCACTACATGCACACGATTCTGACAAATAACATGTAGGGAATTGTATTCTGTTTTTGAAATTAGTATTCAGTAAATCATCAGCCTGGAGTCATTTGGCAGACAGCAAAAGCCTTATCTAATTTTTTTTTTTTTTTGGACAAAATCACTCAAAAACCTGTCGGCTCTGTACCTTGTTGCTCTTGGGAAGTCTGTGTCTGAGTAGAAACATTTGGCAAAGGCTGCTGCAGACGTCTGATGGCCGCCGAGCGCAGTCGGCCCCGTATATCCCAGCCCTCTTGCCTCGGGGCTCTCATCATTAGTCGGGAGCTGGGTGTCGTGTGAGAATAAAAATGAGTTCACTGAAAAGTCAAGATTCCCCCCATCCACCCTCCCCTCCTTCACCCCAACCCGGCACTGACCCTGTGTTAGAACTCCACTGACTTCCCTCTCAGGAGTTTTTATCCAAACCAAATCCCAATCCACTCCCATTTCTCAGCCCATTTGATTTCCCTTTTCTTCCTGTCTCGTCTTTGCTTCCATTCTCATCTCAGTTCATTCCAGTTTCTGCACTATTCAGAGTAGTTACTTCTGTCAAGCTGAATCTGAATATTTTTAATATTTTTAATTGAGATCCAAATCTTAAAAACACATTTGCATTTAGATTTTTTTAAAATCCTTTTGTATTTTTTCATGCATCATTTTCGATGACCTCAAGTTGCAGAGAGAGTTTACATATATTGAGAAAGCGGGCTTTTTGAACCCTCACTCCCCCCCCTGCCCCTCTGTTAGACTGCCTGCATGTGCCCTGTGCGTTGTTAGTCGTTGGTAGGAGTTGCTCAGTTTTGGATTTACAGCCCTGCAGTCCCACAGATTGGTCTGTCTAAACCGAGCATGCTCTTTGAAGAAGACTCGTAAACCTGACCACATGCTGCCACTTATTCACAGTAATTAAAACAAGCTGGCGTGGAGAAAAGTCCTTAAATTATTGGAGGCTGGGCGAGATGTAAGCCTCACGCACGCACGCACACACACACACACACACACACACAGGCTCTGGTTGTGCTTCAGGAGGGTCGTAACTATTGACATCTCCATCCCTAAAACAGATTGCACATGTGAGGAGTTTTGCACCAAGACAGAAACCTTCAAGAATCCTGAAAGCTTCCCCCCCCCACATGTACTGTAAATTCTTTCAGGATGGGTGGTCATACTAATACAACAACATGCCACTGAGCTGAGAGAGTGCTGCAGGCAGTAAATCAAACCCAAAACAATCCATTCTATCAGAGGGATTTTATTACCCTTTAAGAGACAACTTCAACTAGTTTTGCTGTGTAATTTAGCCAGGCATCCGGGGCAACAGGGTAAACATGGCCACTATAAATTGTAACCATGTAAATGATATACAGCTAATAATTTAACACACTGGTACAAATTGTGATGTGAATCATCTCCCTTGTATGACGATCCCTGAACTCCGAGTTCTCATGCTGCCTGTCTGATTTGGACAGTAATGAGGAGCAGGATGTGGGTCATGAGTTCAAACGGCCTGTGAGCTGGCAAGGTAATGAGTGTTTAGGCTCGCACACACAGTCACACCCGCACTGCCAATCTCTGATGCAGTCTGACGGTGAGCTGCCAGCATTGAGTTACAGGAAAGAGGGTGTTTCATATTTTTAAGTTTTTATGCAATTTCCTCCATCTTTGCACAGGAACTTAAAAGAAATGACGACAGTGTGCGTTTCAAAATCTTTTTATTCATGCAGCAGTCGTTGCCTTATAATGGTTGGGCAGTACATGATGCACTGACCTTGTCCAAGAATGATATGCAGAGTTCCTCTCTCCACCTCCTGCACTAACCTTGTTTTATCTGCAGTCTTGTAGTCCCTCAGTCCAGATTGCTTGTAGATAACCGTGATTTACATAAAGGCTTTGTTTAGAAACACTGTTTTAAAATGCTTTCAGAATACTGATATGAGGAGTTAATGTGCAATGAATATTCATTAACTTGAAAAAAGAGCTCTATACAGTTGAGCAGAGAAAATAAACCGTGTAAAGTCCTTGATTATCGGCTGTTGTAGGTTGCGGTACACTACAGTCGGGTTAATGGCTTTGTGTTCTCCTATGAACGTCTTTGTTCTTTTTTTTTTTTTTTAAAGGTTTAATTTTAAAGATCTTTCAAATTGCACTCAAGAGATCAGTGGCCATAAAAGTTCATTATTCCCACAGAAGAAGTGAAATAATTTGATTTTAGAAAAACTGCTCTCTGAGATATTGCTGTTAATTGCACAGTGAAACTGAGCAGCCAGCCATTCCATCAGGTTGTGCTGCCTTAACAGATGGGCAGGCGTGATGAAAAAGACCTTTTTTAATTAGTCTGTCTGAAGACATTTCTTCATAACCGACAGCCCCCTCTACGTTTAAGTTTCAGTGGCCACCAGGCAGGCTCTTAGCTGGCTCCCAGCAGCAACCATCTGGACAGCAGAACCCGGGCTACAGGACGGCTCCCCACTCCATTGAGCCGTCACATCGCCCAAGGACACAAGCGAAAGGCTCATCTCGGAAGGTCTTTACTCTGTTTAATCTGGTACCTCTCTGCTCTGTGTGGGGGTCAGAGGTCAAACTACACACCAAGACGTGTAGGGCTGTAGAGAAAGGCCAGCACAATATAATGGTGGTGGGGTGATCAAGGCTGAATGGAATTGGGTTGATATTCAAGTAATGGGTGTCACACTTATATCACATCCAGGGAGATTATACCTGCGAGCTGGGGATTTATAATTTAATTTTTATCAACCCAAGTCTGCAGACATCATTTTATACAGTTTTTTCAGTGACCCTTTTATTTGTAAAACCATATACTTCATGTAATGTGATAGCTTACGAAGACATACCTGCCTGGGAGTGTCTTTTCAAAGGTGGTGGGAGATTTACTTGCATCAGCAGATTGCAGGACACATTTTACAAGGTGATTGTTAAGCATCTCTTTTCTGCTAGAATGATTTTACATTCAGTGCTCTATGATTGGCAAGCCATATATCTTGCATCCGGTCCCTTTTTGGTAGGTGATCAGCACATGCTTAAAGTGTAAGAGCACTGCACTCTCCATTCGGTTCTGTAACTTATAAAATGTTAAGGCTCGTGGTTTTAGGCGTCTGTTACGGCTGCTGATAAGATGAATTGGATTTCCGGTCCTTATATTGGATAGCAGAGTTTCTTTCTCTTTTTTGGATTGGAAAGAATCGTATTGCATTTATTGTTGAAGGGGACTTTCTATTTTCCAGAGCTTTGATTACTTTCTGAGAAACCCTTATGCATGGAATCAAGCTGTCTGCCTCTGTGAAGACTGGCTTTATGCACACTGACAAATCTTAACCACAGTACGCTCCTCTTTGATTTGTTTGCGCAGTTGGAAATGGTGAAATGGGGAAATGGTAGTATTGTGGGCAGACCTTTAAAAATAGCAGATGTGTGCAGCAAACTGGCAACTATAACAGCTGCCGTGTCCCTATGATCATGCACAAGTTACATATTATGAAAACTGCAACTTGAAAAAGCGATGTCGTATACACCCTTATAATGATGCAGGGTGTACAGGAAATTTGTCATTCTATTATGGACTTTATTATTCATGTTTTCTGGTTTTCAAACGATATCTTGTTTGATAGGGACTAGCAGTAATTCTGGCTTAATCTTATGTGCCCGCTCCTTTTTGTTTTTGCTATTTAATGTAGCTTACCTCGTTGTGAAACTGTTTGTATTGCAATCAGTTTGTCTGTTCACCAAATTGTGATCAAACTGTCATGGTTCAACCTTCAGTTTAATCCACCAATCAGACAAAGCTTTGTTCCATCCATCATGTGTTCGCCTGCCCCTCACTCACACCTTTTTGATTATGTGTGCTGTTTTCATTTACACATGTGATGATGATGATGATTAAAGCCGAGATGTTTTTCTTCTCCAGTTTTTTCCGTTGCAGCCATGAGGGCCGCTTCCTTGTCAACACTGAGATACAGTGCATTGTCTCGTCAGACAGTTTGAGAGGCACCACAGTGGTGACAGCCCCAACATTGTCTTTGTATTCCTTCTGTCTCCCACATTAGAGCGTGATTGGTGCAGGTTGCTGACAGCAGGCTGTCAGTAGTTGTAGTGTCTGAAGTGGAATATGTGCGACTGAAGGGGTTAATTACACAAAATTTAAAACCCATCTTCGCCTCACCATTCATGCTGTAGCCAATCACGTCCAAGACGCGCACTAATCAAACGTAGGCTGGCAGCTCTGCGCCGTGGCAACAGTTGCTGTGATGGCGGCTTGTCTGGCTGGGCTCGCACGTCCTGCTGTTTGCCTATTCGAGTTGGTTGGCAGGCTGGTAAAATCCCCCTTCTCTTTTACTGCTATTCATTCATAGCCAAAAGAAGGTGGAGAATGTGTTCTCTGAATCACTGACAGACTTGATCATTCTTACTCGTGTCTGGTTTGTGCTTCATTAAAGCTGGCAATCGTAAGATTGAATAGAACCCATTTGTCTACTATTCAAATAAACAATACAGCAGGCTCATTTTCAATTCTACCACACGGGGGGAAACACAGTATAATTTGCGCTCTAAATATTGAGCAATTAATAAACGTTAGCTTGCACTCCTTTTTTCTTTTAAAAAGATGTCTTTTTTTTTTTTTAAAAACATATTGTTTATTTCTATATCCAGTCGTGTGTACTTGAATTTTATTCGCCAGTTTGCTGCTGCTTTTATGCAAAGTCGAAACAAATGAAGCAAACTGAGGCTCAGTTTGAGTTTGAGTGACAAACGCTGAAGTCCAACATGACCAGAATAAAAGATGGCATTCTTACCCCCCTCCCCCTCCCCTCATGTGCTGACACTTCAACACCAAGACCCTCATCCACAGCTTGGGAAGGTATGGCTGCCACCAGTCACTACATGTCAACGACATCATCACTCTGCTGCCCAAACCCACAACTACCGCTTTCATCTGGGTCACTTAGGCGCATGGCCTCTGACCTGTCACATACATATACAGTATGCGCTGTTGTCACAGCTTTGAGTGCAGGACCTCTCGCTCCTGGGGCAGCTGAAACACTTTGAGAGGACAGTGACAGATTATAATAGGACGAAGCTTTAATTTTGTGAAATTGTAGAAGTACAATTGTGGAGTATATTGTTCTTACAAAAAAAAAAAAGGTATGTCTGGTTATCAGAGGATCCACGGAGGACTTTTATTCTACAGGAAAACCCTGCTAATTATTTTCTTTTATGATTATATTCTCTGTGGAGTCCCATATGGAAGATAGTAACGTTATGCAGATTCCCAGTGGTATTAAAATGCAGAGTAGCAGGCCTTTTTTATGATTGGTTTTATGATTGCTATCATGGAATATATTATAATTCTGTTTGGTTAGCTGTCACATTGTGAGAATCCTTTTTAAAACAAAGTTTACTTTTTTTTTTATTTTATTTTGTATTGTGGTACAAAACAGTAATTTGACTTTGGTTTTGTGGCGGTAATGAAACTGAATGAAACCCCTCTGAGGACAGAACAAAACATCGTGTCCTTGACGATGCTCAGCCAACAGAAGAACAAGTCATTGTTCAAAAAAACAGCTTTGAGATTATTTTTGGTGCCAATTTCCCCAAGGTGGTGTTCATTGTGTTTTAGTATATGTTGTTCCACAGCAACCGTGATGAAATTGTTTTATTGATTTGCTCGGGCGCAAATTAGGCCTCACCCAGGAGTAGCCATGCAATTCACTCTGCACTGCCTCTGTTGCGCTAACAGCAACCTTCAACAGATATTTCTTCCTGCTCTTTAATTACCACTGGTTACCTGAACGGCACGGCACAAGGAGAGCTGCCCTCATAATTAGCTGCCAGCTGTTTTAAGGCCCTGCTCATTGATTAGGACCCGATCACTAATAGGACGTGAAATCTTGCTGACTTCTGGATTGATGTAGACGACAGTAAAATGGAGGTTTTACATCGGCACCAGACCCGAGTTTAACATTTGAGCAGTGAAACTTGAATTAAGATAAAACAAATTGATAAATTGGACTATATGCTGTAAAGTAAAAAGTAGTCTAAAACATTTCTGTAAAATTGTAAAACAAAATCTAAATGTAGGAAATCATGAAAGATCTGGTTATATTTGGATATGGACATGGTATTATACAGTAACACCTGTTTCCAAAATCTTTTACTCCAATTGAGTAACATCTTTCATTGAGGGCTTGCATTTTGGAAGTTTGTATAATTTGATAATTCCATACACTATTGGCTCATTATTTCCTAATAAAATTAATGTTTTAAGAGGAATGCATAATTTTGAACATTACAGTAAACCATATCCCCTAGTGACAATGATGGCTCATAAAATGCTTCTGGTAATACAAAGTGTGGGTGATGCAAATTAGCTGCTTATCTGCCAGCAGCCCTCTAAATAATAAACACCACCGACAAATACCAGGCTACCCATATGAACCAAGTGGCCACTATATGAGATTTGAGTTTGGTAGTTTGACACTGAATATCCAGATCCCATCACGTATACATTGATCTTCTCTTTGGGAATGCGACTCGTCTGGGTAGACAGGTGGGTCCATGCCGACAGGCATGTGAACCCGAGGCCTCAGCAGCTCCACCATCCAGACTTTGTGCTCGGGAGACTTTTGGCGGACGTGTGGCAGTCCCTCCTCCTCCTCTTCCTCCTCCTCCTCCTCCTCCTCCTTCTTCAATCTCCACAGCTCCCCAAACACAGTTGTTCATGAATATTGATGACGAGCAAGGCTCCCTGGCATCATTAACGTGCCACGAGCCCATATAAATCATATCACCATAAAACCTCCAAATGCTCTGATGGAGAAGGTAACACGATAACAACTGACTCAAGTCAAGAAGACAAATAATTCTTGAGATGAGAAAAACATTGTAGATTCTCAGTTAGTTTTCTTTTTTTGTTCCACCCTTTGATTAGTCCATGTATTACTCTTTAGTTGTGTAGTAGCGTTAACAGCCCCACACATCTCGTGTGACAAGGCTGGATGCAGTTACACGCAGATCATTTATCTTGGCTGAGACGCTGACAGGCACTTGTGCACAGCTGCAACAGACTCCAACCCTGAGAAGACTCTCAACTCGCCGCACGGGGAAGTTCGGACATCTTCTCACATACCCGTGGTTAGTAGAACTAGTGTGGTTTGCCGGGTTCACCCCAAGATGTTATATGATGATGATTGGATTGGGTCCACGTTATATTTCAATAAATATTTCTCAAACTTGTAGTTTTTCAATGATGCTCTGTGTGTGGATTTTGGATCAACTGTTTACAGGGATGTGCTCTGATCCAGTCTGGTGTTCACGTGCACAAAAGTGATGCAGGCATTATGCTTCTGATCACCCTTAAGATGGATATGTTTTTTTTGTTTTTTTTTTCACTGTCGTAGTTGACGTCATTTTATTTCTCTCAATGAAGCAACAGCTTGATAACAGTGTGTGCACACTTCGACCGGAAGCAATAATGTTCAGGCTCAGATCAGTTCAGCTTGGAAGCCAGCATTTTTTGGAAGTGGAGGGAATGCGTACATCATCATTTATGTCAAGAAAGGAGGCCTGTGCAGACAAAACACACCCAGAAAATCTTGTTTACATGTTAATGTTGTTATTTTCATTGGTTTATGAAAAGCTTTAAACTACCCCTCTGCAACTGTTTAGGTCTGTTTACTGTGACTAAGGTGTTTGCTATGAAACATTTTTATTCTGTTTGGGCTTTTGAACACATTTTTTATTGGAATGTGTACATGCTCCATGTAAACGCTGCTTGACAAAATTTTGTCAAGTATTGACAAAATACTTTTTGACTGGTAAAAGCGAAGTACTTTTAAAGTCAGCAGCTGAACTCTTCATTGAGAGTATTTTGTTGGTTCTTTTAATAGTTGGCAGCCAGACCTTCCTTCTCTTATCCTCTCGGACAAAGCGTTGCACAGCCGTGGAACACAGACTGAATGCCTGGTGCACAGTTGAAAGACCTCCTCACCATCTGTACTGCTCTTGAACATGAACCTTTTTGACTTTGTGATGCCTGTGAAAATGTCCTCTGTATCCTAAGGCCATGTTCTGTCTGTCAAAAGTTGCTGCTCGCTTAACGTTTGACACACGGTCGTGTAAGACACATTTTCTGCACCACAAAAGAGAACACAGTTGGTGTTTTTTTTTCATGATAATCCACGCCTGCAAACGCCAGACAGGCCCCCATATCCAAAAAAAGGAGGTGCTCCGAGTTTGACTTTTTGCTGCGTTTGATGAGTTTCCCCCATCAAATCCACACATGAATATGAAATAGCAGGGTTGCAATGAGGCAGGGAGGCGTCTCCTCTCCGAGTAACTTCAGACGAGGTTCTTTGCGGGGGGTCTGGAGTGGATTCTGGGGGGCGCCGCAATGCCAGCCCTCTTCACAAACCTGGCACTCTTGTCTTTGGAGAGAAGCCATGCAAAATTCATTGTTTTTACCCTGTAGAGGCAAAGGATGGATAAATGCTTTTGAAGCATATGTATAAGGGGAAGAGAGGACTGGTGCCTTCGCTTTGTGCTGGTGTTTCTTTTCTCTCTCCAGCAGAAATACAAGATGCAAGCGATGATTAAAATACAAGACACCGATCTCCACTTCTTAATCAAACCCAGAATTGTGGAGAATTATTCATCAAGGTTGTACATGATTGAACATGCAATACATTGATCTTTTATAATTCTTACGAGGGGGAGTTGTTCCAGCTGTCCTTGTCTTACATTAGAAATGGACATTTTCACTTCTAGAAGTGGTGATTGAGAAAAAAAAAAAAACTTTTGGCTCTATAACATTATCAAACGTTTTGTTGTAACTTGTATAAAATAGCATTGATGCTTCAAAGATTCTCTGCATTGATGAAGTAAGGATCAATAGCTCATCATCTGTATTGTAAAACCTTCTGAGTAATTCTTTATTTACATAGTGCTTCTTTTGTCACTCGAGTTTCATGTCTGATCAGGCTGTGGTTTCCTCTGGGACATTGCACACCAGCAAATCATCCATTTAGAGCTGTGGAAATCCTGACAAATTCACCGAAAATGATACCCTGAAACTTGATTAAGACAACTTTAGAGCAATGCTCGCCCACTGCATACCAAATTAGATTAACAGTTGCTGAATGCTGATATTAGCCAAATGATGTCATTACAACTACAGGTTGGGTGTTAAAGCAATTACCAAGTGGAGGTAATATTCCCAGATCAGATTAGGATGGTGAGCTTCAACCCCTCCAGATTGAATAAGGTATCATTTATCTATAAAGATCATCGCTACACCTCTCTTTGCCTTTGAGTTGTCTGTCACAGAAAGATTGATCTTCAAAGATCTTTCATTGATGTCCACTAAAACCTGCCTTTTCTCATAACTTTGTCTCACGGGTAATAATAATTTGATTAAAGATTACATTTCTTTTTCAGGCTTGAATTTGGACCACATTCATTGATTTTCCACCATAGCAGCAAAGATTGGATTCCTGAGAGGAGACATATTCAGAAAAATTCATAATTTAATATTTCATAATTGCATTTTTCAAGAGTATAACATGACCTCTGGAAGACAAAGTCTTGTTTTCGAGTCAAAGAGGCGGTAGACCCTTGGACGCAGGTCATTATTACAGCCTTTAGGCGAGGATTATGGAAAAGCTAACAACAAAATATTCAATGGGGTGAAGATGTGGCTAGAGGAAGGTTGAGCATGGATTGACTCCTTAATGTAATTACACCCACTCGGGGGAGAGAAGGAGACAGAAGTGGTCTGGGGATTTGAGAGAGGGATGTGACAGCCTTACAATAGAGAGCAGAGGAGTGTCAGCAGACCTGTCTCTCAGGGTGAGGGTCGGCCTCATGGCCTTAGGCCAGGCATGAGAGATTAAAACATCCTGGCCGTAGGGCCTGGAAACAGCACACCCAAACACAGGGCAAAGGAGCGGAAATTAGAATAATAGGATGAGCATGATGCATATATTTCATTGTTATTCCAGGATTCTGCCCTTACTTTTAGCACATCCACAAGTGACTTCCATACAAATTCTGCAGCTTGTTCTTGTTGCACTAAATTTAAGCAAAATCGTGAATGTGTGGTACCTAATGTTTTGTAAGACTCCCAAGTGTTGCTTACTTCTGTCAGGTGTGATTTCCAGTGGAGACAATGTAGCTTTTGCTTCTTGACATGCAATCGGAGAATAGATTGCCCACTCTGGAGTTGGCACTCCCTCACACAGAGAGAGACAGAGACAGGGGGAAAGAAAGGCCCTTTGATGAAAGGACAGAACCCAGCCCCCCACTTGCACTCCTTCCCTCCCGCCTTCTCTTCCTTGCCCTGTGGAGTTAATCTGGCAAAGAGGAGGCAGCATCAGCCAATTTACACAAGCAGCAGCAGCAGCAGCTTTTCTTATGCTGTGCCTTCTCCTTTCACTTGTCTTACCGGTGTCTCCACCCCCCATCCACCTCTCTGTTCTTTGTGTGCGCACTTGTTTGCCCATATTTGTGTGTGCACAGTGTCTGTATTATTCTGCATGGATTGGGTGGTGGAATAATATCAAGTACAGTAAGGTGGAAGGCAGTCCAACCCCTGAAGGTGTTGCCTCTTACCTTCACCCTTGTCACGTGCCACCACTTATTGTGCAGTCTGTCACTAGTACACACCAGCTTAGTTTCCATATTAGTCTTTGTATGTACCTTTTGAACAAAGGGAAGGAAACGGATTAAGAGTTCTACGATTGAACCCCCCCCCCCCCCCCCCCCCCCCCACCTCCCTTCCATATTTACACATACACCCTCTGATGTAGATGAGCATCCCTTTTGGGCACCTATGCATATCAGGGCCTCAGGAAAAGACAAAACATGTTTTAATTATCAACATGGCTTGTGTACAGTAAAATTATTAAATTGCTCAACTATTAAAACACTTAGCCGCAGCGCCAAAGTGCTTTCTCACCGCGCCTCAGCCGAATGAACACTAAAAACTGCGTGTGGCGCGATGGAGGAAGAGTTGGCAGCCAGAAGACAGCCGGTGGACGACTACACTGGAGTATGAAGGTAGCAACAGAGAACGGGGCTAGGTTTGAATTTTGGGGGAACTCGGGACATTAGCTCACCTGAAAGTCTACTTTTAGATGTTTGCGGGGAGCTCTTAAGATTCTGAAAATCTGGAGAAATCTCTGTACACCAAGGACAACGCTGAAAACCAATATTGTTTGGTTGTGATCTTTGGGCCCTCAGATGCCACTGCATTAAAAACAGTGTTTTGTTTTTTTGTTTTGTATTTTTTGTTTTTATTTCTGATTCCTAATGTAATGTGTTCAATAAATCCTCCAGACACACAGTGAGTCTCTTGCAGTTTGGAAGCAAATCCAAACATCACGCCCAATCAATATTTCTCCACCAGGCTTGCCAAGATCAATTAAATCAAAGTTCATTTCAGCCAGACGTTAATTATTTAATGAACGGCATCTGGACCTGGTGTGGCCGAGTATGTATCCGAGCTGTAATGGGAATAGGAACTGAAAGCATATAGGATGTTATTTACCATCAGTGCCTCCATCATATTTTCTAGCTAATATTTCTTCCTTCCTGTTAATTTATCGGCTGCAGCGTCCGTGGTAACAGTAGTTATTGTTTTAGATAATTAGACCACTAACACTGGTTTCCCAGGAAACTTAAAAGTGGTAATTTATTTAATTTTCCTCTTGACATCAATAAAGTGTCATTTTGTGGATTCTCCCCCCCCTCTATATTCTCACTTGTATTTTTAAGAAAGACATTACTAATGTCAAATATATATTGTTGGATGCCAATGTGGCATCATTAATTAGAAAATTACAATCCTACCATCAAGAGCACTCTGAGCTCTTCTCTTTTGAAATTTCGGCGAGATCTTCTCCTGCTGGTCAGAGGTGAAGGAGACGGACTCATCCTAATTTAAAAGATGATGCATCAGCACTTTGTGTGCCTCAGGTCAATAGAAGTCTGCCAGCACCTCGTGCAGCCTGTCGGAGTCAATAAACTGACTGACATGGCATGTCCTGCTCCAGTGATTGAATTACTGGCCATTTGTCTGCCATGATTGTCTTGCTGTCATATCAGTGTTAATCTCGTTGTGGGCGCTGTCCATCAAATGTTCATGATATGCGACAAAAGAATAAAAAACACATTTTACCATAAGACCCATTTAAATCCCCAAGTATCATCATTACCTACCTTGGCTTTCGAACAAGGAACTTGAATGTCCGTTCCTGCAATGTCACTCTCTATCTTTTCATTCTGTCTGCAAAATGTAATTAACCCCCACAAATGTCTGAATAACATAACTCTGTTCAGCAAAAAAAAAAAAAAATGATCAGTTTTCAATTTCCTGTGATGCTAATAGTATATTAATGCATTTTTCTCCGAGTCTTTTTACATTTAATTAAAAATTACACTTTTGTATTGGCACTGAATGTCGTAATGAAGCCTTCATCATGGTGGCAAGCAGATGTGCTGTTTGCCGTCACACTTGCTGCACTACAGTCGACAACAATTGTGGCGGAAGAGGTTTTTGCAGCTCTGCAGCAAGGTGGGCTCCACAGCATGTTGCAGTGTGAATGCAAACAGTATTTATGTAAAGTGCTACGTATGTTCATGTGTTCTCGCTGCTGCACCTCACCTTCAGTGAATTAATTGCTAGCAATGCGCGGTATGTAGTAATTACATTGAAGGAGTGGTGTGCACTGAATTATGATTCGCACTTGTAAATAAATAGTCGCTGGGGATATCAAGTGGAAGGAATGCTCTGAGAATAGCTGACATTTACAGTAAACTGGGGAGCTGGCCTCAGACAAACATATATTTTTAAATTGATTTATCAACCCTCAAGCCTATTTTGAAATTCTTAAAGTAATCTTCAACATAAAGCCACTGCCCTAGTTTTTATAAAATGTATTTCCATTTTCATAACAACTGCATGTACATTTCTGAATTGCCACTCGGTGAGACTTTAAATACATGTTATTGCCAACAGCTATTGTTGCCTTTGTCCTCTCATATCCCTGACATCATCCTTCAATAGTGAGACAAACCATAGAATTGTTAATAATTCAGACATTGTGAATATGCATGGCTTTTCTCTCATAGACTGCTTAAGATGCACAGACTGAGACTCTTCAAATATTGATTTTCTTCCACTCTCCAATAGTATTTTTTATGCAGAAAACCTGTGGTTTAGCCCTCCCTGTGACATATGAACAAAGGAATGTGAAAAGATAGGTCGGCTAATAGTAAGTCTATTTGCTGTTGCGTCTTCTAGTTTCTTCTCATATTTGCATCTGTTCCTCCATAATACTGGTAATTTTGTGACTTTGTGACACAAAAGACTTTAAATTGCATCTAACAGGATTAAACAGCTCATTCATCCAACCGCAGTAAATGTCTTGCATGTGTAAATTTGTTTTTACAGCTTGTCAGGCCTTAGCAAGACACGCAGTGGCACAACTTCACAGGAACTCCTCGATGGCTGTAATTCATCTGCTGCAGTTTTCAAATCCTCGTAGCTCACCTTGCTTCCCTGATCTGGACCCAGCCTGGCACGTGTTATTTAACAGGGAGATGAATGGCCGATTGGGCTTTGCTCATGTGTCATGGCGTGAGTCATGATAAATAACACGAGTGGGCTGACAGGACACAGGACAGTAAAGAGTAGAGATATCAACATCAACACAGGCTCAACCAACCGCAGTGTAATTTTGCAAGTCGTTAAATCACTGCCAGAGAAATATGAGTCCAAGGTTATTGAGTGCTGTGTGAGTGATGGAGACTTGGAGTGGTCCACAAGGCTCAAGTTGCTGCGGAAATGAGATTTAACACCGGCTCATCTCGTAGACCTTAACTGAGCAGAAGAGAAAAAACCCAGAGTGGAACCGAATTGTATTTGTTGGAGCAATGCTTGAGATGTTTAGTGTATTAAATTGGTGGGAATGGACTGAAACTTTATCTGAAATGAATCAGCACAGTAATGCTTCGCGTATTGATGACAGCACGGCTTTTTTTATTTATTTTTTATTTGCAAGGATGTTGTATGTGTGTGTTCTGATGGACAGGACCTATCTACTACATAATGTGGGAAAAGAAAGGCAAAAAAGGGTGAGGTGATAGGGGTTGGAGATGTGAGGTAGAGGGGGAAGGCGGGTACGCCATCCAATTTGTGATGGACCAGATGCTGTACCCTCAAGCGAGGTATTTTACCCCAAATGGTACCTGTAAAAACTCCATCTGTTGAAACGGGCCCTGGAATATGTCAGCACTAGCTGAAGGCTCTCTCGCTGTGCTCGAGCTGGCTCTTTGGCTCTGAGGATCATGTGTTGTCAGCTGTACCCAACGGGCTGAGAGAGGGAGAGAGATGCTGCTGTGGCAGTCTGACAGCAGGGCTGTGGCAGCCGCAGCCTGTGCCGTCTCTCCGAGAGCCCAAGAGAGGAAGAAGGAGGTGTGGGGGAGTCTATCATAACATGGAACCAATGTAGTTGAATGTCAATGTGGTGGAGAGACTGCAAATCAGCTCGTTCTGAATGTCACAAAATGTGCCATATGCATACAGCTGCAACATTTGCTCTCTCGTATGAAAATAATGGCCAGCAAGCTTCTGGACAGATGTGCCACCAGCTGATTTTTCCTCTGATGCCACAGAAAAGCAAAGTCAATAGTTATCACTCCATGGGAGCTTTTAGAGTTGGAAAAAAATGTGTATGTGCCTTCACGCCAGTATGTGTTCAAATTAGCAGACAAGTTGTGAATTGTTATTTGGGCTTGCCTTAAAATCCGCCTTTCCGTGTGGTTATAAGTAGTTCAGAGAGCCCTGCAGCTCGCTCAAAGGAAGCCTCGGGCAGAGTCTCATATTGTATGACGATGTGAGCCCTTCTTAACTGTGCAGTAAATGGAAGTAAGTCCCTGCCTGGAATTATTGCAACTAGTTTTTGTAGATAACCATTTTGTGGGTTTCTCTAAAAAACAAGTTTTCTTTTGACATTTGTTTTTCTCCAGTTTTGAATATAACCGCAAGTAGAGCTTGAACGTTTGATTAATTGCCTTTAATCGTTACCTTTTTATTTAAGGTGTGGTGAAAAGCTAGGATTTATGAATCAGCTCTCAATAATAAGGCGTGTTCAATAGGACCTTGAGGTGAGACTGAAACGGAACCAGTCTGTTCAGTAACGCCACATTCAGGAAACACTGCCGAATGATCTTGTTTGCATCACACACTGCCAAGCCCGCTTCCTCAGCAAAACAGTGCTGGCACATTTCCATTACGTCATAGTCAATTTAGAGTTGCAATTTCACCCTGGTTGAAAATGTCCATCTTTATAAAGGGCTGTAGAAGCAGCTCGCCCGACTCCTGCCGGTCTCCTCACGTGTGGCAAGTCAGAGCTGGGAGGACAAAATCTGTAATACGTGTAGCTGAAATACGTTTTATTTGTAAATGGGGTCAAGCTATAGAATGCAGCTAAAACACTACTCCATGTCTATATTGTACTTGTTAAAAGTTTCATGATTTCCTCCAATTTAAACACTTTTCATTAGAGTTAGTTTTCACACCCGCAGCACTTGTGTGTGTGGGGAAATAATCAATCCCTATAGCAGTAATCAATGGAGGGAGAAGTATGCAGTAATTTTGTTAATTAAAAGCTGGAGGGCATCAGACAAGACTGGGTGTTGGATCTCCATTTTAGAGGTGGCATAATTATGTGCTATACTTTGTAAAATGGCTGATAGGGGCAGAAGGACTGAATATTCATCAGGCATTGTTAAATGGTGTTTGCAGACATATTGCCACTTCAGGAGGTTCACCCTTGCTCTTCAGTCTCTCATCCAGAGAAGCATTAGCGGGGAACAGTTCCACGGGTCGAAGTGTTAAACGTAGTATTGTGACATTTAACAATCAGAATCACGTCTTGTAAACATTCAAAGAAGACATGAGAGATGCTCAAGCAATGTAGCAGCAGTCCTGGTGGGAAAAAAAAAAAAAAAAAAAAACACCAATTAGGAGTAATATGTTGAGATTAAGTGGGTTTGGCGTGAAAGCTCAAATCAAACGGGAACACAAGGGAGGAATTCTCCCTAATTTGAAGCCATTTTGATGGGAAACCTGAGCATGGTGGAGCATATGGCAGACAATTCAGCTGTGTTTTGATAGTGTTCATAAACAGGACCATGCCTCATTTCAGCCCAAGTGCACTTCACTAAAAATAAATGCAGCACAGAAACATTGAGGGGGTGCAAATTGGTACATAATTGCATTCTCCGGAGAAAAACCTGCACGCAAATCTTGTCCCATATGCGCTTGCAGTGTGACACCTACACACGGTGTATAGGCAAGGTATTTGCATTCGAGCAAATTCATACGAATGTCTGCTGATCTTTCTCACCTCTAAAAGTTTAACTTAATTTTGAAGAATAAAATGAAATTTCGACTCTGAAAATCACTTGCTCGGATAAGTTTACTAAATGTGTCTGCCTGTAAGAGACGTTACCACGGTAACCACAGTAATTCCGGTGTGATGTCATCCGGCTTACTCATTTCCTCTGATTGCTGAACTGGAGCTTTAATGGCACTAAAGGGCATTCAACTGCTTTCCTTTCAGGGAGATGTCTGTTCTGTCCTCAAATCAAAACGGTTTTACGGCATTTTCCGCTTGCTTCCATTCACACCTGAAAGTCTGGACCAAGTTCATGTGTTGTTTTATTGCTCTGCTTAGTTTTGGTTTCACACTGCAGTTTTGCAAACGGACTACAAAACTTTGCAACTGAATTATAATGAAATACTTTGTCTCCTCCTCTCCCCATGTGCTAACACTGCTCATTGTCACTTCTCTCTCTGTTATTCTATTTTTAATGGGAGAGGATAGCCTTCCTTGGCTTCCTGTAATTGGCAGGAACCATCCAAGCAGTGTTTTTCACTGTACACAAACAGAGACCACCTATTTTGGTCCTTCGGTCTGGACCGTGGTCTGCGGCACCTTTCAAGCTTTAGTTTCTGCTGTTGTCCTCTTGTATTTTTATAGACCTGATCGAGACACAATGTCGTCTGTGGAATGGTAAATGGTCTGTACTTCTTAGCGGGTTTTTTTTTTTTTTTTTAGCAACCTGGTCTTACAAAGTGCTTAGAAGCATCTCGTTCACACCAGCGCTCACGCACCATGGTGACAAAGCTGCCGTGCAAGCTGCCACGCTCGCCTGCCATCAGGAGCAACTTGAAGTTCAGTGTCTTGCCAACACTTTGGTGTGTGGACAGGAGCCGGGGTTTGAACTCCCAACTTTACGGTTTGTGGTCAACCCGCTCTGCCATCGGAGCCTCAGCTGCTATGACTTAGAGCTGAATAAAGCCATGATTCATTTTCAGTTCATTGCAGCAATACAAAACTTCACACACTTTTACAGATGCCGGCTAAAGCCGGGTTCCCTCGTTACATGACGAGCAGAGAGCCGATTGGATTTACAGAAACCATGATTCGTTCTTGTATTTCTTCTGCCTACTCTTGAGCTAACAAGTGAACAGCACTAACAAGATCTGCAGAAATCTGATTTTGGAAAATGGAAAAATTGTATTCTCTTTCTTTAATCTAGATTTGTCTTAAATTACATCATTCGGTTGGATTCATTCTGACAAATCTCCTATTTGTTTACCTGCTCTGAGTTGTTTTCTTTGGCGTTGAGGCATGGACAGCTGGACCGTGCGCCTTATCTCCGTGCCCTCACTCCTCCCTGCAGTGAACTTCTTGTATCATGTCTACTCTTATCACGTCTCTGTCCCGGCAGGCCCTTCGCATCCCTTTCGGCATGATGCTGGGCTCCACTCGCTTCTTCAATGGAAAAGGAGGTGTTACACACACACGGTACAATATAGTACAATGTTTTAATTAAAAGAGCTGCTTCAGAGGAGGGATGCTCAGAGGGTGAGAGGTGGACGGTAGGGTGAGAGACATCTGCCCTCACAAGCACAAAGACAGATGGACTCCTTCGTGGGGTCCTTTAATGCTAATGAATATGATGATGAGAATGTTTTATTAGTGTCTTATGGTCAGTTCATGTCTGATTTTTAAAAGATAAGGTGACATCTTCTATTTTTCTAGTTATTGTCATCAAACCAACAAGCCAAGATGTGTTTTCAATTTATAGCATCATCAATGGCATTACTCCTGGTTAATGGTCCTGGTCTTGCCTGGTCTTTAACTGTGTCTCAACCCCCCAAAGTGTTGGTCTTGTCTCATGGTCTCGATACACTCTGGTCTTGGTCATGTCTCGCGTCTGTTTAGGTCGTCTTGACCACAACACTAGTTGTAGCTGGGAGGGTGATTCAAAGTAAACTACAGCGTCCATGGGAATGAAGGAGCATGTCAGTACAGCAGTGTTGCTCATTGATAGGATTTAAATAATGTTGGGACCTCAATGGATGAGAACATATCAGGCTTTGCGTTGCTACATGTCAGTAGGATGAATTCATTCGAGGTTTATGTCTTTTCATGGTATCTGTCAAAAAGGAACAAATAGAATATTACCAGACCTGGTTTTTAAGTGTTTGATGGATGATGGTTATGTATTTTTGAGACTAATGTGCCTCAGAGGACTCGAGGTTTGTTGGGGTTTTGTCATTCAAGTGGTAAAATGGTGGTGGTAGTGTCTCATGGGGAATATGGGAGGCTTTCTGCTTTCAATTACAATCAATTGTACATATTCATTTCTAATTTTAGAAGACTGACGCTACGGATCTGACAAAAATGTGCTTATTCCCACACTTATAATTTCACTCGTATTGTGGCGCAGATACTTATCCATGTCGAATTCTAATAGAGCTTGGAAATAAAGACAATGTTAGTGCGAACTGTTTTTCCTGTTTTTAGATGTAAAACATATATGGTTCTATTATCTCATTATTAATTCATCAGATCTTCAGATGAATAATAGATGATGTCCTTTGAGACCAGTGCCCTTGTGCCTACACTTATTAAAAAAATTCAAGATCATATAAGGCCTGCACATTTCCTTTGGTGTCCTCCTGGAAAGTCTTTTTCCAAACTGACCACTGACCTATCATGCTGCCTGGATATTGCACATATCATACATCATCAAACTGCTCCTGTTTTCTATAGTATTTATTTTCTGTGCTGTTGTGCTTCATGCTGCACTTCACTGCTAAATTGTCTTTATAAAAGGCAGACCGAATTCCCTACGTTTCCCCCGCAGCAAGCTGTAATTAATTTAAGGGTTTCCTCAGCGTGATGAATACAGGATCTTGATAAACATTTCACTAGTTCTACATTTAAATTACTAAGGAAATAATTATCCTCAGCCTGAATGAAATGTTTGATTATCGTACATGGTAATGTTTGAACGATATACTGCATTACGTTCTACTTTGTTTAAAATAGCAGTAATTAAACATTTCAGGGCCACATTTCAATTATTTCCTCTTGTGGGTAAGAATGACCTGAAGCAAACTGAAGGCTGTGCCCTGTGCATCTTGGGTATGAGATCCTGAATAATCTAGATAATTATCTCCCTCAGCAACAAGGTTTTTTTTTGTAATTTAAATTTTTTTTTTTTTTAAGAATTACCATAAAACATTGTCAATTTTAATTGGAGACCTACTGAAACTCAAATAATTATAGCAAGAGAGGATGAGGGTGGAGAAATAAAGTGGAGCCTGAATCATACACCCCGATTTAGAGGAAGAGAAAGGGAGAGTAGAGATAGTGTCTGTATATCAAAAGGTGGAGTCAGCTCTATTGTCACTAATTGATTCTACTAGAAGTGTGTTTAGCAGGTAAAATAGGTCAGTGTGTGATCAGGTGATCACTTATCTGATAACTATCTATAACTAATGTACCATGTAAATGTTATTTTTTGAATATTTTGTGATAAGATTTGTAGGAAGTACGCTTTCCTCCATTTCTTAGACATAAACACACATACACCACACACACTCACACTCTCGGTGGCCTAAAAGGTCAAGCAATTAATCTAACCATAAACCACGATAAATTATAAAGACCAATTTTACAGAATAATCCATATTAATGTCAGTGCGAGGTGAGCGGGCAGTAAATACAGAGGCTCGAGGCTGTGATGTATCGCTGCTGAAGACTACGCTGCAGATAAACTCTTTCTGGTGTCTGTCACTGAAGGAATGAACTTCACGGTCAAGTTCTCATTTCTCCCCGTTTCTTACTCTCGGTTGGTTTCTGGTGATTTGTTGGGTTTATGTTTTGTGACATGTAATGTTAACAGAGTCCCTTTTGTTTTTCCCCTTCCTCTCTGTTTTGAGTGAATTGCTCTCAAGCTCTCAAGGCAATAATAAACAGCTCAGCAGCATAGACCGGATTGTTTCACCCTGAGGAGAAGTTTTTCAGAGCAGACAAGTCTCTGTCAGCCTTATTGGGATGCTCATTTTACATGTCACCCTCTTTCAACGTGCTTGCCACATCTTCTAAAGATTTTACACTATAGGAGCTGCTCTTTATTGTTTTTCAAAGAGATCAGAAGTCATCAGAGAAGTGTTTAAACCCAGTCGCTCATCAGTGACAGGCCTGATCTTCAGTGAATGTGAGTTGTGTGGAGGAGAGGAGCTCCCAAAAGGCAGCAGTTCCAGAGCTAAGCGTACAATATCGGTTCACCCCTTAATGAAGCTGTTGTAATCACGCTCGTGCAGGATGGTCGTTTCTCATTAGCTCTGCAGTTGGAGAATGCTCTGCAAGTCTTTGATGTTGTCAAAGATTCTCACCACTGTGTTCAGAACAAAGAGCGTCTTCCTCTCAGATAAGGGGAGGAGGATGCTTCCTTCTGTTTTGCTGAGGATGTCAGGAAACTGTCTGACTTGGGAAACCCTTTGTTTTGATTCCAAAACAAACCTTACAAAAAAACAAAAAAAAACCAACCCTGACTTCAAATGTGATTTCTTCGAGATTGTAATTTTGGAGGGTGAAGTCTTGGAAGTACAGAAAATCAAATGTTTTGTGTTTGCAACATAATAGTGATTTCACAGACTGTCTACAGGCCTTTTGCCCAGTTTTTAATCGGATAGCCACACCGATGCTGAATGGAATATATGGTTGATAAATGGATGGAGGCGAAGATTGTTGCTCGCAGATCTTTCAAAGCGCTTGTACAGCATTTATTTATGTTTTTGAATCTGCCCGAGACATCTGGGCCACACCTGGCATTTGATAAGGCTCCACTCCGAGGTTGTTTTTAAGACAGAATCTGGTCTTTTCCACACTTTGACTGTCACCGACTATGCTGCTGTCTGGAGATAACGCTGAGCCAAGAGTCACCAGCCTAATGCCACCGACCGATGGGGCAAAGCAAGAGAAGGAAAGCCAAATGATTTGTGAGGGAGTGTGGGCTAAAGCAAGAGACTAACACTTATTTTTCTTGACTCATTTAAGATTGTCTCCAGGGGTTTTGGTCACACATGGGAGCTTCCTACATTGGTGCTGATTAAAAGGCACCATGGTTCTCCTGCCTTCAGCAGAATGACTGCAAGGAATAATACCAAACAGAGAGGCTTTCCTAATTGTTTGCATACCTATAGGGCAGTGGAACTCAGTCAGCTAGCCATGCATTGTTTACGCACTATGCATGAAAGGAAACAATTAAAAAAAAAAGCTATTAATTTAATTTGAACATAAAAGATTGGGATGTAGTCTGCCTACTGCAAGCTTTCGATTGGTTTCTGAAAAAGAAACCAATCGAAAGGTCTTATCAGTGTATGAAAAATAGACTTGTTTCATGGGAAACATTTCAAGAACATATATGATTGTAATCTGGGTCATGAGATTGATCCGTGTTCAGCCTGCTCAATAACCAGAAGACTGAACCTCACCCAATTCTGAATGCTATTTAGAAAGACAACAATGGGTCTCTGTCTCTTCGTTGATGGACCTTTTCAATCTAAACCTGTATTGTTTTATCAGTGTACAACAAAAAATATATAAATATTAGGCTTAGTTTGATGAAATAAGTACATAGCCATTTAAATCCTGTTTATATTATCTTTCCTAATTACAAACCTGTTGCAATAGGAGCGAAATCGTTGCACTGAAGATTAGATGAAGACCTAAAGACTACAGCAGAGAGAGACCACAAAACCTAGAGAACAACAACGGTGTAGCATAAGACCACTAGAAGATCTTTCAGGCGTCCAAACGAGATGAAACAATTGCCTGAATAATAGTCTCCATTGTAGTGAGACATTACAGGACTAAGTTTACCAAAGTTGAATGAATTTGCAGTTCAAATGAGGGAAACGGTCGAACGTTCACTGGACGTTCACTAATCTCTGCAAAAGTAGTAACTGACATCGGATGGACTACTTACCATTAGCGTATTAAGCCTCATTGCAGTGACTACAGAGTCTTGGATGCCCTAGACTGACGTAAACCAAGGTAATAAATGCTCGGGGCTATCGCGGTCAGGGATCAGTGCTCTCCGGATGGATCATGTGCCAGTGACCAAACACCAGTGCACACTTTAGACCAGTGTAATCACACCAGGAGGAAATCAACTGTCAGTAAAGGGAAATCAAGGTTTTAATTGAATTAGAGATATGACTGCACACCGATGGGGATGTGCAGGTCTTTAGGTCTTTACAAGCCGGTGACTCAGGCTTGGCAGCTCTCTGGAGGAAAATTAAACACGCACTGTGCTACTGTTAACATGGAAATCTATGGTCTGTGCTCAGTTACAGCGTCACCGCTCACGAGCGTTCAATGGCAAACTACCTGTCTTTAAATGATCAGATAAACATTAAAGAGGATTCGGAGTGAGATTGCCAAAGACTCGTGTGTGTTAAATCTACCTCCAGAATTTCAACCACACGAGCGAACGTCAGTGACTCCGAATCGCTCTGTTGACAGATGGTAGGCCTTCGACCTGCCGTGAGCAGAAACAATCATTATATCCCTGTGGGAAAAAAAAGTCTCATTTAAATCTTTTTGCGCTCTCCCTCCTGCTGTGTTGCACTCGAGCAGAAATGCACATTCACACATGCACTCACAGGAGGCAGAACTCTTTCACATTCATTGATGTCTCCTTATATTTTCTGCAGTAGAATTTAGAGCCTTATGGATTAGAATATCAAAATTCTAATGATGTCTTTACATTAACATTTATTTGTATCCCTGCCATCTGTTTGATAGCTAAACATGTTGATGAATCTACACTACACTTTTCTGGAAAGCCACTTCTTGCATGTATTTTCATATACATCGTTATAATTAATTATTAATTATCCTCGGCTGCTGTAACGTAGCTTTCTGCTGCTTAACTAGATCTTTAGAAGCAGAGTTCCGCTCTGGATTTTACTGCTCTCAGGTGACAGGCGGGCTATCGACAGAACGCAGGAGGCTCGCCTGAATCCTGATTACCACCACTTTGTGACACCAGGGGGACTGAGAAAGACATCTTTAAACCTGTCATAAATATCCACAGCAACTTAATTGTGTGTGCTGAAGTGATATAAAGACCCAGCCGCAGTGTCACCCTTCTGGGGAATTGATGCTAGAGAACGGAGTGCCTTGGCACCTCACTCGGACTCGACTCGTGAGAAAATCACAGGAACAGTCCATCTCAGATCTTGGTGTCATGAAAAATTCCCGATATGCGGTCTGTGCTGTCAGACATTGAGCCCCGCCTTTGTGCCTGCTGTAGCTGCCTATGCATTGGCAGCTTTCCTCAGACTCCACCTCTCACCTCCTGCCATTGTTCCTCCGTCACCGGTTCCTCCCCTAGCTTTTCATTGACTATTTCACTAATTGCAGCATGCGTAAACAAAGCATGGAGGAAACTTGGCAGTATAAAATGCTCAGACAATTAGTTTTGTAAGGGGGAGAACTGTGTCTGTGGACATTGATCTGATGGTTTGCCGTATTGAATGGGTGAGGGAGGTACTCCTGTGACGGTGACAGGTAGCCTGTCTCATGGATCACAGCTTCTGGTCAATACTACTCCCCCTCTTCAGGGGTCTGCTCTGAAGCGTTTCTTAGTGACACAGGTGCCAATTGATTCGTGGTATTGCTGGGGAGGCATTTGTTGTAATTTAACACGTTAGTCCTCTGCTTTTTTTCATTTCTTTTAAATTTCAGTCCTTAGCTCAGCTTGCATCATGCCTTCTTTACTGAAAACAGAGCAACCCTATAGTGCTAACTGTAGAAATACATTCACCCACGGATCAACTCCAGTGACATATATTTATACATTTCTAATTCTCTGCCCCCCCTCCCCCCACCCTTTTTTTTTTTTTTTTTTTTTGCAAGGGTGACACACATGAGCAGAATCTAAATGGTTCATTTTCCCCTCTGTTAACACTTGGGGGTCTGTGCAACGGTGTGTGCCAGGTGTAGCAGGAGTGGAGATGGTGATGGGAGTGTTGGGGTGCAGGTGCGCTGTGCGCAGGGGAGGTGACCTTGGCTATGGTGGCGACCGCAGAGAGGAGCCAGCCATCTGTCTTGGGCCATGAGGAGGTGACCCAGCATCATTGTTTAGTCCGATGGAGTACGCTGGGGTCACTGGGAGGGCCAGACACCCCCCCCCCCCCCGGTGGGGATCATAACGGGGTGTCTGAGGCTTATGAACACTGACCATAAAGAGAATGAAGATGTCAAACAAAAGTGTATCATAAATTATGCCCAAAATTTTGGTACAATGTTGAAAAAAATCTGTCATCTTCTGTTATTTTGTGAGACTGCAATATATTGTATATTATATAATGCACACACACACACACATATATATATATATATATATATATAAATAATAACTACATCACACTGAGTGTCCACCTCTTTGGCCTCTCTGTTCAGATTCCTTTTTTATACCAATGACGCAGTCTTTGCCATAATTATTCTGTCATTTTGATGTGGCACCCTCTAACCCTTTAACAATTTGAGGCATTTTATTGAAAGCACTAAGAGGAGAAGCGATTTGGACATAATTTGCTCTCTGACTCAATTCGAAATGGGCTTTTAATCTGCATTTTATAGGAATCCTTCACCAAAAACGGTCACTATTTGTACGTGCTCATCCTCTGTTCTCCTCAGGCCTTGAATGCTGATGGAGGAACACTTTTGCTCCTGCTCCTCAAAGGCTAGGAGAAAGTAAAAAAAATAAAAACACAGGAACATTTGGATATGTAAGGTTCTCAAAGTACTTGTGCCGAATCTAAAAATTCGGTGTGTATTCTTGAACAAGCTTAAAAATCTGCAGTAGTGCAGGAAAGTAAGTTGAATAAGTCAATTAATAAAACAGTGTTTGGTGATTCTGTGTCTTTTCATCTGTCGTTTTGAGGGGACATGAACGTCCTCATAAAAGTTCATGTCAGTCCACCCAATAGACGCTGAGATATTTAGCGTGGATGAAAGGACTGAACAACTAACTGCCATCCATAAAGCCATACGACTAGTATAATTAAAAAATATAACAAAGAATAATGTTATAGAAACACTTGCGCTTCTGTTTTTATGAAATCATATGCATGTTATCAGCTATTGGTTAACAAATCATACAGTAGGGGTATAGACTGGGGAGAAATAAGGAATTTCACCACTCGAGTCAATTCAGCTCATAAGGTTGTGGGATATAAGAATCTGGTATCTCTGAGTCCTCAGTATTACTATGTTTTTGGACATTTTTGACTGAGCAATTTTTTTCTTTTTGTCTTCTGTGGTCCCCAGGGGATGGCCCGGGACCAAATGGGGTACTCGTACCAGACAAAGACCTTTTGATGAAGCAGTCAGTCTGACAGGGAAGTGACAGACATGCAATCAAGGTGTTAAATGAGTGGAGGGCCATAATGGCTGTCCTTTCAGTATAATAACAAGACCATAGCTCAAGTTTAACGCAGCAGTTTCAATCACCATCCCTGTTTCCTTTCACACAAGGCTTGACCCTCTCAGCGTGTTACTCATATTCTTCACTCTAATGACAAGTTTCACTTCTCACCTCATGCTCATTAGTCACCTTTGTAAGTAATAACAGCATTGCAGCAGGATCTATATATTCACAGGGGTATGGACATTAAATGAGTAGCTTTTTCCCCCCGAATGCTGTCATAAGAAATCAGCTCAGTCTGCGTGAATGTGGCCATGCTACAATTGTTTTGTGCTGTTGAAGAACTGGGTCATTTATAGCATGATTAGTTGAAAGCCAAGTGGGTTATTATGTGTTAATCTCATCCAGCTTCAAAGGCCGAGCTTTCAACTTCCTGGACTCCAGCTGGACTCGAGAATTCAAAGACAGAGGTTGCAAATAGGAATGAGATCAGAGGTCGTGGTTGAGCTGTGGTCTGTCGGCTGCTAAGAGGATAAAGAGTGACAGAGCGGCAAGAGCAGCGAGAGCCTTATGAAAGTCACCATAAAATAAGTTTACAGCTTTGCATAGTAAAACAGGCCCCTTCACATCTCTTTACTCTGTCTGCAGTGTAATGACACAGAGTGCTACAATGCCAACGCACACCAGGACTAGATGAGAGCAGATGAGAGGAGGGCCGAGCAGCTCCGCCTGGCTGATGTGACTAAGCCTGGCTCACTCCTGTCACTTCCTCTGTTTTACGGGAAAACGTCCTGGTTAATTGGAGCTCTGACTCTTTTGAATCAGAGCATTCGTTACTGAGTTTGCAGTGACGTGGCCTTTGTTTGACCTGCAGCACAGATTTAGACAACTCTAATCCTTTTCCCAGACTTTCAACACGTCTCAATTAGTTTTTGTGGTCGAAGGGACTTTGAGAGGGACATCATCGGCCCAAAAGAGAAAAAAAAGGGAAATTTTGCATAAAAGGCTAGTTGCCACAGCAACACAGCAGGATGAGTAAACAGTTATCCGGGCTCTGTCACATGGTAACAATTTGCCTCCAAGGTGACAGGCTGAAACACCAGGTAGTTACTGGTCCTGGCATCACACCAGTCTGGCATACAATCCCTCTGTTTCCCAAACATTTATTATTTTACATTTTTGTACTGATTAAACAAACAAGATATAACATTCTGTAAAGTGAGCTTCACTGTTTTTGTAGGTTGGATTATATTAGTAAGTAGTAGAAGACTTGATGTTATATCGAGCTACTTATTTAGTTAGAGTACAAATAGTCATCCTGCATTATTGGTGTGTTTTGTTTTTTTGGAGCCAGAAATGGATCCAAGTTGATTAAATTACAGAATATCCTGCTCTACCTTCTCGTCTATATTTGGGTTTTACTACTGAAATTTGTAGCCTTACAGGTGTGTGGAGCTGCATCGGTTTCTTTAAGCTTACATGTCCGAAATGGTTAATTTCATGGTTGCCACAGTGCACCATCCCCCTCTTTATAATGCGTGAGGGTTAAGCCTGTATAAATGCATAGGTTTTCTGGAACAGCACATACCTTTGACATTCATTCTCTGGCTGCTCGGAGTCCAGTATGTGTGAAATGGTGTGCGGTGAATCACACTTCTTATTCTTTCAGCGTGTCTAGCGCCCCTTTTGATTTCATAGGCTCCATTACTCTTCAATCTGGACCATGCTTAAAGGCAAAATGTGTGTGAGGGGCTGCCAGCATATCAGAAACATTATACTTTGATTATGTTTGAGTACACTGCACCTATGGTATAGTAGCTCAATCTCTATTTACAACTTGTAATTAGAAAAACATGCAGCTCAGTCAAAAATAACTTTCGATTGAAGATGTTTATTTAAGATGTAATTACTAAGCATTTAAAAGCAGAAAAGAGGGGAAAAAAAACCACCACACAGGAGCAATATGGGCTTGATTGGACAGTTTTATGCCTTGGATTGAAATTTATGATTATATGACCTACCACACTGCAATCCAAGGCAAGCAGTAGTACAGCTGCACATAGTGAAGAACACCATTACTTATCAAATAAATTGTGAAGTGTCTTGTCCGTGACCCTTTATAGCCAGTTCACAGATGGATGTCCTTCCAAAACACACGGCGTCCTGTGACCGTCATCTTGACTCCTGACCACGGTCATTGAACTTGACAGGATCTCGACCTCGTGGAAGATGGAACATGGAGGACATAATGTTCACACTGACCCTGGCTTTTAGCAGAAGTGATTTTTATATGCACTTCCACCTGATGCTGACAGATGAAGAGCTTCCTTTTTCTTTTCTTTTGAGGAAAAAAACAATAACGAGAGTAAGAGGGCAGTCATTTATTCTTGGAGCTTCCACCTACCACTTACTCGACAGCTGTTTTAATATATATGATTAAAGTTTGTCATCTAAAATTGGTAGATACAACCGGGGAAAGCTTGCGCACAGAAACAACCTACCGCCCTCGCTCTTGTGTGTTCAGATAGAAATAACATTTGAATGTGTTGATGGCAAACACTGGCAGAGACTGTGAGAACAATATGAAACAGATGCCGCCACAGATGGAGGATAAACAGGCACATACATTTCTGTTGCAAAGCCAACCTGTCACTCGCAGCAGTAAATGATTATTACGTTTGTGGTGAAGTAGAAAGTCGGATTCTGTTGTCTCGTGGGTTTCATGGCGTTCGGTGCATCTGTTTTGCTGTGAAAAATGGAAACTCGTCACCAAAGCCTTTTGATTTATTTTATCGACAGGCCAACGCAGAAAATAGTTTACCCTTTGATTTCTTCTTGCTGAATCAAACCTCCAGCAGTGGTACAAAGTTACTCTCCACTTGAGCCTTTCAGACGTTTTGGTTCTTGACCTTCAGAATTTTCTGCTAAACAAAGGTATTATTTACGAGGAGTAATTGGTGAAAGTACTTCTACTTTGTGTGATTTCTTCACTTACTTGCGCAGTTAGTGCATCATGTGAAAGACATCAATACTGTTTCACACTTGTTAATAATTTTATGTTTTTCTCTCGACTATGGGCAAAAGAGCCCCTGGAAACAATTAATAGTTGATACTTTTACTTGGAAAAACCCTCCTCTTCTTCATGTAGATTGTGTGCAGGAGGTTTTGATTAAGTGCCAGCACAGATATGAGATTACAGTAACTGTCATCCTGTCTTTGCATTTATTATGCATGAGTGTTTATATTTTGTCTATGTCTGTGTATAGAGGAGGATGTGTGGAGTAGGTGAGACAAGGTCTGGAGCTGTCACCTATTGAGAGACCCCGAGGGAGCACAGGCAGTGATTTACAGTCTGGCAGGACACCTGCTGTCTTCAGCCCCGGAGTGTCATGACATGTAATCACGCATAGACTTTTGGTGTTGCTCCTCTCTTTGTCAAGCAGTGTTTTTTTTTTGTTTTATTTAAAAGCACAACAGCACCCCCATTGCTTGCCTTTTATCCAGATGTCTTTAGGTTCATTTGTCCGATGAATACATTTTCCTGAACCGATATTATTTACCATTTGTATGTTATACAGTAGGGCTGTTTTGTTTTTTGGTGTTTCTTTTATACCAAACCCGGTACAATAAGTGGAACCTGAATTTAAATATCTGAAAAACCTCAGGATAGTCTTCTATATTAGAAATGGATAAAACTTTATGGCAGCAAGCATTTCTTGGTCTATGGATTGGTCAATCTTTCACATTTTGTTTAGGTATTGTTCAATATAATCAAAATGTACTCTTTACATTTTGATATCATTCTTAAAGTGTTTTGTTTATTAAGCTTAATACTTATTTTGTTTAATTGTAGTCCTGTTGAATCTGTCATTTAAACACTGACAACAGATTGGATTTTTACCATATTAAGTGTCACAAATGTCAGATTTTTAGAATAATGCCATTTTGGGTTTGGACTGTTTTGTGGCTCCAGCTCCACTTCCCATAATAATGCAGTAGTGTTCAGAGTGAGTTATTCCAGGAATGTTTCTGTATGTCATGGCGGTAAACACTATTCTGTTGTTCTGTGGTAAAGCCTGCTGCTTTAGGAGGTATGTGTCTCTGACAGTCACCACCTCTTCACAGGTCACTCATCATCTAAACACAGCCAGCACTCAACCTGGAGCTCTCTGATCTGCTGACTCACTCTACACACAGCGGACCCTTCGGTCCAGGTGGGAGACACACCAAGAACAGGTAAACGTGTTGCTGAGAGGCTTGGAGACAACGGGTACAGTAGTTCTGCTATTTCTTTTAAAGCAAAGAGCAAGTATTCAGGGGTTAATACACCCACACACAAATATTTTAGTGTGCAGACAAATATTTTTGCGTAGGTGTTTGTAACTGTACCACTCATACAAAGACAGACAGAGCGAGAGAGGCAGAGCATAAAAGCATATTTTCTGTTTTCCATGCCCTGGGCGTAAGACATACCAGGAGCGACAGAAATCACGCCAAGCGGGATAAGATCATAAAACTGCAAGGTACTCTCCTCTCAGCTTCAACTAAATGGATAAAATGGTGTCAGCATGTTACTGCGAGCCCCTCAGGATCTGAAACACTGGCAGGGCTATAAACTAAAGCAGTTACTCTGACAAGACGCTGAATCCTTTCCCATCAAGAAAGATTGCCTTTTGAAATGATGTAGATACTGGACAAAAATATCGTGGCTGAAGCAAAAACACTGACAAAAATATTCTATTGTATTATTCATGTTTGACCACATACTTCAATATTAGGATCAGATTATTTTACCATCAGGAGTGTAATGATTTTATGATAGTTATGATGGATAATTTTCATTCCATTCAAATCATCAACTGAAATACAACCTTCGAAACCAAAAATGCAAATTACCACTAAATCGTATACAAAATCTCTCAAATCTCTGAATATTCCTAGTCACGTAGTCTCATGAGGAGTTATATTACTGTATATCAAAAATAACTACAGTTAAAGACCGTATATTCCAAATGTTAATACATTCTCCTATTCATTGTTTTAGAAGTACACTGACTGGCTGAGCAGAAAGCTGTGTTTTATGGACTTTAACCAACACTCCCTTTGTCTCTTCTACGACACTTGGGTGTCTGGGCAATGCAGACAAACAGCAGGTGGCAGAGGTGTTGAGAAGAACTCCTTGTCACATTGTGTAGAAGCTTCAAAAGCTTTGTTGAATTTCTTTACCTCGGTTTTGCTGATCCTATTCAGGTTCAGCGCATTTCAATTATTGTTGCCTCGTGTCTGCACTTTATCGTCACAAATTGTTAACAGTAAAAAAAAAAAAAATTACTACTCAAATATGAGGCAATTCAAAATGAAATGTGTACATTTTAAAAATGAATCACTGATTAATAGTCTGTGTTATCGCTGAACTGCATAAGAAAAATACATCCCCAACTATGAAACGGTTGTTTTGTTCCCCACATTTTCTGCTGAAGTCAGCATTAAATCCCTGAAATACTTTTCAACAAGGGACCTGTTAAGAAAGCTCATCGTTCCCTCAAGCCAGCAAACTCAGCGTCTTCTCCCTTTTCTATCATTTTGCTTTGGACAGTGCTGTGGGGTCCTTATAGCTGAAGGCGAGTTTCAACTGCATGTGCTGCCCCTCTATGAAGCCACACAATTATCTGGAGCTTGGAAGCGTGACTTTGACACGCTGTGTGTCACCATATTGAGTGTGCGTGCAGGGTGGGACTAGAACCTACTTCGCCGAAGCGTCCCCTGAAGGCAAAATGCTCCAGCAGCATAGAGATCAGCTGCTGGTGTAAGCTGTCATGTTAGCATGATACGCTGAAAGGACCACCTCGCACAGGATTTCACGTGGAATCATTTTCTTTCTATTTAGTGTTATTATCAACTGCAGCTGGAGCAGCTTGCTGTTTTACCGAGCCTGTGTGAGTTGTTGTTTATCAAGTGAATTATTGTTTATGGCGATGTGTGTTTGCTTGGATTTCGGAGGGATAACAGCAGTGGCATCGTTATTCAGCCCTGCACCATCTGTGCTTTGAGGGAAGGGTTTGAGTGAGGCTCGTATGATTGAGGGGCACCTGCTTGTCAGAGGGTTGCTGCAAAAATATTGCTGCATTCAGAGGAAGCAGTGCTCCACCTGCATGCCAATCAGGCTGTCAGGCTCGGCCCATCCACCTACATGCACTCACACAGAAAGCTCCCCCCCCCCCCTCTCACACACACACACACACACACACACACACACACCCTCTTTCCTTTCTCTGACTCTTTCCTCCAGTGTTTCATATCCCCCCGTAGGTATGGACACGTATGCCCATCACAACAGCCATTCATGCACTGATAATGCTTGAAGAACAAGAACAGACCCTAATTAGATTTTATCTGTGTACTTTGCACTCAGCGCAGATATCAGTAGTTTTCATCAGACAGATCTTCTTGCCTAAACATGGTGATAATCTGACACTGACGCTGTGTAATGTCTGCTCATTGTAGCATGGCTGCCAGCATTGATTTACCCACTCTTGAGGTGGTGGGTGTGTGTAGCAGGATTTTGTTTTTGTTAGTTACAGTAACCGACATCCATAGAAACTGAACTGAAAGGAAAATGAGGAATGTTCTGTTTTTCTTTTTGTTGTTTTCAAAGCTATCATTTTACACGATGTTAGAAGAACCTTTGCCCGAGCTTAGGATCATCTGCGGTTCTGTGCATGAAGGTGTACTTGCAGAAGAAGTGAATGTGCTACATTACTGTTTTTGTATGCGCGTGAAATAAGAGGCTTCAAAACGAGGCGTTAGCAACTGTGTCAGCAATAGGAGCTCAGTTATGCACACACAAAGCACAAGCCCATTCTCCTGAGCATCTCCTCTGATCTCGATTTTCTCTGTCATGTCAAGACAGTAACAGGTGTCTCACCTAAGGCAAAAACACTGTATCACTGTCTTCCTCTTTATCTCACTATTTATCTACTGTTGCAGCTCTTTGGGATAAAGTGGGAACATCATAGTGAATTTGGTACCCACGCTATGTCTCTGTCATCCGTCACACTGCCAACCGTGTAGGTATGTTTGGCAGTAAAGTTTCATCAAGGGATTAACCACATGGTGCTGCCTGGCTTGGACTCATTCCCAGCAACGCTCCCGTGCTGGGCTGGCTGGACGAACAGAAGGTCAGAACATGCCATAACACTGTGTAACGCTGGGCTGGCGACAGCACCCAGGCAGTGCCAGGCACTAGAGACCGTATCGGACTATATCGGACGCCAGTGTCAGCCCTGCATCTGAAGATATGAAGTATATCTGATGATTTTATTCGTGACAGTGAGCCTGCACAGTACACGTCTTTATTGCAAATTGAATTTGATCTGTAATATCATCTACCATGCCTAATGGTAGAGGTGAGACTTTACAATGACTGCAAATGACATTGTGGAATGTGGTATTAACATGAAAAGGAGATAAGGAAACACAGTCATGGATTATTTCTGTGGAAAATTGTGACAGAAATGCATCTTCTCTATCCTGTTTGCATTATGAGTCATCACGTTGTTTCTGCTTGCCCTTTTACCTCTCTAAACCTTCAACCACACGTCTGCTCTCTGAAGCAGGTAGATTCAGCATGAGACAATAGAGGTTTGCTCTGTTGATAAGACACTCCCAGATTAATTTATATCGCAGTGCTGTTTCACAGTAGAGTATGTGTTTCACAGGAAGATGACACTCTCTGACTCCAGGAGATTTATTCTCAAAATATAATCAGCAAACTGTTTATGAACACGAGTGGGAGCACAATCATCAACTATGCGGTACTATGCAGTTTGTACCATTTAACTACTCTGCTTTAATTGATAGTGATATTCCACTGCATAAACAGAAAAGAAAACACAGGCAGAGCAACCCCATCTTGTTTTTCTCCAGCAGTTCTCTCCAATTTCTCCATTTTATTCACCAAAATGCTGATTGTGGTTGTTTTACAGCTTCTTGGATGTTATGTAATCTAATATTTACAAACTGGTAATTAATTGCCCCGTCGTTTAGCAGGGATAAAGCCCTGACAATCAGACAAACAAAAGATAGCTCATCTCAAGATCAGATAATGTGTATGAAGTTAATGATGCAGTCAAAACAGGGCAGATAGTCACATTGATGGTCATACAAATTACTTGTTAAGTCGATTTGAGAAGCCAGATAACATGTGGTTTGTTCAGAGACTTAAATCTTATATTTAACATGTGCAGTTCTGTGCTTTGTGATAGGTGTGAAGAAAGAAAAGTACAAATAATCAACAGCTGCATTTCTCGTATAGATAGTACAATATTAAACTTCGTTTCAATATGCTATGAAATGGTCCGACATGGTCGGATTCTATTGGTAGAAAAATTATCACCAAATATAAGACATCTGAATGTAAAACACTGAAGACGTTTGCAATCTACTGATATGCTTGAATCACTATTTGAAAGAACTAAAATGGCGATTGGTTCAAACTGCAGTCACACTTAACGACGGCTTCTGTTCAGAAGTGCCGTACTCTGCACTTGTATCCTAATTTCCTCCAGCCAGCTAAACAGGATGCTTCTAGGGCATTAGACTTGATAATAGCGTAAGCATGGTGGAGGCAAACACCACCTGGAAAATGTCACAGTCAAGTGACAGAGGGGAGGGCCGTGTTTACATTGAATCAGCTGTAATTGTGTGTGATTGAGGTATTACAGAATAATTGTCTTCATTCATGGGATCCGTTCTGTGCAAACTGAAGCATCACTCTAGAGAAGCACTTCAACACAGCAGCACACATTTAAATTATTTTCTCAATCACTTTGTTTGTGTGAAATTAGGACCCAACTGTCATGAAGAAGAATTAGTACATTTAAACGGTATTTAGAAATAAGACTAATTACAAATGGAGCTGGCCGGACAGATGTGATTTTTGTTGTTGTTATTTTTTTCTTTCTTTCCTCATTTTCTTCTGTGAAGCCAGTCAATAAACAATCTGCATAACTTTACCACATCAATATTTAATGTCCCAGCTAAAGGTCTCCTCTCCTACAGGTCGCAGTCAGTCTGGGTTTGATGTTTACTACTTTGAAATTCACCACAGATGCAAACAGTCCCAAGAGGTTTCGTGTGTGTGTGTGTGTGTGCACTTCTCTGACTATATCTGGGTGTATGCATAATGAGTGTTTATGGGTTTAGTATTTTTATTGTACTTTCCCAAGTCTGTCTTTGTTTGTGTCTGTGGGTGTTTCCGTACATCAGAGGGGCCTCGAAGCCCTCCTGAGTCGGTAGAAACGATCTGCTCCCCTAAATTGCTTACAGCCGGTCTATCAGTGGGGAGGGGAAAATATGGGGGTGAATTTTTAACGACTAAAAACAAATGAGCCAACACAGGCACACAATTAGGGGGAAGTCATGGCTATGTGTCGTCTTTAGATGAGCAACATGATGGCCTCTTTACCCCTAGTGGGGGTAAAGCGCAGCCCCAGGAGATCGCTCATTAGGGCAGGGAGGGGAGAGGAGGAGGGGCTGCTGACACTCAAAACAGTGGGCGTGGGGAGAGGGGGTCGCTGCCACTCGGGGAGAAGAGGGGCTCGGCTGAAGTCCTTTCACCACAAGGGCCATTCGGATTCTGTGGAAGACATTAACTCATGGTGCGACTTGCTGCCGCTGCTAAATCACCATGTCACACAAAGGACAGCTGCCATAAGGGCTGCATTAACTCCTGTGCCTAAATACTGCGTCGTCAGTCCGGCTGCTTACTTGTTTTGTCTTCCTCCTTTTTATTGAGTTTGTCGATAGTTAAATTTCACATCTCGTGTGAATATTGTATCGCTATTATTATTTGACTGGAAGTAGTAATGATTGTGATATCTTGGACCATCTGACATTAATGGAAAGACTCGAGAGTCATGCTTGATACATTGTAATGTCATTTAGTGAGTGGGTCTCGATCACTGATGTGATCGATCGATAGATAATTTGTGATCATTAATTATGGTCTGTCCTATGGTTGTCACTGATCATGCATTTTTGGATTTGGCTTCTTTGATCTTTTTTTTAAATGGGTATCAAACTCTGTCGGCTTCAACACTTCACGAAGAAGGATTCGCAGTGTAAACAGGAACTGTACATAGACGCTTTATCATCATCATAAAAGCCTTTGTTCAGCAGGCGCAGCAGCTTTGGGTCCCATTATGGGACTGTACATGTAGCTCACTCCTGGGTCCTGAGAAGCTGGAAGAGTGCCACCAGATGGTTAAAAGCAGAAGTGAAGATGTCGTTTTACACGCTGGATCTTTTTACATGATCGATTACAACACAGTACGCCTCATTCTGCCAAAATGAAAACACCTCGCAAACACATTATTTGATGAAAATAAAAACAAGAGGAAACATGTGAAACAATTGCTGTGAAGGAATTTTGAGAAAAACATGGTTGATTTATAGTAGTGTGGTAGCAGCATCTCCATCATCACATTTAACTATTCCCTGAAATTAGTTTTTGTAACAGCTTTGCAATGATCTCCCCACAGAAAATATGCTACAGTAACAAACTTCCTCTTTGAAAATGACCGCCACGCTTTGCTTCTCTGTTGATCAAAGGAACTAAACCCGGACTGATTCATTTGTTTTCTGTCTCTCTTGTTGAATCACCCGGCGCTGCTGCATTCAACAGAAATTTGCATACCGGGTATTAGCTTTGGAACAAACTGGGCTTCACGCAAACAAACGCGTACAGCTTTATTTAAGCAGCTAATTGAGAATCGAGTAAGCATCTCTAATCTGTTTAACCAAAAGACATAGTATTTTCTCAACTAATTAATATTCTCCTTTTAGTTAATTAAAAATCCAAACAAGGGTATACACTGGTGAGTTCAGCGTGAAGGAAGCCTGACAGGAGTTTAGCACCCTCATAATCACACAACCCAGAGCCATGTGGAAAGTAACCAAAACAATTGCTGAGATACTGTGTGTCTAAGCTCAAGTCATTTAAAGCTCGTTTAGAAAGTTATGTCAATGCTTTCATGGGAGTAATCTCTGGATGATATTACCCAGAAGTCAGACAAAAAACAACTGCAGGGACCTGAAGTTCATTTCAAACCATGCGACTTCAGTGCCTCTGCAACTGTGAGCTTCTGACACGTGTACCTAGATCATTATAACTGCATTAACTTACCATGCAAGAGAAATTATATTAACTTTAGTGTTGGGAAAGGCTTTTTTTTTTTTCAATCAAATGGATTCTTTGTGACTCCCACTCTGATGGACACTACATTTCCTCTGAGTCATTGCTAATTGCCATTTTCTCAGCATTTAATGAACATTAATAGATGGAGACATTTATGGCTTTTGTTTCCAGGCTTTTCTTTATTCATCTCTTGGCTTTTCAAGAGTCCAAGATGGATTCATTTAACAGCACTGGTGCATCAGAAGAGGGTAGTCTCAGGACAATCCGTCTGCAACAGCATCTTTGACTTTCACAGATCTACTCACTTTTGTCATCAGTATTTTTATAAAATGAAAAAAAAAATTGTCATTTCATCTGTTATAGCGGTCCTTTTATCCATGCACGTGTCAGCACTTCTAAGTGCTTGATGGTCATTTTTGCTGTTTTCCGGCTGTGCACCTTCAAGGACACGTACTGCAAAGCAAACTATATACGTCTAACATTTGCAGTTTTACTGACCTTGGACAGAAAATCCACCACCTCTATCAATCACCAGCTCAACCAAGAACAAGAGAAAATAATGCTGGCTAACAACATTATCACAGCACTTGTTCACATCTCATTGATTTGACAAAAGCCATCACTCAGCAGTGTCAGTCACACGGTTCAGTGCTCTATTATAGTAAGAAGGGTTAAATAAAAAAAAAAATCTAATATTATAGAAGAGTCAGTGACATGATTTTGAACTCTTTCTGTCAATCCAAAACCCCTGAAGTACCGTGAAAAATATTGCTTGTCCAAACCACTTCACAAAATCATTCAAGTGACAAAACTGTTGAATTATCCCTCGATTACAGTACAATGGTCAAATATTACATTAAGAAAACATTTATTTGATTGTAGCGCATTGTACATTATTATGTTGTACACGGTCTATGTAAAGCTAAATAACATTAAAAAAAAAAAAAAAAAAAAAAAAAAAGCTTTTTCTCGTTATTGATTTTATGTTTATGGAGAATTGAAAGTGTAACAGTTGGGGGTTTCAGTAACAGCTCTGTTTAACTCCAATGTTTATATCAATAACCTTCAGGTAATTATAGGATCACTTTATCAGTTGTGTGTTTTACTTCCATAAAGTTGAGAACTGGAAAGCGACACAACTCAAATTGATGCAGCAGAGGCCAAAATGCTCATTGACTATCAATCTCAAGAGACGGTGGATCCATAACATCTTTTATGAGGCATTTCTCTCTGAGTGAAGATTTGTCTCGGTCGCACGACACTAATTCTCAGCAGGTCTTGATGTTCACAGTATGCATACCTGGTCAAAACACTTAGCATGTGCATACAACTATAAATATTTGAGTGTGCTGTTAATGGACACTAGTTTCCCACAATGCACTGCTCATGGATTGGAAAAATCTCAATTGCAGATGACCCGAGGAGGTCCTGACCTTCCAGGGGTCATAATGAACATTCTGCTAGGGGCCCACCTGCCTGACCGACGAGCAATGTAAAGCATTTGCACAACAAAAAACAAACAGTAACCAATTGATGTGTTGAATAGATGAGTTACAGTAGATATCGTTGTACGAGATGTGTGTGAGCGGATATTACTCGGGTCATATGTGAAGTGCTCCCGAAAGACCTGAATTCCTCCTTTTAAGACGGATGCTTCAATTGGCCTTTCGTAAAAAGGAATGCTTTTAATGTTTTGATTAATTATTGATCACATGACCCCCACTCCCCTACCGGCTCCATCTGACATAAAGGCCACATAGTTGTCGGTTCTCCAGCGGATAGCGGCACACCCCTGTCCCCCTGCAAGACACTGATGTCGCCCCATTCATTACCTCCTATTGAGAGGCAGTGAGGGAATGGATTCACCTACGAGGGTCCCCAGCGGTAAACCCCGCCCTCCCCCCCTCCGACAACCTTCCCGCCCTGTCGTCCCCTCCGTGGTGTCCCAGGGGAGGTTTCAATTAAACAGTCTGAATGTTTGGGACATTTTAATCCCTCTTCCACTGTTTATCGCTGCACCCACACCTCTGGAGGCCAGAAGAGCGGATCTGAGGATAAAACCATCTTTCTGTTCACGTTGTATACTTGTATTGTGTATATAGAGATGAGAGGTGCAGCGTGTGTGAAATAAGCCTTCGTATTCCTATTTCAATGCCATACTGGGAGAGAGTGTGTGTTACTAAAATCTTAACATCCCTGCCGTTTTAGGGTATTGGTAGGGACCGTTTCTTATGAATGGGTCCTGGGGTTGTCCTTTGCATATGGCATCGTGCACAAAAATACAAATGAAAGCTGTTCTCAATGTAGGTATTTATGTATCTAAATATAAATAAAGATAAAAGTTTTCCTTAAGGTCCCCTCATAATTTTGATACAGTCAATAGCACAGAAGCAGAACAATAAAGTAAACAATAAAGGCTTGTTTTCAGCTGTAGGTACATGAGATGATAAAGGTACTGTCAGGAAACGACTTGATTTAACTTTCTTGTAGACATTCAGCTCTACTTCTTTTGCTTGAACAAGCTATTTTAGTGCATTGCTTTGAGAGTTTGAGAGGCAAAAACAAGATGTCTGGGCTGTCGGTCTGTTTCAGACCTCTTCACAGGAGCATTAAGAATTCATGTCAGGATTGACTTGTTTGTCAGAGAGAAAATTGATGTGAATAATCAGATTGAATAGGTTGGCCTTAATGCTGTGATTTTTAAAACATGCTAAGCTTGGCTTCAGATCCCATATAATTGAATTAATGGTTTTACAATGCCTGTGGTTTTCTCTGCTTGGGCAGACGATGCTTTGGCTTTGCTGATTTGCTAAGAAACCATTTCTTAATGGTCAATTGATTAGGGTTTAATGTGAGTATTGATTGAGGTGATCTAGAATGTAAATTTTTCATCTAATGTTCTCAAGTCAGAATAGCCAGCATGTCTGTTGCATGTGTTCGATGTACATCATTAGTGTTGTACTTTTGAGCTCCTCACTCAACTGGCAACCGAAGCATGGGGAGATTAGGGCCCAAGAAAATGAACCTGAGTAATCTTCTCTGTAATGACTGAGTTCCACAACTATCACGACAGATTTGTGTGATGTTCATTAAAATGTTCTGTATTGTTGCTCAGTGCCGTCATCTGTGCATTTTAGAAACGTTGAATTAGTTTTCATGTTTGTTCCTTTCTTTCTTTGTCCAATCAGGGAAGACACATTTCAGCTGCTTTTTAGGGTGCATCTCTGAGTAAATCAATGCTTCATGTATCTGTTCTGTTCATTTGCACTTTCCAATTCACAGTCTAATGCACTCTTCATTAATGAGAGCTACCTGGCTTAATTCACAGGAGTGTGAACAACAGCAGCAAGTGACTCAATTTATTCCGATCACACACACCACTGTCTGACCACCTTAATATGTTGCTAAAAACCCTTTTAAGTCAAAGAAACAAAGAAAACCTTCTTCAGCTCTGCACTTCTCGACTGTCTCGGTCTGTCTCCGTAATTTATACAGTATTGTTCCGCAGACTGTGTGGCAGACAGAGAAGCAGCTAAAGATAATCAACATGTCTTTTGTAAAGGATGAGAGTGTGCGGGAGCCAGAGAGATTCATCACTCATCACACTCTGTTAGGGAAATCTAGGAGCTTAATTTTGTCCTTCCCGGCGGTTGATATAGCCGGCGATTCAACATTGTTATACCAGAGACTGATGTCTCTTCTATAACTGATGTGCAGATGGGCAGCAATTCCTCAAGGAGAAGAATGGTCTCTCCTGCCAGAGGTAATGATGTCATACTGGTGGTTGATCAGGCTCTGTTTTTGTGCTTCCCCTCTTTATATTGTCAACATAAACCTGGTTCAGGTGGTGCATGACAGTAGTAGTGCTGATAAATCATTCAATTGAGGCACAGGAAATTAATTTTGTTTATCAGTATTGTTGATCCAGGACGTTCAGTGCTGAATCGAATGAATCGATTTGTCAATCATCAATAGTTTTAATACTTATTTCATTTTAGTCATAAAAAAATGTCCGAATTTTTGTTGTTGTTATTTAGCATTGTAAAGTAATTGTTCTTGGCAATCTAGATGTTTGGGGAGGTTGTTGGTTGGAGGACTGGATTTAACCAAACTCTGCTGTCGAGTCTTAGTCTGGTTTTTCTTTTCTTTTGTTTTTTTCATGGGCTAAACAATTCATCAGTAACTCGTATGAACTGTGCAGATTAATAACCAGTGAAATCTGCTAGGCAAAATGCATATTGTATTTAAAGACATCAGGATATGATTTTAATTAATGGTCTCTTATTTACAGGACACAACTTGGATCAATGCTGAACTTGTGTTGCCTCAGTCTGTGATGAAAAGCATAACTATAATTTAACTATAGCTGAACAATGATATGACAATGCGACTCAAGTCTCCCGCTGAAAATCCATTCTGACAACGCCGCCGGCTTAAGATATGAAGGTGGTTGATCTCCATATTGCTGTTCTACTTGTACCTGGATCTCCATTTTAATTGGCTAATTACCAGGCAGCTGGCTCGACGGTCCGTGACTGCCTGAGTCGGAGGCCTGCTTCGGGTGTGAATGGGCTGCAGCCTCCTCCAGTAAACTGGAGACAGCTGGCTGTGTAGTGTGCTTTCCAGAGATGTCAGAGGAATCCTTTTCTAATCCCCTGCTCTCCTGCTGGGAGCCTGTTGTTGAAGAGGCATCACACAGAACATATGACACTGTTGATAAGGGGGACTCCATGCGATTCTGTTAAATTAAGAAAGGATCACTTTGGGTTATTAGCTAACTGTTTGTCAGAATGTTATCGCTCTCAATGCAATACTTATTCAAAGACGCCGAATGTGTCTGGCTGTCACTTGGGTTTTCTCATGAAGCAAGTGCGCGGTCTTATGAAGTGGGGAGGAGAGACGGTGCTTGGATTTAATCGTTTATATTCCTCATCCCAGTGTGAGTGAAGTGTGTGTTATTCAGAGGTGTAAATGGAGTCAAATCTCAGGGGAGGGGATTGCAGGTGTATTTCTGCTGGTTGACCAGAAAAAAAAAAAAGAACAGACTTTGCACATGATTTGCTATGATGCACATTGAGGCAGCACAGAGAAATCTCCTGCTTCAACTGATTTGTACCACATGATACGACTGCGTGGCAGTCAAGTGAAGGTCTGTGCCCTTTTGTATTAGATAATCATTTGAAGTATCTGAAAGAAATTGCCCATTGGTGACCTTTTGTTTTGCTCTTATTTAAATTTGTTCGGTTAGATGAGCAGTGGGATCAGATAAGCTGTACAGTGGAAACAGTCTGGGAGTGTCTGTGCTAATTGCTGTGTGGTTTAGATAAGCATCTTGGAAAAGCTCCAGACATGTGAATTATGAGCACACTCAGATTTAACTACATACACACTGATGCAACATTGAGCACATGGAGGTCGACTCTGGGAAATAGCTGTTTTATATTTTTGATAAACAGACCCCTGCCTGCTGGGTAGAGCACCACACACACACATTTAAGATCTTCACACACACACAAAGTGGGTGGTAGAATATAACTTTCACCTGGAGAGCAGTAGCATCAATCTCACTGGGAAAAGAAGAATGAGAGCCATCAGGATGAGAGTGATGACTTTAATTCACTGGTGGGCCAGTGGAAAACGATATAACATGTTGATATTCCCTTTTAATAAGAAAAAAAAACTGCCTCAAGCCTTTTATTCTGACATGCGAGCGGGAGAGAGCTTGCTCTGTAACTTATACAAGAAGTCCTCTGTACATATTTATAGATGCGGTGTTCAGATAAAGAGTGTATAAATGCCAGGAGTCTTGAAAGATAGAATTTCACCTGAAAATGTCTCGTCCAGTTCAAATTCAAATGTGGGATTTGAACACACATCTGTTGTTCTTTAATATGTCCCCTGTGTTTAAATAAAAGCCAGTGCCAAAACGACAGAGAAGCCTTTTGGTGCTTGTGCATCACAGACATGCACAGAGATCCCTCGATAGAAGGAGAGTAAAAATGGCTCGGTGTGTTCAGAGGGGGGCTCAGCACAATCTGATTGATTTGGCTGTAACGGTGACAGGCGGTCTTGCCTGTGTTTTAGTCCGCATAATTCTTTGATTAATGCAGTGCATCCCAAAATCGCTCCACTGCAACACAAAATCGAATTAAATCACCTGGATACAATCTGTAATTGATTGGAAGTGTCAGAGAAGAGAGGAAATATCATTAATAACTTAAAGGATTTTTCAAAAAAGTGGTTTAAGTGATTTCTTTTTAAATTGTGTTTATTTATCACATAATGCATTTGATCATGCTGGTTGGAGGTATCAGGATGTCACATGTGAAGCATCAGCACTGAATATCATCCTCCTTCAGTCCTTATTTCACCTTGACAGATGCCTTTGTCACCTGCTCCCTACAGGCCAAATTCAGATGTATGTTTCCTTGCCGTTGGTTGTTGTGTACCAAATCAGGAGCCGGATCACTAAAGCATTAAATGAAAGCACTGTACTCCTCTATCCACTTCACAGTGTATGACTTTGTTTCAAATCAATACTGTAAATTATTGAAGGCGTGGGATGGGGATATGCCAAATGATATTCATTGAAGGGAATCATGTTCCCCTGGGCAGTCAATAAAGCAGCACATGTTCTTTCACTCCACCTCTTGGCAAACCTATTGTGGATCGGAAATTCCTACATTCAGATTTTATTTTTCATGAATAACAATTACAGATTTTCATAATTCCTTTCATGCAAGAGTGTACTGCCTCTGTGATTGATCTTTTTAAATCTGCCTACCTTTTCCAATAAGCTGACGATACACTGTAACACACAATATATCAGGAGCCTAAATGTGCTTATTTGTCCTGTTTCAAGCTCTGCAGGGGCAGATAGTATTTAATTTTTTTTTTTTTTTTTAAATTAATTTTTTTTTTTTTTTAATTTTTTTTTTTTTTTTTATATCTTTTAGTTGAAGAGGAGAGTGGGGGTTGACAGGAAAGACCAACCAAACAGCAAAATGACATGGAAGTCACATTATCAACCAGATCCAAACCCAAAATGTTACATGTATATTCAAGGCTGAATGAAAAAAGCTTACTTAGTGAGAGGTAAGGTATTTTGAATTGAAACCTTTATTTATACGGGGGACTCTTGCTGAAAGCAACATTTTATTTGAAGGTGTGCCCTGATGCAACCAGGAGTTAAAAACTCTCACAAAATCCAACTACCAGAGGATAAATATATGACAACAAAGGACAAATATTTCTTTTAAACCAATTTTGTTGAACTATTCTGTTCAGGAAGGAAATTAATGTCCAAAATGGATGAAATTAATTTTAGTGTTCCAAATTGTATTGTACTGTAGTGGTCCTTCACATGAAATTTAAGCAGTACATTCAAACAAAAAGTGGTCTGAGTGACTCTTAGTCATTTTATAGTGCTTGACTCACTTTAAAAGGTAGTTATCATATTTTCATGTTTTCCTAACTCTATGATAAAATGGCTCATTTGTAGAAAGCCATTTGTATCTTTTATGCAAATTTCTTGCAACCATGTGTTATGTAAATTGACTGCAAAGCAACCTTGGATTTAATCCCCTCCTCGCTGTTATCCAATCAAATGCAATCTTTCTGTGTTTAGAATCAGGGAAGCTTCCACCACGAACTCGAGTGTAATGTGTGCAAATGTGGAATCATTAGCATCCGTCAGAACACCAGGCGCCTTCCTCAGAGCCGGTTTGGCTTTGATGAGGATCCCTGAAGTTCTGCTGACCCTCCATTTTTAGGAAATACGCAAGGTAAACAAGTCTGGGCTGTGAAGGTCCAGCAGTTCCTTCACTGATGTGTGACAGCCGTTATTATTCTGGCTGTCAGTGTTACACACATAAGTGAGCAGATGATGTCTTCATGAGTAGTAACGTCAATATCCACGTGCTTGGCCTCATTCAAGCCGTTACACCTTTTTCCACCATGTATGTGTACTTATAAGGGAAGTTTACGAATCAGTTGACAGTTTGATATCTCTGAGCATTTTGGTTGGAAACGGGGAACCTTGGATCAGCAGCTCTTTGCCTGTTAGTCCCTGTAATGCCTTACTTTGCCTTTATCGGAGCAGACGCACACGAATGTGGAAGTCATGCGGCATCAGCCAGGTGTTACACCGAGGCGTGTGATTCACCCATCAGGCCACTAGAGAATACCGTGTTGGTGTCACGCTTTGCCTCTCCCAAGCGTAAAAGGTTCACGCATGTATGACCAGCCCGTTCTCCGAATGGTGAAGTCCGTGTAGGGTGGAAGTTGGGGGGTGCTTGGGTGAAACGATCTCAAGACTTTTACTTGCAAGACTGGTTTTGAAGCCTGTGGGAAAGCAAGAAGTGAGCATGGATTTCTTTAAAGTAACGTTTACCTGACACTGACACCGTATCATCGAGTGGACCGTTGTATGACACACTTTGGTGTGATATTTATGGTATGTTAACACCTTAAATTGTGTGCTCAAATATGTTCCAGATCTTTCACTAGTTGCTTTCATCAATTTATTGTCCCGATTTTTTTTTTTTGTCTGGTTACATTTCTAACATACAACACTTAATGAAAGAAAGTTAATGTGGTGTAAAAAGAAAATGTTTCTATGCACCGTTGCTTTGAGTCGAGCAAAGAAATAGGTACCAGATATGTGTGCTAATGGCGAGAGAAATAACAAGCCATCATCTGTCTGTCTTCGTTTTTCCTTTTTAAAGTCCTCATTCTTCTTGTCGCTGAATTTCATTGTGAAATCATCTCCTGCTGTGAGCTCGCCCATCAAGTGGTACTTGCCGCATGCTGCTATACACATTATTTACTCTCGACCATTTTTTTCTGCACTCATGCTTCCACCTTGCTTCTTTTCTCCACTCGTTGTACCTCTCCATGTGCAGGAGTAGATCATTTCTTGCATTATCTCTCTCTCATTTTCTCTCCACCCATCCGGAGTAAATCCTGGCTGACACTTTAATGGCCCTTAGACGTGTAGGTATGGAGTCTAGAGAGAGAACTGAATTCTATACCCAGCTGACCAACAGATGAGCAATTGAAAAGGGCTGAAAAGACTGAGAGGAGGAGGTGTCTGAAATGTGTCAGGTGTGTCACTCTGCAGCCATGTTCACCTCAGGACACAGAAAGGAGCACGGAGTGAAATATATGAGGCAGTGCTCCTCACAATGTGTCACAGATGCTTACTGTCATGGCTTGTGAAGAGCTGAACACCTAACGGAGATGTCACTCTGATTAAAAGGATAATTCAGCATTTTGTTTTCTTTCCAAGTGTTAAAACATTTAGTTGCTCTTCTTTTACATTGTATGTTGCCGGAGGCGGCTAACTCAAGATATGGGCCAACGGCTAGCCGACAGTTTACCATAACATCCTGAAAAATGGCAAACTGTCAACATTTTTCAATTAGAAAAGGTTACGTCCTCATAACCAAAACAACAAAATAGATCTCATTTGCCAAAACAACCTTCGTTACCATTGGAGAGTTCCAGTGACACGTGGTCAACGGTTGCAGTGTGGTTATGTTTAGGAAAAGATCATGAGGTTAAAATAAGTACATTAGTTACGTGTGATGGGTTATGTGGGCAAGTTAAAGCAAGTCAGTGCTAACTTTGGTTTTTAAACGGGACGTGACCAGCGGTCTCCTGCGTGTGTTGAATACATCCAGCATTGATCACTATGACCGAGGTGACAACCTTTTGTTGGCGTGTTTGAGGCGAGGATGGTCTGGAAGTGTGAAGTTTTTATATTCTGGAACAGAGCATGCTGTCACCACAAAGACACGAGTGACGTTTCAGATCTTTTACTGTCGGCAAGAAACCAAATCAGCAAAATTCCCAAAAGGTCAAAATAATTCTTTACGGCATTTATTGTGTTAATGTAACTTAGAATAGTTGAAGAAAGATGTGTCATTTCTTTTGAGAAGAATTTAGTCTCTACTAATTCCATAAAATGCAGCCGTAAACTATCAATGAATAACATTAATATAGAAATACAAATGCGATTTTACCACACTGACAAAACATCAGGGTTTAAAGAGGGATTTGCATAGTTTAAGATTCTCTCTCGGCATCTCTCTTTGGCCCAACATGAGCATCTAATCTCAGTTATGCTGCATGTGCAAATAAGCGTAAGATAAGGAGAGCACACTGCACCAAATCATGGAGACAGCTGTGGTTCCATGATGCCGGTCAGACATTTCAAGTTCCATACTCGAGGCTCTGTGGGTATTTTTTTTTTTTTTTTTTTTGGTGGTCACGTTTATGTGAAGCTCGAACACTTTTACAAAACATAATTTTATGTTAGGCTCTGCAGTGTGTGTGTGTGTGTGTGTGTTGCCTTTTGAGAGAATTGATCTCCAGCGAATCTGTAACTAATTTAAAAGCATGTCTTCTTCACCAGGCACGATGGGAGTCCCATATTGTTTACACAAAGAATTCCTTTTGAAGTTTATTAGCTTTTTAACTGGGTTTATTTCTTTGATCCCTCGTGGCAGAAGGTACAGTAAACTTCATTGTTAGAGCAAACTACCATAGCAGCTTTCCCCGTCGCTGCTGTTAACGTAGCAGCCTCTCTCATTTTCTTCTTTTTATTTAATCACGAAAGTCTACATGTGATTTCTGGAAAATCTGCAAGACTTTTCCTTTTTGCATTCCCGTAGAGGAAAATGTCCCGACCAGTCAGCTGCATTGGTAGTTCACATATTGTTATTTTTCTCTCTCTCTTGGCAGGTAATTTTGGTCGTCTGTTTTGGCATTCATGTGGCATTTGTGCAGGATAAGATATCTGTGTAGTTTGTGTGAATATTGGGAAGGGAAGGTCTTATTGCGTAGTCTGTGTACAAATACGTTTTCTAACACACAGATGTGCACACGTCTTTAGATAATTTACGTTCCCAATTAATGAAATGTTAAAGGGCTTTATCAGCTGTTCTTTAAGTTGTTGGTCTTGGGCATTGAGTTTCATATCTTCACTTATTGCATTTATGGGTCTTTAATTGATAGAGTAAATAATTATGGTATTTAAAGATTAACATCAACAGTTGGCTCGTGTTCAAATACGTAACAATGTGACTCGACTGCTGTTTTCTATGGTCTTAATGTCAGACAGGACATTCTTAGCCCCGTCTCAGAGTCCCTGCTGATTTCACACAGTAAAGTCATTAGATTCAATTTGGTTTTATAAATGATGCACTGGTACCGTGGCTCCCATTCAAGGCAGCCTGGCTTTTAATTACCGTTAATTACAATTTGCATAAAGCTTTTTAGCAAAGGGCTCCTGAAGCGCTTGTAATAATTATACATGTAAATGAATGGTAAGCTGATAAAGGCGGGAGAATGTTCCGAAAAAAGGGTCTGCTTTTAAAAAGCCATCACATAAGTGAAAGTCAAATGGAAAAAAGCAAAATGAATGTGCTGCAGTCCGTCAGTATGTCACCACAATGAAAGAGTGTCTGCTAGCTCAGATGTTTGCATGTGATGAAGAGAAGTGGCTGTTTTCGTCACATTTCATGAAACTCGGTATGTGCATTTAGCAATTTACAATGTATTAACAAGTGTGTATGGGGTGGGAGGGGGGGTGGTTGGAGTGTAGTTTTGATAGATTTTAGTTTAAGTTATTGCTTTTATGGCAAATATGAGATGCGGTTGGTGTACATTAGTTGCTGGTTCAGTAAATTCTCATTTTTGATAGTTAAGCCCTATTTAAACAGAAATAAATATGGATTCAGAATTAATATGGTGGAAAAGATCACTCCACTAAATATATCAAGGCATTAAAGAGCTTGTCAATCATATCTGAACTTTTCCCAATCAGGCAATCTTTAAACTTTCATTTAGTTTGTCACATGGTGTCTTGTCTCTGTCACCTCTATTCATCACCTCTGTCTTTGGTAAATGCCACTATTAGGCTTCATATTGTAAACTGGGAACAACAACCTGAGACGTCTCCGTCATTAGCCAATCAGCACCACTAGTAGGAGGTAGCCTTCACTTGTGGTTTCATCGGCCATGTGTCTATGCCAAACACCGTGGTTAAAAGGTGGCACTAAATAAATTGGGCTCCACTGAGATAACCACGGCTGAAAACTGAAATCACATTTGATGGCAGTCATTAGCTCGGCTCGTTGGCCAAATACATCATGCTGTCACAATTCTGGCCCACGGAACCTATTAGATGCCATTAGTGAGGAGCATTTGAAGGCAGCAAATTACCCATGTGCTACACAGATTTCTGCAGTAGTATTTTCAAAATGTTTGTTTTAACACAGATGAACTATGAGCGGTCTATCTTTAGTGTTTGGCACACATTCACTTGAGTACATGTACTAAATTTAAATTGTAAAATTCCAGCTCAAATCAAGTTGTTTGTTTCTCTTTGCGTTTTGACATTTGCTGAGTAGGATGACACGTGTTCACAAGTTGTCGTGTAAGTTTGAGGTGGACACCAGCGAGCTTGATTTGTGACGTCGGGACTAGTTTGGGAGGGCCAACAGGCAACTTTCACCAGCTCGAGGAGGAAACGTGATGGCAGCGTTGCACATACTGTGAATGGACTTCCAGTGATGTAGAAAACCAACTAGGTCCATTGGTGAGGCCTTTGAATCAAGTGTTTGAATATTCACAGATATTGGATTTTTCAAAGATGAGGGACATGTCATTTCAAGAATTCCCAATCAGGTGATTGAATTTCATAACAGAAAAACCATATCAAACACATTGTTATTCAAAGCAGAGTTGTTGTTTTTTTGGTAATCCTTCGAACATGTCTTCAGAGGATGTTTGAAGAAACACCTCCGGCCAGTTATTGTTTGATTTTTGAAACGGAAGAGCAGATTACTGCTTTTGAATACAGCGGTAACAGGTTACCCTGAGCGCATACCAATGAAGTGACATTTAAAATGCATCTCAATTTCTGAATCTTAACAACAACGTCTGACATTCACCGAAACCTCAGACATTCCTCGAGGTCGTTGTCAGCTCATCGGTTTACACTTGAATCTCTCCGACATGGTTGATAAACAAGACAGCTCTGGCGCAGAGGGGCATCTGAGGAGCTGATGTCGCCCTGTGACCCTCTTTAGCCCCGAGTCCCCTGTCGGTGTTTGGGATGCCCTGGTGACAGCCACTGTCGGGGGAGGAGCCCGCGACCTTTTCTTAACTAATGGATCCTTTATCATCCGCTGTGCCACTAGCATGAGCCTTGTGTTTATTGCTCTTTATTTTAAATTAAATCCACAGCGGTGCCCATCCATCATGGTCGCCCATGACCTTTACTGGAGGTGATGACTTGGCCCTGGAGAAGCCAGTGTGCGCGTTTTAAGGCAGAGGAGGCTGTTTCTCTGAACTATGTCAGCTATCTTGCATATTTAAATCGCTTGCCTTGATCAAATCAAATGTCTGTTAACCTTTTATGTTTTTATTCATGGCAAAATCATTAATATTGTCATCTTTATATCAGACATATGGCAAACAGAGGATCGCAGCCATGAATGGACATGCTACCTGGACTGAGCTTTGGAAAAACATTGTTTTTAGACTTATCTGCCGTTTTTTCTGCCACTGCAGAGACCAACATCAGTGACGTTATGAAATTAGGACTGTTGCTGTTCAGGTTTTAAGGTTGAACAAAAGATCACAAGTGATTCCACCCAGTAGATGCATTGTTCAGGATCCTCACTGAGGACGACCCTAAAGTGTGCAGTGTGCATGTCGCCCTCCACACCAGATCTTTACCCTCGAGTGATGTCCTAAATTGTTGGGAATGCTGATCAGTGCTGTACCTTGGTTTCCCTGCTGAATGAGAGAGTGCTACAGTACTCTGTGGAGATGACTCCACAATTCCCCCCCGGCTCTGCTGTGATAAAACATCAGCCATGAGGGCAGAGTTCCCCAGTGGCTGATGGGATCTTCCCTCCAGGCTTTCTCAGGAAAATTGAGAGACTGGTGAAGAGACAAGCGGGTGTGTTCTTACTCCTCTTCCTGTACTTCCCATCGGTAAGACCTCAGTAATTTTCTAGTAGCCATCAGCACCTTTAATAGTTTGTCATGTTCAATGTAGCGATCTAAAGATCAGCACAGGGTGGTGAGTTTCTTTGAATCAAATGAGCACTGAGGAGTGATGTAATTGGCTGTAATTGAGAGCAGTGCACATTATTTTCATAGTGAGAATTCAGCCAGCACCATGTGATATTTTGGACTTTTCTTCTAATCTTTTTTAAGAGGGATCACTTTTTGCATCCTCGGATGATCATCCATTTCCTTTTTTTTTTTTTTTTTTTTAGCAAATTGTTAGAATTAGGATTTTACAGCATGTTTTTCTACAAAATCTGTTATTATTTTGTTCAGCTGTTCCACGAGCACATTGTAAAAGCTCAGTATTCTGTGAAGCAGAGTGCTTTCATGCCCCTTTTTGGTAAAATTGATCTGAAAGCAAAGCGACAATTTACATTATACATTTTGAGTGGTTGGATGTTAGATTAGAGCTTGCAATTATACCTGTGTGCTGCAGAGATTTCATCCATAAAGGCCACTTTACTGTGCTTTTGGAGGGCAGAGAGATGTCGTTATCTCCGTAAATGGAATATGTACAATGGAAAGCAAGATAATGATTGACGGACCACTGTACATTTATCACAGTAATCAGTTTGAGTGTGGAGAAGTCTGTTTTTAATGAAATCCTCTCAGGTTCTGCTGAATGCTGCTGCTGGGTAACAGAAATGTATCACAAATAGAAACTTCCTATTTTGCCTTTTTATGGAGTATCAGAATGGATATGAAGGATACTTAGTTTTTAAAGCAAAAATAAATGGAGTAAGAAAAGTCCCATTGTGGACTGGCTTCCCTAAACTTGGTTGAAGTTTTGGCAAGTAGTGGTTAAAGTTAGGCGGAGGCCAGCTTTCCAGTAAGTGAATGTCAATGTAACGCTCTCTGAAGTGATGCAAACATGACTGTGAGTGTTCATTGGTCAATGAGCACAACAACAAAGTGAACAAATCGAAGGCTGATCAGCAGAAGTCATCACTTCCTCTGATTGTAAACCTCAGGGCAACAGAGAACATTTTGTTCAGCCAATCCTGCACTATCAATCCTCTATGGCTCAACAATAAAGTGCTGTCACTAAATATATAGGCCTAGACACATTCTTCTTGTTTCAGCTCTGTTTTTTGTGAAGTTCTTTAAAAACCTTTTCAATATAATTCGGTTCAATACGATTCTGTGGTGTGAAAGAAATCCAAATCAACCCCTCGCTGACACTCAGAAAAACCTCCATGATGAGCTGTGTTGTTGCAGGGTTGTTGCATTGGATTACATTAAATTGCTCAAGTGCAGCTAATATTCTGATAAACTCTGTGTGGTGTTTTAGTTCACAACTAAAATATGCGGCTGTTGCAATAACATACAACTTGAGGTAAACGCCATAAAATCCCCTGAGAGTTGTTTCTTGGTTTTGTTTGGTTTTCATGTGTGCTTCTCTGAGCTTTTCATGTAATTTCGATCTGTAGTTGTCTTCCTGTGGATCACGGCGTGCTCCACAAAATGAATGAAAGTGCCTTGTAACCGTCTTCAAATAGCCCTGCTAAAAGGCAAAAATATTCAGTGGATATTTTTCATGAGCTTATATGCCTTTTACTACTAATTTGCCATTCATTTTAAGAGCATGTTCAAAATTGCTTTATGTTTACAAGCCCATAGGTCAGTGGCTCCAAGGTCAGGTTTATTGTTTAAAATTGAAACTGATGAATATGCGAACTGGAGGAGAAAGCTTCTGCTCTATATGTCCTTTTTATGAGTTCTATCAAGCCCGGAGTTAATGAGGGTGAATACAAGTCTTTAATTCATTATTCAGACTGGACAGATATCTGCCTCACTCAGCTTTTGGATAACATAAAGTACATTCTAATAATAGGCCCATAATACATAATAGTACATGTAAAACCACTCCACTGACTTTGGCTTTAGATTCATTATTTTTTATTTTTTTTAACCGTGCTACGTATATTGTATTGTTTCTATATGACAACTATAGTATTTAAGCCATCACAGATTGTATTTGCAGGGGTTAGATGTCACACAAATAGATAAGAAATTGATCTAGTAATTATTTTTAAATATGTACCTTTGAATATATGCTTTAAAAGTGATTAAGTTTATTGTTGAAAGCTTGATAAAGTATCTTTGTCCTTATTCATAATTGGCCGAGGTGTGCCGACGAAAAAGCACTTCATATATAAAGATATACATATTTTCTTCCAAATGTCTGTTTTCATTGTTGATGGTTTGGATAAAGAGACATCAGAGCGGGTCTGATAAACCAAACACTGCCAGGAAGCTCCCCAAAGCTTAGCGATAGAGGCTGTCACCCTCTCCTTTGGCGTAATCTCCCCCACCGCCGAGCTGGCGTGTCTGGGTGGATGAAATGGAGCGATAGCTGTCTGCTCTTATCTGACAGGATTTGGTCCGCTGGGAGAGATTTGGCTGAATTGGGAAATGGAGGCAGCACAGGGGAGCTGACCATAACTCTCCCTATGGAATGTTCTGGTGACCCCGGTGGCGCAGACAGCACCGTCCATTCACAGAAACAAACACCCGTATAAAGGCATATAGACACAAACTGTATACACAATAACAGAGATGGTTGTAGACCGTAAAACCAGGTGGCCATGTGTGTTCTTTGTCCTTTAAGCTCTTATCTTTATCCTCTATCGGCACCTTGTCCTGTCTTACCATAATGGACTAGCCTAGGATTTAAACGCTGGGTCAACAACTCGTTCCCAGACTCATCAGGATACAGGATATTGAAACGGATAAATGACAAAGAGCTGAAGAATAGAGAGATGTGTCGGCTGCAGATTGTCTCAGAAACTGGGCCCTGGCAAACAAATGTAATAATCCAGTTGGACACGTGGAGATATATTGTCCTTTGACTGATTTGTGATACTTAGCTGTTTGGTATAGGATGACCGATCTTATCTAGTACATTGGTTCTGCTATATTATAGTCTGGTCAGAATGTGAAGGAGAGATTTAAAGTCGGCTGGTTTTGCTGCAAAGTAATATACAGTAAGTTATGCTATACACTGATAAATGCCTCTGCCTTAATTCTCCAGCTTTGTGGGGTTTAACATTTTCCTATCTAAGGGTTGCAGGATGCACCGTTTCACTAATCTGAAACCAAAAAGGTCAAATTGGAAATATAGTTTATAGCATCCCTTATTAGGTGATTACAAAAGAACCCAGCCACTGAGAGGATCCACACCACATTATACATTAATCTTATAAACCTCACAGTAACGACCTTAACGCCATGAAAACAGGTATACAATTGTTGTTTTCTTAAGGGTGTCATGTCTTGAGATATCAAATGGAAGTCTGTGCAGAAAAAGCACTTCATGGAGCTGCTGTTTACATGACGGCAGTCATGCAAGCGAGCCTGTCCTGTTGTTCTTGGACCATGTCGCTTCCCAAGAATGTGCTTGTTCACGGACTTATTATTACCCATGCCCTTCAGCTCAGTGATCCCTCTGACAAAGGACTTTGGAGTGGGTTGGTTGGTTGGGGGGGGCAAGGGTGCTGAATAATTTGTATGTTGAGCGTGTCTTCAGGAGAAACATGAGAAATGCTCACACATATCAGATCTGGCTCGGGGCCAGCGGAGAGCGGGACTCAGCGAGTGGAAAAATAGAGCTATAGAGGCAAAAAGGTCAAAGTGTTTTCTCCCCAGATCACAGGTCCCACTTATAACGACTGTATTTTCTGGTAGTTTGTGTATTCTGCTCTTGTTACCGTCGGTGACCTGTTTTTGTTGTTTAACCACAAAACGGATAAATACCTACTTAAAGATTACTATTCCGAGCCCTGAACCCCCCACTTACCCTCGGGTCAAATATCTTTCCTCTGCAAACAAATTATTTAGAACCTACCTTCATTTAACCTTGCTGCTGACAACGTAATAAAATATCTTTGAGTATCATCTGGTGGTATCTCCTCCGTCTCCTCTCCTCCCCGTGCAGCCGAGTGAACCTTTCGGAGCTCAGAGTGAATAAAGTATTTATTCTATGGATCGCAGTACTGAAATATCTTCCCCTGCAGAGTCTTTAAAGGGTAAATAACATACTGCTGCAGCGAGCTTTTACATTTAACCGTAGTACGACTGCAAGAGAAAAATAGACTGGGGTGATACAATATCGTGAATTCTTTATTGTCAGTCTCTCCGCTCTTTGGAGGGCCCGACCTGAACTGTTCATATATAAACGCATACATGTGCAGCTTGACACTAGAGATATGTATTTGCTTACATTGTGTAAAAATATATGAAAGAATCGGTTTAGAGTGGAGCTGTGAAATGTATACAGCACGTCTTATTGAAATTTTGTTGATGGACAGTAAAGAATGAGTTTGGATTCACAGAAAAGTAGAAAATGCCCAAAGGTGAAGATGCAAACAGTTGTAGCAGTGTAGAAGTCTGCTGTAACAATATGTCATTACATATGTGGGATGAAATAAGACGAATACAACCCTTGGTTTGTCAGTTTAACTGAGCTGGTGACACCAACAGACTTAACAAACTGGTTCAGAAGGCCGGCTCTATCATTGGCTGCAAACTGGACAGCCTGGAAAAGGTGGTGGAGAGGAGGATGCTGAGGAAACTGTTATCCATATTGGATAATCCTGACCACCCTCTCCACCACCTGCTGCAGGGACAGCGGAGCACTTTCTCTAAACAGACTCCTCCAGCTTCGCTGTCACAAGGACAGATACAGGAGATCATTCCTGCCCATTGCAATAAGACTGTACAATAACTCACCTCTGGCAAAATCCATCACACAACATGACACTGTTGGTTGTCTGTTTTCTTGTTTGTTTAAATCCTTGCACTATTGTTTAGTTAGTTTTAATTTAATTATTCTATTTTATTTTATTCTATTTTGTTGTACATAGTGTGCATTTTTATATTTAATATTTTTTTTTATTTTTTTTTACTGTTTTATTGCTTTCCTGTACCTATAATGCTGCTGTAGTGAAAAAATTTTCCCCTTGTGGGATTAATAAAGTAACTATCTATCTATCTATCTATCTATCTAACTGTAGAGTGGGAATAGGAAATATGGATGAAGTTATCTAAACAGTGTAAACACAAATACTTTTCCTAAATTTGTCAGTGACATAATGTATATCTATGGGGGGGAAAAAAGAAGAGGTCTTGTGTAATGAACTGTATTCCATGTTATAATATATCTGAAAAAACTCTTAATCGTTTACAAGCCCTCATCTTTAACACTGTTCAACAGTTGTAGAAATCTTCCTGCACCTTCACAAGTCTGCACAAAGAACAGACCGTCAGCTCAGCTGTTGCCCGCTGCTAAACTGTGAGCTAACACCAGTATTAACCAGGCTGCTGGGAGTACATGCTGCCACCATAGCAGTGGCAGCAATAATTGGGCAGGGATTTCTTCCTCCCAGTCTGGGCACAGGGGTTGCTGTGTATGCTAATAACCTGAGCAATTAGCCTGTGGAAACACATCTACAAAGACCTCATCTGCATTAGCCCCATAGACGCCTCACCGGTGGACACAGAGTCACAAACACTCCACTAACCTCCTAAAGAAGACCAGTGCTCCCAGTTCCACCAACGCCTTCAAGGCCTGAAGTGGGTCAGTAAGATGTACGAGAGTTTCTCGTGCGTTTCCTGAGATTTTGCGGTCTGGTCTGCAGGAGGACAACAGCAGCAACATGTCTTGACTGGCAACCAGACAGGAGATCCCCTGTTGCTCAGCAATGATCCAAACAGCTTTCTCTTGATTGGCTCGTCCCATGTCCTGAGGGTGTAATTAGGGGACGGGTCAGAAAGGGTCCAACGATGCCTGTTGCACCAGTGCGGCACAAATGACCCATCATCTGGTGTTACAATAATGACATGTGGTGGTGGTGGAGCAGTGATGACAGGCAGCCAGCAGTCATCATGAGACCATTGAGGGAATAGAGGATAGTTGAACTCTGCTTGCTGCTGTCACAAATGGGGCTTTTATCTTCACCACCCAATTCTGCAGATAAACATTTTAAAATAACAGATTATAGATTTTTTTTTTTTCAATTCTTTTTTTTTTTTTTTACTTGATATTGACTCTTTAAATGCATCCTATTTTAGATCATTGATTTGTGAGATTTTTCTCTTTCAGTAATGTGTTTGTGAATAATGTTTGGTGGCGTGATCAAATCCCAGTGAGTATTGAAGGCTTGACGAGCCTGTGTGACCTCCACCCCTCAGCTGCTGCTTGCACAGAGCATAATCGGAAAGTGTGTATGCGCAGTTGACATTTAGATATTTGAACAGGCTTTCCCATAATCCTAGAGGGGAAGTGGTGAAGCTCCTTTATTTGATTGTGACATTTATGTGGGATGTGCCACAGCGCGAGGTACTATGTGGTTAAATGTTATATTGCTACATTAGTATGTGTACTGTTGCTATCGTGTGTGCATTGTGCTTATCTTAATTGCAAGTGTGTCCATACTACACACTACACGCACATACTACAGCTCTTATTTGAACTCTTGTCTTATTTGTTTGCATTATCTGATGATACAGTACATTACTGCACATGTTAGGTTTTTTTTGTATAATTTATAATTTAGTACAGTCTTTCCAAAATATGGAGTCTGCAGTTTTTATTCCACGGTTCTCGGTTTTCTACTAAACTTCTTCAAATTCAGAGGTTAGAGGAGGACACTCATGAATTTCAAAGAGAGAGGGCCAACCAGCGCAGCCAGGAGGCTCTCCATTTAATACAGATCACACTAAATACTGTTTAAATGAGTTTATGCTCCCTATTTCCCCTCCAACTGTACAGAGAGCTGCACTCAGACTGATACTGGGGGAGTGTCTCCTCAAAGATTAAAGGGAACCACTTGTCTTAGGCAAACTGTTGTTTTATAGTTTTTTCCAAACTAAATGAAACATATTTTTTCACTATTAGTTCAATATTGAAGTGAGTCAGTATTACCCATATTTTTTTTTTTTTGCTCTTAAAACAAGGCAGATTCAACTAGAAAAAGTCATATGGCTGGGATATGCTCAGGTTGTCCCCCAGTCTCTGTCCACTTTCAGCTTTCTGAACTTGAGAGAAACTATTAACTCCCGCTACTATCTACTCGGCACAGAAAGGCTTGACGTGAACAGAAGCAGAGACTTGACGAGTGAATGGCTCTGTATTCCTGCTCAGCTGTGATATAACTAAATGTTTCTGTTTTCTGCATTGAGTGTATAATTGGTGTTTGGATGGTAAGCCATAAGTCCGTCAAAAGTCTCTCGCCTCACTTTATATTTTCTTGAGACGATTTATTGTTTTTTCAGCTTAAAACAACAAATTGTTAGCACAAGGAACCAGACGATTGTCGTTTTCATTTGTTTTTCTTGTAGTTTTTTTCTTTCCCAGAAGAATGGCAAAGCCACGGATACATTTCGTTATAAAAGAGTTATGTGCAAAAAAAAAAAAAGACCTGGATATTCAAATGAAACTTTCTGTCCTCGTTGTAATGAACCAACCATTTCTCAATCATCGCGTCGTCAGTAGGTCGGTCTGAAAGAAAAGACGAGAGTAATAGTTTCAGGCGGTTTTGGAAAGGATAGTTGTCAGGCTTTAAATCTTAGTGCAAGTAAATAAAAGCAACTTCTCTGTTTCATTGAGTGCATGCCCTCTAATAAATCTCTCGCAGGAAAATGGTTGTATATGAACCCAGTGCCCCATCATAGCTGTGTTTATTTTCTGCCTTTCATGATGATAATCATAATATTTTGGCACAGAAGTGAAATATGCCTCAACATGAATTCTCTCCTCAACATTTTTAATTTAATGATCTGGTTTATTAAGGTGTTTTTCATTCTAATTTCTGTGCTTTTTATTTTTTTTTGCTTATAGTTAAAAAAAAGCTTACCTAAAAGCAACAACTAATTTGTGACTCAAAGCGTGCGCTTTAACCCTTCAAATGCAGATGGAGGTTTTTTTTCCCGAAGGCTTTGATATCTTTCTTGTTTTCCTCTGGGTTTTCTTCAACTGACGATGGTCCAGGTTTGTACTGGCAGCGTTTCTCCCTGCAAACCCTCCCCCCTCCACCAACCTCCCCTTGTCCCCCATTGTACAGCAGCCAAATCGCAGCACGTAACAGAGTGTTGATTACATAGTGATCCATAGCTATTACCCAAGAAGTGGAAAACATGAGGCATTTTCTAACTGCAGGCCTTCACTTCACCACCACCACCGTCCCTGCATTCCCTCACTGCCTGGGCTGTTCTTCCCAGAAACACTGACCACTAATGATAGTGGAGCAACACCTGAGCATCCTGAATGACAGCGTGCAGCAGACTCTTGGGGGAAGGACTTCCATAATATGATTCAGATGAATGGGGTTGGCAGCAGGTCTTCCCTGAATCTCAAACCACAGTATTCTCCTCAGGCAGATGTCGTACAGCATTTGGGCTTGTGGCCAAAGGACGACATTCAGTTACCTGGAAGAGGCTTTTAATGTTCCGCAGGGCTTTCACAGATCAATACACAGTATCAACAGAGTTCAAATTGATGTGTATGGAAATACAGTAAATATATCATTTTGGCAAAGACTATTGACAGCCCTGTAAATCTGGGATCGCTGGTACTGTTGTTGTATGATGACTCATGGGCAATTGGTCGGAAATCACATCGATTAGACGCTGGGTCCAATTAAGGAGATGGCCTTCACATAACAAATAGTTGGTAATGCATTGGAGCAAATAGTTTTATTGTTTGGAAACGTCTGTAGTTTAGCTGTAAATTATGCTCAATTATTGACAGATTATTCTGCTTGTTCTCTCCCAGCTGATTTCCCTTGAGAGATAAACACGCTGCACAGACCAAATAATGCTATGCAGCCATTTCAGTTGCATTTCAAATATATTCTGTTGAGCTGCCGTGTGTATAATGAAATAACAAGCAGCGTGTGACGAAATGCAAATCCAGACTAATTTGACCAAACAATTCCATTTAACATTAGTCGAGTAGTAAAAGTAAGATATATTTAAGATTATACTACGTATGTAAAATGGAAAATATTGAAACCAAATTATTAATTGACCCTATTATTGGTGAACCATGGTAGCACTTTATTTTACAATTCTAAAATATCCTAAAAACATGTTTGTGTGTTTTCTGGAAAGAATGTAATTTGGTGCAAATTCCCAGGCAATAAGTCATTATTTGTTTGATTTATCAGCAGTTGTTAAATTTCAGAGGATTTTTCATTAAAAATGAAAACATCTTTTCTTTGTTCTTCATAACTGTTTGTCTAAAAACATGCATATTTTTCTATGTTCAGCTGACCTGCTGGGTAATAACTGAAAGACTTGCTGAATTACACAAAACAAAATCAGAGTTAATTAGTTAATGTTACCCATCCAGAATCCATTCGATCATATTTTCCAGATAACTTCCTTGAAACAAAACTAGGACATGATTATTTATCAAATCATATCATGGACCTTAAACAATTTTTGTGCTCCCAGCTAAAGAATTGATCTGTGAAAAAAGTCAGTACAGTATCTCCCTTGCGTCACTTTTCTTTTTATAAATGCCGTTTATCGTTTTAGCAGTAAAAGTGTGAAAATGCTTTCTACAGATAGAAAACATTTTTTTCCCTTACTGTTGAAAGATATCTGATGTGCACGCTGTTTACCTCTGTGCACAATGACTATATTATCCCCACAATATGACCTCATAGGATCTGTGAACACTCCTGTCAGGATGCTCTGCTCTCTAGAAATTACATTCTGCAGCCATAATGTCAGATGACAGTGTTGGAGACATCTGAGGGTCATGGGAACAGGAAATGCAAACCACTGAATAATGTCAGGTAAATGAGAAACGGAGAGAACAGGCTCTCCTCTCAGAGGAGCATACACCCTGTGGAGAATTAGGAGCATTGGAAACTAAATTGCCTCCAGCTGGACACTCATATCCTGCTGACAGAGGAGGGGACAAGAGGCCACTCCTGTTAGAGCATTGATTGACACTTGTGAATACAATTTATGTTCGTGAAACAGCTCTCATTAGGATTTCGGAGTGAACTACATGCTACTTCTGTGACCCTCTGCCACTCACAGATCCATAATGGGCAGAATTTAAGCATCTAATCTACACGTCCTGCATGTACACAGAAATAACTCTTCATGCCCCAGCGCACTGGACAGATGCATAATCTGTAGTTCTGGCAGTATATGTTTAATGTATTTCCTGCTGTTTGACAAAAGATGTGCACATTCAGTTCAGAAAATATCCTAAATTAATTTGGAACACTTCACTTATTCTCCCGTTATTTTACATTCAAAGCATTTCTAATTTGCTTTTGTCCTAAAAAAATTTTTTTTTAAATATATTTACATATTAAAGTGTGTCTACATTATGAATCCTTGTATTCATTGCAGATATTAAATTCAGCCAGCACTGACGGCAGCAAAACTCAACAATAGTTTGTTCTGCTTGTTTGGATCTGAATTTTCTCAGGTGATACACACATCAGGGAATTAAATTCCAAAAGGCACTGATTATTCAGGGCAGGATTTCTATTACATGGCTTGGAGCAAGTGTAAACATTGCCATATTGTAGCTCACCGAGAGTCTCCGCGTGTTGTATTCTATCTGAGCTGCAGCGCTTGGCATCTTGCTCACTTGCTGGGATCCGCCATGCCCAGATTAATCTAGCAGACATGGTATGCATCTCTCAATGCCTCTTTGCTCCTTTGAAAACTTGATAAGAAATTCACAATCCTTCCAATCACAATTTAGAACCACAAAGGAATACCACAGTAATGAGTTTCTTCCAAGGCCGTTTGATTCCGGTTTTCCAGGTGGAAGATGGATATGGCGATGATGAAGTCCCTGAAGGCCTCCAGGCTATAGTCAAGGCACAGTGTGATTTAAAAGCAGACTTCTGCAGACTGGAAAGCTGGCAGAGTGGCTAATGGAAATAAACCTTGGAGACTTAAGGTTGAGATAAAGAGAGAGGAAGAAGAGAAAAGAGAAGATGGCAAAAAAATATGAGGGAAGAGCAGGGAGAGTGCTTCCAACTCCCTCGTGACGCAGGGAATGAGCATCGATCGGGAAAAGTGTTACTATCCACTGCATCTGAGCCGAGAGTCTCACCCGTGACTAGTGTGAACATCAAGCGGCCAAAATGTACTATGAGGGGCTGCTGTCATAACAGGTGGCAAGTCGTCTGCTCTCTGCTGCAGGAGGATGCCACGGCTTCAAGTCGCTACCTTCTCTGCCTTCCAGTCTAAATATTAGCTCAATTATTGATCAAATCGTGAGGGAATTTGCCAACATCACATTAGGTATTGCAAAGTGGTGATGTTACAAAATGCCATCCATCACTGAGGGTTGGTTGAGCTGTCATTAGCAGGAGGCTGTGTCTGTTCTTGTCAGAGAGATGCTGGGAACAGCCCCTCAGAGGCCCATGGGTAAATCTGTCCGTGATCCTGATTCACTGGGCCATAAACCTTGCAGGGACTTTGTGATTACAGGGTCTCGGTGTTGCCTGGGTTTGGGTTGAATGCAGGTTGCGAGGAAAGGTGCCAGCTCGGTGTGAAAGGATCCTCTTATGGAGGACAGGTAGCAACATCGCTCACTGTGGAGGGAGAGGCGCTGCATGATACAACAAGATCTGAGGTTACAAGCTGCACAGGCAATGACAACTTAACAAGATGGCACATTTGTAATTATCATTCATGACTATCATTACCTATTGCATGAGCTCGCTTTCCATCCAAACCATCACACTTTTTCTGTTACTCAGCAGGTATATTTTATATGGCCTGGTTTTTACAAAGTCTTCCTTTAGGGCATGGAGAGGGTAACTACTGTAGATCCTCCTGCAATCAACTTGCTGACCTGTGATTTTTACCCAAAGCAAAACTAATAAAGTGGCATTTAGTGAATTTAGTTTACTCTAGGTTAGGTTAGGTAGTTACTTTATTAATCCCCAAGGGGAAATTTTGTATATATATATCTATAAGCCAAGGAGCCATTTAATTTATAGTAGCCTCATAAATCCATCTGGGGATTTTAATTTTGTATTATTATGTTCCTACTGTTGTTTTTACATGCAAAAAAATAAAAAAAAAAATAAAAAAGAGGAATGACCTTTGGTGCTCACAGTAAGCAAGTAAATGTGAGTCCATTCAGCTCAGATATGAAAATTAATCAAAGGTTTTTTATATGGTAAAAGATGCCATTATTAATTCTGTTTATTAATGCTTTTCTGTGTCCATGAATATAGAGTTGACCATCTGGGGCCTCAAGTTTAATGAAGTTTGAGTTTATAAAAATTCGTCCTACAGCAATTTTTCTAGTAATTAAACACGAGTGCAGCTGAGTTTTAAAGTATTTTTTAACATTTAATTGTTATCTCTTTTCATTGCGGGTGGCATTAGGGCTAAAACAAATTAAAGTTGCATGCAGCAATGCATTACAATTACTATTGATGCATAGGTGCCACTGGACCTCTAAAATAAACTCTTGCATGTGCTTATGTTTGATATTTGATTGATACCACAAATTGGCAGTTTTTTTTTTTTTTTATTAGTTATATTTCTGTGTAAGCAAAATTATTGTTTTAGATTTTGACTGGTCGGTGAACAGTGTTTGTGTGTTTCAGTTATACTCTTCATCAAATGTCATTGTATCGTACTGTGATTGTGAGTTATCCTGTTATTCCTTTCATAAAACTAGAAATGGTAGAATAGATATTACTTAACACACCAACTGTATTTTACAGTTACATAAGTTTGGTCACTGCGGAGTAAATTATATATTTTAAAGTAAATACATCTCAAGTAGTGAAGATATTAAAATCAGCTTCTCTTGAAATGGTAATGCATGTTAATAATTATTATTCATTTCATTACCTTTAAAATTGCTCTTTATTTGTCTTTGCACTTATGTCCAGAACAACTTCTTTCGATACGTCACACTTTGACTGACGTGATGATGACATCATGGGTAAGGTTTCTTTCTGATGTCACTTCCATGTAAATCCTGTTTGTGCATCAAAGCTGAAGTGGAACATTGCACCATCACTCTCTGTGTCAGCTAAACCTTCCTGCAGCCTCTTTGCAGATGTACGGAGGTTTTCATTTCTTCCCTGCAGAACGCTGCATTCATGTTTGGAGAAAAACCGAGGTTTTAATGTTTTCTCTCCGGGCGTTGCATTTACTTTTTGCCACTTCAAAAGACATAATGTGTATTTGCCCAAACTTTTGCATGCAGCTCTATTGTGAGGCCACCATACAAAAGAATTACAAATGGAAATCAATTCAAGGTTTCTGGCCATTGAGCCAGGAGAAATGTGTTAACTCTAGGGGCGGCCATATTCCCGAGCTTCATTTCTCGCATGAAGGAACTCCAAATATACTGTATGAACTCACTGACTTATCTATGGAAACAAAGATTTAGTTTAAAAATTAGTGATGGGGATTGTTTTTGCTGGCACACTTCTTACTGTTTTTGATCTTCAGTTGATACTTGAACAGTGCCAAATGATCTCAACATATGAAAGTCCTCTCCCTTCCTGCACAGTGTGACAGCCTTTTCCCCAAATGGTCATTCAGACACTAATAAGCAGGATGTTGTGCGCCAGAAAACCCTGTTATCGGAGGATCTTCTTTCTGTCCTCGAGATTTGCCATCTCTCCGTGCTTGGCTTGTTTGTATTGGATGCGTGTCGCAGCATTTCGCTGGGTGGCAGCTGTGGACTCCTGTAATTGTCCTTGACAGAGAGAGAGAGCGCCATTTCAACTGGTGGAGATCAGCATTGCGCCCGCCATGTCAATCAAGTGGCGCGACCCAACAGGGCGGAGATAGATCAGCCGGTGCCGCAGTCAGAACAAAGTGACTCTTCTGTAATGGCCTGTTGCCAAACCATTTTCTTGGTGACAGAACACATTTACAAGACTGGCAAAGGCTCAGCTGTTGATGGGTAGTTGATTGTTTATGGCAATACAGTACAACAAAAGAGGATATTTTTGTCTGTAAATCAGAGAGATTTGAATTTTACATAATATAATTTCTCCATTTAAATTCTGGATTTGATGTGGTTTTATATTAGATGGCTCTGAAACTGTTGTAGTTATGGATCTGGATGTGGCCGTGCTGAATAGTCAATATATTTCACTTTGCTTCACACTGAAATCAACAACTCCTGAATAGATTGCCATAATAATCGTGCAGACATTCATGTTCCCCAGACGATGACTTCACAACGTGCCTCGTATAAAAAAAGAAAAAGCAGGACTTACCCTTTCTGATTATACTCGTTGTTTCTCTGTTCGACAAAAGCGTTTTGAAATCACAGCTGACTTGCGTTATATTACATCCCACTTTGTATGAAAAATCGTTTAAAAGAAACCTATTTACAAGGGTACCCGACACCCAAGTTTCATGCAAATAACAAGGGCGTCTGTCCTGATTGCGAGTCCCTGGTTTGGGTCCCTGGACACCTGCAGTAAATAAATATTTGGTAGATCTCATTGAGCTCGCCATTTTAGAAGGAGCTCACAAGCCAAAAAAGTACGGCCACCCCTGGTCTAAAAAAAATGCAAGTATGGCTATATACATGAACGGATATTGTTACAAGATCATCTGAAATAATTTCACTGAGTATCAACCTGCTCAATGACATCACAGGACAGTAGAAAGAAAGAGGTTGTTGGGAGCAATGAATTGATCCAAAACATTCAAATCAAACTCTATTTGCTCTGTCCTTTTGTGTTTACTGCTATAATCCTATTTGCCCACTTTGTCATATACCTCATGCCTGCATGAGCCTAAAAATAGTGTTGTTTTTCCAGCACAGTAGATATAACATATAGATATAACTGTAGGTTGCGCCACTGGGGCAGTATGTGGGTGGCGGTGACCTCCTCGCTTCCTGGTCTGATTGTTTGTCAATGAATCCTGTTTGAAAGAGGAGTGTGCGATGATAAGAGTCACAGAGTGCACCGGCGCTGCAGGCAGAATGACCTCCCACAAAGAAATCCTGCATCAAGATACGCTTCCTTTTTAATAATGTTTATAGTAGGAAGCAAGATCTTTCCATTTAACTAAAAAAAACACGGACAGAGACACTCACCTGAAGACATTCACCCTATTACTCTCTTATCTTGAGCCAAAGCAGAAGTAATATCGTGAAATTACATAATGAGTTTGTAGAGACTAAGGCTACTCGTTTACTGTTCTGCAGCACCGGGTTCAGTTTCAGTTTTGCTCCTGCCACCATGGCAAAGGAGGAAACAGGCATCACATGTGGCACCATCTCGTTTGGCAGGCGGTGGAGTGAGAGATCACAACATAATTTCCAGGCAGGAAGGAACATGCTGGTGGAACATGCGTGAGGCAGAAGGCCACTGAACAGGCGTGAACATTAACACAAACACTGCCAGTCAAAATGACTGATTACCTCGGAGGACGTGCTGTGAAAAGTCAATTCAGCACTCGAACCTTTTCTCTCCCCCAACCTTTAAAATGCCGGCCCACAAGCCTCCATGCCCCTCTCCCTGGGGTGTTCAAAATGTACAATCATTAAAATACTACCAGTGGTCGGCCTTCATTGTAATTTCCAATCGTGTGGTTGGAAACACCTTTTGCCTAAGCGGTTGCCATTAGTCTCTTGCAGCCACACCCACAGGACTTGATGCAGTTTTTGTTCTTGAATCTATTCTGGCGCACCACTGAGATGTTAAATCGATTTTACACAAATCACGATTCTGCGTTTATTTATAACTAGAAAATGTGGTGTTAACAGAATGCCAATGTAGCATCAGTCTTGCATATAAATATTGTAGAAGATGCAGGAAATGACATCATATTCTCTATTTTCTGACCACTTGGATGAAAGCAAAACCAGTAGTGTTACAGAACAAGCACTTTTTTGGCCTCAGTGCTTTTGTCGAGTGTCTCTGCTACTGTAAGTGCTCATATCCAGGTTCACTCTCCCTCCCAGTGGACTTGGTCTCGGCTTCTGTTTGCTCTCTGTATTTATAGTCGGTTTTCTACCAGAGGAGGACTAGCCGTCCTCAAACTGCCCTTCACGTCGGCAGAACCACAAGCCTGTCCCACAGTGCCACCGCACAGCCGGACCTGATATATCACGTTCTTCTTTGTGAACTCCCTGACACGTCGACACCCGTAGAAATCTTGGAAAAATACTTCAGAGCATCCTGATTAATTTTTAAATTAATTAACTATTACCACATGTTCCCTTAAAGAGCTGGTGGCTTTTGGGGGTTTAAATTAATTTCCATTGTGTTTCTCATTCCCACATATTGCAGCCATGTAAAACAACTCCTTTACTCCCTGTGCATGTGGCTTCTCTCAGTGGTTGTTTGCCTAAAGCCCTTTTCCCAGTGACCGTGTCAAACTGCCTTCTGTGGATCAGGCGCCTTTGACAGGAGAATAGATTGCATGTATTTATATTCCACAGCAAAAAAATCAGCAGTCCCTTGCCTGAGGGTTTGGTTGCCTATCAACATCCTTCATGATTGCTGGAGAGGAAATGTCTCACACTTTCATATGTCAACATGGACAAGAAGAATGTTTTTTTTAGGTTTCAAATGGAAGCGTGCAATATTGAAAGTCTGCAGGCCAGGGCTGATTTTATAGTTATTGTCCATCTGCTTCTATGTAATGGATATTGGATGACTAGAATACTGTTATTGTAGCTTAAATATCATCCAGTCGTGAATTATTGTCTTACCTTAAACCACAAATTTCACTTTATACTGATTCTCTTCAGACAAAATGTTCCTCTGCATCTCTTCGCCCACGCATCCTCTCTTTCAGCCTGACAGGTGTAATCATGGCCCAGGACAACACTTTATAGGAGCTTCTTTAATAACCAGAACCGCTTGACCTCTGTGAGTCCCCCAAAGGCGCCACCTCCTCCAGCTGCCCCTCCCCCCCTCAGTTTGAGGACCAGGTCGACTATCCCCTCACATCCCTCCTTTCTCTCCAAACATTCCCCCAGCCTCCATCCTCCCATGCTGACATGCTCAGATGCTCCAGTAATGACTTGTAGGTTGAAAGGTCATCCCTGACCTGTCACGCTGGATTGGTCCTCAGACATAACAGCGCTCTTTGGGGACCACAGAAAAGAGTGGCTGTCTCCCTGCCAGTCATTTCTCACCAGTAAAAGATCGAGTAACCTTGTCATATGTAGACTTTAGATTTGCTGTCACTATTTTGCATTTGACACTGATAACTGATAGTTTACTGTTGGATGTTGTCCATCTAAACTAATTAGACTTTGTAAAGAAGCTATAAATCAGGCAGCCAGACATACTGTCAGACAGATGTTTGATTGATAAAGGGACTTTACCAGAACTAAGATCCAGTAGATGATAAAATCTTGTTGCGTGGGGGATGTTTAAAAACGATCAGGTATGGTTTGAAGACGTGCCGTGTTGTGTTGCCTTTTAACAAGGGAGTGGAGATCAAAGCTGAAGAGGCAGACAATTATCTTTGTAGCCTCACCGTGTCTGATTGACCATTATACCACACACAACCATAACTATACATAAACACAGGACAGCCCGTGACACAGAGCTGATTTTGTGGACCTTTTTGTTTCTTCAAATACTTTTAATGCAATTTTAATGCAGCTGTGTTATTAACAAAAGCTATATTTCATAGCTCACTGTCATTCTGCAAACTTCATAACAGCTCCATTACATGCTGTATTTTGTATGTACTGTGCAAGACTACCTATAAATAATGTATCACTTTGTTTTACAATAGGAATTCTTTTCAGAGAATAAGACAAGGCCCTGTTTCTTCTCCACAAGAAATTCTGTTTGTTCAATAGCGTCATTCCTTATTGCTATGAATAGTTTGTCTAATGAGCACACTGAAGGGGGTAATGCCCTGGCACAAAGGCTCAAGATGCCCCCGTAGAGATGTGTACGAGGCTGAGTCCTCTGCAGCCAGGTCCTGGCACAGCGGCTGGAGCCTGAGAAACTCAGCAGGAACAAGGATGATCTGTGCCTTCAAGACACAGGTCTGAATGTGTGCGTTCCCTCTGGGTGTATGTCTCCATTTGTGTGTCTTTGTGCATGTGTGTCTGTGTCAAGGGTTCCCGGTGATGGATAGTGATGTTTCTATTTCCTCTGGAACCTTCCTGACAGATCATTCATCCTTAAACAATTTGGCAGTGCCCTCAGAGCCTGAGAAGGCTGAGAGAAAAGATGGGCCACACAGCTGACAGTAGCCTTAATGAAAGACTCATCGGAGGCTTCAGGCAACCAGGAGGCGAGTGGTTCCTCTGTCTTGGATGGATGGAAGAATAACATGCTGTCAGGTACGGGTGACCATTGAAGCAGGAGGACAATATGAGATCAGGAAGCAACAAGTATAGGATGCTGGAGAGCCGGTCAAATGACGCTGCTTTGAAGATGAAGCTCTAATCGGAGGATTACGGGAATGGAGGAGAGTCATTTAAGATGGTGGTGATTGTAGGGCACAGAGAAGACATGGAGTAGATGCCAACGGTCAACAACTACTTTTTCCAGGTTACATTTTCCCTAAGTGGAACAGTATTGTAGTTAAATGCAATAAACTGATGGATTTCATTCGGAAAGGCTTTTATCTGGTTTTAGTGTTATAGCGCACAGTATATTGGAGTAAAATGGTGTGTCTGGTGCCACACTGGGGAGTTTACAAACCAAGTGAAACCAGTGAGGAAAAATCTGTGGGCTGCTGTCAGACATGGAGATTTATAGGGCGCAGCTGCGTAGAGTTGTCTTTGGTCTCTGTCAGCCCTAAAACTGCAACCTAACCTTTTAGTGCTGGCTGGCTATGTGTGATGGATGGATGTGTTAAAGTCGGGTTAAAAGTCCACTTCCAGCCACTCGCTGGGACAAACCAGACTTTAATCTTGAACCCTGATGGGCTGCCCGTAATATAGCTATTCCTGGGCTAGATGAACAAAATGAGGAGTCTTGCTCCACTGAGTCGAGTCTGGATGAATGAAGCCCTGGCTCCGGTCCCACTCCTCAGATTACCCACCTGCTCTGATCATGGATAGTGTGCACAATTACATTAGCTGTCCCTCTCCACTAATAAGGCTTGCAAATGAATGTGAACGATGGAGCACATTCACTGTAACCGACTTCCAAATTTGTTTTGACTCTCCTCGCCGTCATCTCCACGTCTTAAGTGATTGCTTTCGCTTTTCTGAGTGCTGTTTGTGTGTTTCCTGGTGGGAGCAGGCCAGAGACAAAGCCAGGTAATAAAAGCAGCATTAGTAGGCTAATTAGGCTATAGTCCTGCTTTGGCAAAACAAATCATTTCATCATATCTTCCACAATAGGGCATCACGGCTCTTTCGAATAACAATATTTCATAGCCAATTTCCTGCACCTCGGCTTTATTCACCAACTTTTGTCAATAAATCTTCTCTCATATCCATATTTATTGAGCTGAGAGTTGGAGGCCAGGAGTGCGGGGCCCAGATAATGAAGACAATGCTTCAGCGTGGATTCAAATCCCTCTCTGAGGTTTAAAACATCCCACTGATAGTCATTCTTGTAGTCTGATGCACACACAGGCCTTGTAAAACTGACTTGATTTCAGCTCCATGTTCTGGTGGTCAGCTAGGCAATAAATTACTTTGACTTACACGGGCCTGTCTGTGTATTTTCTTTGTTTATTTTCATGGCTTGATTCAGTAGATAGCATTGTGCAGACCCCTGTAAAGTACTTTGTATTTAGTGAGGAATGTATTCTACATATACTTTGTGTGCGTCTCCGTGCATTTGCTGTGTGAAATAATGGCCGTCTCAATGAAAGCTGCTCTCAACACGTGTTTATACACCTGAGAACTGCTGTGTTCTCAGGTATGTTGGGAGTGTGACATCCCCAATCCTTCCCTGATTGAATCTGGCAGAATCCAATCCTGCAGTATCTTTGAGTGGAGATAACAGGCATGGGTCTGGAGCCAGCGTACGCTCCTAACATCCGTATCCATGTATGAATAGTCCTGCTTTCACTATATGAGAAAGTAGGATTACGTGTCTTAGCCTTTCGGGGTCCGTTTCTCCGCCCTGCCTCTCCTCCTCGTTTTTTTTTTTCCCTCTCTGTCTCTGTGGAAGGTCACCTGAAGGAGGTAATCCCTATTCCTCTCAGTTTTCTCTCTCCTTTTATCTGAGGGGCTTTGTGGCCAGAGCCGGAGCCCATCCACTGATCAGCAAAGCGAAAGCCAGCACACAAACTGAGAAGCAGAGGGGAACAGCTCGATGCATGAGATTGCGGCTTTTTATCCCCATGGTGTGAATAGCAAAATAAGTGCCTCACTATAAAGCACAAGACGAGATTTAAAATATGTATGAGCTCTGGCTTTCTAATACATTGTGCAAACTTGCATATAGGATGTGACCAGCAGTTCCCCCCCCCCAGATTCAAAGCCAAGTGTGAGTGCATGTGTGTGGCGAGGGACTGCATCCGTGTGTTCATTTTGAGATGGACACCCATGGGCTCAGAGGATATATTTACATCCTTCTGTTTTCTGGTGGGTTTATGCCTCTGCATCATTTGCTTACATACGCTGCTACAGAAAATGTCTGCGGAGAATCCAGCTGGAAAGCTCCAAAGGGAGATGCCACCTGCTGGGATGTAGGGCTGCTGTTGCTTCTTGTGACTGTTTGACCATGAGACGGGATTGCAATATGTTTCACGGCTTCCTCGTGCACTTGTTCAACTGTAAGCCGCATGAAAAACATGAGCGGTTGGTAGGGCCATAATGTAGCTACCATTCACTACGTATTGGCTGTTTTTGCCAAATGATGTCAGAGCCATTTGGCGATGATGATGTGTGCCTCCACTCAGCTGAATGACTGATGGGACAGTAAAAAAATGAATTGTCTCCAAGGGGGAGGAAGGGGGAGGCGTCAGAGTTATGCTGGTGAGGAACATTACCCTCCTCTGTATATAATGAGACATATTTAAAACAGCAATCATCCCCTCCTTTGAACTCTGGGTCACAGTGTGGAATCAATCCCTCAGGTGATTGAAAAGAAAGGCCATATGTGTGTGTGAGACCGAGCATATTAACCAAGGTCACACGCTCCGCATGTGGAATGGTGTTTCCACCAGAATTGCTGAGTGCGATTAAATCTTTGGCTTTAGAATCACATTCAGACTCTAAATCATGGGCCAGGTCATTAAGTGAGCTTCTCCGAGCTGTTTCTTTCAATTGAATTAGAGTATTATTCTGGATAATTTGCTTTGGAGATTAGAACTTCATACAGGCCACGGTGTCCGTAATTGCTTTAGGATGAATGAGGAAGAAAGACACTGCACATCTTAGTGGGTGATTTGTACACGTCTTCCCTTTTTACAAAAGTTGTATGTTATGATTTACATCCCGTGACATCTGGGTGATTAATCAGAGCTTATGCTAAAATATTTTCAGTCCTTATTCATTCCTGCCAGTTTTCCATTTGATCCCATATGCTGGTTGTGGTTTGACCTCACGTTTCCATGATAAACTGTGGAAGGAGCTAATAACTGTGGAGGAGTGTGTGCTCTTTCATGACTGCAACAGTAGACCTTGAGATGTGTGAATTAATAAACAGTGTGACATGTAGAAGTATGATTTCATTTCAGTGTGTTTGTTTTTTGGAATAAGCAGATGATAAATGGGCTACTGATACTGTCCAGTTGACTCCTGGGAAATAAAAAGGATCTCTGTTGTGAAAAATTGACATCAAAGAATTGTTTATTGTGTGTTGCCTCGGTTCTGAATTGTTGTTTGTACGTCTTTCTCATTTTGTTTGCCAATTTGTGCTGTTCAGATAGTTGGTAGTCTCGTCGAGTTTCTCTTTAAAGAAAAGCGTTTGTGCTGTTTCAGTAGAGCGTATATGCCCTCTATTTGACACTAATGAGAAGTGAGTAAGATGTTAGGGCCCTGATAACAAGACAATAATGATGCAAGCATATTTTTAAACTTGTTAAGGTGGTAGCTAATTAAGTAAAAGCGAGATAAGAAGCACTTTTTTTCAGTTGAGGTCAGCATCTGATTCTCCAGATCTAAAGTCAGAATGTAAGCATGGAAAACATTTCATCACATCAGTATATACTGATGTATGTGTGTGTCTGTGTGTATATACGTGACTGTCTGTTCAAGTTCATCTGTGTGAATAATATCCCGCCTGGTGTGAGCCGATGATTGAAACACTGTTGTGTCTTAACTCTCTGCTGGGCAGGAAAATCACACTGACGTATACGTATCCACAGAGCTGGAGATAAATCCTCACCGAGTTGAGCATCGTGAAAACAGAAAGCTATACTACTGTGATAATGAACTGACAGGACCAGCTCTGCTACTGCACTGCCATAAACTCCAACGGCAATTTACGATTGCAGAGTGACCAGAACACCCCCCCCACACACACACACTTCCACAGATAAATACCACAAACCTGCATGTCAGCTGACATGAGACGAGGTGTCCTGCTGAAAACATTTGTGACAGCCAGGAGCGAAGAAGTCTGTGGACGGAAGACAGTAAATATTTGACCAAGTTGCTGTTGTCATGTGTTTAGTGTTAGGGATTCCTCAGTGAGCTGCCGTGGCATTTTAAATATCTCCTGGAACCGCTACCAGAGAGACAGCATATAAATTATAAGATATATAAAATGATTTAATATTGAGCATTCAGTTAGATGAACTTATAGCCAGAGGACAGTGATTTCAATTATTCAGGGGATTGTAATTACAAACCTCAGCATCCAGTGGTGTGCAGTTTTGCCACGAGCAAATATCATCCAGGGTCTGTTTTTATTGATATTCTCATTTTGCCCGAGTCAGGGATTTCAGCAATTCAACACCAGAGGTCTTCTGAACACAATTAGGGCAGTGCCTCCAAGGAGGAGCCGGCCACATAGAGCGCCAGGATAACAAGGCTATACTGAATTAGTAATATGGTAAATAAAACACTGGTTGGATGGAAATCCCAATATATCAAGCCCTTGAGTCACAGAAGCTCAGGTTTGGAGGATCTGTGGGGTCTAACAAACATGTTGTGAGTGTTATTGATCTAGGATTGCCTAGGTAACCAAGGCAGCCCATATTCCCCTGACATCTGTGTCCTGTTTGGAATTATGTGAAATATTAGGTTTTCAGAAATGACCTGTTTCAGGAATTCATCTGTAAATCACAAGAGATTAAAACTGCCTTACCTAACTATGAAATATGATGACACAATAAAATATTGTATTGTTAAGTAAATGTTTTCAATTTTGGAAGAAATATGACACAAACAACCCACTGAATTTGAAGAGATAATGACTTAATATTGCTTACCAAGAAAAGCAAGTGAAATGTACTTCAATTTAGTCAAATGATCTGCCTGAGAAAGCACCAGATCATCCATTTCTACTGAAAACAAGGTCCACTCCATTTTAAATCTAAATATAACATTATTTTACTTGGTTGGGTTCACAGTTTTTGCAGCGTGGCAACATTGAGGCTAGCTTGCTCCAAAGATAACAACCCCCCACCAGTAGAAATTCACTTACTGACCTCTAAATAGAGTACAAATATTAGTGTTTTAAAGAGGGTTGTGTGCTGGACTATTCCCTGGCAGGCACAGTGGTGCTGGATATTGTTGCATTGAGGTGTATAGGCTGTTTCCCTGCTGTTGGTGCCAAGTGAAGCTGCTGGCTGTTGCTCCCTATTTACGCTACAGAGATGAGAGGGGTGTTACACTTCTCATCTCATTCTCGGCAAGAAAGCCAATTAGCATGTTTCCCAAAACACTGGAGTACAGATTTTTTTTTTCTTGGTAGTAAATGTGGGTTGTAGTGTTGTGTACTTCAAGGCATAATCCTGACCAGCCAAATCTGATTGACACAAAATTGAGGATGGAGACTTTCCTTTTAAACCTCTCTGATTAGCTCTTGAGGATTACACGGCAGTTTGTGTGAAGGTGATTACAGGATAAAAAAAAAAAAGAAGCTTAAATCTCTAAATTGCCTTTGCCACAGTTGGCTCCCTGTTGTTTTTTGTTGTTATTTAAAAGAAGCAATTGGATTGGATCAGCGTGCCTGCTTATTGCCGTCAGTCTTTACCTACGGAGCACTGGGGAGGTTTTTCCGGTGAAGTACAGCCATATCCTCGCTGTATTTATGCGTTTCCCTTGTTCTTCTTCCATTAATACAAATAAAAGTGTATTGTGCAGCCTTAAATGAAAATATAATCTTACTTACCTTTATACCTTTAAAGAAGGCTTTGGTTGATTCAGGACATGATGTCCGTAATGCAGAACGTATCAAGTCTGTGGTTTAAAGGCAATAAAATCTCTCCAATATGCAGCTTATGTCTGCACTCACCTTTCAGAAGCCAATGCCTCTCTTTCCACTTTGCTTGCAGTGGCAGTGGAGATGAAATACTGGCCCCCAGAAAGCCATTTGGCACCTAATTGAGCAATCCTATTACTTTTCTCTCCCTTTAGACGGTGACTTTCATTGCTTCAAAGCGCTGGTTGGAAGCAGGAGTAAATGATAGTGTTACAGTAGGTGTAAGTATGTGTATTTAAGTAACTTTGTTGTGATAGCCTGTATGTGTCAAGTATTACCATTGAATGGCTTTAGAGATGGACCACATTCACCAGAAAAGACTCAATCTTAACTCCTTGTGTAGTGGCTCAGTTCACTATTTATGACCACAGACTGAAAACCTTTACTTTATCTTCTCAAGAAAAGAGACCACACATCCCAGTATTGAGATGACTCATCGGTTTCCTCAGGCTCTGTCTCTACAGGCAGCAAGCAGTGATTCATTCAATAATTTATTTAAAGATACATCTTCATACAAATGCCTGGAGTTTGCCAGCGGGCTGCACTACTGGCCATAAGCAATGATGGCAGCTATATTTCTGTCCTTCCTGGAGATCCAAACAGGGTTGCATGTGTGACGGCAGTCAGTTTGCGAGTTGAACAGCGACGTCTGTTGCATTAGCTCCGCCCACCCTCTCCGGCAGAGGAGCCACTGTGGGGTCACTACCTATTTTTCTTTTTCCAGGAATATCGCCCCAGATTCTCAGCTCGTTCAGTTAATAATACAGCAAATGCGAGTCTCTTCATCAGCAGGTCATAGGCTCAGTCAGCATTGTGTTACCCCATTATGTGATAGATAATGACTTTACTGGGATGTATTTATTACTTTAACAAAGCGCACTCCAAGAGAAAAGACCTTGTACAACATTTTTCAGATTGAGATGTACTCTCCGTGACCTGTAATGCACATTGTTTTCATTACCAGCTTGTGGCTGATGTGATTTAAAACCCCAGCAGCATAATGCCTGGACAATACTGCCAACAATGGCGGTTGTGTTACAGCTACCTAAAAGTGAGTCTGCTGCCGCGCTCCCTGTCGTATCTTTTTACCTTGAGTTTCCAAAGGACCATAACCCTCAGTAATTGAATGTTTGGAATCTGACAACCTGTAACTGAAAAACAATTACCTGATTTTTGTTTAGTTCAGAGCAAGACACAGAGACAAAGAAAGAGATAGAAAGACACCAATCACAAACAACATAAAACTGCTGCCTTTCACTGTTAAATTACTGAAATAATTTAATTAGAGCCTACGTTGGGTTTCTGCTATGATTATATACACATGATCACAGACGTATTCCCCGTCTATCAGAATCGCTGGTGTCAAATGAAAAATAGGTGGGATGTTGAAAGTCTGTGCAGCTGCTCGAATCTGCTCACATGAGCGCCCAAATAAAATCCAACACGCATGCAACGCAGGCAGTGTGTCGCGGGCATTAGAAATCTGGACAGTGAGCCAAAATTAGCTTTACGTTTTAAAGGAAATTATATCGATGTCCCAAAAGGCACATTTCAATCTAACCCTTCCAGAATTTGAATGCATGCACCTGCTGCATAATGTGCAAGATGTGTACCGTTGAAATTGTAGCATGTCGATCTACACAGTGTTGTATATTTGGACCTCTGGTGTCTTTGGAGTTTAAAAAGCAGAACAAAAACACAGAATATCTTGCCATCAAAATGCAAAAATATGTGGAAATTTGCGGCACAGATTGCTTAAGTGATTTTAATCATTTGGGTAGCGATCAAGCAAACACGACAATTAGCATAGAGCGCTTCACACCTGCTCATTCAGTCATCATCAAGTTGTGGACTTCTCAGGCAAAGGTGCTCCAGAGATTCACACCTGCAGACAGGAACACCGCCTTTGTTATCTTTTAAAATCCTCCTCACTACCTGTGGCTGAACGTATAGTCTTTGATTCGTGATGGTTAATACGTCCCTAATTCTGTTCCAGTTAAATCAAGTGGATGTAACTTGTAATTTCCTTTGAAGATGTAAATGACAAGTTATTAGTTCAATATTTCTTCTCAGGATTTCCATAATTAGAGTCCCTGCCCAGAATCTTATTTCAATCTTTGCTGGTTTAAGATATGCACAGACATTCTCGGAGAGATGATTAAATAATCTTCAATCAGCGTTTAACCAGCAGGGTGCCATCTGGGAGTTGGAAATGGAATCTCTTGGGGAGATGTCTTTCCTTTGTTGGATGATGTACACGTTGGTTTTGTGCGTGTGCATGCTCGTGTGGATGTTCTCCTGACTGGCTACATTTATGTGGCTCATTCCCCTTTTGATCAGTGGTTAGCGTCCCTATTTTCTGGACGTGCCGGTAGAGTAGATGAAACGTAAGTGTGCACTGTGCTGTGGTCATGTGGGCATTCACTTCGGTTTCACATTTAAAAGGAAAAGCCTCCTTCACACAATGATTAACAAACTGTACAAGAAAGAACATTAGAAAACAACGCTCCATGAATTATAGAAATTTGGAGAACAGAATGTGATTTAGTGTTTTTCATGCACAGGAGCAGCTTATTGTACTGTGTTCCTTCAAGCCAAGAGATTGTGTCTATTTAATGCCCCTGCAAGCCGGAGACCACATGACTAATGTTGCATCCCCATGCGTGCTCTGGTTTTTATTTCTGTCTCCATAGGGGCCCATCAGGGCTTCAGCTGCCCATGCCCGCTCCTCCTTTGTCCTCCCTTTTATATAATCAAATAAATCACAGAGGATGGAAAAAGTGACCCATTTTCCTTTTTTCTCTTTTGAAATAGCCGGCCATTTCAAGCATGTGGCACACCTTGCTGCATAATTCAACAGGCTTGATTAGTTTTAAATTTCCTAGGTTTATTTATTCTATTTAAATGTGACATGAAATCGCAGTCTTTGTGGATTGTTCTGAATAGGAATGCAGGTCTTTGCTCATTTAACTGTGTGACTTGAGAACAATGCAGAGCCACACTATGGACGACTGCTTTCAGCTTCAATTTGTTTGAACAATATAAATGATTTTGACTCGGTTCATTTCCTTTGCCTCTGGCTGCTAATGTCTTGATCCATCCAAAGATAGCCTAGAACCTCTAATTACTTGCCATGCTATTGATGTATTGGCTATCATTCAGTGATAGAGAGAAGACTGAATTCCCAAATTGAATTGTCATCTCTCTCCTCTCTGAAACATGAATGCTAATGCAAATATCCCTGTCTTCTCTGAACTAACTCACTTCATTAAACCAAATCCTTCTCGGGGCTGATGCCTGTAATTTATCGGCAACTGAGTTTTGGTTTTTGTTTTTTTTTTGTCAATTTCTGCAAGAGCTGTGGTGTAGCACGTCCCTCTGTGCATCCCATAGACTTCGTTGTGTTTTGACTGCAGGTCAGATCTGTTGAGGACCAATGCTGACTCCAGGGGTTCCAACAGATTTGGGTCTTATCAGCCCCAGCAGCCCTCTTTATGGGCCACAGAACCTCTGTGGGCCTGGAGCCGCCCACGTACTGGGCCTGCTGCTCGGCCGGCTGGGCTCGGTGTACAAGGGCGCTGTCTGCCTGCCCAAAACCCAAAGCAAAACATCCTAGAGCCTGCTTATATAAATACAGTGAAAAGTTGACTTCTTCTGTCAAAACTTTCCTCATGATTGCATAAATGGTACTGTCCACACACACACACACACACACACACACACACACACACACACACACAAGAGCAGACACACATCTACCCACCATGGATGAAAGCCCAAATAGAACAGACCATTAGAGGGGAAGAAGGGGAATATGCCCAGTGGTCAAGACACCGCTAGTTATGTAGGTGGAAACCCAATTTACAGTTTGGTCCAGTGGCTCCGAGAGCATTTTGGGGCATCAATTACTTCAACCACTTGCTTACGGGCTGTAATTGCAGCAGGACAGAGACCTATGTTAATGCACGCGTTCAGGCATTGACGGCCTTTCGCCTGTGTGCATCTCTGCTGAATATTTTATCTCTGCACATCCCCCAACTCCAGAGACACAGAAAACCCCCAACTAGACTAAATTCATATCGACGCAGTTTTTCCCCAAATGTTCAGCTTCACCGTGACTCTCACTGTCAGTCCGTATCAGTGAAACCCGGTGAATCTCGCTACAGACAGAAAATATAGAGATACTCTGTCAAATTTGTCCTTCAGTTCATTTTCAATCTGTAGCTGCAGGTATTTGTACCCTAACTTAAAAAAAAAAAAAAAGATAATCCCTTGTGGAAAATATGATTATTTCCTTCTGATGAATGAGGAGGAGCAGGAAAAGCGGAGCACTAGAAAAAAAAGACTGTGCTTTTAACAGATAAACACGCCTGGAGTTCCCCCGCCCAGTCTGTCTGCATGTGGCCCCACGCTGGGAGTGATAATGGCTGGACATGGCACTGTCTCTCAGGCAGTCAGCTGCTCTCTGTCCTCAGCCATGGAAATGGAAGGGGGCCAAGGGACCATGGCGCGGTGTACAGTGGTCAATGGACTGGTGTTGACAGCTGAGCTGGTCACTGTCCAGGAACAAAATCCTGGTCGCCAGTTCCCGTTTACCTTGGGTAACCTGACAAAGGGCATTGTCCTACCAGGCCCCTGTGATTTACAAACGAGTCTGTATTTGGGTGGAGGAGAATATGGTGACGGACACGTTCCGTTAAAATTCTTTTGAAATATTACTTGACCAATATTAGCATACTTCTGGTGTGAACCAGTTGACTGTTGTTACTGTTATAACCAGTTGTTATACCCCTCCCTTAAACCGCTATTGTCCATTCATAGCTTGAAAACTGTAACCGGCATAGCAGGCTCGGCAGTGAGGAATGGATGAATATGGTGGGTTTCTGTAAACTGCTGTCTTTTGAATGTCTGTCAGTGCACTACTCACAGTATGTTAAACAAACACAGCATTACTTCCAGGAGCGTTTGGTAGTGCATTACTTTGAGGCGTTTAAGGCTGCATTGAAAAGAAGTAAGTCCACTGTGTAGCATCATAGCTTTGGGTGGGAGCCAGCGATGGATCTTCCAGCGTGCACGCCCTGTCCAAACACGTTGGTAATTTCAAATACTCTTAAAGACTCCTTATCTTAAAAAAAAAAAAAAAAAAAATTGCGCTCTACACTTCAATACAAGAACAAGGCTTTCTCTTGATTTCAATGCCATCGATCATAAGTGAACCTACGAATGCAGACTTGGACAGGCACCTTTCCTCTCAATGTCATGTTTGTAGCCATCAAGTGCATATTTAAGACTCCTTTACAGAATTCTTCATCCTAGACAGTCTACACATAATTTCAATCTTCACATCTCTTGCCAGATACAAATTAGGTGCTTTATTTTGCCTCCCACTGTCTGACATCAAAGACCATTTTTGTAGACGATTACAAAAAGAATAGAGAGTTTGACAGGCGTAACAGAACCTTCTTCAACTTTATTGTTTTCATCATGTGGGAGATGGAGTAATCTATTAACTTCAAATTTTAGATGTATTTCCTTAAAACTGAGGTGAATGCAAGTGCAGTGCTATTGCAATTTCTTTCTCCTGTGTCTAACACAATTCACATCAGTTGTTGATAATTGGAGGGAGATGTTCTCTAGCCAACTGTTTATTTTCATCTCAGTCTTTTTTTCCTCTGAGCAAGTGATGTACAATTCCCGGGAGAGGCCAAACTGGTTAAGGATCACTGCCAGGGGACTTGCTTTGCTCAGGTTGCCAGAAAACAGCCGTTTCATCTCTTGAACAGTGAAGCAGCGCGGGTTAGCATTGGAAAGCACATCAAAAGCTGGGCATTAGCCAGGGTGACAATGACAGAGACTTTCTCATATCAGCACTAACAGACACGCCTCCGAGTAAGTACAACTGCGGAGAATATCTTGGACACCCAGAAACAAAGCGCACGTCAGATAATCAATGATTCTCTGTATGGTTTTGGAAGGAGAAACAGAAATTAAAAGTAAAGGGGCATATAGAGCATCAGGGGAAACCTGGAGAGCCAAATGTAAGGCGGGATGAGGGAGCTCCCACCAGATGTGAGAGCATTAATTACTCCTAATCAAAGACTGTGCCAGGCTGGTGACAGTGGCAGGCACACAGGAAACACTCAAGGTCATTAGTTACACACACACACACACACACACACATAAATGCCAACACATGCGTTTTGTGTCTGAGGCACTGAGAGGGCTTTGTGAAGATACTGTTTCACACCATGAAATTAACTCCAAATTTAGAGCAAACAGGTCCTGAAAAATTCATCATCCTGTCTCACGTCACGGCATTCGAGCTGAAAATATTCCTCAATATCCACGGATTCTGATTGCCATTGATCCAGTTTCTACAAGCCAGAAAATGTTTGGAAAACAAACAAATTAAATGATATTAAATGAACAAGTGAAATAAGTGGTGCATTTAACTGAGAGAATTCTTCATTCACTCTGTTAATGGTTGTGTGCGTCGGTGGAGCCAGTGTTTTTCTGCAGCTGTAAGAGGATTACAGGTTGTTTGTTACGGCTGATGTCTGGGTAATGGCGATAAGGCAGAGAGAGCATGTTGCGGGTGCACCAGTCACTGACGGGCAAGGTGAGATGGCTTCTGGGGCACGGCAGCAAGGGATGAACACGTTGGGACATATTGTGCTACAGGTTGTTTCCCATTGATAATTTAGAAAAACTAATTAACTTCTTTTTAGCAGCATGTAATGGGTTTTTTTTTTGTCTGTATTTTGTGGGGATGGTTATACAAAGTTGGACACAAGAACATCTTTTCTGGGGATGGTTACATAGACTTTAAATCTGCAGTGATTTTTTTTTTTTTTGGTTTTGCTGAAAACAGTTAAGTGATATATTTGTATGGGAAATGAGGAAAATGTATAAAAACAGGCAAGTTGCAGGCTGAAAACATTTACATAAGTGGATGTAGCTTCTGGGTCTGAAAAGTGAAGACCAGGGTGGAAGTTAAATACCACTGAGGGCCACTGGGGCTGGCTCCAAAAAGCTTCTGGCGCCATAGACTCCCATTCAACTTCTCTGATGAAAAACATTTAAAAACACTCACTTCACTCCCTCTGATCAGTGTTGTCGGTCCAACTGAAAATAAGTTCATGATAATTTGATATTTGGCCTCAAAGAGCGATATATTTGGGGACGCGTCTTATTTGATTGACAGGCCTGGTGTGCAGTCAGGTTTCTGCTAGAAGTAGGTGGACATAGTGTCTTTGGGTTCTCCAGTCAGTCCAGTCAGATCTATCGCTTGCTCCTCCAAGTCCATCCAAATGTGGTCACTTCTAGCTCCAAAAAAGAACAAAGATGGCATAAAAAATGCTAAACCAGCCAGTAGAGGCATGTTCACGACAAGCAGTTCCTTTTATATTACACATTTATAAATATTTTATCTGTAAATTGCTGCCTTTATATAAGCCACTTATATACCGTACAGTTTATTAAAGGTGTGATGGCACCTGATGTTTAATAATAGCATTTTTCATCGGCTCATATTTTGGCTTTCGTATGGGAGTCACCTGATATAAAATAAGGATATTTGAAATAAAGTAGGGACATGCAAATTACGTTTGATTAGCGTCTTACATTTCCCAGCTCAGTTGAGCAGAAGCGCAGATAGATGGAAGGCGGTGTTGACTGTCATCATTACAGCCTCTCTTCACCTGCTCCCAGGGGGACGCCGTATCATTGGGCTCACTCCAGTGCTAATAGCCCTGTCTGAGAGCTAGCAAGGCACCTTTCAGACGTAATGCTTCCTGCTGCAATTTGGCTTGCCATTCAACTGTGGCGTGTCCCAAGTGTTGCAGGAAATTACACCAGAGTGCTGATGTGGGGAATTTCTCCCCAAAGAATTTTTCTTTTACAGACAGTCAGAATTATGAATGATGCATGCAGAAACAAGTCAATCAGTCTGCCATATGCCTTGAAACAAGCATATGTGTGTCTGCATGCAACACGCCAACACACACCCAGTGTGGTCCCCAGTGTTTTCTGCTGAGCACACAACAAATGCCAACCAATCAAAATTCCGATGATGTCCTACTGCAACCTTTCTCCATGCCTGTCCCTGAAATCTGACATTGTGCTTTACATGTGTGTGAATTTTAACCACTTTAAGACCTTGTGAACACTCCAGTCTATTTTCACCTCTCATTGACCCTGCAGACAGAGCAGGGAGTGCCATAAAATCCCCCCAGCCACCTCAGTTAGGCTTGGCTGACTAAAGAAGGGGAGCTCACTTTGACTGCTCAGCCTGTGGATTACTCCTCAATATGGGATTACGCTCCAATGAATGAGTGCAGACACAATACCAGCAGCTCAGCTCTGAAACATACAACAGAGATTTAGCTATAGAGCTCCAATGGAATATCTGCCCATCTATCAGTCAGCGTTGACCCGCACTCTTCACCATTATTCACACTCGTCTGTTTCGCCTTGATCGCAGTCTCTTAAAATACGCACTTAATGAGATGCCGTGTCTCCGAGATTTATAATCCTGACTGGCAGGTTTTTTTCATACTCTCGCCCCCTGGTGAAATTATCTGTGGATGTTTAAAATATCAGTCACAATCACAGTGAATAGGAATCCTGACCCTTAATAATGGAGGCTCTGCTGTAAAGATCTCCTCCACGTGCTCTCCTCAGAGTGAGTGAGTTCTTTCAGGGTTTTCTGCAGCTCTGTTTCACCCAGTCGGCTCTCTGATTGCCTCGTGGAGTGAAGAAACCGAGAATTTAAGTTCACTGAAGCAATCAATAAACCATCAACATTATCACTAGGTCCAGGTTGGATCGGCTATTAGTCTTTACTCTCCTCAGTTAAATGTCTGTACATTTGCCCATAGTGTCCTACGGTTGGAGTTATTAAAGGGAGAAAGCAAAAACCATTACCAAAACATGGTAGAACTGGTTGTGAAATAGATGTGGAGACCGCTGAAGTTGTCAGAGCAGGAGAAGCTGCCAGCTACGAGCCTACTTCTTTTTGTTGGCATTACTTCTAATATAGGGAAAATAAATCAAGATTCAGTTGTAATGATCATTATGATCGCTGCTGCTGTATTTATTTAGAAATAAATCTTGAAGATGGGTAAAAGCATACGGTAAATAAAATAATAAAGATGTTTCACTCTTTAAATATGAAGGTTACTTGGTTCAGATGCATACAAACATGAATTGAGACTTACATTGACGTGATCTTTTGAGAGCAGGGTGATTTCAATTACATCTGTAATGTTTACTGCCTCTGTAGACGAGTCTTGGCTTTATGTCAACCTGAATTAGAAGGCTCAGTGCTAAACAAATACGTTCAACATCCTCCATTAGGATGCAACAGGGACTTGGTATGACTGCCGCACCATTCAACACTCGTTGCTCTTAATTATACTTATTTGTGCTCATGTTGTGGTAATTGCCAAAGTCATCCTGAGATGAATACATTTTCCAAAGATGGCTGCTTCTGAAGTCTTCTCAAAGAAAGTTGGAGCCATGACATTTTTGAATTGACATCCCCCCCGCCCCGTGCCCCGCAATAGATTTGTGAAGTTGATGTTAAAAATTCTCTTTTACAACATGGACCTTGTTATTGGCATTTATTATTCATACGTGCACGAGGTTGAGCGATTTGTTTGTGAGGAAAACTCTGACATTTGTTTTGAATTTTGAATCAAACAGTTATACATGTATAAAATTCTTGACAACGTACAGTATACCGTGATTTGCTTTGTGGTTTATACATCTTAAAAACTATGTAAACTGTGCTTAGTACAAAAACGTGATTTAATAGTTCATTTTTAGAATTTGACTAAACCTTCTGATATTTTTAGATCCTTAATGTCTCTGAAGACACTTATGAAGGTAAATACAGTAACTCCAAGTAGGTGCAATAAGCATCAAGCTCTTTTACACAACTCTAACATTGTGTAAACTGGCACCTTCACTAAAACAGCTCACTTTGTTTTTTGCACTGCACGTCACGCAAGATGTCGTACATGCTAATAAGAGCACTTTGAAGTTGCCATTAGAGACTCCTTTCATGGAGCTTGAGTAACTGTTTTCCCACATTGCAGCCTTTGTGCTATGCTAGGCTAAACACGTCCCTGAGCTTTCTTTGTACTGACTGAGATGAAATGGATATTGATCCTCCCATTGAACACGGCAAACTGCCGTATTTCACAAAATGTCAGTGTGTTCTTTTCATGTGAAATGCTGACTATTATTCTCATGTCAGAGTGATGCAATGACAAGATTTGCTGTCAGTGCAGGTTAATGTAGATCGTCTGACTCGGCTGCTTGAGCAGTCCTTAAGGTTACAGCGACAACACAAAGAAAAGAACCCCTTTAAAACTACACCACCTTCCTGCTTTGTGTGCCATGTTGAATCTCTGCTGCAAACATTGGAATGCTTTCAATGAACTGAATATAGCAAGGTTTAGTAGTCAACCTTGCAGTGATGTGTGGAAGTACAGTTGAAAACTAGGTCTCGTGTAATGAGTGGTGACGAGGAATTAACCTGAGACGATTAGGTATGAGTGGGTCAAAGACCGTTTGAATATGTCCTCTGTCAGACATCACAGACAAGACTTGTGATCAAAAGTGGTAAAAGAATACATCTCGAGAGACAGAAACTACAGTCGGAGAGCTTTCCTCTTTCCTTCCTCCTTCCTTTGATGTCTCTATCTCTCACTCACCCTTGCTGTCTTCATCTTCCATCCAAATTTAGTTCTCTACAGTTTATGACCCGCCCTCCCCATGCTCCTTCATCCCTCAAACCACTTCGGCAGATTTCAAAAGCGTTTTGCATCCGGAGTTTATCACTCGTGAGATGCCCTTTAAGAAATAGGGGGGAAAAAGACCCTCCATTAATTGTGCGTATAAAGAATAATGAAGAGGTGCAGAATTATCCGTCGGCGGCGGCTCAGGTTCTCCCTTTTTGTCATATAAAGGATCCATCTTAAAAGCAGAGGGCCTTTATGGTGGAAATGATACAGCTTCTTAGAAAACTAGCTTGTTTTTTTACTTTTAATGCCCGTCTTCGTCCTCTACACAAAATGTTGAAAGATCTCGCCATGAAATTTTGCATTTGGCACACATAACATAATTTTTTTTGTGTGGGCCACTAATAGTCTCACATCCTTTCACAAATGCTTTTAAAGCAAAACTCATTTTCAGTTACTCGGCTTTGGCTTCACACCATATTCCTTTCCCACATTTGCTGCATTTTGGACATGTGCTTCCCTCACATGAATTTCTCTTGCATCATCACTTATGAATGAGTCTAATACCTCATTATCACATAATTGATACATGATTTAGCTGAAGTCATGGGAAGCTAATTGCCTGTCATTCTGTTTGTTTAACACGCCCCCGTTCTGAATCAACCAATTCAGAGGAAGCTATGATGTCGCACGATGAGGAAAAATATCATGCGGCCATTGCACATCACGGGAGTGTGATATTAGACATCTCACACCTTCCTCGCTTTTATTATTAAGTCTCCATTCTTGCAGACTCTGAACAGCCGAGCTCACAAGGAACTGCGAGAGCTTCAGCTTTTTCACCTTTTGTCATTTTTCTTGAAAAAGAAACAATCACGAGTTCAATCTAATCTAATTCAACCCACGATAAACTACAAATTTGGATGTTTTGGGGATTAGCTCGTATTCTGTGAGCCTTCTTATTGGCTTTAATATGTATAAAATCAACAACAAATGAATGGGTAGACTGTGACACACGAACTCATCTCTGTACATATGTCTATATTACACACTGTTAATGCTCTTGATATATTTTTAATTGTTCTTGATCCTATTGTGTCGCATGTTGTTTTTCATATATACTATATATCTCCATTGGCCTCCCTAGACAGTAGTGTCGATGCTGAGTGGATTATCCTGGTGAAATTGCATTGCAACTGAATTGAATTGGGAGAGAAACCTCTGTGAGCACATCTTCTTAAAATAACAGTCTAAAGCGGAGAGTCTCCCATTTGCCATCTGTCCATTTAATTTCCAAGCACCGGATTCGAAGATAGTATTCATATCTCCAGAATTGAATCTCAGGTATCTAAGAAAACTTCTTCTGACATCTGGTTCTCTCTCCATATTTTTCAGCACAGACGTAGGCGGACACCATACCAAATCAATTTGTCCACTGCTGCTGCAACCACAAGAGGCAAAATCGTTGTTTGGCATTTCTTCCTTCAGCCTAAGTTTCCTATACAATAATGACACACCTATGGTGTAAACAAGCATCTGTGGCAGAGCCCCGAACTTCAGCACAGACACAGGAGGACGAGTTTAGCCTCATCATCCAGTTGCAGATATTAATGAGTGGAGGATGACTTCATCTGTCACTCCCCATTTTGTGCGTGTCAGCCTCCATCCATAAAACAATCCGTCAGGTGGCCTTGTAGGGCAGTTAGTTTTGCCCACAGAGTGGCTGTGTTTTTTAATGGCTGCTCATTATTCATTCCCGCAGATTAACACGTAATTCTTTGCGCTGACACGCCACCCCGTTTATGTTAGATTACTCTGACCTGTCGCGTTTCCGTGTGAACGTGGACTGTGAATGAAGCACGGAGCAGAGGGAGGTTTTACTCACAGGACAGCTGTCTCCACCCAGTGGCCACTCTGGAAACTGAAAGGACACTTAAATGCTGAGCTTCATGGGAAATGGCTTTGACTGTATAGATTGTGTGTTTCCAAATTGTTGCATGATATTGCTCATCCAACCCTTGAATACCTCCTCTTGGTTTCTCGCTCTCCCTCCTTCTGTATCTCCTTTTCTTTCTCCGAGTTCCTCCCTTGATGCCCCCAAGTCCTCTCCCTGAAGCCCACTCGGGTGTGCCTAATGAACAGCATTCATCAAAGTCCCTTCCCTTTGATCAAAGCAAATCCACTGTGCCATACTTTGCTCTGTACTCCCCACTGTAACTCAAGTGTGGACCCTCCCTGTTTGCAACCACGCTCAGAAGTCTTCTGTGTTCAAGCAAAACATGGGTTTGCTTACATGCAAGTCAACAGACGAGGCTTTAGTGTGCCGCTTGTTTATTATGTGATGGACTGCATATCGCACAGTTGTATGTCAGAGGTTAGGCAACATGCTTCAAGGTCTTCAAATAAATATGTGCAGCATAGGCCATATAGCAACTACGCTTTATAGAGCTCACTGTGCTGTAGCTTTTTTTTTTTTTTGCCATGAATAGACACCTAATGAGGCCTGCAGCATCAAAGATCCACCCGCAGCCTCTCCAAACTACCACGGAGACATTGTCCTCCATCTTGTTGTCCGCAGAGCAAATTAAACAAATGAGAATGGAAATAGGAGTCTGACAAATTGTCAAGTCATCCAGGGGGCTCAGGACAGGTGCAGGACAAGGGGAGAGAGGAGGCTCCTTTTGGCAGGATAAATCTATTAACTAATTTGACAGTTACCCTTCATTGCACACTAACCCTCACCCCAACCACCACCACGATATCCGTATCTGAGCTCTGTGTCCACCATTAGCATTCATCAGGCTCCACAGAGGAAGTGATGGGGGTCTGCAGCTGGAGCTGGTGTCATGTCTGGCAGCGAGAGCCATCATTTGTCCACCAGAAGCTCCTAACAAGGGTGGAGATACAGTACATTACATCAAATTAAGCATTGATGAATCAAGCCTGAGAGCATGAACCACTTGAAATCTGTGCCAGTAACCAGTTCTACTCTGCTATATTGAAACTATGTTAGATGGAAATTTCTCGTACCATTAATAGTGTAATGTTTTGTCGTTTTCAGAGGAAATCGTGAACACAGGAACTCTGTCTGTCTAAGCTGATATTAAATGTAATTAATTTACGGTCATATTTTTGGCCACAATAACCTCAGTATAGCAGTTTGATACAGTCACATTCACGCTTGAGATAGAGCAAGAAAGTTCAAAATAGCAGATGACAAATCTATTAAGTGTGAATACGTTCTTTTCTGGTTGAGAATCAGCATGAAATTTACCACATTGTATATGTACATTGTACACTGTGTGTGTGCCGGGACATATAGACCTGTTTAATGACTCCATGCTCTTGTAAACCGTTATCCAAAGGGTAAAAGCATAAATCGCGCTCCTTTTTTTTTTTTTTTTTTTTTTTTTTTTTTTTTTTTATTAGATGACATCCGAACCACATTGAATATGAGAATATAACCAGCAGGAACCTGCGGCAAGTCCCGCTAACGTGCCTGCCATGTACTGGGATAGGACAAGCCATTAAAATCATAAATAGAAAGGTTCCAATGAAATATCAATTAGGCCATAAGAGAAGACCAGTGCTGAGTTTATGAGGACAGAGCTCATTAAGAGGACTCCTGGCAAAAGCTGGGAGATCATTTTGTAATTCTCCGCTGATAATCCAATTAGTCCACAATGGATTTCTCCTGGTTGAGAAATCTTTGTTATTGGAGTAAAGTTTCACTGCACAGAGGGCGTATAAATCTCAGAAGCTCCTTAAAGATCAATTATAATGAGCTAATGGAGACTGTAATCATAATTATTATTTAATAATCATAGATTTTTAGTGAGTAATATCAGGCTGTCTTTTGAAGTGTATCGTTGTGATGGACTTCCATTTTGTCTGAGGGGTTCTTTACAATCCTGTTGCTCATATTTGCTGGTGTTCATTCCTTCATGTGAGATCATTTTGATAGTGTTGACTCTGGGAATAATCATCTCAGCAATTTTTTATATATCACCACTTGGCACTGCAGACAATAAGAAAACATCTATTTTTCATAAGGGATGTTTTTTTTTCCCCCTCGCTCACTGACCTTCAGCCCTTGAAAATTCAACTCAATAATTCAGTACGCTCTGCATTCCCCCCCCACACACACACACATACACACACACACACTTCTAGATGCACATACAGTAGGGGCAGACATGCACACTCTGTGGGTTCAGGGTAGCATGATATATGCACTGTGATTGTTGCTTCTGGGGAATGTGTTTTCCTACCGACAGCTGACTTGTATCTTCACCTCCATTTTGTTTTGAATTATATTTATTTTCCTCTCTGTGATTATCTCCCTTATCTGTGGTATCACTATAAGCACTATAAGACCATAATTTCTCAGTGCAGAAATCATAGCGCTGATCTAATTGACTTGAATGTGGGGACACGTTTTCCATCTATGTTTTGTCTTTATGACAACATGAGGCATAATTGTGTTTTGCCTATATTACAATACTTGGCCTCCAGATTGCATATTTAATCACAATTCATACATTCATTATTGAACACAGTTTGATTTATTGATTTGAATACAAAATAATGAGAAAGGAAATGATAAATATGCACATGCCAATTCAAACAATACATACCTTTTAATTTAAAACTGAAGACAATGATGCTTAAATCCAGCAAATAAATGCAAAGAAACCCACAAATGGTTTATATTATTGACTGAAAAGGTGAACTTTACGATGCCAACTCTTATCACACACAATATTTTCCTTTAGTTGCATTTCCACTCTCGAAATGTTTTCATCAATTATACATGCAGCAGGTCCGATCCATTTTTGTATTGCACAGTCCTCGGCCATGTCTGTTTCCTGTTTAATTTCACACCTGACTGTCCCAGACACAAGTGTGTCAGTCTGCCTCCACTTTCTGTTAATCTGTCACAGACAGCGCTGAAATCCACCTCCATTCCATTTCACACATACAGTGAGATCTCACCACGTCGGTCCAATCGGATTCATCCATGACCTGCTGTAAAAACACCCATTACTGCAACTGCTGAGACGACAACATGTCTTGAGATTTGAAAATAGACTGTGAGGACGAGGATTGGTGGCGCATCTGTTTTCTTTCAAAGAGCCCAGATACAGTAATGTGGACGACGTCAGCACTAGATTTACAGACTTACTTTGCAGACATTGATTCAACATGTGAATGAGGTGTTCACCTCACTGGGGTGGAAACATAGCGACTGAATATCACTGTTTCAGTAAGTTTATCAGAGTAACTCTGTTGTCTCTGCATTTGTTCCTTTGAGGTTCCTGTGAGTCTCTGCACTTGTATTGAATGTCTCATTTGTGCACGTTTGATACTACTTTTATCCGACTCAGGCTCGTTCATGTGTTGATAAATCAGGTGAAACACTGATTCACATTTTCTTAAAAAGGTAAAACGGACTGAAGGTGGAATGTTTTACATGATTACAAAGTAAATGAAGACGATCTTTGTGCTGCATGCTGCAGTAGATGATCTGGATAATAATATTCACAGAGTTACACAAGCACATATTTACACGCCCACCACCTCTCACCTGGAGCAAATTCATGTCTTTTTATTCAGCACCAGGAGAAAAACTTTGTTGTATAATTGATCATCTGGGATGAGCATCCTGTTTATGTGGAGTCGATCCTTGTTTCATTTCATTTTGGGGACGGAAGTCTGGTGGGAAGTTTACCTTCAAAGGTGCTGCATCAGCAAAGACTTGTGATTTAAACAGCTGCACCAGCAGAAGCTCCCTGTTTTTCTGAGGGGGGAACATCAGGGATGATATCCATTAATTACTATTAGCATTCCTGCTAAGTGGTGCTCCAAAGCTCCTAACAGTTTCTTCTAAAGAGGTATTTCACAAAGCTGCTGAGCCACTGAGAAACAGGCGATTAGGGTAGATCAACTTGAAAATTAAAACATGAATTCACATTAATTTAATTTAATTAAAAAAATTTACGAGACAGTAAAGAATTGACTTTTTATCTGAATAAATCTTCATCCTGTCTGATAATGTACACGTTATAGATAATCTGTCAATGGCTGGAATCTTCATTTATTAATTTCATTAGATGTTGATTATTTCATAATGTGATTATTTGATGTACACTTAATGAACTGTCAGACACATTGATTTGAAGAGCACATTTTCAGTTGGAGGAATAATAATCGCAGCAAGCTGAACTGTTTCAATCTCATCAGCACTACAAACTATTTTTTCAGTGTGGAGGTTGTACAGAAGTGTGTAAATCACATTGTAATTGGTTTATTTTAATTTGTTGAATAAAAATCCAAACATGATCTAAAAAGTTAATTATTGTTGCATTGTATTAGACAGCCTGTGAGTAGGTCTTTGTGATTAGGAGTCCTCTAAATCTCTTCCTAACTAACTTATGACCTTACAGACAAAAATGCATTGAGAATTAGTCAGACTGAAAACTTAGAAGTGTTGAAATGATGGTTACTTTTAGCCAGGATGTTTTCTGATGTGGCTCCTGGTTATTATAGCTATAAAAACTACCTCTGTCTCAGAAATGTGATTTAAATTGGACTTCTAGACAGATGTTCCTGCTTAGTTGTATTTTTTTACAGTAAGCTCTTTGTCAAATAAAAATCTGTGAAGGGATTTTGAACCCTATGAGTTCACAAGACTTGAAAACCTGTCTCCTGGGGTGTAACAGACTCTTTAAAGGTCTATGAATATAAATTGCAGCTTTGGAGAAATTTACAACGCAGGTCATGTTTCTGAAACATAGGTTACCTCCTAAAAAAAACATGTCAATACAATTCCATCCTTACATGCTGTACATTATTTTAAAGATGCCCGTTGGTGAAGGGTAAAATCAGCAGCTTCTTAATCAAACAGCAGCTAATGTGTCACTCCTAAGTGTCAGCTACTGCTAACAACTGCTGATTTACTCCCTTTAACGTATATTTCCAACCTCATCTGTGACATTTAAAGAGCCGTTGAGGCTCATCTGGCCTGGGATATATTAATCTCCTTCCTGCAACTTCTCCACAGACCTCAATAAAATCTCTTCTTCAGGGACAAACAGTGAAACACTTCTAGACATTTGGGGAACTGTAAGAAAATGTAATAGTTCATGCTCCATAGTGAATGGCTATTAAAAAAAAAAAAAAAAAAAAAAAAAAAAAAAAAAAAAAAATTTAAATAATTTTTTTTTAAAAACATCGGGCCCCATTTTGACACCCCTTGATGGCGTTTTGGAGTCTTTCGCCCTTATTTCCACCATGATTTGGACTCTATCAGGTTTTATCAATAATTTACCTCTTATTTCTGTACGGCCACTTCTTACAAAAAACAAACAAACGAGCAGCAATAAAATCTTTTTCTATGTCCGAGATAGGTAAACTTTCAAAACAGGCCAAGCCAGAGAAGGAGCTACAGCTACCTGTCAAAAAGTCTACATTTAACTTTAAAATAAAAAAAAAATTTTAAAAATGGTTTCCTGTTACTGAAATATTCCAGTGTTGATGAACATCTTGCTAAATTTGGTTTATTATTAAACATAAATTGGTTAAAATCATAAATTATAGATATGAAAATGGCTAAACTAATCTGGCTATAAATGGTTGGCTCACTAGCTATGTGGTTGGCCTATTTCTTTTTATCAGTGTCTTTCAAAAAAGAACAGCTTTTTCCTGGAGTTTACGCTCCTTATTATAAGACGCTTTACTTCTGATTATTTTCCTGTTGAATAAGCAGCTCAGAAAAGACAATAACATATTAAATAATAAAATCCGAGCAATCTATTGAGCTAAACATTAAACCATTTTTTCTGAACCTCAACATGTAATTACGGCTCTCTGCCTATCCAGGGCTCCTCTGAATCAGTGTCTTGGTAATGATGCTGTTTGTAGAAGAGTGTGTGTATATTCATGTATTTAAATTAGTGACGCTCGTGTGTAATACAGCAATAACAGTCACGCGGTTTTACACCAGTAACCTGGAGATGTAATAGCAGGCTGGGTGATGACATTGCTGAGCTCTTCTGATCTTCCTCCAGGAGGTTAGCCAATACGACAGTGTGGAACCCCTTCGTCATTTAGCACATTACTTTCAGGTTCATTGCAATGAACATCAACAGTGAGGGCGGTACTGAATGAAATGGTGGAGACAATGTTATCTAAAATTGAGCTCTGGTTTGGTGCACGAAAGTTGCTCCTATCATCAGGTAGAGATGGGATTGACCCGGAGAGATAAATGGAGCTGTGTAATTATGTGTCTTTATCAGGTCTGGGCAGCCCTCGTGCTGGAAGAAGTCATTTGGGCCGTTGTCCTTGTCATCTTTCCATGAATGGCATGTTGGCCAGGAAGCACAGTGCCACCGTGGCTCCATGGCAGTGCGACAGGAAAGGTGCCTTTTAGGGTAGTTATGCTTTTTATGGAGCATTAAATCACTGATGCATTTAATGTTAGTGGAGGTTTCCTTCACATCACTAAACCACATCGGAGAGGTCTTTTTATGGTGTGTTGTACGATATATTTTTTCGAGTAAAGGAAACAGCGGTCCACTTGTGGGAAATAGATTTTATTCCCTCACATGGTGAAGCATACCTTTTTAAAACGGTTATGTGGGTAGTCGTTTTTTTGGTTGTTTTTTTTTACTGCTGTTTGTGAGCTGCAGGCACTCAGATGTAAACATGGGCATCTCGCTATCGCTGCTTCTTAATGGAGCTTTGGTCTTCCCAAACTGGTATCTCAGCTGATTACACCCATTTCTACTGGCCTTTTGTGCACAGTCACACACGCACACATGGGAAGCAGCCATCACGAAGGGTGCATGTGATGTGAGCTGACAGCTAAACACTTAAGTGTTCGCAGGAATATTCAGGCCAGTGAGCCGCTCTGTGAGCAGAGGCAACAGGACGCTCCTTCTGCTGCGTGTTAGAGCACTGTCCTGGAAAACTGGAAAAAGCTGCATGCTTCCCAACTACAGCAGGTTGTGCTGCTGGAAACAAATGACATCATGGGGATGCAATGTGGACAGACTGACGCACACACGCACGCACTTTTACAAAGATTGAATCAATAATGGATAAGACGAGCAAAGACGTGGAGCCTGGTTTAGCTTGGTAACATCTGATTCACTGTGTATTGCTTTGAATTGTAGTGAATCACACCTGTTTTTGTTCACCTTTAATCTGTTTTGCTACAGTTTTGGTTTTTTTTGTCTTCTTCCATCTCATTTTTTTTCCATTCGCTAAAGCATTTCATACGATGAAGTATGAGTTGTGTGTCAAAAATACGCCTGTGCTCCTGTTTGAGGAGCAGAGAGGAAACAAAGGCCTATTTAGACTGCCCTTATTTTCCATCAAGTGCCACAAGCCACATGGGTTTTATCTTCTGCAAAGTAGCACTTCTCAAATTACCAATATCTTTGAGGAAAAAAATAAAACCATCCTCCTGGATAGATAAGCTAATAACCCCTCTTTATTCCTGAGTATCAGCTGAGTGCGTAGACACCATTGAGATCAACACAAGCATGATTAGGCAATGAGCAGCTAGTCTTTTTCATAACTCGTTTGAGGGCCTCATTCCACTCCAGCTTGTCTTTGAGATAATGCCCTATTTAATTAGAAATTGGAGATATCACATTGTTTTTTAATGAGAGAAGCACTTTAGCAGAGCATACGAGGCATCGGAGAATCATACACAAGAAGGGTAATGGCTGCGTGCGAGGGCTTGAGGGATTCAGACGAGACGCATTTTCACTCAGCTGCTCTTCATTTCCTTTTTCTTCATTCTCACAATGCTTTCCTCCAATATACCTTAACATGGACAGAGGGAGCACTTTCGGAGCAATAGTGGGTGTGTAAAAACCTCCCATTGCCAGACTTATTTTAATGTCTTTACAATATCTCCTTTCGTCTTAACTGTACAGACACATACACACCCAATAACGCGGTATTTCACCCTTGTAGAAATCTCTTTTGCCCTGGGATTTCAGTGCTCATCTGCTGGGTGTGAATGAAATGCAAATGTATTTGTTTGCTCGGAGAGATCATGGGAAGAGAGCGGCGAGCCATGAAAGCTGGTGCCGCAGGTTTTCAGCAGGGCTGTAATTCCCTTGCCAGCTCAGTGGCCTGCTTAGGGGCTTTGACCTTTCGCTGTGTCAGTGTCATGAGGTGAAGGGATTTGGAAATATATGCCTCTCTTAGACCAGGGGCGACTGAAAGAGTCAAAAATCCCCCAACTATTTTCATTTCTTCTGTGTCCAGCCCCCGGCCGAGCCTCTGAAGCAGACCCTCGAGGAGCCGAAGTTATATTGGAATTTAAAGGTTGGTAAATGCACCGCCGACTGCTGATACATCTCAGTTAACAAGGCCAGTTAATGACTTGTCAGCTGGCAAAGGTTAATGTATGATGTATCAGTGGAGCAAAGGGTAATTTATAATAGATATACCTTCTTAGGGGAGCAGCTCGCTTAGATTTCATATTCGATTAGCAGCACCAGCCAAGTGGAAATTGTTCTAAGAGGGAGAGCTTTTCTAAGGCTGTTCTATAACCAGGACTTGAAAACTACTGAGGCTGATGTGTGACATCGAGAGACACACAGGGCATCAAATTGACAGTGACAGATTATGGAACAATTAAAAGTTTACTCTCTTTTCGTTCTTGTTCCCACCACTAATCTCTCTTGTCATGTCTCTCACGCTCTTGTCCTCGCAAAGACTTATCTGGGGCAACAGCTGCATGCAGCGTGACTTTCTTCAACTCATCAGGGACAAAGTGTCCTTGATTATTAGATGCATTTTTAAATGGGACGTGTTGCAATATCATAGAACAATGTCTGTGATTGTTTTAGTTTCAGCTCATAAGCAGAGAGGCAATAAGAATTGTGGGAAATTATTTATATGTTCACCTCGTACTCCATGATTTGTCTCTTTTCATGTGTTATAGTTGCATCATTAAAGGAATAGAAAAGACCAGCAGCTGATTAGCACAAAGTCTGGCTTTGTCCAAATAACAAAACCGGCACCTACCAGTGCTTCTAAAGCTTTCTATTTCACACCTCATATATACACGTCATTTTTACACTTATTAAGCACAACATGTTAGCTTTTGAGGTTTGGGATAGTTTTGTTCCCTTTGGAGACGACCAGTTAAGCTGTTTCCAGACTTTATGCTGAACTAACTGGTTGCTAGCTGTACCCTAAAATGTTATACATTTAAGAATGAGATGGATCTTTTCATCAAACTCGTCAAAACATGTAAGCAAAATTTCCCAAAATGTTAAACTCTTCCTTTTAAAATTTAGCTAATTTAGTCTGAAGATAATACAAAAAAAATTGTCACCGTGTGTAAAAAACATTCTCGGTCTTTGTTTCCTCAAGTGTACTTTCCTCTCAGTGCTAAATGTTAAAGTGGGTATTGAGAATGAACGGCGTGAGGATGGGAGTTGGAAAGCGTAGCATATTCCCACAGTGGTTCCTCACATCTGATTTGTACTGCAGATGTAAGATATTGATGCTGTTGACTGAATAATAAGAATTCTGTCAGCATGTCAGATCGCTTGCTGCTAATAGGATCCGTGCTACCGTCACCGTAGCGCCCCACAGCCTCCAAGACGTCAATGACGGCATTGTGACTTGAATAAGAAATGTCCCTGTGAGGAGGGCGGCTTGAGCCATCAAACTGTGATCACTTGTAGTTGAAGGCAGAGGATAGATAAAGCCGGGCAGCTGCCCCTGACAAGGTGCTGACAGACACCCTGCTCTCCTCCACACCACATCCCTGTGATTTGTCACCTCACTGACACCATTGTGCCACTGCTTAACGGGGGGGAAAGGAATATGATTGACACATGTCCTGGACAAAGACAAACAACAAATAATTCGGGACAATCTCTGAAAACAGATGAATAGTGAATACAGATCCTATGAGGATGTGTAGCTGGAGATCCTTTGAGCTAATTCCACTCATTTCCAGTATTGTTGGTTCGTTGCAGTTCCTCTAACGTCCACGTCAGTGCAGTAGAAACTCGTACTGGATTTTTGACAGTGAAATTCTTGATTGATTGACAAATTAACATTGCACTTGCACTTGTAGATTTGTTTTTGAAATATGTGAAACAAGTCATCTTTTAGTTTAAAAAAAAAAAAAAAGGAATATCTTTGGATTTGCAAATTTCTAACAGGTCAGCAAAATCCACTCAAAGACGTTACAGCTGGTTAGCCAAGACTGGAAAACACTCCAGTACAAAAGCCACAGTATGAAAACATCAGATTGTGGTTTATGTGCCTGACTTCCTTGGCGAGATATTACCTGTTAATCCCTGAGCTTTACAGATGATTACAGGTAGATTTTACCTTCAGATAGAGTCAGGTTTGCCATCTTTATGCTAAACTGAAGTAGCTGCTGCTGACTGTGTCTTATTCACAAATGAAGAACTCCTGGTAAGAGTCAAACTATTTCTTGAAGGTTTGGTCCCTTCTTTTAACTTGGAACACTCATCTAAGTAGCCTGAGTATGGGCATCGTGTCCCGCGGCACTGCCTCCCCTCAGTAAAGTCCTGACACTGCTGGCTCCGTTAAGATTAGATTTGAATTTATGAAGATTGGCTCACTTGGCGTGCTGCTGTAATCTATGCCGATGTAGTAATTCACGTTTAGGCCCTCATTTCCAATGCAGTCAAGAAGACCCATATTTCACCGTGACAATGTAATCACAAGTCCACATTAAAAAGTCATTATTGTTTAAAGTCTTGGACCTGACTGAGAAAACACTGACTATACTAGTGCTGTCTTTTCCATTCACATTGATGTTTACCCAAGAACAGAGGGCGCTGTGATTTAAACGCACGCTTACAACCTTATTGATCACATAGGGGCTTGAACACACACCACAGAGTAATATCATTGTTTGGTGGATCCACTTGTGCTTTTTGTGCTGATTAGCAGGTAATCTCAGTAACAAGCTTTGATCCCTGCAGATTAGCAGGAGGATAAGTACACATGTTTGTTCTGTTCGCTCAGACATGCTATAATCCATCTTTGCTTTCTTGCCCAGTGGACTCAGATGTGAAGTTTTTCACGTATTTTACTCCGTTTAGCTGTAATAAAAACCCAGCTTTCCTCAATGCTTGAGGTCAGGTTGTGAGATTTATAAAGTAATGACTCCAATTAGGTGTTTTGTATCCTGAAAACCAAAACAGCCTGCTCATTAAAACAGGTTTATTAATGCTCCTTGTTCTTCAGTTAGTTGTCTCACCAGATTTTTCCTGGAACTCCTGACTCTCATTTCATAAGATTTTGAGGTGTAAAGTTTTTTATCTTGATTTCATTGCATGTCGGATGCAGGAGGGAATCAGTTCTTCGCTATAAGTCCTCGGGCGTCGTGCTTTACAGTTCACGAGTCAACACGAGAGCCTCTTTGATCCTGACCCCTGAGGTTCTTGTCCCTGGTTCTCTGTCAGCAACAAGGGGAAATTAAAGAACAAAGAACCGTTCGGTTCATACGATCTTGATATCGTATTTTATGTATTGAAATCATGTCTTGGATGTGGTAACTTCTAGATACTGTTGGTGTGTGTGTGTGAAAGGGACGGGGTTGTTGTTTTGTTTTTTTTGCACATAAAATGTATCGTCGTACCTCACACTGACCTTATCAGAATGTATTCATTGGTGAACCATTATTGACCTCCCTCTCTACCCAGACTTTCATCAGCATAATTTCAGTAAGAATCAATAACTTCTTTTCATGTCTCACACTCTATACTTTTTTTTTCTTTTTTACAAATCAATACATGCATGATGTGTTGTTCCGCACACAGATGCAAGACTAACAGTCTTCATTTAGTTTGTTCTTCTTCTTGTTGGAGTGTCAAGTGAATTGATATCAGCTTCCCTTTTTTTTTTTTTTTTTTAATCTCGGTACAAAAATTAATTTATCAAACGATTGCATGCAATATTAGAACTGAAATTATTGTGTACTTTAGTAGAAGAGCATTTATTTGAAAGAAGAAAATATTTAAAAGTAAATTCTACAACAGCCTTTCTGATGCTCCTTGATCTATTTACATTCATTTAAACGTAATCCCATGTCCTCAGAGTCACAGATGTATTATTTCAGCAATAGAAGGGCTCTGTGGTTTCTATGAAATGCATATCCAACCCCAAATCAATGGGGATCGCAGAGTCTTTGTTAGTGCTGAAGCTTTGTTTTCTTCCAGATTTATGATCGTTGTGGGGAGTTGGCAGGAGCCTGTGTGATTACTGCTTACACACTGATTTATACCTCACTTTTAATTATCTGAGGGGGTCTGCAGCTTGCCAGTGCCAATACATCCTCTCTTTTGGGGCCAGGAGGGGGAAGAGGAGCCCTCTCTGGTTTCCACCCACCCGTTCTCTCTCTGTCCATAGTACCGGACTTAAACAGGGATCCACTGCACCTCTGGCAGCGTCCCGCTCCTCCCCAGAGCAAAGCAGAAGGATGTCTGACATTCATACCCAGTCTGGGATCTGAAAGGAGGCTTTAAGGAAATATGAAGCTGCTGTCCACTGGACATGCAACGCTAACTAACACTCCCCAACGGCCGATAAATTATATGGTTGTGAGAGTCCCACAAATCACCCATCTTCTCTAGTTACTCCCTACTTTTTCTTTTTTATGTACTCCATTGCTGTGAAATTACAATAAGCAGGTCTCATTTCTGCAACACACTATTGATTTCCCCAACTCATTTAGTATGCCATGCTCATACATGCTGTGCATGGAGGATTTGAAAAATCTATTAGTGTCTTTACACTGCTCTTAATTTTGAAAGTTAATTGGATAAGAATGCAACAAGTTACTAGTTTAGTCATTCCAAACACCATTCCCATGATTTATTGCTAAATTGTCATGCATTATATTGTTTAATACATTGGCAAACCACCAGGGGCATTAAATCTTTAAAAACTAGAGGTGCGTTACGAAGAGAATCCATGGACTCATACTAGTCAACAATCTCTTTTTTAAATACCCTCTGGATTAAATCCAAATGGAAAATAAGTTTGCAAAACACAAAGCACTGTAATTATTGTTCTTTGTCCCTAAAAAAAATGTAGGCCTTCTTAACTCTTTAAGCTGAACAACTAATACAGGATATATCATGGCTGGCTAATGTGCTTATTCTGCTGTATTTTTCTTTAAACCAATTTGATCCCCTAAGCATTTGTTTCCTATCCATGATGTTGTAAAACTACATTATCCAAATGCATACACCTCTTATTTGTAGTATATTGGCTTCAACGCAGAGAAGTTACAAAACTTTGTAGATTTTTGAAAAGATTATGGAGCCTATCATGAAATCCAATCATATATTTTGGCTAAATCATACTGAATCCCCGGCAGTACATTTATATTGTTTAAAGTAATCATGATAATCAAAATTGAAAAGCGTCGGTGCTGCTCACAGAGGGACGTGTTGTGCATTTAAGGAGGGTTGATTTCAAACAGGATGGTTTGGTCTTTGTTAATTATTTTTAATGTCTGTCATTACGAGGTCCCTCGGGGGAGGAATCTAGTCATCTGTCTGTTTGAACTTCATATCAGCAGCCAGGCTGACTCCCTATTAATCCTCCTGTTGTCTGTAAGACCTGCTATGTGTCGACCCCTCCAATCAGAAACACAAAACCAGAGATGGTGATGGGGGCGTTAATGAGCTGAAGCTGAACAGATACAGCAAACAATGTAATCGGTGCCTCTGTGCCATTATGCATATTTAAAAGCTCTGTGGATATGCAAAAGCATTTCATAAACTTCTTCCATAGTATCAAATCATCTCATTAAATGCATTTTCACTGAAAGAAAATGAGGTGCCTAAATTTAAAACTAAATAATTCAACAAAGAAAATGTACTCCACTTATGTCAGGAATAAATGATACAAGAAAAATAATCAATTTCCTCCGGATATAATTGAAACACCACAATGCATATTTTGCCATTACTTGTGAGAAGAAAAATCTTTAGACTGTGGCTTTAAAGTTTTATTAAGGATAAATAATTTTAGGGTTTTTAATTTCTTTAAGTCACTTTTCACTGCTGCTGTCTAAGCCCGGGGGAAACGCAGATGACAGAGTGGTGGATCTTTGATCGTCATGCACATCACAGCACCTCAGTCCACTTGAATCCCATTGAAAGTCACGGAGCTCCAAATAAGGGATGAGTTTGTGATCTGATTCGGTCAGCGTGCACGGCTGTGCTTTGTGTGAGCAGGTGAGACACCTCCTCCACACGTGGGGTTTCTAGATGAGATTAGTGATAACGTGTGGATCGGATTAGAAGACAAGATCATTGTAACTTTTAGAGGTGCTGGAAAGTCCCAAGACTATCATGCCTTGTGACAAAATACAACCTCAGCAAAAAGTCTTGTGCTCATTTTGACCCTGGGTTTCGCACGTCACATCCTGGTGTCGCTGTTCGTTGATGTCCACTAAGTGAGACTAGGTGTGCAGAGGTCTGCGGTGAAGGTGGTGGGCACAGGGGACACTGCTGGTGTCACATTGATGGATTAGTCCTCTCATTGCTAGCTCCAGCGATTAGGTCAGCAGCCCAAGAGACAGCAACACGTCTGCTGTGAAATGCTGATGCTAGACTTACTTACTGATTATAAGTTACTGCATCACTGCCAAGCAGAGCCGCGCACACACACACACACACACACACACACACACACACACACACATCGAGCCGCAGTGAATAACACAATGATCCCCTCAGAGAGAAGGGCAACAGACTTCTAAGAGTCAGGGCGGTATATTTAGTCAAATCTGCCTTCTGTGAGGAAGGTCTGAGGATGACATCTCCTGCGTGTTCAAAGCTTGTGTCCTCTAAACACATGCACGATCCTTTTTTCTCTCTCTCTCTCTCTCTCTCTCTGGAAGTGAGAACGTGCAGAGTGGCAACAAAGACTTGCACATTAAACAGCTCAGCTCTCACTATGCCATCCTTTTTCACAATAATGCTATTCCCCTCTTCCCAGCAGCCCACTTTCATTTGTTCAGTAGTGAATTCTCTGGCTGTTAAACTGAAGGATTGACTGTAGTGCTTGTCAAGCTTTTATCTTTCGCCCTGATTCATTTTCATTTCCACTATGAAAGGGAGGCAGAGCGGCATCCTGTGCCATTATTTAGTCTGAGGCAAGACGATCTTGCTGCACAATCCCAAGACATATCATCTTGTGTGAGTCACACCATTGTTTATCAAGGACATTGCAACATTACTGTACTAAGAGAGATGATTACGCAAGAATTTTATGGACTATTACAGTGAGAGCGATGGAGCTGGTGACCACCGAGTAATGACATCCACACCACTGGATTTAACAATACATAAACAAGATTACAGAGGAAAAACGGTTTATTCCTGTCTTATTACTGCAGCCTAAATTACATTCAATTTTTTTTCCCGTAACAACCTAATTTTCAATAAAAGAACCATTTGGTCAGTCAAAGGAACTTGTCTCCCTCACTTTAAGGAGGAATATTTATTTATTTTTTTTTTTATTTTTTTTTTTTACTGATGGCCATGTTTTTCTATTTCCAGCAAGTTCTTAATGAAAAATCCATTAGATGTCCAGTTTCCTTATTAGATTCCTTTTCATCAGCAAAATCAGTAGTTTATTAGCAGTAGTTTCTTGCAGTTTATTGCTCCCATTGGTGCACATGAAGGCTGCAACCTTACAATGAAAATTGACCTTTTTTTTTTTTTCTGTGTCCATTGCATGTAAAATACTATAAAGTGAACTGCAGATCAGATTTTATTATTATATTACCATAATTGTATGAAGAGGAATTGTTTCTCTGTGTATTTGAAAGCCAAGCATTTCCATATTTGTGTGTCCATATACGGTATTTGAGCCACACAGTTGCTTGTGTTAACTCTCAGAAAACAAAGGGATTTGACTGAGGGGAACTCCTGCAGTAGGAAAAAGCCTCAGCCATGCGAAGCGTCGCAGCACCATAAAGATAAGGAGACAGGTGTTTTCTCTGCTCTCCAGCCATGTGCCACTATGTTGGCTTTTGTCTGAACACACACGCTTCTTAGGATGGATGCCTTTTATAGCTCACGCCACAGAGAAATACACTTCTATTTCGTGTGATTGCTGTTGCCTGCTGGGCAGTTATCCTGCTATTGTCACTGTTACATTGGTGGAACTAATGGATCTGATAGGAGTGGGACTGCCAAGCCCTTTACATCTGAATACAATATACTGCATAGGTTTACGTGGTTGTGGTGTAGAGCTACACGTGTTAAATTTTCTTCTGATAAATCATATGGCTGGTACAATGGAGGACAAAAATAAATGAGTTCTTCATAACGAGCTGAAATACCTTTTACAGTATGACATTGGCAGATTGTTTTACTGCTGTGAAAATATTGTACAAATTAACAAACATCTGTGTTTGCATTTGGTGAAAACCCACAGTGGATATGATCAAATCTGCCACTCCATGTTTAGAAGAAGACTCGTCTGCCCTCTTCAGGCCTGGAAAATAATTTGGAAATTAAAAACGCCGATGTAATGTAGATGATCACGTTCAGCTCCATGTTCTCTGAATGTCAGAAAATCCAATTAACCCAACAGGTGTGGCAGGTGCAGAAATGGGTGTATCACAGCAGGTGCACTCCCCCCCCCACCCGCACCCCCCACCCCGTCTTATTTTTTTTCTTCCTCTGAGGCACTGAAGGAGAATTTCTAAGTGAACTCACCAGGTAACTTATTTGCAATTAGATGTGTTTTATTTGCTCCGTTTCTCCCCACCAGCATCTGTAGCTGCTGCTAGAGCCAATTACTCCCTCAGTAAAATTTTAAAAAAAAGAAGTACAAAACAGAGATCTGGTTCTCCGTGGGTGTGTATAATATGTATGTGATGTGTGTATGTGGTCACAAAAGGGTATCGGGGGGGGGGGGTTGCAGTGCATCTACAATTTGTAACAATTGCCATCCAGAGGCCGGGACTCTCCGGGGGACTCCCAGGAAATTACACCTTGCTCTCATATCATTCCATCTTCCCCGAGCCTGTTGAGCTGCCCACTCCTTCACCAGCTCCCCCCTGACTGCACCTGACACCGTTTCTCCGTCTGCATGCCGCCAAAATGTTACAGCGGCCCAATTTTTGAAAAGCCATTTCATTTTCGCTCTTGTCTGGGACTTGGAATGGGGCTCCTCTCACTCCACATGGTTTCATCAGTAATACTCATTCAGAGCGATACTTGGCTGGCCTTCTGCAACCTCAGACAGTGGATGCAATTATGACAGGCCTAATACCCCACTGAAGTGCACTGCCAGACAGCTTTTAGTCAGGCAGAGCCCTGTGCTGCACAGCATGTCCACTGTGCATTTAACCCTTTCCAAACCCTTCAAATTGAATTTAGAAATGACATCATTGTAAGTCAGAAGGCAAATATTTTAATGGCTGTGAAATCAGAATACAAGCGCCGTTATTTCTTCCAGCCATGTAATACTGAAAATGTTGCATTATTTCATTGATAGGCCTCCCGACAATTAGAGGATTATACAGAGACTTCCTTAATGTTTGGATGAGAACCAAAAAATGTCAGTAAGCTGTGTCATTCTGCACAGAGGTCTTTGCAGCTGTAGGAGGATGTTAGCTGGGATCAAACAGTATATTGCTTCCCATTGAGGGTTAGGTTGAGCTTTTCCTTCTTTTCTATTTTACAGGCAGAGGCGTATTACAAAAGGCCTGCTGAGCTCCATTTTCTGTGTAGCAAGCAGGAAGTGACTGGAAAGACAAATGTTTGGCTTTACTGAACCACATGTCGCCTCAGAGATGATTCCCTCTGTGATTCCCTCTGTGATTCCCCAGACACTAAATAAATCAAGTGGGAGACACAAAAGAAATGCGCACAATGAACTCCCAAGCCTTGAAATGTAGTTTAAGAAGGTAGAAAAGTGCTCCATCTCTCTTTGGATCAATGAAAGGGTTTTTGAAAGTGATTGAAGGAGGATTTCCCATTGAGACAACAGACTATGGTGACCTACTCAACCCTGGACGAAGCCCTGTTGAAACCTAAATATTGTTATCCACAGCAGAGTAGTGCCGCTGAGTGAAGGTGTCAGATCCATCACCAATTAGTGATTGCTTGACTTTTCTTCTACCACCACCCACACTGAAATATATGAACATCTAGTCTACATGATGGATTGGCACAAAATTCCTGTTTTCCAGACAATGAATTTGAATATATTTGGAAACACTGACTTTTACTCTAATGCCACCATGAGGCTGATGTTGTCGTGTAAAATCTCAACAGATTTTGGATGATTTACCAATAAATTTGGTTCAAACATTCACACCTCCATCAGGTTGAAGTGTATTGGTGATCTTTCATTTTTCTTTTAGCAACACCAACTTTAGTGCTCCGGTTTACAACCAAATACCAAAGCTTTCCCATCAGCCTCATCTGTACTACTTTGTGCTAAGAGCTAATTAGAATATGTTATATGGTATATTAGAATATTTGCTAATCATCAGCATGTTACCATGTCGGTATGTTAGCAGCACATATTAGCATTTGGCTCGATTTGCCGCCATATGTACGGCCTCTGAAAGCTTTGACTCCGTTTTTAATTGAAGTGATGATTTATAAAAGTTTCCAAAGAATCCAAATATATAAGACTGAATTTTAGGAGTGCTAATAAAAATACAAATTATTTACAACTTTTGCTGCCAAAATACATTTCTTGGGTGTGAATATTTCACTCATCACATACAGTAACACCATGTGTGAAAACAATTGTTTTATACAATGTAAATACACAACGTTAACCTACAACAGTGACTTTTCAATGCTTTAACCAACAGTGCAGTAGAGACAATAATTCGTGGGTTTTGAGATAGCAGGAAATGTATGTATCATCTTAAATTTGCGACGTAAATGTTTTCATTGTTAATGTGGCTTTCTGTCCAGTACAGTCAACAAATACCATACAGAGGGAGTCTGGACTCTTTCGTTGGATTTGTCTGTTTCCTTCATGACCGTTCTCCCCCTTTGTGGCAGTGAAGCATTGAAATTATACCAGAAAGCAGCATGTGGCTGGGATACATCCTCCAGTAATAAAACCAATATTGCAAGATAATTATCATGGATTTTTTACAGTATGCCCAGTGCACTTCTCCTGGAGGGGAAACTGTCAAGCGTTTGCGGATGAATTTTGGTTTTTATTAGCTCACAGTAAAACACTGCCTCACTATGTTATATGCAATACGATAGCTCCGGCTTTATTGTCACGGGAACCTGCAATAAAATACTAAATGCATCAGTGGTTGCATACTAATGTAATGTGCAACATAATGCATATCAGACAGTATGTAGCTGTTTGCTTTAGATGTGAGACACAAGTAATGATGCTAGCCTGTGAGGTTTAATCTAAAAATAATCTATGATCTGTTACTGCTATAATTTTGTGTTGTAAAAAATACACCTTATCACCAAAACAAAAAAAAATAGTCACAAATAGACAGTGAGATTTAACGGTGACGTTATATTACATCTGTTTGCTTTGTAACCAATAAAATGACACATTAAATACAGTAGTGGATCCTATTGTAGATCTTTCATCACGCTAATTTCATTGTTAAAAGTCCCCCGCAAGTACGAGAGCCACCTACACATACCTGCAAGACATATTACAGAACCTCTCCCATGTGGTGTTTCTTCTGCACGGTTTATACAATAACTCTCATTCCTGTCAGTGGCATGTTTGTGTGTTATTGGTCTGTGATTGGGGAAAGATGGAAGCAAAAGAGGGATCGACATGTTTCCTAAACTGCTTTAAATCTAAATCACTGCTATGCATCCTGGCCAACGCTACTAAAGTAATGGCACATCTTTTATCCTGAGGAATGCCCCAGAACATACACGTTAAACCGGCTGTAGGGCAGTTGTGGCTGTTTATTTTAACGTTTATAGCCAGCACAAACCCCCTACTCGCTGTTTCCAGCCACCCACATGTTTCTCCTCAGTTGAATTTACTGCATGGAAGGTAATTATGCAGTTTTAGTACATTTTACCTCAGTATTGAATAACAGAAGAGCAGCAGTACATCCCAACACTCGCAGCAGGTTAGTCTTTCCGACTGCCTCTGTGCCGGCTGTCAGAATGAGCCATGGCTGAGCAGGTGGGATTGTCCCACCACAGAGATGTATGCATCAGGAAGCTGTAAATCCTGCGCCGCCCTCCATTTGTTTACGCCTCCTGTTTTCTGCCAAACAAACTACGAGATTTCCCATGAGAGCTCCCGACCCCCGCACGACGTCCTCAGCGGACATGCTTTATGGGCGCCACAGCCTGATGAAAACGGTTAAAACACCATTTTTAAAGGCGGGTTTGTGTGAAGGGGAGAGCACGGGTTACATTCAGCTCAATTATTAGCACAAAACCAGAGGATGTGCTATGAATCAACATGCCGATCATTCCCGTCATTCCCTTTTGAATAAACGCCCTGATTCATTTCAACGATGAGCAATTACGCTCAAATTTTATTTTAATCCATCTCTTTATTCACGCATCAGAACCGACAACAGTGAGGCAGGTGGCAAAGGAGTGGGATGTACTGGAGAGTGGGAAAGAAAATGTCTTAAACCAGCATCACAATGCTGATTAAATTTACAGCTGAGTGAACGTAGCTCTACAATGTTTATCCAATAACGCCACTGAAAAAGCAGCAGGTTTTTCACTTATTTCTTGGTTTAATATGAATCAAATGTGTCTTGCATACAGGATCCCTATTTATTGTCTGCTTTTATGTTTTGATCATATTTGAAATTGAATAGAAGCTCTTTTGTGTCAAGCTCAAGATCTCCATATACAGTATGCACACAGATTTCTAGGTCTGTTACTTAGATGAAAATCCAGATTGTCAAAACAGCATCCCTGTTGGATTCTGTTAATTAGGTTCACTGAAATGTCCCCACAAGCTTCTCATTTAATCGTTTTACACTGACTTGAAATTCTTTGACTGGAGCCAAATCTGCTCTAAACCTTGTTAGAGTACAAGTGTGCACCTAATATTTGACTTTTATGTCTCTGTGCCAGGATGGTTTATTAACGTGGTGCCTCACAGACGAGTTGACATATTTCACGAGTGAAGGACGTGACCCTGGTTGTTTATATCCCATGATGAAATTGTCCAGAGGTTGATGACTCCGTAAATAAACAGTTCATGGAGGTGGGTGCTCTCGGCTTCCGTGGAGAAATAGAATTATTATTCTGTAATCATCACAGGGCAGATGTGGCTGTTCAGGTGTACGACTCCCAGAGAGACTTAATTAAATCACCTGTGTCCATTCAATGTCAACCTTTTTTTGCACGCCCTTCTCAATACAGCCTTATGTTGGTTTTTGTGTTCCATATATTTTTTTTGTTTTTGGTGCATCAACAACACAAAAAAAAAAAAAACATTTTACCATGGCCATAATGTGTTTTAGGGTTAAAATAAATTGTGTTAATAATTGGCTTTTAAAACCATTTTTTTAGGCTGCTTGAAAAAAAGTTTTTTTTCCTCCCCTGCTCACAAGACAAAAATGTTGCTTCTTTTGGTTCCTCTCACAACTTTATTAGTTTATATAATCCAGACTCAAAAATTACAATAGAGCGAATTCCACACCATGAAAGGAGCACATCATCAGAGCCTCCCAAATGCAATTACACTCCGTACGCAGACCTGCTCGCAGAGAATTTAATCAAATACTGCCAATTAATGGACGTCATTTGGCAGAAGTCTGTTAATACCAGAGCAGCTGAAAACTAGGCCACAACACAGAAACAGGAAGTCTGGCTTCAACAGCTTTCATTAGTCATTTTCTTCTCGTTCCTTCATACGTTCAGAAAATCTATTTTTACGATGACCTCATCACTTCAGGATCATTATCGGAAAATGTCTTCATTAGTACATCCAATGGACTGGTTCAAGGGTACAATAGTATAAGAGGATTCATGTTTTTGTTATTTAAAATGACCAGTTGTTACTGTCCAGCAGTCACATCGAGCCATCTTAATTAAGCACTGCATGTAGTTTTCTCCATCAGCCACCTTCCCATGCTTTGTCAGCACAATTTACTGCCTATAGATCCGCTAGATGGACAATCTATAAAGTCCTCCCTCCTCATGCCCATGCAGCTGTTGGAAAACTGTTGCAGAGGGAGAAATTAAAGGGCCAAGAAAACACGGATCTATAAACATATTATATCCTGTTGTTAATGGAAATGCCATCGGCAGAAATCACGCAGCTCTATTGAGTGATGAGCCAATTTCCCTGACTCTCTCTAAACCACTCGCATGTAAAACGGCTGGAAGTTTCCAGGATTGAGTGGGTACAGTAGCACCAGTTCGCCACCAAAAACAAAATGACCAAATTTTCCAACCAATTAAATTTAAATGCCTCTTCGCTCAGTTTTGAATGGACCACAATAAAAGGGGATTTGAGAATAAAAGTGGAGCGCTTCTCTTGGAGGATGAATAATGACACATAAACATTTACTGTGTGTGGTCACTCCCTGCTGGTCAGTTGCCTTCTCTGGCCTTCCATAATAATCCCCCTCTCCCATAGCACCACCTCCACCGATTGAGTTATCATAAAGTGAGGTGTGTGTCTCTGAAGCCTGTATTGGGGGTTGATTGACCGTGACACTAGCTCCTCCTGAGGCAGCAGCATCTCACGGTCACGGTAGCTGTGGGTCAGTCGATGTGGGAACACTTAACTCTTCATTTTATTGTCGGCATGCCTTTAAACCCGTGAGATGTTGGTGCCTGTTTTATGACATGATAAATCATGCACAGGGAACTGATCAAATTAAGTTTTCCTCATTGTTACATTAAAAGGCAGCAGTTGTTCTCTGTGCTGTTTTGCCTGATAGTTTTGTTCAACTGCTGCAACTCTGAATATAATGTCCAACAAATGACTGTTTTACCAGCGTGTGATAAAAGTGAACAATAAATGGGTCCTGAAAAGAGCTTTAGTATCTCAGGTGGAACATAGAAAAGTCAATGGATTTTGTCACTAAAAATATTTTTAACGGTAGCAGCTCTGTGACATTCGACATACAGGTGGTGGTTTGAGCTAAATGCTAAACTTGCAGTGACAATATGCTGATGTTTAGCAGGTGTAATGTTTACCATGTTCATCCTGCTAGTTTAGCTTGTTGGCATTCTGGCATTTGCACATAAAACGACAGTACAGCTGAAGATAATGAGATTTGAGTTTTGCAGATATGTAGTTTTAAACCAGGCTGATACAATGGTGTGTTGTCGCCTCACAGCACAAAAGGCTGTGGGTTTGAACCTGCTGGTGGTCTCTGTGTGGAGTTTGAAAAAGGTTTTCTCTGGCTTCCTCCCTCAGTCCTGAGACATGCATGTTTAGGATGACTAACTTTCCCCTTGTAGTTAATGTGAGGCTGAATGGTTGTCTTGTCTTTTCATGTTGACCCTGTGATTGCTGCCCATCCGGGCTGCACCCTGTTCACCAAATTTCATGGCAAACCATCCATTAGTTGTTGAGATGTTCCAGTCAGTTGTGGACTGATGAAATGAACAACATTGCCAACCCAACATCTGTTCCTGTCGTGTAGCTAAAATATGAGATTCAGTTAGTTCCATGTATTTTGAAGGTTAATGCTCGTCTTGCATAAAAAGAAAAGAAAGGTCTGTGAACAATAACTTGGCAGGTGGCCCAGATTTGGTACAGTTGCTTTCAGGATTGATTTCCAATGCCACTGACTTCCTTTCATATACTAATAAAACAGATCTTTCATTAAGGATGTTTATAATAATGTATCACTCAGCGGCATCATTGTCGCTTTGAAGTTGCTCTTTGTGGCTTAGTTTATGTTCCCACAGGAGAAAACTGAGCCCAATGGGACCACAACTGCTCTTGTTTGTTTGTTTGTTTGTTTCCTCTGTCTTCTCATTGATTATCAGATTTAGGTTTAGTCACTTGTCTATCTTTCAGCTGAAATAGGAGAAATCTCTGGGTTTCAGTGTTATAAAGCCTCCCTGAGCTCATCCCTATTTTTCCACTCAATCTGAAGTGCAGAAAACCTCCATGATTATGCAGGAAAATCAGAATGAAAATGATGAGCAGAAACAAGGCCGGCGGGGCCCCTAGTGTCTCGTTAGCACTTTAAGCCTTATTGACAGGTGGCATGTGGTCTGTTTGGAATTCCACACAGACATTAACCCAGTGACCTGTCTCACAACTAGAAAAACCCTTGGCTAGCCTCATGTGAGTTGATTCAGAGTGGACAAAACATTTACATCGTAAAAAGAAACCCTCAACACATCATCCTTCACTTATTCTGTATTCATTTCTAACTGTTGATCCGAACAGGACTGTTTTGATTTTCTCATTTTCTCCTCTCATAAAACAGTCGAGATTGATGAAGCAGTCTGGTGTTGCAAATAGCAAACAAATGACCCAAGTGCTTTCCTGGTTGTGGTGCTGTAAGCATGCAGTTAAAAACAGTGGGTATGAAATAAGGCTATGTTAATGGAGTGTGGCAGAGAAGTCTGGATCATGATATCCCAGCTAGAATGAATAAGCTGTGAATGTCACCGCTCCCGTCTTGTGCTCTGACATGGTGTCTCATAAGTATTCAAAACAACGAAGACAGAAGCAGGAACAGAAGGGAGAAGAAAAGAAATGTGCTTTGAGGAGAATCCTGTTCATATTTGCGATCGAACGAGTTTCAGCAGACAGAACAAGTGGGAGTCTCTGACAATGACAGCCGGCAGCTACATCTGAGTTTCTGTCACGTGTGACCTACAAGAGGAAATTGTTAGATGAATTTATTAAGAAATAAATAGTCTTCTGACACTTGCTGTTGTCTCCATTTACCTCCCACATAGACACAGGCACTTTGTGTTTGCCAGCAGATGGCTGTGTTTTGAATGAGCAAAGAGGGTCACAAGACACGAGAGCCTTTAAATGTTTGCAGTATCAACCAGTTCTTTTAGATAATTACTTGTTTACTCTTTTTTTTTTTCTACTGTCTGAAAAGGCAGATGGATTTTTTTTGCCATCTTGACAGAAGCTACTGCAAAACCAATACTTATCATGTCAGCATTAATCAGCACAGTCTTTGTTATTATTATTTTCTTTTAATAGATGACTAACAATGAAAAAAATATATGGAGTGAAAAGTGTGGTGGTGTTATTTTTTTCACTTTGGGGGGGTTTTGCAAAGCTTTGCTGGAGCACCACGTGGTCACAGGATGTCAGACTGGTTAACATTCTTGAATTGTCCACTAGGGGGTGTAAGAGTAGAGCAAAAGATAACGAGCTCAGCAGTGATGTTGTATGAGGCCATTACCTTTGATCAGGGATCCTTAATGAATTCATTTTGGCACACTGTCACACAGAGATGAATCATTATAAACCCAGTTTAATGGAACTTTTCATTAGGATCTTTTAAATAAAGCTTGACGGTGTTAATCATGACTAAATGTGTAAAGTATACTGGAAGTGACCCTTTCACTAAAACCAGATATGAGAGTTGAAGTAATAACGCCGCCACTCCCGTAACTGTGCAGGGTGTTTTGGTGATTCATACTCTGCTCTGATATGCTGAATATTCTGCTCATAACTGAAGGGTGCCATTTATTGCAAAGTACTGGAAGAAGGAGACCTGAAGAAAAAATAAATCATGGACTGTTAGATGATGTATAGATGTGTCATAATCTTAGCTGGGGGATCTGTGTCACCGTGTTTACCTGCAGAGTGTTTGTCAGTAAAAGTCACTGGGTCAGATAATTGAGTAAAAAGAGACAGATGGTGGCAGCATTTACTGCTGATTACATGGAGGTCATAAACTGCCTTTCAGTAGCTGAGGGTGTCAGGACCAGGCCTATTAAACTGCCAGAGCCTGAATCCTAGAAGGATGCAGCTGCACCAGCAGGAGAGTGCAGGGGTTTAAACAGCAACTGTACAGGCACCAACATCTAAAATGTAGCCACACAATATGTATATCTTTTAAAAAAAATAAATAAATAAATTTAAAAAAAAAAAAGAATAATAATATGCAAAGTTTCATATGGCATTTGCTGTTTTGTTTTTCTTTTGTTTTTATTTAAAAAAAATTGTAAACGTGCAGTCCTGCAGAATCTCCAGGCTTCAGACAACTTCATCTACTCCTTACGTCACTGGAGTAGGCACACTGTAGCTGGGGATGTAGCTGCTGCCACTCACACAGAGTGAAATATTCCACATCAGAGACCTCTAGGCTATAGCAAAATTGCATAGAATGGCTGTATGTGCACAATGCAGGAAATATAAATAGTATATGCTGATGTAGGGCCATGCGCAGTGACGTGAAATGACAGGAGGGCACTGCAATGTTCTTCTGCAAACCTGCTGGTCAGTGCAAAATGCATGACTCTAACAAAGGGGTTTATTAAACCATATAAGATTTATGTGCTTATGCTAAGTCCACTAGAGGAAAGCACAAATATGCAAATAATCAGACTCTGAAGAACTAGAGCTGTAGAATTTTTTTTTAATTTTATTAATTGCTGATAATTCACAGTAAGAGTTAGATACTCCGTATGTACTGAGGGGGTGCTGTAATATTTACACTGGCTGAAGATATAGAACTGTAAATGCAGATTACAAAAAGCATTAACACTAATTTAAAATATTGAAGTTTACTGCACGGCAATAACCTGCTGATGTTGAATTTATATCTGTGAATGACACCGTTTCATCTTCACCTCTCATTTCCATTAGTCCGGTGTGTTGGCCTCCCTGGGAATGGGTGCTGTGTTTACTGATCACACTGATGTATTTGTCCACCAACTTCACTGGACAGGCAATCAATATTCCAATTGCAGGTAGATTTCCATTCTTGCCCTGTAAAATAGTGAACATCAGTCAATATCTTTGTCAAAATTGATGCCAGCATATGTACAGGAAGTTGTTGGGAGCAGGAATCACGGCTTTGTGATGCCTGCAGGTTAAAAAAAAAAAAGAAAGGCAGTCCCTCAGACTATGATTTACATTATAATGCAAAACCAGAAAGGAGAGTTTGTAAAGTGCAAATATTCACCATCGCTGAACAGTTCTCTAATCTCTGATATGGAAAGGCTGCAGTCACTATAAGAGTTACTGTTGTCATGACAGTGATGTGTAACAGAGCCAACATTCAAAATACCAGAATCCAGACCCTAAAACCTCCACAGCTGAACTTTTGTCGACCCCTTTTGGCAGTGAAAGTCATTACAAAAGCATTTAACAAATACAGCTCCAAATATTTTACAAATACCAGTCTGCCTTCAGTCCCTTCTCTTCTTTCAGCACTTTCTTAAGAGGAAACGCGACACTACTGGCATGTTTTTGTGCTGTCGATTACGTTCTCTCTTTTCCTTAATCCTTCCTCTGAACGCAGAGGTTCTTTTTCATCAGGTACATCCTCCCCAGAAGCTTTTCTTGCTGCTTACTTGGTTTTTCTGTCATACTCGAAGCTGTTTGCAAGTATTCTTCTTCCCTCTCGGGGAAAACACATCACCAGCATGGGAATGTCTCACCAGACACCAGATTTAAAAACTGCAAAAACACAGACAGATTTATCTGGCGGTAATAGTTTAAGTTAGCCTGGTTTGAACTTCTTTGGCGGATATTTGTTTGTAAAGGCTCCTTTACTGTATATGTAAAAGTATTGCACTCCAGTTGAAGGTTTTTTAATTTACATGTGTGTTTTCCTGCTGTGCATGTGAATCTCTCTTCTATGAAAAAAGATTTCCAGGACGAATAACGGACAGAACCAGCAAAATTCAAAGTAAAACTTAGCTATTGTCTTGTGAATAAAAAGGATAAGATGAACATCCAGCTCCATCTCCTCACAGCTGAGTGGGTCTCTTAACCTTGACTGGCCTGTAATGAGGAGATGAAGCGCACACTTTTTCAATTAGGGTTTAACACCGAGTCAGCCAGTGGCACTCCAACTCAATCACATCAGAGGCTTTGCTTACCTTCTTGCTGTATTGTGACTCAACTTTATTGACACCACAGTAGAGCGAGCACAATTACCTGTCTGTTTTCCCCCAGTTGTCTGGCTGGAGGAGAATAAGGTAGTCTGCATCAGCATAATCAAATCCCACAGCTCCATGCTGTTAGTCCCAAATGAGCACTGTTTACAGTTCCCGGATTCTGACCTGCAAGTGTAAGTTTAATGCCCTCTGATCTCCCCTCTACCGGTATCCACAACCATTAAAATCCCATCTTGCTCAGCTAGGTGCATCGGACACTAATGGAGACTGACTCTGCCCATTTGTTTTGTGTTACGCCGTTCAATTCCTCCAGCCACTAGGCTTGTGTCCAAATGGAGCGAGGGTGGGTGGGAGTGCTGCTCTGAGTCAAGACTCATTCATGATCCTCTGGATCATCCGTGGATCAAGTGCCATGGCCGCATCTCTTCTCGTCCTCTGCCCTCTCCCTTTCCTCGAGCACCGTCTGGACTTACATTAATGTTGATTAGCAGAGTGTGAAGGGAAGGGAGCAAACATCCAGCGGAGGTGCTCCTCTTGAATAAATATTTGTTGTCCTTGTTTGGATAGGGAGTGTTTTTGCCCTCGCACACATACAGTAAAGTGGCTGTTTTTAATGACCCTGTGTTTGCATATGCTGTCTGGTTTGCTTTACAGAATTTACAAAAGCAGGGTTATGCTCTGGGAATGGGAAACATGCTGAAGCAGCATCTGTACTCGCTGTATAATTCTTATGCACTTCTCATTTATAAATCATAAGCAGGGCAGTAAGACTTGAAATGATTCTGTCACGCACTGTAGACATATACAGGCTGATATACTGCTCTGTAAATGCACTGTCAGTGACAATGAGGTCATACTGTAGCACAAGTTAATCTGAATGTATAGTACATTTGGATTTCACATGTGCCACTATTTTTTCTTTCATCATCAAAACATGACATGCATCTTTCTATTTTCCCTGTTCAAGGATTGGAGAGAGACCCAGTGTGCTCAGCCCACACTGGTGGAGCTACTGTACATGATCAGAGCAGGGATTGGTCCAGAACTCTGCCACTCAAACAGCAAATACTCTCCGACTTCCCCTGTCCTTCTTTCCTGGTGCAGCCTAGGAGGAGGGAGTGGAATGGATATGTTCTGTGTGAGTCGCCGGCGCTCCCACAGCCTGCTCTTTTCCACCTGTCCTTGACTTCTTGTGCACAGACGAGACTGAGAGAAAGCTGGACTGCTCCCTCCTCCCCCGGCCACCTTTCTGTCTGTGTTCATGTGAGCAGCTGCATTTTATTTTTTTTATTTTTTTTTATATTTCACTCTGTGGCTGTTTCTTTCTACCTGTGGTGCCTCAGTGGAGTGGGGAAGGGAGGAACGTTTGTCCTCGGCCGGTGGAGCTCTGATGGGAGGCAGCGCTGACTCTGGCTGGGACTGGGGATGCTGAACGGAGGGAGGGAGGGCCTGTTTGAGCTGGGACAGCAGCTCCAGCAGCAGGGGGAGTACCAGGCCGCCCTCCATTGCTTCCTCAGCTGCCTGTTGGGACTGACCCATGTGCAGAGCTTCACCTCTCTGCCCAACTGCTTACACCAGGTTAGCCAGATGGGGACTGGACACACACACACACACACACACACACTCTCTCTCAAACACACACTGTGCTTCTGTCTGTCTTTCTTTGTCTTCTACACCAAAATGAATGCACATATTCATGACATGCATCCACCAAACCTGCTGTATCGTGCATTTGCACAGCTTCACAGACACGTTTGCATGTGTCATAAATCATCACTCACCACAGGACACATTCAACCTTATGTCTAACACCAATGTCAAATTTAACAGCACGGTCCATCGTGTGTTTCCATGTTGACACCGCAAGATCACTTCCCACCCAGTAGGACAGATGGTGTGCATGCTGCTATATGAGGAACTGGATGCAGCGCTAATATTCTGTAACAGTGTTATTAGACAGCTCACTTTGTTAGAAATAGTGTGCTATCCAGATGATGTCTGCCCCATTGTGTGTGGCTATTTTCGAGGTCAGAGGCATGATGTATTGGCACTGTGTAGTCAGGCCAAAGTCTGAGCAGATTACACACTGGAGTGCTTTACAAGGCCCTCCTACAAAGGCAGAGCTACGTTTTAGATTCTCTTTTGTAGTGGCCGAAGGAATGCTACTCGTCAAAACATAGCCTTTACTCCACAACTTTGGAACGTGTGGCATGACGTTGACCAGACCAGCGGTGCTGTGTGGAGAGATAGGTTATTTATTTTGACAGCTTAGTACATCATACACACACACACACCTTCAATGTTAGAGCTGAATTATTGAATCCTTAATCACATCTCTTGGTTGTTTTTCTTTGCTTTGCAGATTGCAGAACTCTTCATCACTGAAAAGAATTGTATCCTTTACCTACAAAATCTGTAAAAGTCCATATTTGCACCCCGTGTCACATCGGATACTTCTAGTTTCCCTGTCCCGTAAGCCTTTTAGCAGGCAGCTAAGGCACCTAGCTTTTTGGCTCTGTGAAAGGAACGTGTAAAAAAATTGTCAATGGAGCCAGGCATAGCAAATGTGAGCACAATGGAGGATGTAGACCCTTTATAGAACGCAGTATAAACCGAGGGGGATGAGCCGATGTCTTTGGGTGAGTTCATAATAACACATTTCTCCCCGAATACCACATGTTTTGTGTGTAGCCCAGGCTGTGTGTCTGTCTCTTAAGAGGATTTGTAGGCTCTTATCTCTGCACAACAGAGTGGGAGAGCACTAATTAACCTGTATCTGCACTGACTCGTCTGTGCATCGCCAATTCGCTGCTTCTATAAACTATAGCAGAAGCCTATAGGGCACAGAGATAATAGAGAGGTGTTGCGTTTCAGGATATATTACCCCCATGGCTCCTCTCCCTGTCACTGAGACACTCCAACACTTAACTTGCCAGCTCAGGTTTTCTACCTCTCACTGTCCATTTTCCAAAATAGGTCGATTTGCTGAGCTTCACTCCATCAATAGCCATCCCAGTCTGCCCCTCCCAGCACTACTTAAGAGGGGCGTCTCCCATGACGGGGTCAAATCTTTTGACATGCAGCACATTATTACACAAGATCATTAATAGTAATGCGCTGTGTCATGTCAAAGTGTTGGTTTTAATGTACGGTAGGGTTACCTTCTTTTACTTTTAGTGTAGCATTACAGCCAGAAAAATGTAACCACGTTGTTTAGTAGGTCAACAGCGGAGTGGTGTTTTCATAATAAAGTAAGAAACATATGATCATCATAACCATAATAAGACAGGCTTCAAATTAGTGTATTAATGAAATACAGGTTTAAAGTATTTCGAGTTGTTAGATTTTCTTGGAGTTATGTTGTCTGCAAAGATGTGAAAGTATTTTCCAGAAAGTCCTTTCAATAGTCGCTGCAATTCTTTCAGTATTTCTCAAGTGCATCAGAGCAGCTGCAGCAAGGATGTTGTGTTGCAGCTGCGACTCTCCCCCAGGGAGAGAGGTGAAGGGTCATTCTGCTCAATCTGTGTGCAGGATGTGGGAACTTAGAGTTTCACACAAATGTTTTTTACCAAAAAAGAATCTGCAGCATCTCCCAACATGTTGTCGTAGTATAATCAAAGGAAGTAAAGCCAGATTCACTTATTCAACTCATGCTGCTGTGCTGGCTTTGTGCCAGACAAATATAAAGTATTAGGTGCAGTTGATAGTGGCACTTGCAGCGCAATGACCGATTAAGGCTGGATGAAATGTTATCAGAGCTGGCAGCACCCACAAGTGACCTTTTTCCAATGCCAAAAGCTCTTTTGGCTTCTGAGTGTTTACGGATATGTTTCCAAGAAGAATACATAAACAACAAACACAGACTTTAATCTCAAATAATAGATCCCGTCATATTGGACATGCAGTTCAGAAATAGTAAATAGACAGTAGCAGCTAAAGAACGCAAGCTTATCAATATTTTAGAAACTGTATGTTTGATGACATGATTTACAGTTGTATCATTTTACAGGAAATCCCAGTGTCCTACTGGGTGGAGGTGATTGAATACTTCAGGAGGTTTATTTCAGTGCACAAACAGAGTCATGTGGCACGTGTGAGCAGATGTGCCTTTGAAGGTGCCGGTGTTGATGCAAGTTGTTGAGTGCAGTCCAGGTGGAGGTTGTGTGTGTGTCTGTGTGGGTGCAGATGAGTGGGGGCCATTCCCAGGAGAGGATTGTGTGAGATTCCTGTTGTTGCATTGTTGTGGTCCAGGCTGGCTAAAAATAGCATGGAAGTAGTGCTCTGACCTTTGGTGATGGCCCTCATCCTCCCGCACAGATGGTCCACGTCATACTCGCCTTCGTCCCCACTGCCAGGTGACTCCTGGGGGCTGGGACAGGTGCAATGCTTTTCTAATCATCCTGTAAAAGATTTGTTTAAAAGTTTCCCTGCAGACTTTATTGTAAAAAGTAGGGATTTCCATGACGAGTTGCTTTGGTTATTTCTTATTGCGCTCTACATTAAATGATTAAAATGTACATCCACTAATAGCCTTTTAACATTCATTCTTCAGCTTGTTTTGCTATCTTGTGGTACTAATCAGAAGGACTGTTCTACATTTGATCTTTCTTTTTTTACAGCAGGATTTTTAACTGTACTGTGTCTTGGTTTTCCTGGCAGATATGTAGCTCTACTTTTAAAGTCTTTCAGTAGAGTGCAGTGCTGACACGATTCTCCTGGTCACATGAAGGAAACCAGCTGTTGTTTTATCAGCTCTAAGCTTCGCTGTTCATCTTTTTAATTTCAATATAAAAGTTGTAGAATTGTTTTAGTTTCAATATACTGACATAATAATTGACAAGTCGTGTCACAGCAGTGATGGAAAGTGAAAAAGGATGGAACACATGAGAAATGTGGTGCTAAGTAGGACATTGAAACAGGCACGGCAGTGTTTATTTTAAGCATTCTCCATCCCATTGGTCTTTGAATTCACCTGACAAGCATCAATGGTGTCATTTTACAGCCGGGGCCGACACCGAGTGCGCAGAATGCTTTTACAAAGTGAGCTATTTTTAGGGTGCTTTAAATAGAGAGTCTTTTCATGGAAATAATAATCTGCCGTTCAGATCAATCAAAAGGTGAGCCAGACATTCAAATAGGAATATGATACAATAGAGAAAGGAGGTGAAATCTGATACATCTGTATTATGAGATTCAGTGTCTGAAACGTGTTTGACACAAAAACAGCAGGCACCGGCACAAAAACCATGACGCAGACATGGAAGTCTGGATTGCAAATTCCAGACCTCGAGCGCTTATTTGTTATTACACACTCCTTCTGCCCATATGGGTTGTTGTCAAGGGGAGTAAAAAAAAAAACGCGTTGAGCTTGGGAACAAGGCTGTTTTTAACTTGAGCAACTGACTAATCCCGGTGACAACTGAGACTGATCCTTCACCCATATAAACAGATGAGAAGGCCCTCCAGTTCATCCAGGCTGAGAAAATGTTCTATGAAGTGGCATTGATCGAGCTCACGGCTCTTCAGGGGAGCACAGGCAAGTCATTTTCCCATTATACTATCAACCAATTCTTCTGAGAATAGAAATGCAGCTCCCATACAGAGCATGTACTCTACAGTACAGTTGACTTTGAATGTGTCTAGAGCTTTATTTTTAGGTAAATTTCTTGGAGAAGCACGTGTAATGAAGACAAGTTCATTGTGTATATGTTCACTGTATTGTTCTAGTTAATTACTAAACTATTGTAGACTATTTTACTCATCTGAATTGTTAAAACAGTGAAATTTGTCATCAGGTATGTTTATAATACAGAATATATTAAGTACTTTTTTCTGAAGTACTAGAGCTTTAACGTACGAGTTATTTGTGAGCAGATTGTTCTGCTAATAAACAATTACTAGTTAACACAAATGATCGAACTAAACTACCAGTCTCATAATTTTGACTGTTTTCTCCCACAGTTTGTCCTCAGTATTTAAAGAAACTCATTAAAGGATCATTAAAAAGTTATTTCTAGACTTTTGGTTCATAAGAGTAATTCTATCTTTCATTTATTTTTGTTAGAGAAGCAGCAGATGAACTGAAGCCGTTTGGTGGCTGACAGACTGTGTTTGTAGTAGGCAGCTCTCCAAAGTGACTTGTGTGTAACCTGCAAATAACAGATGACGATAAACTGTGTGTTTTTGCAAAAATCAACTCCTTTAAGTTGTTATGGTGATATGAAATGACATCCCATTCCATCCAACTCCATCTTAGTTTACAATATAGCTGGCAGAGCTGTATTCGAGCACTCGCAGCAAGGCCACTCATTCATCACCGGCTGCTACCACTCCTCCAGACGTCTGCTGCTTCCTCTCCCTCTGATGCTGAGGCAGCAGTGCAGTGTAGTTCGGGCACAGTGGAGGGGGACAGGGACAGACCGAGTCGAAGACAAATGGCCACGCGATCTCATTAGGAGCTGTGTGTCACTACAGAATACTGAAGCCCCTGATTCAGCACTCACTAAAGATTGAATGTTGGACTTCTCCAGGGGCAGAGCCGGCACTTTAGCTGCAGCTTCCAAGCTTTCTTTTTCTCTCCAGAGTCGTTTTCAAACGTGCCCTTCTCTCCATTTCCTCACTCACAGCTGGCATATTTGTCATTTTGTGGGTTTTCTAATGCAGAGTAAAGTCTTTACCTTTTGCAATGATTTATTTGCATTTGAAGCATGAATTGCAAGCCAAACTCATTTCCACATCTCCACTATTGTATGTAAAGTGTGCTTGTTGTTCTCATGACGTGTGTGTGTGTGTGTGTGTGTGTGTGTGTGTGTGTGTGTGTGTGTGTGTGTGTGTGTGTCACAGGGCTCTTGTGGGCGTGGCGTGTTGTTTGACTCCCTTATCCGCTCTCCCCTGCCCTTATCTCCTCAGTTCTCCTCTTTACTGCTCAGGTTTAAAGTCCACAGCAGTGCCAGACTGGCTGATAGCCACGTACTCAGGCTTTTGGTTTATTTTCCAAACTCCATGTGGTGAAGTAATGAGAGCAAAGAGCAGTGAGGAGAGCGGATAGACCGACACACTGAGGGAAAGACTGTGTTTTATTGGCGGGCTGACTGTGATCCATGCCCTGTGTTTGTGTAACAGGGCCTCAGGAGGAGGCTACACTGGGCTCTGCGGGATGGACAACCCCAGAGGAACTTTCGGAGCAGGCCTCCCAGGCGCAGCACCTGGAACGGCTGGCTCAGCTCTGCATCATGAGCAAACAGTAGGTAAAACTGTGTCCTGCTGAAGCTTCCATTGTGGTGTAATTAATGAGGTGTTACATGTTCTGTGAGTAAAGAGGCTCGGTGGACTCATCATGAGGGAGTTTATAGTTAAATACATTCACTTTATGACTTGTTTAATCACCCACAGCATACTGTATGCCTATCTATATGTATAGATCTATATTTCTGTAGCATTTTGCCTCTCATCACTTCACAGAGCTGAAATGAAATGAATGCCGATTCAGGTGTAGTAAAGCAAACAATATATTTGTTTCTGCTATCAGTTTTATCACGTACGCAGCAGCTTGGTGCGTAATGATAGATAACCAGCTCACCGGCTTATAAAGAAAAAGCCTCAGCTGAGGTTATTGATGATTTTGAAATAAATGTTTTTCTTAAAAATTGCAGAAATGAATGATTTGGCTTGCTGGGGTTGATTTGTGTGAAAGTAAAAACTAAAAAAAATTTAAATCCACTTTTAGGATTTAATAACTTTTAATCCATAAAACTACTTTTGGTATTATCTCTACCATCTTTATGAAATATGTGAAATTGGTCCCAGTCAACAAAAAAAAATGCATAACCATGTCTGCCTGCATGCAAACACGTTCACCTTTCTGCAGTGGAAATTTCTTGCACTAGATAAACTCCAAGTCCTTTTAGCCCGAGTTGAATTTCCTTGTAGATGTGGAGAAAAGAGACACCGCACTCTACCTGAGTGTTACAGGAGGAACACCTTAACTGGATCTGGTGTGTCCTGTTGCAGGGGTACTTTGTTAGGCCGCAGTATGCACCCATTTTCTGGGCCTCTGTTGTCATTGTTGGGTTTAGTCCATTTAACCTGATTCCCAGAGAGGGTGACAGAGGGTGGGAAGGTCGGCTCGGTAGACAGCTGGTCCCAGTGCTTCATTAATGCCATGAGCATACAGTAGTTAAACTTGGATGAAATGGTACTGATTGTGCATGACTGTACCCAGAGGCTTGCGTTCCTGGCTAAATAAGGACAAGAAGCAATTTGATTCTGCTCTTTGACCTTTTCTTGCAGACTTCAGAAATGTACCCTGGAAAGACTTCAAAAGTTGTGCAAAAATGATCTGAGGCCAAACATAAACTGGCTTTGGTTTCTCTATGTAGGGGAAGTTTTTAATGCCCCAAAGCCCTCGCTGCCTCCACCGTAAGCATCGGCCTCAGCCCTCCCTCCTTCCCTCCCTGTGGACAGGAAGTTGTAATAGTTCCTGAATCTTTCAGCGATGTCGTAGGAAGTCGTTTGGGGGAGTGAAGGGCTTTTCTGTCTTGCTGATCAGATGTCCTCTAGGATGGACCTTCCAAGGCAGCAGTGCAAACTGACACCTGGCCATTACTAATTGAAGGGAAGTGTGGGTTTGGAACAGCAAAGTTGACATCTCTCACACTAAACAGAGCTTGCGCTACATCTATAGGCACACGCGAGGGTGTGAACGTGGTGAATGTCCTTGGCTGGATTTTCCAGGCCAGATATGAGCAAAGCACAGCTGGCAGATCTTCAGTGAAACACATCGCGTTCACCTCGTTTAGCACTGAGCAGAAGAGCGGATAAGGGGCACGAGATGGTAAACCAACCTGAACGCACCATGCCCTCTGTAATTCACCCTGGACAATAGACAGGAGCAGGCAGCGCTGGCAGAAATAGAAGGTTTCCACTTCCTCCATAAGGCGCCTGCAGCCCTGCTGTCCGTGTCCAATCACAGCACACGCGTGTTTGGATTTGTCATGCCGCTGTGTTCCAAACACTGAAACCGATACGCTCCTCTGACACTGAAACAAAGCCCCCTACACTTGATTAAGATCTGGCATTGCTTTCACCTATGAAAATATTCACTCTAAAAATGTGCAGATTGTCACGCATTTTTAAGATACCACAGTTGTTTTGAGCAAGAACAAAAATATATTTTAGTCCAGAAAAAGTGGTACTGCGTTTAATAGTGCGATTGTTCTTTTTTTCTTTTCTTTTCTTTCAGACCTCATCTTGCCCTAGAATACAGCGGTAAGGTACGTTCATTTCATCATTAACCTGTATTTTTTTCCCCCAGATTATTAAACAAATACATTTTTAAGATTTTTGTGTAAACTTTAAATTCACATGTTTCTGTATCTTTCAGGCTACAAAGATTCACCAAAGGGCCTTTGGTAACGACCATCCAATAACAGCCAGGAGCCTGGAGCTAATGGCGACTGTCTATGCTGAGATTGGCAAGACTGAATATTCAGGTAAACACTTACCTGGGCTGAAAGACACGCACAGCAAACATCACTATCAATCTAAAGTCATGTTACCACACAGGGAGTTACCATATGCAGATTAATAGCCAGTGAAAAACAAATATGGGTGTATGATGTAATTGACCACAGTATAACATGTCAACAATCAGGAGGGTGGAGACCCAACTGTCTCCTGATGTTAATCTTCTACTTGAGAAAGCACACAGCACCACTTCAGTTAACCTTTAAACCATGTTAACCCATGAAAATGTTCAATTTTTTAACACTTGCAGCCATGTTGGACACGGGAAAGTTTTTTATGCAGAGCAGAAGTAGCTTTGTGACAGTTTGAGGCCATAGTTTTGTTGTACAGTGTGTATGCTTGGCTTGCACTTAGAGGGAACAACGCTCGCTGCCCAGTTCTGAGCTTTGCATTTTTACAAAGACTGCTGCATGTAGAAACCAGCCTTGTTGTTGAGTCAGCGCTCAGGGGCAGTGATGCTGAACACGATATCAAGAGAAAAAACTTTACAACATTTCTTGTTGTTCACCTCAGAGGATCTTTGACACGTCTGGTGAAACAGAAGTCGTCAAGCAGGCGAGAGTGTTTGAATTTGTAGCTGCAGATCAGTAGTTTCATTTTGTATTGTACACGGAATACTGTTTGACCTGCAGTAGGATACTTCTACAGAGACATGCTGAAGTGTTTACAGCTCTTGTCCCCCAGATACCCTTCAGCATAAAGTGGGTCAGTCCCCCTCCCTCCCCCCTTCTGCTGACACACTGTGTGTATGCAAGATGAATCAGAGTAGATCAGTTTTAGTTGCTCTGTAATACATAATGAATATGCAGTAATGTTTGATCATATTGTGAAATAATAATGACGTGTTTCCCTAAATATGTGAATCTTGTAGAATGCTGGTTCAACCATGTTTAAACATTTGTTATTTATGTGTTGGTTGAGGTTGTATTCACATGTGTGTTTTGATTATTTAGTGCATTCATGTTTTTTAATGATCCGGAAAATGCATCCAGCCATACAAGTTATTGGGTTTCTTGGTCTCAGAATCTTTCTTTCTGATAAAAGTGGAAATAGATGAAGCTGCAAACACATCAACCTCAGTTCAGTGCCATGCCAGGATCTTTATTGAATGACATTTGGTCTCACATTTCTAATCAGATCTCCAGTCTACTGTTAAGAAAAGTCCAAATGTACAAATATAGATTATTATTGTTTTTTTCAGCTGACTTAAAATCTTTTTTTAAAACACACATGTCTGTTAAATTAATGGATAACCAAATTGGCATAAGGCATTTTGAAAGAAAAGTACAGTCAGAGTTCTAAAGATTCAAATGTGTATTACTTTTTTTTTTTTTTTTTTTTTTTTTTTTTTTTTCCAAAGAAGAATATGTACACTCACTGTCCTTTTTGGCTCTATAGAAGCTACTCTAGTTAATAATGACCAAGATCAGTCATAAATTGACATGAATTGATTTGTTTATCTCTGATATGTGACAGAAGGAATCATCAGTGTCGACCAAACATACTTTCAGACAATGCAAATAAAGCACCATGCAGACAGGATCTCATTCTTATGTCTTATTGCAGTGGTACTTCTGTTTTTATTCGCTTCGATGAGATCAATTGAAACTAAAAATTGTATGAGTATCACCCGAATGATGTGTTGAAGCCCTACTAGCAACAGTATTTAGGCTTTTTAATATAAAGACACCGTAAGAACAAAATAAGTGAGCTGTATGTCTTTTAGTGAGGGTTCATGACTGGAGCTTATTAAAGTGTACCTGGTATTGACAGAGTTAACACACCTGAGTCTTTTCTCATTTGCATATTTGACGTTGTATGTTTTACTTCAGCTCACTGTCTGTCTTGACGTCAGACTCCAGTGTGAAGCAGCTCTAGGTCTTTTACTTACCTGCACCATCTGGTCTTGGTTCTCTTGCTAGACTCTCTGGGTCAGTGTGTGTCTGCACTGTCCAAACGCTTCGCCACCGCGGAGTCTCTGAGAGACACCGTCAACTGTCTTCCTCATTCCCACCGGGAGAAACACTCTGAAGTACGCCACAGAAAGGACACTCACCACCAACAGGAGGACGCCCTGAAACCCAAGGTAGGGAGAACAACAACAGCTGTTATCTTCAGCCGTGAGGCAGCTCGTTTAAGATTTCTGTGCTCTCCAGATGTTTGTTGCAGGCCTTTGAAATTTCCCTGGAGCTTGCAATGAGTATACTCAACCTGAATTGTACCTAATGTAGGTCATCAATGGCAAAGTCCCCACTTCCATTCTTAAGAGGCCAAGTCCCAGCTACGGGTCAGACCCAGAACCCAACCACAGACGGAAAGGTGGGCGGCGGGTTCGATTCAGGGAGCCGGAGACCACAGTACATGGTAAGAAAACGTGCGAGTAAACAGCTTGCAGCAAGTCCAGTCTGCTCAGTCAGAGACGGCCAGATGTGTTTATGCAACCGGAAATAATATGCTGCCCTCTGGTGCCTCATCAACTCTACCAAACTCGTCCACTTACTTCACATCAGATATTTTCAGCAACATATCCGTGTCAGGTTTACGTTAGCAGGAACATGAATAAGTCCTTGTGTTTGCAAAGTGACAAATTTGATTTTGACTGTTTATTAAAACGTTTCTCGTATTAGTCCCTTCAAACCATCTGGAACAGCTGTGCACTTCACAGTGACGAGAAAACAGAAACTGTATCAAACCATCACACGATTACATCATAAACTGTTGTCCTTTGGGGATTTTGTACTGTTTAAAAATAATGTAATGCAGAGACGTCCAAACGAGAGCAAGTGATTTACTCTTTGTAATTAATTATGCATGCAAATGAGGCACCCTAGAGTCTGTTCCAGAGAGATAGTCGAGTCTGAGGGCACAGCAGCTCCAAAACAGCTATTGTACGTCACTGAGGCTCTTGGTGACTGACTGGCCTCTTTTCTGTTGGCTTCACAGACATTCCTTACTGTGACTGTTTAGGTGGTAAGTCCGTCTAAAACAATCACGACGTTAATGTGCATGAGGGAGTGTCAACAACACTGCACTTTTTAATAGCAAAGGGCCCGATGGATGTAACAAAGTGTAGAAGAGCAGCAAGGGAGAAGATTTAGGCTAATTGTTGGGAAAGTGTTAGACATTGCTTTTGATTAACTTTTTTTTTTTGCTTCACATGTAAATGTGGCGTTGGGCCGATCACTGTCACCCCTTTTTTTTTTAAGTGTTTTAAACAGAAATCACAGCACACTACAGTATTAGATCACATGAAATCCTTCTCAACATGCCACTTGCCATGTATTGCCTTTGTTGGGCCAAAAGGAAAGTGAGATCTGTGCATGTGACAATTCAAATACTTGTCATTTACAAAACAAAACTGGGAAAAACTGGTCTGTCTTTTTTTTCTGCGCGCAGCTTACGAGACGACACCGTCCCGCCCCCACCTCGCCCTGTTTACCTGCCTCTTCCTGCTGATGTCATTCCTGGGCGTGGCCGTGTACTGCACAGACCGCCGGCGCCCGCAGCGGGTGTGCGAGGAGCTGGAGGCTGCTCTGGCTGTCTACCTGCTGCACATGAAGCAGCTTCTGTGGGGCTGCTGGATATGGCTGACCATGCAGTGACTGTGACCGATCACAGGGGGAGACATGCAGTCTCCTTAATGTTTTTTTTCAGACCCCTCTTTTTTTCCTATCTTTGCAGGTGCCCAGGGCCCACAAACACCTCAGCCATTTGGCAAGGCTCTGTGCACTGTCTGTGGTGTTGCACCACTCTCACAGTGAAAAAGGGAAAATTTCATCCCAGAAATATGTAGCTTCCATGTCTGTATGTATATATGTACTCCGGTGGTCGGCATGCCACTTCATATTTAAGTTGTGGTGACATTTTGCACATCTGCAATGTTGACGCTCACATATAACGCTCACATAATCTCCACCACCATGCTCATGTCACAGTCTATTGTATGTGAGTGAATGTTTCCATGGAATGCAAATATTTATTTTGTTACAGTACATGATTTGTGTATATTGGATATTACACAACTGAATGTGTGTGTATATATGGCTCGATATACTAAGGACTATCACAGTATTTAGCCTTGTAATTGCACATTAATGAATGTAGAGACATTTGGAAGAGGCTTTGATTGGCACAGTGCTCGTTGAGAGGAGGAGGAGGAGGAGGAAGGAAGCACCGACGTGTAAACTGCTCGATAATGATGAGTGAGAAAGAAAAACACAGGGCTGCATCACTTCACAGTTCCAGGTCGAACAACTCGTTCTTTTCAGACTGTCTGGTCATCTGTACGTCTGTCCTACTTCCACTGAGGAGAATATCTGCAGCACAATATTATCTATCATCAAAGAGAATATACTCAAACGGAATGAATGCTAACGCTTTTGACAGTGTTTCTCTTTCTAACCGCTCGAATCCCACAGAAATCCTTTGTCCTAAATGTTATTTATTCTTCTATATTGTATATCTGCATCGACTTTTATTTCAATTTTTTTTTTTACCTTTTGTTACCTGTAGCATTTCTATTTAAAACGAGATTCAGGTTTTAATTGTGATGTCAAATTCCCATCGAGCTTTGGACAAGTGTATGGATGGGTCGGGGCTCAACAAATGTTTGCAGTACATAAAAAAAAAAAATCAAGGCTGTAATCCTCATATCATGTTGATTGCTATTTTTGAGGCCAAACACAGAAACATAACAGAACCAGATACTGTATGTTATTTAATGGGTCCCTTTATCAAATGAAGCAAATAGAAATCAAACAGTCAAACCACCACATAAATAAATTATAGGAACCCAAAGGGCACAGTGATGCACATCCCACATACCTCTCACTATGAGCAATAAGACACATCACATAGTTTCCATTAAAACACATCTCTTTATATAACAGGTATCAGGAAACTCAAAATGAAAAGCGTTGGATTTTGAAGAACCCACATTTGACTGTCAAAGCAATATGAGGCTAATAAAGCCTGGAGAGAAGAAAGAAACACCTGACTGTGTTCTGTCAAACTAAATTATCATTAGCAATAAAAGGAATCCCAGTGAACTCATGTCCTGTATATGCACATTTAGCTTAAAGCTGCATTTCACTGCTGTGCAAACATTTATGGTCACTTTGAAAGAAGTGCCTTTATGGAGGGTTGTCTTAGTTCCTACCGTTTTATGATTTCATTTGTTTTCAATAAAACTGTCATTGCCTATCAAAGTCAAACACACGATTTGCTTTCTTCCTGTAACCTCTGACAATAAGTCAGTGTGGGATGTGATATCGCAGGGGAAGAGATGCATGCAGGGATATTTGTGTCTATTCACTCCTATATAGTATATTGGTTTGTAGCCTATAAAGTGTTAAGAAGCCTGAGTTACTCTATGGCACAAGAAAGGATGTGTTTTTTTTTTTTTTTTTAACTCGCACAGATTGCTCAAAGAATTTTCGAACTTGGTGTCTAATACTGAAATATAGTTTTATAAAACACCTTTTTGTAGCGGTTGATAAGTGTAAATACTGCAAAAAGCATACGTCATTTTACTTTGCTGCAGCATGCAAAGAATTCTCACTTCAAGACGCAGCGCGCATCCTACCAGGACAAAAAAAAAAAAGCCTACCATAGGAACACATTTATTGGTGTATAAAACAAAATAACATCCCTTTACATCTAAATTCCACCCTATTAGTTTGTCATGCATTAGGTCCATGCAGAAGTTTCACAAAGACATGATCCATCGGCAGAACTGTCCAAACCATTAATATTTTGTCATTAAATAGAAATTTCAGAGTAGAGGTAAAACTGGATGTACATTTCTACTAAATAGTTTGAATACTATCAAAGCTTGGCTGCAGTTTTGTGTCTTGAAGAACAACCGTCGGTAGAGTTTCTTTGAGGAGAAATCGATTATCTGTGGAGAACAAAGCTAAAATTGTCCATTTGATTCAAGACATGGTCAATGGGAGCAAAAGCCAATTGATTCTGATTGTCAACACAGGCAAACATTGGTGTTTCTCATGGCAGGCGAGAGGACTGTACGGTTGACTGTGAATGTGTGTGTGTGTGTGTGTGTGTGTGTGTGTGTGTGTTGTTGTGCATCTTCTGGTTTCTAGATGAAGCCGGTCTTCAAGTCGGAGCCGCGGCGTGAGGAGCGGCCGAGCAGCAGCTCCTTCTCGTGGATCAGGGTGTCCAGCAGGTCCTCTTGTCTGTAGTTGTGGTAGACCTTCAGGAAGGCCATCACTGCGATGCCGAGCCAGGTGAGCCAGGCGGCCCAAAGGCCAAACTGAAAGAGGGAGATTATTGTGATTACGGCTGAGAGTCAGGATTTTGCCGGATTATCTGGATGATGATGATATTATCATGTTTTTACCTGAGCTATAGCAAATTGGTCGTAGAAAGCGGAGTTGTCCAAGCCGAGCTCTAAATCAGTGTCCTGCAGGTCCTCGCAGCTAAACAGAAACTGGCATTTAATGCAGGAGAACTATATGATGTCTGAAAAGTAGCGATAGTGTGCTCTTCTCTCACCTGCTGGGCATAGTCCCGCCCTCAGTGACGGCATCACACCACAAGTTAAAACCCACACTGAGGATGGTGCTGGACAGGAAGACTGTGAACACCACCAGTGAGCTGATCAGCAAGTTGAGGAAGGCATTAAAGATGGAGCTGCAGGCAGAGAAGGAATGTCATCAGAAAAACAATCTAACCTGCGCGTCAATCACATCTAGTTTCTTTTTTTTTTCTGAAGCATTTATGACTTTAAAACTGAAACGGGTCTATCAGGTCAATGCTTTAGCTCTGAGATGAGTGACAGCTTATATCACAGGTGAATATAATGACACAGGTTGTTTTGATGTCACAGATTACAGTTTGTAAACTACAGGTTATGGTTTTTTTTGTTTTTTTAAAGCAGCTGGACTGCAGGGTATTTCCCCCATCTTGATCATGGAGGATGACTCGACGTTTTTATAGTTGTTCTCTGTCATCTTTTTACAATTATACACTAGACTATAACACATATAGGCTTTGATTGTGACAGAATAGCACGCGGATAAGAGCGTCGGAGATGAACTGAAAAAGCAGATTTACATTAACGCGTTAACCCTGACTGGCACATGATGCTCCGCTGAGCTGTTATTAAATTGCATTGAAGGCGCACAAAGTGAAGGGTCACTCACTCGTCGTGTCCTTTGCACAGAAAGAACAGCAGCCTCCACGCCTGCACTGCAGACAGGATGAGGGACGCTATCCCGACAAAAGTGATGAAGCTGCAGGAGGACTCGGGTCCCCACTCCTCCACGATGAAGCGCTGCTTCGACACAGTGATGTTCTCGTTTTGCCACATACCCCGCGTGAACAGCAGGCATTTCCCCCCGAAATCCTCCGTGTTTTCAGACAGAGGCACCACGGAGATGAAACCGAACACGAAGGCTAAAAAATAAAGGATGCATTGTGCGAAAATCAAATTATCGAGGGCCATTTTTCTGCCTCTGTGCTCGGCTCTCTGCGTCCTGGAGAAACTGCGGCTGCGCAGTGGAGGCAGAAATCAGCGTAGGCGCAGCATCCGACGACGCGCTCTGCTGCAAATTAATGAGCGGGTTGTGGCCTTCAGGGCTCTCCATCTTATCTACGTCCAAGCCGTGGAGATATTCCTCAACACTGGAGTTCCCATTTGCAACAGCTTGGATATCTAGCTGTAAATTATGATATTTTAGTGCCTCACTTTATTTCCCCTTAGGTAGAAATAATAATAGATAAACCATCAGTTTGACACAAGTACAGCTTATTACAGTACTCTACTGATTTTTACACAAAGAAACATAGTGTAAACCAAGACTCATGTACAACCCTGTTTACAAAAAAGTTGGGACAGAGGCATGTTTACCACTGCGTTGCGTCACTTCTTTTTTAAAACGCTCTGTAACCGTTTGGGAACTGAGGAGACCAGTTTTGGGAGTATTGGAAGTCAAAAGTTGTCTTATTATTGCCTGAGAAATCATTTTCATCTTTTTAGATTTAATAATGCGCCAAATTTTTAAAAGGGTGACAGGTCTGGACTGTAGGAGGCCAATTTATCACCCGGGCTCTTCTACCAGAGAGCCATGCAGTTGAAATACGTGCAGAATGTGGTTTGGCATTGTTTTGTTGAAATAAGCACGGCCTTCCCTGAAAGAGATGTTGTCTGGATGGCAGCACATGATGTTTCAGGATCATGTTTATATCTGGTTTCTTCTTTGCATGGTAGAGTTTTAACCTGCATTTGTGGACGCAGCAATGGACTGTGTTCACAGACAATGGTTTTTTTTTTATTTTTTTAGAAGTGTTCCTGAGCCCAGAAAGTGATTTCCACTACCAATTGTTTCTGTTTTTAATCACCATCATCCAATATTAGTTTTGGGTCTTGTCCCTTGTGTACAGAGATTTCTCTGGATTCTCTGAATCTTTGTGATTTTCGGGACTGTAAATGATGAAAGCCTTTCTGAATAACACTTTTTTAGCATTTCACAACTTTTTGAAACATGTTGCTGGCTTCAAATTAAAAATAAGCACATATTTTTTTTAGAAAACACCAACATTTCTCTGTTTCAACATTTGATAAGTTGTCTTTGGTCTATTTGCAATTAAGTATGGGTTTATGTGATTTGCAAATCATTGCATTGTTTTTATTTTTTTACATTTTACACAGCCTCACAATGGGCTTGTAATTATGGCTGCACAATAAACATATTCTGTCTTGTTAACTATTTTCTTATAAAACACATTTCCCCAAAATGCTAAACTTTATAATATACACAAAAATGTAAAACAAATATCACTTGGTTTGAACAATGTCTGAGGTTTGATTGGACCTGGAAAATGATTTAACTATGCACAAATCTGTAAAAGAAAAAAAAAATGTTTATGGGTATATGTGTTTTTTAATTGGCTAGATCCTGCAGAAACAGCTATTGATCTTCATTCAGTGGGTTCGGTGCCATCAATCCCTGCACACACACACGTTTGTACATGTATACATGCGTAAGGCGGTGCACACACAAATTAGAGTAATGGTTTGTTTATACATGGTGACAGTCCTTAAGGAAGGGCAGGTAGCTGTCACAGCCATCTGACATGCTTCACTGAGCCCATCTGGTGAGCCGGCCAAGGTGTCTCTCCCCTTCGTCGGCCTCTGTGCTGCTCACAGTGCCCTCCAGTGGGAGAGACAACCGCTGCCACAATGGTCCAACTCTAAATGTTTCGTGTTGACATGATGATCACTGTAAAGTCCATTGATGCAGGGATGCTGCAGAATACCGAGATGAAAAGTGTTCAATGAATTGTCAAAAAAAAATGAATGTTAGAATTTAAATATCAATTTTGAAAATACATTAAAAGTGTGCATTCAAAGTACACAGCATCATCATCATCATCATCAGCGGCTCCCATCGAGTCATTTTAGCTCGGGAGATATTATTAATCCTGCACTTTTCTGGGAAGCATTCCTCGCAACGTTAAGACAAGTATTTATGTGAGCGCTTTCTAGACATCAGGCGCCTATTTGTATCCATCATAGAAACTGCAGTATTTTGCATCATCTTCCTGCCACATGATTTATGGGTCATTTTGCTGCACCACAGCACTCTGATTTCCATGATGGTATCAGCTCTCAGATTAGCTTGAGTTATTGTGTTTATATGTGTGTGTGTGTGGTCTTGGTCTGAAAGCAGATTTCATTCCAAGGCTCTGAGACAGCTTGCTTTTTAGCATTATTAAGTAGGATTGTTACTTATGTATCATGGTCCGTGTGTATTTTTTCATTGTGGCAGATCTTTATTCTTTGATAAACTGCTCAGACGACTACGTGCTGTAATCCATCACTTTGCAGTTTACACCCCTTTTTTTATGTTACACTGCTCCAGGAGTTTATTGTTGTGCTTGCACAATTTTCTGCTTTTTCAAAAAGAAAAAAAGTATAAAACAAATTAGGAGGGAACATGTAACTATGGTGACATGCTGACTGTACGTTGTCTGCAGTTAGGCCTGAGACATCATGTGGTATAGGAGGTGCTGCCACAGCTGCGAGGTTTGGAGGAAAAGGCTTAACAACTTCATAAGACATCCCGCTTTACACAAAGAGGAGATTACACGCACAGAACTCCAAACCCCACTTTTAAATAATACAGCATGTGTGGGCTTGTGAACTGGGCACCCAGGGGAGACCCAGAGCACAAGTGTGTCAAACTGAAATATGTATTAAGTTATTCACCCCCAGAACAAGACACAGAGTAGGTGGGGGGAGGATACTAACCCAAATGCAGTCCTTGGGCTCTGTGCAAATATGGGGAGCGATGGGCAAAAAGAAAGCGTCGGGAGGTCATCCATTTTTCATGAGATGCAATGGCTGCAAAGCAAACATCCTTTTTTCAAGTAGAGGAAACCAGTCAAGAATCTAAAGTGCAGAATCATTTTCAAGGACACCGTCAGTGCATTTCAAATGTAGCGCATTTATGCTTGACCTGGAACCACATGCATCCTTGTAGTGTTGACAAGTGGGTTGTAAAAAAGACATCATGTAAACCAGTTTTTTTTACTGAAGTTTTAATTAGCAAAATATTAAGAATTCATGTGCCATTAATAATTCCTGAGAGATTTATTATGGAGTGAGTGTTTCTGACACACGTGATGTTACAGTGAAGGAGAAAGGGTGTGGCTGGACAACATCACGGGGTAGGAACAGTTAGTTGACCAGTTGACTGATGGCAAAGAAGAGATGGATCTCATGAAAGAGAAAATTCTTGGTGGTCATCATCAAGCTCCGAAGATGGTTGATAATTTGGAAGTTAGTTTTTCCTTACAGTATTTTGGTATAAAATGTATTTCCGACTCAAAAGAAAGATGCACCCTGTCCTTTGTCTCGTAGCTGCATCTTCATGTCCTCTTTACTCGTTTCCCTTTCCCGGCTCGTGTTCTTCCGCTCCTTATGACTCCTTGCGAAGCCTTCCCCAAACTGCTCCAACCTGCGGGCTCCTCTTTCTCTGTCTGCAACACAAGACAACAGCACAAAAAAAAAGAGACACAATTACAGCCTCATATCCTGCGCAGTGATGTAGAGGGCATGATGAAATATCCTGTACCCATTAATCTTTCCCCAGGGGGTGCGGGAGACTGGGAGCACTGGGCCAGCCACTGATTAAATGCTCCTAATAGAGGCCATTCATCTCCCCTTGAATCTTGAACGTTTCAACATGCAACATCACCCAACACAACCACTCTCTGCCCCTCTCTGTGCAAATATTGGTATTTTCATAAAGACAGCAAAGTCGATAGTGTTTAATTTTGTGATATCTTTTTAAGCGGGCATGATCTCTCTGGGAGCTCCTACGATTTGATGGATGACTTTGTTTTTACCACTGTGGGAATATTTCATAACTGCGCCAATAACCATCATAAACAGTCATGAATGAGGTCATATGGGATGAGATCCAAATTCATAGTTAGCGCGAATAACTATGTTTAATATCCTGATTTTATTATCTTTAGCCGCTGTGGAACCAAGTAGTTTTATCAGCCATTAAGGGTTTGCCTTAAACTCATTTTCACACATTAGTCATTAATCTCTCTATCTGCCAATTAAGCAAATCCTGCAAGTATTATTTCTGGCCCGGGATGAACAATTAGATAACACGAACAGCCTATTTCACCAAACAGCCCCCTGGAAACACTCGCTCACATTGAGAACGCAAGGTAATGATTGTAACTCCATCACTATGAACATGCACCGTACAACCCAAATAGATTGGCCCTGATAGACACACTGTTTGTACAGTGAGGGCTGCTCAGCCATACTCGGGTATAATCATCATAAATTAACATGGGCTAATTACGTTTCACCTGCCAAGCTCCATATGGTCCCCAATTCTGAGCAAAACAATTAAGTGACGACATCCCAATTTAACAATTATCCAATGAAACCTCAGTAAAATAATTACCTGGTCATATCCGCACAATAACACACCCTAACAGTGCTCAGCGCTGTAATGTTCAGGTCAATGCACACGCAGCAATTAACAAGAAATCTGGTTACAAAGAGGTGACTAGTGTATTTTGGACAAATGAATAAAAGCTAGATTAACTGGTATCTCATGCACGCTTCAGTCTGAATCGTACAGTTCTTTCATCCTGCTTTCATATTTGTAAAATGACATCATTGTAGGGGGAGATCTTGAAAGCGGTGATGTTTATGCTGGAGGACAGGTGAAAGAGGGCACCTGCTGGGCTGGGATGAAGTCAATTCCTCAGGGACTAAAGATGAGATCATCTGAACACTGTCAAGCAGTTTAACTGGAACAATACTGACCCCTAGTGACCGATTTTACCTCCGTACCATGAACACATCACAGCCTCATTGTACAGGATGTATCATGACAGCATCTTACCTGTTTGCCATCTCCTTTTTGCATTGCAGTGAAGTCCATGAAGCTGACCTGACTCTGGGTATACGGTTGATGGAGTACAAGTGAAGGCCTCTTATTATCTGTAAATAAACAGAAATAAAGCCATAACTGAAGTGGTAAGTGTTGTCCGTGTTGCTTTCTATTGAGATTTCATGAGTAGTAAAGATGCATTACTTAAAACATCACACAAAATGAATACCTGCGACACAGCGTATCAGACACTATTCTTTTAATCTTATGCAACATTGCTCCACTGTCATGTCTTTAACCCTTGTCTCGGTGACAAGGTTGGGGCATCAGCGTGGGGCAGCAGGCCACAGATCCCCGAAGCTCAGCGGTGATCAGCCCAAGCTAGCAGATGGCGGGAGGTCTGCCTGCAGTGGTAGAAGGTACACCCCCCCCCCCCCCCTACCCCCGCAGAGTATGTGAGGGAGGGAGGGAGGGAGTGGGGGGTTGTTTTATGGATGACTGAATGCCGCAGCAAGGTTAAGGGAACCAATCTCTGACACTTCACTTCCTCCCCTGTCCCCCTCTCCTAGCAGCCAAGCCCCCCTGCCTTCAGGACAAGTACCTGCATCCTGCACCCTGCAGTGGACAACAGCTCCTCTGACATAAAATCATGTCTGATCAGAAAACACACACTCACTAAATATTAATCCTCAGACCACTGCAGGGAAAGACACAAGGAGCTTTTTCAGTTAGCACAGTGTTAATGACCATTTGCAATGTTTTGGGAGCTCTGAATGAACAACTGGTAGCACGTGAACACCATATGGTTTTATGGGTTTGTATTTGGTTCTATGTGTATAATATTATTTGTTTACAAATATATAAAACCTCCACAATTTCTTACCTGATGTGATAGCTGCTCGTGGCTCTGTAGGAAATGAGAGGCCACTCTGTTCCCACCAGCTGCCCGCTTTGAAATGATCCGGCCAGGCAGAGGTGTGCGGGACACGTGGTTCATTTGTTTTGAATTTGGATTTTGCGAGGCGCTCGTCGGTGGCGTCAGAGGGAGCAGAGGTGGTTTTGATGTTGCAGGTCAGGCCGGGGTTCAGATAGTCAGTCAGCAGGTCCCGGGTGGTTCCAGGCGGGGTGCAGGAGAGGTCTTGACTTGCGTATCCCAGTAGTTCCTCTTGATGCTCACACGCTTTCTGAAAACATTAGACACAAAGACCCTCATTGGCAAAACAGATACGGTATCATAACTGGTTCGGTAGAGAGTGCAATTACCTGACTGAGTTTCTTTTCCAGGAAATAGTCAGATGTGTCTACCTCACTTAGACTGATCTGTGAAGGGATGCCGTCTGATTGGTTGTCTTTGTTGAGTGGCATTAAGGAGCTGCACAGAGGAGTGACTCTTGGGAGGTCCTGAACAACAACATCTTTACAGCAGGCCCATTTTTCTGCAGATAAAAGTCCATGTTGTAATGTAAACATTCAGAAGACCACAATACAGCCTGATATAAATTTGCCATGTGCCTACACACCATTGTCAGGTGAGAGGATTTCAGGCACCGATTGAGGCTGATGTTGGAGATTCAACCTGAAACTGGACCATATCAAACAATTATCAGTCAGTTTTAAGAAACCTGCTGGTAAGTGTTGAGTGCCATGATGAACTCTGACCTTGTGTCTACACAAAAGTCCAGGGAAGGTCCTGAAAGTGCAACGCTGAAAATATCCTCTCCTGCGAAAACATCTTCTTCTCCCCCTAATAAAAAGTAAGATGATGTCATTGGACAGTCTCTTAATGTGTACGCTGTGTGAAGGAAATCCAACACACAACTCACCCTCTGCAAAAAGCATCAGCTCCTCCAATTTGTCTTTGTTCAAGCTGCTGAGGGAAACAGAGTCTGTGGCGCCACCTGGTGTCAGCATCAGCTCGGGGCAATCTGACAAGCCATCGGTTGATGAAGGGGTTCGGCTCTCTTCTTCCTCCTCCTCCTCCCTGCTTTGGTTCTGTCCACCAGTGAGCAGAGAAGAAATCCTCTGCAGAGTCAAAGTGCTCTGGTACACATGAGAGGCATTCTGTTTCAACGGAGGCAAGGATGAGGCTGAGGTGAAGGATGAGGAAGACCGAGAGCTCAGATCCTCAGAAGATGAAATGTTGTTTTGTGTCTCAGGCTGCTGCTGCTGCAACGAGAATATGAAGGATTGTTATTTCTCCAAACCATATAAACCATATACATACCGTCTAGTGTGGTCACTATTAACAGGGAGACCGAAAATACGCACATTATAAATAACGGGTTGTTCCTGTTCTTCATCCATGCATGCTGTTTGCTCCGTTTCTTCTGCCGTGTCCATCGGGGCCGGGCTCGGCGTGAGATGATGCAGAGCTTCGGCTGACACGAATATTTCCCTGCCATTCGATTTTCTCTCTGCAAGCTGTGGCCACACCAACTCACTGCAATAATTGACACACACATCTCAGAAATTTAACTCAAATACAATTATCCACTCCAATTATGGCGCCTACCGCCTCAGTACCTTATCTTGGGACGTGGTTTTCTCACTTCCATCACAGCCTGTCTGACCAGTTTGAGCAGTTCCTCTGGAGACACCGTGTTCACTGTCTGAGTCCGATACAGCTGGGCAGACAGCGGACAGAGTGGCCTCTCTGCAAAACAGTATCATCAATTCTCACCGTTACATACGATGCACTCTGTTTTGTCCTGATTCTCAATAAATGCTGTCTGTCAGACCTTTCTTCATCAGCGGCGTCTTTGTCGTCTCAACGCCACAGAAGTCTTCTTCGCGCTGACAACGACAACAAAGACATCATTTCTTGGCTGCACCTCACATTGTGTTTTGTTGTACGTGTGTTACAAGAGATTCACCCACAGTGATTCCAATACACGTCTGAAGCATGTCTTCACTTTCTGTGTGGCCTCTCTTCAACAGAGCCCAGGCGTCAGGAACACAACTACAAGTTGGATACAAACAATGAGCCATTAAGTCATTAATAACTATTTATGTTTTATATGTCTGTTTCTGAGTACGTACAGTGTGAGCAAGTACACACAATCCAGTTGATGGTTGTAAAGTTAAATAGCAGCAAGTCTGGCATAGAAATACAATGACTCCACATCACAATCCACATTCACAACAACAGCAGTAATCCTTCTGGGACACGCGTGTGCTTGCTCAAACTTAATAAGGCGTTCAGTCTTGATGGAGCACTCGGGGACAACCACAACAAGTACAACGGCTGACGTGTGATTTATAGATCACTCTTTGTTTTGGTTGTATATTTACATATCGCAGAAGAGTGGACTATTGGACCTCTAGTTTATTAAATATCAACAAAAATGTGATTATATACCAGAACATACCCGCTTTGAAGAAGTACATCTGCGCAGAGCTTGGCATCCTCCACGGTCTCTGTTGCAGGTCTGGTCCACTGGAGGTACCTTAATGCCACCTGAGGCTGCTTCCTTGTCAGGAGAGAGTGGAGGATGCAGCGGTGCTGCCAGGAGAGCCAGGGGACAGTAGCCCTGGGGCTCAGTAAAAGCTCCATGGAGGCCTGGGTGGGTTGGAACATCATGTATATTACTTTGGTGAGTAAATGTTGAAAAGATAAAAAGATAAAAGAAGAAATATATATTACAGTTCCTTCCATAATTGATGAGTGGCACAGTGGAGCGTAATCATATGCACGACTCAAGTGGGCGATTAGTGTCACCTGCAGACTTTTATGGCTGCTGGAACAAAGACACTAATGTGATCAATAGGATGGTTAACTGACCCTTTCAGCTTAGTACCACTGTCAGCTTGCTAATGTTCATTATAATGCCTTAATAAAAAAAAAAAAAATATTCATTCCTATATTGCATGAAATCAGTTTTCTGACATACCTTAACGTGTCCGTGATCAAACATCCAGAAGGCTCTGATTTGTTGGGAAAAGCTGGGAGGAATTGTGAAGGCGTTGCAGAAAGACTGCAGAAGGTTGTCTTTGCACTGCAGGAAATTGGCCACGTCCAGGATGAAGTACATGAGCTGCGACATGTATGTTAAGAACTAAACAACCCGAATCGTGTTTAAATAAAATAGTTACTCCGCAGAGAGATTTGCTGATGCTGCGTTTGGATGGATACAATCGCCTGGACCGACACGTTGTCGATACGAGGCACCAGGACGAGCTTCAGCAGGGCCTGCAGGTTAGGAGGAGGGTAGCACTGATCTGAGCAGACTTCAGAAGTCCAGATGCGCCCGTGTTGTCTGTCCAGCTGCGTCACCATGCCTTGTATCAAGGAGCTAAATCTTCCCATTTCTGCTTTCTCCCATCTACCCAAATGTAAGAAAGAAAAAAAAAAAAAAGCAGACAGAGAGGGAACATTCAGAGAGATAAAAGATGGCAGAATGTCTCATAAATTCCTCTGCATCAATCGAAATGATTTCAGAGTTACTCAGGTATTTCAAGACAAGTTCTCTGAAGGCTGTGATCCATTTCCTTCCACATCTGAGCGATACGCTTCATTTCTTGGGCCTCTGACAGCAACAGCAGAGAACAGAACAACTCTTAGATGTGTGATAACAGCTCTTACTGCCAATTTATCGGTGCGTGGCGATATCTGTACCAGGTAACTTGGGCAGAAGTCCCATGATGCCCCACCACTGAACCAGTCGTCCCAACCAGATGTGCTGCTTTAGAGCCCTGTGTTCTCGGTTCCAACAGGAACGTCTGACGTCCGAGGAGCCGCACGTGTCCCTGCAGATCGTACACGGGACTCCCACACCTGCACAGACAAGACATATAGAACTAAATCTTAAGTAAAAGGTTACGCGTGTCAGAATATTAAAGACCAGGGCTGTTCCGGCTGTGTACCGTGCCAGAGGTGGGCTGAACAGAGCTGCCTTCTTTCCCACTGGGCCAAGGTGAGCAGGTTCTTCAGTCTCTGGAGCAACATGTGCACTCTGGTGAAGGAGGACCGGTCCAGGAACATCCACTGACCCTGGCAGCGGCTGAAGCCTGTGTGAATAAACAAGACACAAATTATATTCTCATATCGGTTTGTCGATTAAAGAAGCACTGCACTGATTCCATACATCCATTTTAGGAAATAACCTTGATGATGCCATCAAGGCTGAAAGAGGTGGTTATTTACCAGACAGGAAATGCTGACCATTCTTTTTTTTAATCTGCCTGTTGTTTGTCCATCAACTCTCCGGAAGTCCTTTTAGTGTCACTGATAATTTAACGCGTACTTACACAAGGTTAATAACTCCTTCTTAGCAAACTCTGACGTCCTCTGTGCCCAGCAGCTGAAGGTTAGCAGGATTTCCTCCACATTGGCATCTCCTCGTTGGACATACAATGTTGAGTCAAACAACAAATTCTTTATAGACAAGTGTTTCTGCAGACCCATAGTTTCATGGTGTGGATATACTCCTTTTGTACCTTCAGCTGTAAGCTTTCCCAGCCAGCGGATGATGGCTCTGATGTTGTTGCTGGCCAAAGCCTCAGACCACTGACCCTCTGTGTCCAGCATGATGTCTGAGCCTAAAATGTCAGATCAAATATATATTAAGGAAACATAAAGCAAAAGAAAACCTCTACAGTTTACTTACATACTGCTCTCTACAGGGGTTTCAACCATAGAACATGTAATGTACTTAATGCATATTAATGCTTGGTTAAATAACTTGCTTTCTTAAGACTAAAAAAAACCTCTCTTAGACATGTTTCCATAATTAGACCAGTGGATTGTGCAAGACCAGATTAAAGCATGATGATTATAGTAATTATTGTGAAGAAACTCCTTGGAAAGATCTAAAGATTTGTTGGGTTTTCAGTACTCACCCGGTGCAGTGACTGCAGTTCAGCTGTGCCTCAGTTAAACTTCCCTCTTGGTCTGAGTCCTGTCTGCCTTGTGGATTTGCTGACTTGCCTGGTGGCTATGGTAACATTCTCTTCTTACACAAGCTACTTTCGTACACGTTAATCCACTAATCTCACTCTCGGTTAACATTTCATTGGCTGATTTGCAGCGTGGCTGAGTGCATATTTGTGTGTGTGTGTGTGTGTGTGTGTGTGTTAAAAGCTGGAAAGGTAAAACCAGCGGGGTGAGATGATAGCAGACGGTGGAAATGTTCTTAAATTTTTTTTAAAAAAGTACCAGGCTCTTCACAGCTTCACTCTTTCAGGCCCACTCAATGGTGTCACCATTTCTCTGTAAGGCAAAGGTGAAGCACCTGCTAAGGCATTATTCAATGGGATGTGTCCCAAAAAATATTGCCCTTTTTGACCAATTTACTATTTTAGATCATGTGTGAGTGGTCCTTATTAAAAAATTTTAAAAAAAACACCCACGGGATTTGTTACACTTTTTTTGTAACAACATAATTCATTAGGGCCCGATTTTTCTTACGAAAGAGTTGCCTTTTTGGCGCCTTTAACATACTGGGCGTGGCCAAATGGCTCGCTGGCACCCCTTAAACTGATGTCCCGGCGGCTACATTTACCTACATGTATGAAATTCGGTGGACCTGTGCAAAAAAGTTCCATCGCACCATTACCACAACTCAACAGGAAGTCTGCCATCTTGAATTTAGTCGCCATTTTTGGTGATTTGCACGTTGTGTTTTAACGAACTCCTCTTACAGACGCTGACGTACCAACCTGAAATGTTGTCTGTGCTATCTTAACACCTGGGAGATGAAAAGTTATCGAAAGAATTTGTTTTTATCGCCCGTGGCGTGGCAGCCATTTTGAGTGTCTCGCCATGAAAATACAAATTGCTGTCAATCTTATATACGTGGACTGACCTTCTCCAAACTTTTACATGCTTTTGATAACAGCCGCGCCCTGAAAACACCTTTATGGTAATAATCGGTCATGGTCATAGCTAATGGCAACAGGAAATACAAATGTTCATACTTTCAGGTGTTTCGTCGAGCTGGTTGATCACATCGATATCAAATCAGGTTAAAATAGCCTTAAGACATTAATGATGATATATTGAGAAGCCCGCGCTTTTCTTGTGAAAGGGCGTTGCCAGGGCGATGCAGCAAAGTTTGATATTTCGCCGTGACAAAGGAAGTTGATGTTTAAGGTCCAGAGATGCTCCAAACCTCACAAAACATTGCAAGTAAGATAGGCACAGACTTTCATGAGTTTTTGAGAATGTTAAAGCTGCCAAAAAGGGCAATTTTTTTTTTCATTTTCGGACGACATGCTATAGTATGACATTTTTATCATATTTTAGACGACATGCTGTAGTATGACTTTTTTTTTATCATATTTCAGACGGCATACTATAGTGTGACTTTTTTTTCTCATTTCGGATGACATTTGATTTGTTTTTCATATTTCAGACGTTATACTATAGTATTACTTTTTTTTCATATTTCGGACGTTATACTATAGTATGACTTTTGAGTTTAAGTTCAACTGCAGTCTTTTTGAAAACTTGATTTTGACACTAAAATGCCCACACTGACACACACACTAAGGCCATCAACCATTACTTTGACAGTGCTGGGACAGTCAGATTTGCATCGGTAGCAGAAGGTGGGTCCAAATCCCTTCTCGGGCCTAGGGCTGATTAATGATTAAAGGGGATTAGGAGGTGGGTCAGGACTTGGCTGCGAGTCTCACTCTGATGCTGCTGTGGCTGCCTTCACGCGACCACTCGCCTCCGTTTGGACTAAATTATGAGGATGTCAGCAAGAAAACAAGCTGAAAATGAGAGGAGAGTGATGTTACATGTTCAAGGTGGATGCTGACCAGACGGAGGTGAGTACAGTGGACTTATTGGGATTCATATTTTCAATGTGCAAGTCGTTTCTTAAACTGTATTCTCGAGGACTTTATTCTCGGGAATCTAGGATCACTGAATCAGAAAGGAAGCTGTTTTGTTTTTTTTAAACTAAATGATATGTTGTTAATATTTTCTTATTTCATGTTATACATTATTTAGACCCCGTTGCTTCTGTTTGCATACAGCTGATCTGATGTCAGTGCATTTTGTCTTCACAGTGTTTTACAATCCTAGAAATTGTGCCGTTATGTGAGAATGTCTTTTTCATATTTTCCCCACTGCAGTCTCCCAGAGCACCGACCGTTCAACTATAATGCAGCGTCCACATCATATCAATCATGACTACCAGGCTAAGCTGCTTATGAGAGGACATTCAGAGAACTGTGCAACCAATCCCCCTCCCCGTGTCCCCCCACACCTCCTGGAGGATAACCTGTTCCTCTCCCCTGCTCTACCTGTATCCCCCCCCTAATCCCACCTTGGACTCAGCGGAGAGACAGAGACAATGGCGGTCTTAAGAGTTAAATTCACCAAGACAAAAAGGGACAAGCTGGCCCAGGTGCTGTGGATCCTCAACTGGATCTCAGTGGTGACCGGGGTCATCCTGTTCAGCCTGGGGCTCTTCCTCAAGGTAGAGATCAACAAGCGAGGGGAGCTGATGGCTGAGAGGGACATCCAGTACGTGCCCAACATGCTTATAGCAGTGGGTCTCATTGCCTGCACCATCAACTTCCTGGGTGGGAAGATCTGCTACGACTGCGTGGACACTAACAAGTTTCTGCGCTGGAAGCTGATCATGCTGCCCTACATTGTATGCACCTTCTTCTTCACCTTCTGCGTGCTGGTGGGGGCTCTGATGTGTTACAGCATGCGTGGGGAGCTGGAAGAGTCTCTGAACCTGGGCCTCACCGATGCCATTAGGTTCTACAAGGACACAGACACACCGGGACGCTGCTTCCTGAAGCGCACTGTGGACATGCTGCAGATACAGTTCCAGTGCTGCGGCAACAATGGCTTCAAGGACTGGTTTCAAATCCAGTGGATAAGCAGCCGCTATCTGGACATGTCCCAGAGGGAGGTGGCGGAGTGAGTACAAACTGCAGGATGAGTACACCGTTCATCATTCACTTTTAAGAAAGGGGAATATGACTTTTTGTTTAATCAAATTAATAATAGAGAGCAAAATTCATGCAGCGATATTGAATTTTTTTTTTTTAACAGTGTGATAAATTACAATTTAAAGACAATGTGCCGGTGTTAAAAGAGGCTGTGAGTAGTAAAGAGTCAACAGAGAATCACCACCTAAGTCTGTGGCTCGCCACCTTTAGGAGGATTTATGGTGACTTTCAGGTTATAACTCATCTGTCACTATCCATAAAGATTCAGGGGTTATTGTGTGGTTGACTCCTATTGATTAAATGACTGATAGAAAAAATGAAGCCCCAAATCAGTGACAGGATTGTTGTCCTCTGTGGAAAGAACAAACTAAAAGCCTCATTTGTGACTACTTGGGTGTTAGTTGTTGTTGTTGTTGTGATATAATAATCATTTTTAAAGAGCACCAAATCAATGAAGAAACACTCTGAACTTCTCTCTCTCCGCCCCGTCTAGCCGATTAAGAAGTAACGTGGAGCGGAAGTATCTGATGGATGGAGTTCCCTTCAGCTGCTGCAACATCAACTCGCCGCGGCCCTGCATCCAGCAGCAGATCACCAACAACTCTGCCCACTTCAACTACGAGCACCAGACGGAGGAGCTCAACCTGTGGATGAAAGGGTGTCGCCAGGCGCTGCTGGAGTACTACAACCACATCATGCAGTCCATTGGCCTCACGGTGCTCATCACCTGGCTGTTTGAGGTGAGGAGACACAAGTCGGTCACTACCGAAGCTATTTCTAGTGAAACTAAAGGACTTCTTTTATTTGAGGTTTTATAAAGCTTTTTCACTTGCTGTACTGATCTCTACACTTTCAAAAGTACAGCACACTGCTCTCCTAGATGATGATTTGTGTTCATAGTTGTGTGTGATCCTCTCGCCTCGTTTCAGCTCTCAGTGTTGACGGGGGTTCGTTACCTCCAGACCTCCCTGGAAAATGTGCTGAGACAGGGGGACCCCAACTCTGAATCCGACGGCTGGCTGCTGGAGAACAGCTTCATGGAAACCGCCCGCACCAACCTGAACATCATCAAGACCCTCAGCAAGTGCAACCAGATAGACACGGCCAACAACGGAGACCCCAACATTAACATCCCCTCCAGCTCCAAAGCGCACTACGGGCCAGACAATGTTCCACCGAAGCAACTAACTGAAGCCAGTTGACCCCTCTGACACAAAAGAGACCTCGGTGAGCAGATTCATCCAGACTGCTTAAAATAGATTTACAAAGGTCTGTGTGCGTGTGCAAAAATGAAACATATCGACTATCACACACACACACACACGTATGATCTGTTGAACGACGGGGTACGTCTTCTGCAGATGATGCCTTGTTGACTTTTCACCACAAAATGAATCTTTGCATAAATGCTCAGGCTCTTTCTTTGACATCAAACACCGTTAACACAAGTCATAATAGATGTTTGCATTTTTCTGTACACCTGTACTGTACTGTACCGTTTACAAATGATATCTTGTTGCCTGTCTATCAAGTGGTTTTGCAACAAGTGGCCAAAACAGTTGCGTACATCTGTCAGTTGCAACATTAAAATGAACTTGAAATATAGTTTGAAATATATTAATGTCTGATGAAAACAAACTAGTGATTTGGGTTAGATGTTGAAGTACCCTTTTTTTTTTTGCCTAAATTTAATCCGTTTGAAAATCCAGTTTAGACCAAATAAAACTCGAGTTTGTAAGTTACATTTCACACATAAAGCTGTGTGTTGATTAGGTTCTGCATGTTTTCAATGCAATACTGTCGAACATTTTTGTGGATCCCCGGTGTGCATTTTATCCTCAACTTGCCTAACTGAGTTAGCAAACCATGGGTAGTAAACCACAATAAATACAGCATCTGTGTGCTTTCATATAAGGACATAACTAGAAATGAATAGAAATCAATGTATGACTGATAATTGGTTTTCTGGAACATTCAAGCCATCGACAAATCTCACGTGCCTCAGCAACGCCAACACGGTTCAATCGTCGAATGAAATCACTTTTTGCTGGGATGAGCGAACGAAAGCTTGACAATAAACCTTTTGAAGTATTTTCAAACCTTTTGTCTGTCGTCGTTTTATGAGGACTTCAGACGAGGTCCCTGCAAACTAACCTACTTTGTTTCAGTGATAAAGTCTTTGCTATACTGTCTGAGCTTTCTGCCCTTTCACAGAATATAAAGCTGACGAGTCAAATAAATGCTTCAGCCTTTAAAGAAAACACTTGCATATACTAATACAAACTTGAAGTTGTAATTCTGGGATATTGTTTAATGCAGTTATTAGTGAGAGTCAGTCCTTTAATCTACAGGTTAGCAATGTCGTGTCTTCCTTTTACATTTCTTAATTCTCATCTGGGGCTTTATTGATTTCATATTGGCACTGAAACAGATAGTCTGTAGACTTGCTTGTGTTTTTATTTCCACAGCTTGAAAGTCATGTAGTAACTGTCAAACACAAAAAGGAAGAAAATCTATATTCACACTTTCTTTCCTGAAATAGCCGAGAAATAATTAAATACCTGAAAAAACTTTTTTTTTTTTTCAATAAAAACGTTTCTTTAAGTAGAATAATGCAATATTTCTTGAATTAAATTTAATTAATGTTAAGTGAATGAACAACACATGATAAAAATCGGCCTCACAATGGTCCCCTCCAATATGTTTTAATGATAACAAGCATACAATGAGCATCTGATAATCATTTTGGCTTAAAACGCGTGTTCTATAAAAGGGATTTCATATTTTCATATTGTGTTGGAAATGCTGTTTATCACTGAGAGCATCTATATCAGGAAATCGTGGAGGCAGTTTATTGTATACTTCTCTTCGAAAACTGAATGTTTTAATGCAATTTTGAAAGTAATCTACATACTATATATCTTTTATCCATTATATATCGTTTATGTCTGTATATGAGTAAAGGTGACAGCAGGTTATGGTTCCATCATTCAGACGATCTACTTAATTAAGGGGCAAAAGCAAAAATGTATCGGATCTCTGACCATGCCTAAACATTTCCATGTGAATTTATGATGAATGTTACAGCGTAACTGAACAATTATAACTTAAAAACAAATCAGTCATTTCTAACCAAAAAAAAAAAAAGAACGCAGAAAATTCACAGCATAACTGAGATAAAATCCATAAACTGATGACGGAAGCATGTTCGTGTGTGTCTGATGTTTGTCTTTATTTGAATGAGCCTCTTTGCAAATAACATTACTCCAGGAGAAACTCACTCTCACAGCAGACAATCAAATTGTAACAAGGCGACTTGGGTTTAATCAACATCCATCACGCTCTTATTATTTTCCCTCCTCGTCCTCTCTGGCTGTCCCACCTCTCCGGACCCCAACAGGGGAAGAGTCCTCAGAGGGATTGGACTTCCTTTGATTGGAAAAGGGCTTGATTGCTTGTGTGTGCGTGCGCGTTTAGTGTGTGTGTGTAATGTGTGTGTGGGCATGCCTTGGGAGCACTGGATTCGACTGTACTCTATGGCTGTGCTCTTTATTTTCCGGCCAGCGCAAGCGGAAGCAGCCATCACAACATCTGCCACTCAAAGGCAAACATAACGTTGACCACCTCCAGGCTGCGGGCGATTTCTTCCAGGATGCAGTGCTGCTGCCACAGCTGGTTCAACTTCCTGTAACGCTCGGGGCAAAGGTGCAACGGATTGCCTCTTCTAGAAATCAAAACACAAGACAGTCAAAGTCATTTGACAGTTTGTCCAACCCACAAAACATATGATACGATAAAAAAATATATACCTCATGGACATGGCTATGTAAACCTCAACCTCCTGAATTCATTCACTACTGGATGTCATCAAAGTGAAAAACTTCCAAATAGAGGTCATGCAACAGGGAACAGAGGGAGTATATTTTCTGTGCAATACTCTGCATCAAACTTTAACTTAAATACAGTTATGAATTTCAGATCTGCAATTAAGTCGAACCTGCAGTGTGGGACTTTTATTTCTCCAATTTACAAGTCTTGTTTACATGAGATTACATCACAGGTTCCACCATAACCTATTTCGTCACTACTGATTGCAGCTGAAAAACGGAGGATAAATAGTGAATAAATGCAATAAAACATGTCCCAACTCCCGTATCAGTCTGAAAGAACTGAATGATTGAGTTATTATATTCATATCCATCAGAATCGGGCTAAATGTATCACCAGCCACCAGATTTAAAATCTCTGTATACTGCAGAATACAGAGAGATCTGGCAGTGATCGATTTTAATCAGCAATGGGTAATTTTGTTTGGCAAGGAGGAGGAATGTAACAAATTTTAATCTATATGTAAAAGTTACACACGATAGCTGTAATGTATTTCTACCCCATTTTGGACAAAATGAACAGCAGTGGCAACTGTTTCATCTGTTATTCTCTTCATCTCCAGGTGATCCGACATCGCCGGAGCCACTTTCACCTGTTCGAGGCAACATATTTTCCATAGGTGACATGTGAGCACGTGTAGGAATGATCTGACGAAGACAAAGAGCTGACCCCTCCTACAGGTACAGTATGTGTTGAGGAACAAACCAGTTCTCTCATATGCCTCACATCTTTAAAAAAAAAAAAAAAAAAAATGACAGAAGAAATATTATAATTGAGCTCTGGGAAAAGAACAGAGTCTTACCCAAGATGAGGATCAGTCTCCCCGTAATCATCCAGGTAAGGAGCTGGGTACGTGCTTCCTCGAGTCTTACTGGCCATCAGTACGATTTCACACTCTCTTATCCTGTTAACATTAAATCAAATTTCATTCACCTTACAGCACAATTCACTGCAGAAAGAAGAAAATCCCCCCAAAATAAACAGAGAACTAATTATTATAGTTGAAAACTAATTCTTCCGATGGGCAGAGCAGCTGACGAACCTGAGGAACATGCCCACTCCAGCACCACAGGTAGCAGCGTGGGCGGTGCAAGCTCCCACATCTTCTCCATCCAGCTGGCTGAGACAGCAGGAGCTCTGAGAGCACAGCATCGCCCCACAAAACAGGCACAGAGTCGGATGCTTCCTCTCATCATCTGTGGATTTTGGACACCTTGGGACAAGATACAGACAGATCAGAAGGGTTTCATATCCACCGCCCACTGAAAGGACTTTTATTCACCACTTACTGAAAATGGCTGGCTTGATTGAGGAGAGCACTGTAATCCTCAGGAAGATCAATCAAACGATTCCTTCTCCTCGGGTATCTGTGGGAAGAGTGGGTTGATTGGTCAACTGTTGGGAGATGTGTTATTAAAAATCTAAATGAAATGTCAAATAATATCAGAGCAAAAGCAAACCTGACTGTCTGGGTTTTGCCTTTCAGGGCTTTGGTTACAGCTGGGCTCCCACACCACCTGAGGAAGAAGAAGAAAAAAAACATTTACAGTCCCAAAACTGCTCATCTCTCCAGTGAATACCGAAAGATGCATCCATGTTTCCACCCACCTCTGAAGCAGCAGGGTAACAGTGTCTCTGTGCTCCTGGAAGAGCTGGAACACGTTGGAGGGGAGAGCCAAGTAACTGCATAGTGCCTCAATCTGTCCTTGAGAGGTAACTGCAACACACGTAACATATCAGCTTCAACACAGACTGTGTTGTGAAAATGATATGATACTTGTTTGCTATTGTTGAACCTACCAGAAGTCGTACAAAGCTCCTCTGGAGGATGAACACCTGTAAGGCAATTGAAAAAGAGTGCAGCACAGCGCAGGAAAGGTTCGATTCCTGTCTTCACTCTTTCTACCACAGAGCAGCCGGACACATCTGGGATCAGCCTGAAAAGCGAACCACAAAACAATCTGTCAGACAAGCTGAGGATTAGTCTTGTATAACTGAATACACTACTGAGCGTTTCCAATGATAAATGTTGTTTGATGTTTGTGCCAAATCTGAAGAAAATCTCTCCAAGTGTTCCCGTTCAGACCTCCAAAAACCGTAATGCACCCCTTAAGAGTTTACCGCTGTCCTCATGAAGGATAACGCAAATTAAAGCTTCTACCAATTTAATTGATCATTTCACTCAAAGATATCATCCTTGATTTTTTTTTTTTTTTTTTTTTTTTTGCCATATACAGAAAAAGACAAAGAGCTCATTTTGCTTGTGCTTTGGTATATAAATAATAGGACGATACCTTCCAGTGTGTTGTGACACTGTAGTGTACAACTCTGCTGCTGCTCTCGCCTCCTCCGTCTCCTCTCCGCCCCCCACAGCAGGGAAATCTGCACAGAAACAAAACCAACAGTTAATCCTCATTATTATGATTCTAGCTTCCTGAGCTCCATCAGTAAATGGCAGATATGAGCAGCACTCCCATCTCAGATTATACAGTGGAGCTTTTTGCCGTTTGTACCTGTAGAAGACAAGAGGACCTGCAGGATGTGAGCCATGGTGACCAGATGTAAGATGTGCAGGTGGTTGTAGGCAGAGCTGACAGCTGAGGGCTGCAGGTTTACGGCTTCCTCCTGATACAGTGAGGGTATGGACAACACCAACCCCACCTGACAAAACATACATGCAATAAATACACCATCATAAAGTCTTCAAATACAAACTTTATCAATTTATCCAAGTAAAGGCTTTAAATTAGGAGGGTATTTTTTTTTTCCTCACTTAAAATTAGATAAAAATTCCTGTTTAATCATTATTAGTCAGGAGAGCATGAATGCATAGATCTCTTTAATAATACTAACATGTATCTATGACAATTCAACATTTACTATCAATTCACGTTAGGGTATTAGAATAAAGAATTTGTTGAGAGATGAAGACAAGAAGAGCAGAAGACCTACCAGATGATGGAAGAAGTCCACCTCCAGAAGAGAAGGTGTGTTCTTTCTGCTCATGACGGGTAACAAGACTGAGGAGAGACATCAGAGGTTTGTCAACCAGGAAAACAACACACTCATAAGACTGAGCAGTATGTGAATAAATATGATGAACTCTGAGGATGGACCACATACCCCCCAACATGTCTGCGAAGTGTCTCTGGATGATGGCCTGAGAGCTCTTCAGTCTCTGTGATGCTGAAAACTGAACAATGGCCTTCAGACCTGCAAGCTAAAACACACAAGCATTTCACAAACATGATATCCAACAAAAGAAACAACCTAACCTACATGCATTATACCAGTTGTTTAGGTATCCAACCTGTCTGTTTTGTAAGGACCCAAATAGTGGCTTGCCCTCTTCCTGCAATATGTTTTCTGTGAAAATATGCAATCATATTTTTAAGAATACATGAATACATGAAAAGGTAAAGAGTGACACGAGCCAAGTCTTCCTGTACCTATGGCCTGGATAGTAAAGGCACATGTGTTCCAGGCCATGAGGGGCACGCGGGGACACGACTCGTTGGGGGCCGTCTTCAGCCCCACCCTGTGGACCGTTGTGGCGCAGACAACCAGCATCTCTGCGATGCTGTCCGAGAACTTTCTCCTAAAATCAACCGAGAGCAGAGAATTCAGATCGGTGCTCTGTGGAAAAGAAAGATACTTGAGGAAGGAGCTGAGAGTTTCACTCACGGCTCTTGTACTCCGTAGCTCAGGATGGATCTGAAGTCTGGCTGGCCTTCTCCACACAGCCCTGTGGTAACTGTACTGCTACTGCCTTCTGTGTTGCAATCTGCAAGAGACATTATCATCAGTTATGTCGTGGCATTTGATTCTTACCCGAGTATCACACGTTAATCAAAACAACAACTCTGATGAATAAGTAGGAACTAAAGGAGAAGAAATTACTTACACAAACAGAAAGTTAGAGAGCTGCAGCTAAAGGCACTTATTGGTGTATATTATATTTTCCATGTGCCTGCAGAGACTAGGATGTGAAAAACATGATATGATAGTATGGAAATTGAAGCACCTTCTTCTATTACTTTACAGTAAGCGTACTCCATCTTCGACCCACTTCTACCAAAGACCTGCTGCGAGACTATTTGAAACTTAAAAATATTTGCAAACTGTCAGTCTGCCACGTTCAGAAATCTGCCAGTTCAGACAGTCTAACATCTCCACAGCAGCGACTCTCCATCTCAACGGCCGGCACTTCAGACTTTTTTTTTTTAAAGCTGGTTATATTTTTTAACAGCTTATGCAAATATATGCCGTGAACTTGAGACAGCAGATCTTCCCTCGTCAGTTTCTCACTTTTTCCATCACAACACCCGAGCAGCTCCGTCATTTAGAGGAGATGGTTTCTCCATTGATAAACTGTTGTGCTGTAACATTGTCGAACTGCCCACTTGCAATTTGACAAGCTGAGAAACAGGCACCAACATCAGCTGGCTTACGTCGAACTGAGAAGATCCAATTCACGCTGCTTCGATTTTTCCAACACTGGACTAAACTAAACGACAGCAACATGAAACAACAGCAGTATTGAGGTCACATTAAAAACAGTATTCACATGCGAGTCTGCCAGGTTACATGATGTTCTACGTAAAAATTATTGCTATTTCATGTATTTCTTTACCATTGATGGATCAGATTTACACAAGCGACACAGTATGAATGTAGTACAGTGAGAAGTACAGCGACTGAAGCTTAAACCTTCAACACACGTAACCAGTCCATCATAAAGCAATGCCTTTTCCTCTGTCACTTCTGTTCATCCATCCAAAAAGGTGCAATAATTGTGTGCTCTGTCTTCTTACCATTATCCTGAGTGACTGACTTGAGTCCTTTAATCCTGGCTGAGAGGATCTGGATCCAACGAGGCAGCGTCAGATGCTGTCCAATTATCTCTGCGTTTTCACTGCACACAGGAGACAAACATTCAAATCACTTCTTTACATTTGTACATCTAACTGAACACTCTGAAGTGGACTGGGACTTACTAGTTAAATGTTAGTGGCTCTAACGGGATGAGAGGGACCACTGTGTTGCACAGAGACTTGCACAAGGGACATAAGTATTCTCCATTTTCCAGGTCGATGATCAGTTCAGCATGGAGCCGGTTCCTCGTCGTATTTTGGACTGCTTCAAAATACCTGGGGGAAGAAGAAAAAAGACAGAAAATGATACAGAAAAGGTCAATTATGCCTTCTAGTAGATCACATACAGTTGATAAAAGTACTGTCAGATTGAAGATTCAATTTAATTGGCAAAAATGTTGTTCTTCTAGTGACTCACTCCTGCCAACATGTGGCATGCATGACGTGTCCACAGCTCCCAGTGTGGGTCCCCACAGCCAGTTCAGGAGGAATGAAGAGTGGGTACAATGCCCCAGGCCCTTTAAGTGATGAATACACAACAAAAACATACGAGTCAGATGTTTGGAACTGGGATTCTCCATGAAATGATACGATCAGTGAATGCAGACTGACCATCTGCTCTGTTGGTCGGGATCTTTCCTCTGCACTGTGTCAGCACTGTGGACCTCTGGACACACGCAGTCAGGACCATGGCCGGAGCCTGAGCCGCCACTTCCTGCTCCTCCTGGCAAAGAATGCAGGTCAGCACCTCCCTCTCAGTTGGGGTGCAGCCTCGTTGGGGCCCAATGGCTACATACAGCTCCCTCTGCTCCATGGCACAGCTGGAGAAACAAACCAAGTACAGTAAATAGAAATCATTTGGGGTCAATCTTCACCTCAAGTCTTCATTCAGAACATCCAGGGCAGTTTCGAATGGCTCTGCTCACCTCTCAGTAGATGTCACAGGTTCTCCCTGCGTTCCGCTCTCAGGCATGTTGTCATACAGCATCTTGTTTGATTCAATGAAGTTCTTCTGCATCGCTGACATCTGGGCCATGATCTTCTGTCTGTGGAGTTTTGCTGCCTCCGCCTTCCGTTTCCGCTCCGCTTTTTCTTTGTCCTGAGCACTCTGGATCAACCGAACAAAAGTAAAGATGGTAAAGGGGCCAACTCTCAAATAAATATTACTCGTTTTTAGTAGTCAGGCAGGCAGGGACATCACATTGCAGTGTTAAACCCGAATACCTTCCTTTTTTTGTTTTTTGTTTACGATTTATTATTGGTTTTGTTTTACCTCTTCTGGTCTGCTTGTTTCCATGCTCATGGATACTGTTGGACTGGACTTCTCTCTAAGGCACTTGACAATCTCAAACATCTAGAAGAAACACATTTAATATAAGAATAAGATATCAATCCTGAGAGATGGTACTGAGTGTTTCATCATATGTGAAACTATCTGTAATGATAATTGATTAACTGAATACGTACCTGTAGGATCCATATGATCATGTCCTTTTGAGCTTCAAGGGAAGGCAAAGCTTTAATATTGGACAACAACAGGAACACCGACTTGCCTTGTTCTGAACCGACTACTGAAAAAGAAGAACAGATATTTAGGCCCCCAAAAATGTGTCACACAAGCTATTAGGTTTGAGAACTATGATAAATAGTCAGTGTTGAATGAAAAAAAAAACTGGTTTTCACTCACCACGGGCCTTCAGGCTGAAATCAAAGGTCACTTCCTCCACAGTGCTGTCCTCAAGCTGTGTTTTCTCTTCCAGCAATGCCTGACCAATCAGGTGCAGGGCCTGTGCAATGAAGGTGTGAATTGTGTTACCACACTTAAATAGAGTAAGAAATGGTCATTCCGAGCAGCGTAGATCTTGTACAGAAAGAGATAAATGTAATGCTTACCCTCTGAATCATGGCTTCTGTCCAGTAACTTGGCCGATCCTCTGCAGCTCTCTGCAGGACGTGTCTCAGCATGTGGATGATAATGTCGCAGCAGAGGAGACGCACAATACTGGAGAAAGCTGGGCAAAACGGTGGAGGCACCGGAGGACGCAGAGCTGAGCACAGACACAAACAGGGGCAATGTTAGCAGAGCTGATTCATTAGCAACCGGTCTACAGGAAACGATGACATCTTCTAGTTCTACAGCCGCTTGTGATACGGTGTCGTGTCCGTTACCTTTATCGTTGCCCTCCTGAGCTCGCCTTTTCTTTTGAGACTCTTCTGCCTGTTACAAGAGAAAAATAAGCAATTAACCGAGGAATATTCAACAGAAAGTGTCCATTTAACTGAAGACACTGCGCTACCTTGCTGTGCTGTGATCTTGAGTAATGGTAGAAGAAAGGGTTGAATTCTTTTTGAAGCTCTTTTTTTACTTCATATAACCCATGTCCCGACACTCCTGGTTTTCTAAAAACAGAAACAGAACAAAACAGATTAAACTCTTTTGAAAATTCTTTGTCAAGGCAAAACTCATAAGCTCGGTCTTTACATACTTGAAGGTAGCAACTTTGGTGATGACGGTCTCCAGGCCTGTTTCATGGCTCTCCTACAAAGAAAACATTTGAACATGTTTGTAACAGTTTGTGACTACTGAAAGCCGAACAAAAAAAAATAATTGTGTAAGTTAGAAATGTGGCATCCTGAAGCTTACGTTCTCTGGCAGGCCTTTGACCAGGCTGCTGTGAGCCATGGGCTCGATGCACAGCAGGTGGATAACCTCCCTCATTGTGATGTCCTCTTTGCTCACCTGACTGACCCCAGGGATGTAGCGCTCACCTAGAACACAACACTGGTCAGATACTACAGTATCATTCATGTTCAATGAAGTAGTAAAGTTAGTGAGTAGAATGTGATACTATACCGACGATGATGATCAGCAGGTACAGCATCTCTTCTGTCAGTCGGTTCCACTGGACCAACTCATCCTGTGAATTTAGTTATAATATAGAATAATAAGTTCAATGTTTTGATGGCACCACAACTTTGCTCCTGAATGATCACTCAGGTGTTACTTACCTGGTCTTTGCTTGAACAATTGCCATTAAAATATTCAAAAAGCTCAAATCTCAACAAGATCAGCATGAGGAAGTGGTTGGGGTCCATTTTGGAAGCAGCTATCTGTAAAGAACAGGAAGAGGGTCATACAACATCACCACACTGTTTACATGAAAAGATAAATATTTGGCGATGAGAGAAATGCCGACCTGAAGCATGAGAATATCTTTATCATACATCTCGTCTCTGCATTTTACATCCTGATAGTAGTAGACCTGATCATGAGAAACAACAATTAATTTAGTATTTGTAGGAGAGAGGAGAGATAACAGAACATAGAAACAATGCTTTGTACATCCAAATGAACATGGTGTACCTGGCTGACCAATGACAGCCCATTTCTCCGCCACATTTCGGCTGAGACCTGTGCGGCCAGAACAACACAGCGCAGAGGAAGCTCTGCCAGCTGGGTGAAGTCGTAGCATTCCTGCAATAGACAGAAAGAATCCTCTTTAATGCCGGCAGTGGAGGTAGATTCTTTATTGAGCAAGTACAACACAGCACAGAAGACACATCACGAGGGATTAAAAAAATTACAATGAACGTGTTTTCTTATGTCACTTACAGGATTGTCCAGATGTTCAACTGTCCCCGTTCCGCACAGGAGTACATACAGGCCTGCGGATCACAATGTGCAGAGTTGTAAGTTCATAGCATACAAAAACAAACAATAATAAATCAATGCAAGACTTAAATATTAATTGTCCTACCAGCCAACAGCCTAGAAATGGGCAGATGTATGCTGACAGGCTCCTGAGACACTTTATATGGACGAACATGGAGGATGTGTTTGCACATATAGTAGTCGGTAGCCTCCCTGTGGAAGGGCTGGTTATTGCACTGCATCAGGAATGAGTGGCACTCCTTAAATGCAAGCAGCAAGATCTCTGCCTGAAAGGGGAATACATAAGCAAGAACTGAGTACAGCAAAAGTAAATTAACAGTCTGGGCATCTTCTAGTCTCATGTACGCAGGTTTAATATGTTCCAGCGCTGCAGTTTTTAATTTGAAGTTTTTATGTTTATGTGGCCTGCCAACATTTATGCTGCACTGTGGAGTAAAAACTCACCTGAATATGCACATAAATGCGTATGTAAACTAAGTTATAATTTTTTGTTTGAATTAAGTCAATTGACAATAAACATAAATGCATTTATTTATGTGTGCACTTTAACACTCAAAAGGTTTGAGCTGCTCGGACAAAATTAGACCCACGAGACACACGAGAGAGATTTAGGATATAAAACTACAATGTGTGGGCAAATTGTATGGCCACTCACATCAGAGGTACACCAGTCCTGAAACATAGCAAGGATGTGGCGGAGCTGGATTTGGAGTGTGAAGCCAGCTTCCCATTCTGGCTCCACCGCTATGTGCTGACCAAGCTGGCGTTTCACCTCCTCCATACCCTGATAAAGAAGGAAAAAGAAGGTCAGGATTCATTAAATATCTGGTTTGTCTCGTTACTAATACCGAATACTTGGTGGAATACAACTGCTATTTCATGCTACATAAGAATGAATCGGGGTTGGATCATTTGTACCTGCATGCATTTGAGAAGACCGAGAAAGACTTTGAATCCCGCAAGGAACTGCCCCCGCAGCTCCTCGGTCCACATCGAGGGTTTACTGATGAGAATATACCTGAGAGGCACAAGTGAGTTTCATCTTAGATACAGACCAAAAATAACTAGGAACAAGAATTAGGAAAATCCTGGCGAAGCACAGAGTTAAAACTGTTGCTTCTTTGACTCACCTGAGGTCATGGAAGATGACCTGGATTCGTGAGAACTTGTCTGAGTTGTAGCCAAGGAAGAAGAAACGATTGTTGTCATGCAGATGTTCGCACAGCAGTTCCATGACCGTATCAACTATCACTTTAATGACGTTGCCCTCTTCGATCAGCTGTCTGGCCTAGGGGAGGAACAGGAACGTAAGGACAGGCTTGGTTGATCAGTTTAGGCCAGTCAGAGCCTACACCTTAACCCAACAGAGATACTGTGGAATAGCCTCAATAGAGCTGTTTACATCACCGGATATCCTAAGAATATGGCTTAGTTGAAGCAGTTCTATGAGAAAGAATGGTTCAAAATTCCTCCTGGATGTTGGGCAGATCTGATCTGTAGCTAGTGGAAACACTTGTCTGAGGTTATTGCTGCCAAATGAGGTTTGACCAGTTACTAAAGTCTAAGCTTGACTTACTTTTTCGACCCGCAATACGATTGTTTGATAGGTGTGTTCAAAAAAGACCCCACAGATTATAATTGTGAGTGTGTTATTGGTATATGCACATCATATCTTTCTATACTTGTGAATTACATCAGATCAGATCATATTTTAGGACCAGATCATACGGAAAACCAAGTACATTCCAATGACATTTATGTTACTGCAGGAAACAACAACACTCACCAGTGTGGGAACAGTGAAGATCTGAACAGACAGAGCGGTGATGGATATACTCCTCTCATGGTCATCATTGATGAAGTCCTTCTGCAGCTGCTTGTAGTGCTGAAAAGAGAAAGATGGGGAATATATTAAGTAAGTGGAAAAACTACTGAAATATGTTAAATATTCCATTTTTGTTTACCTTTGTAAACTCAATGGCAAAAAGCCTCTTGAATTCTGTCTCCATCAGCATGCTGCAGAAAATCAGCTCGTGTACTATCTTGCGAGCTCCTTGAGGAAATAAGGAAAGAGGTTTTCTTCATGTTAGTGTCATGAGGAATTGAAATAAAGTTAAGCTGCTATGCATTCAAAAAATGTAGTTTTTTTAAATCAACCTTCACCTTTGTACATCCTGGCATCGTGCAGCATGAGTCTGCTGATGAGGCAAGTCTGATCTCTGTCCGAGTTTGGTTCTAGTGCCACCTGGCAGAAGGCCTGCCTGAAGCCCACTGCAGAAAACACATACGTTACCAGTCATGCAGCTGTGCGTGTATGAAGGTGTAGATACGTCACAGGTGCAGAATTATTTAATAAAGCTATTAAGTTTGTGTGATGCAGGTCTGATGCCAAAGACGGGAGCACCTGAGTAACCAATAATCTTCTGGAACCAGGAGCCGAGACGCAGCGCAAAAGTTTGATGAGCCATTACTGCTGCATGAAGGATCTCCACACGCAGCGGCTGCAGGGAAATGTGCTCCGAGTTGGACTGCAGAAAGAGTTGGAGCTCACTTTCAAACACCAAACTCAACAACATGAATTCCTTCTAAATTTTGAAATGAACTTCTAAATAGGAATAAGTCAGTGGATGGTGGTTACCCTGATGAGATCTCTTGCTTGCTGGCAGGAACGAAGGATTCCTCTCTTTACTGCGCGCCGACCCTGTGCAAAAGTTGTTGAGTTACATGAAGAGATAATCTGCTGCTGATGTGGTGAGTTTAATTATGGAAACCTATTAAAATAAGCACCTTTTTTTGTAATTTAAGAGGAAAAGTCAAACGAAAAGTTACCTCCTTGTCAATAAGTGCTGTGTGCGTCTGTGCTTCAGCCTGATCACAATTAACAGAGCGCTGCAGGGTGTAGATCACATGGTCGTACGAGTGGTGCTCATCATTGTACAGCACACAGTAGTGTGCATTTTCTTTAGTCCTGCATGGATAAAAAAAAAAAAAAAAGTTAAGATGAGTGCTCTGCGTATGGATTATCATTGGATGTAATCTGATCTGACAGGTCATACCGAGGCTGGAGTTCATCTGGCAGCTCCAAGTTTTCCTCCCACACCAGAAAATCAGTGACGTACTGCAGCAGCACCCGGAACAGCTTCTCGGCACGTTCATATAAGTCCGGCTCGAGCACACACTCATCCTGCACACAATGACAGAAGAACACAGAGGCCACACGTTTGTCTCACACATTTCAAACTCTCCAGTCATTTTGATATTTGAACTCAAGTTAATAAATGAAAATACCAGATCATTACAAGTGAATACAATTACAGTGAAGCAACTTTCCAGGATGAGGACAAAAAAAAAAAAAAAAAAATCTTAAAGACAAATATGCAACTTCCCAGAAACAGAGGCTACACTGACATGGTCAAAATTTGTTGTAATAATATTTACCAAGTCCCTACTTCCTGTATCACAGGCAGTATATAATGTGATGGGGAGCTAGTCTAAATATTGTTCTTAATAAGTCTTAAAACAAAACAGGCAGCGGGCTTAAAAGCTTTAATATCAAATGGCCTGAGAGCAAACATTCCACATCACAGCACAGCATTTCATACAAATGTCTGACATTTAACACACAAACCAAACCAAACATCCAGTGAGGCTGCGCATTTACACCGATCTCAACGTCACACCACTGTGAGAGAACACGCACTGCAATCTAAGAAAATCCAAACAACAAGAGGTCCGAAACAGAAAGACGTGGCCGTCATGTTCGGCGCGGACATGCCGTTTCAGTCATGTGATGGGTGAGTGCTTGATGAGCAGATTCCCATGTAGAAAACACAAGCACAAGCACCTGCTGTTTATGGAAAAAGGCACAGAGCTGTCGGGCTCTACGTCTGCTCAAAGCTCCCCCCGAGGACGATCTTATCAGAGGTGAGCTCCAACGCAGTGGTCAGTGATGAAAGACCTGACAAACGACTGCAAACCAGCCGGCGTTAAGAGGAGAAGGTGAAAACTGAATACACCCCTGCAACTCATCAGCAGGATGTCATGATGCTCTACATTGTTCATTTTCATTTTTCTGTTTTGCTTCCAATGATTCAGTTTAAAAAAAAAAAAAATCTTTATCTATCTTACACTGGCCCTTTATTCAGCCCCTCACGTCATCCTCTTTCTGAAACAAGCCATTTTAGCTCTAATTTCTTTAAGGGCCCCCCCCCCCTTGAGGCCCAATCTCTTTTAATTGGTCAACTTCCAGAAAACCTGCTGAGCAGCAGCCCCCAGTGACCACCGTTGCCTCATCCTCTTGTTGGTTTAGGGGTACCAAAATGAATCTGGAAGTATAGCAACTAACATAATATTTCATTGTTGATAGGAGATGGCAACTTCTCAAAACCCTTTTGTGCAAGTTTAAGCCGGAATCCGATCCGGAGTGAGACAGTGGACAACAGCAGCAACAAAGATTACAGCAGAACTTCTCTGTTTGGTAAATATTACACTCATTACCTGTTTATTGTTTGACATAATAAGTGGAATTAGTCTTTCAATCACTTTTTTTTTCTAAATATGTTAACAGGTGTATATGTGGGAAATCCACTAATGTAGCAGGTCAAAAAGTTATTCTGCTGTCACCTAACGACTGTAAGTCTGTTAGTCTCTCCCAGCACCATCACTCTGTACTTTTATGGCATGCTGTGGCCGAAGCAGATGAACATAAAGAAATTCATCAACTTGTCACAGGAATTATTTTTATATACATCATTATTTGGAACTTTGGCAAAGTTCAATATGAACATGTGACAAATGTGATAATGAAAATATGGAAACGCGTTATAGGTCCTTTTTAGGAAAATGAAGGAATCCTGCTCTCAACCAGTCTCACCCACAAATGTTTTCCACCAGTTTCCTTTCACTTAGTTAGATTGATGATCTCTTTAACCTAGACTCCAGTAGATTTTCTCAGTTAGTGCAGGTCAACAAAGTGATTCTCTTTCTTATTTCCGGAGCTGAAGCTGCAGCCAACGCAGCAGCATCCAGGACTAAGATGGGAAAATAAGCATTCTAGGGTTCACTGACAAAGAATGGGACAAGTACGCCCCTCCCACATCCCTCTTTCCGCTCTGTTACATAACTCACCGTTACCATGGCAGTTACTGCCCCTGGGTCGTGTTTGGAGCAACAAGGGCCAATCTTCCAGGCCTCTATGTCTCCACAATCACAGAACCCCCCGCCTGATGACGTATGCATCTGGGAAAAAAATTCACACACTGTGAGTCACTGCGGGCGAGTGATGAAATACACACAATAGCAATTAAGTTGGACATATCCTTTAGCTGTGGGAAAGTATTACTGCCAAACACAGGTCCCAACATGAAAGCAAATATAAAGTCAGACAATAATTAGTACAAGCATATTGTGCAGATAGGAATCACTGGGACTTGTGATTTGACAAGGACAAGGCAGGGATGATGCTTTTGTAAAGATGTCCAATCACAGAGCAAAAATCCAACAATGGGTGGTTTTCTATTATTCCCATTTATCCAAAAGAGTGTGTGTGGGGGGGGGGTACCCTGACTGACAAAATAAAGCATGATGGGATTCATTAAAAATGTAAACATTTACACTGACACCAACCTTGTAACGATGGCTTTTGTGCACACTATCCTGGAAGCAGTCCATGCACAGGACACAAGTGGGATCTATTGCACAATCCCTGCAAACAGATATAAAGTGGTTTTGTTCTTTATTTCATTGAGTAAATGCTAACAAAAGTCTGAAACTGAACACATGCCACTGTGGGTACAAACAGAACAGCGTGCCCAGCTGTCCTGCTTTAAACTAACTCTTTTACTTCAATGTAAACATCTTTGGGAGACAACAGCAATCACACATCTGTCTCATTATTTATCACATTTTGCCTGAAAAATGTAAATTTTAAAGAGAACCTTGAATATATTTATTGAATTCCTTCAGTCATTCTCATTATTGTTACATTAAACTGAGTTGTACGAATTATTATCCATCTGTTCATTTATCTATCTAATTATGCAACGACATACCAATCATTTCTTAAATGGGGGACATGTTGAAATAAAACTTGGCATAAAAATAATGAGAGAAACTATTGCAAAAAATTTACACATCGACATAGGTGACACATTATTTCGCATCATTTAGAGCCATTCACAGACTGCACCATACTGAAACCTGAGACACTACTCATCAACTATTCATTCTTAACACTTAGCCTAAATACTGCGGTGTTGTAGTGTAATTAGAACACTGCAGGAGTAAAACCTATTGAGGCCACTGTACAATTTTATTTTTATACCTGCATATTTCATGCCTGAATTGAAGTAACAACCAAAACAATAGTTTCTGATGATTTCATGTTGCTGGAGATCTTGGCATTTATCACCTAGAAGTCAAAATAACCAGAAATGGGCACCAAAAAATGGTATATTTCACCGCAGCTCCCGAAGATGGTGCTGTGATAACTTATATATGTCAGAAGATCAGGGGGATGATCCAGACCTGCAGGAGTAGACGGTCTCTCCCTCTTTGAACACACGCCCGCAGAGCTGGGAGGAATTGCCGCCCTGATTGAGCTTCTCCAGACCCTCCTGAGGATCCTCTCCAAACAGGAAGCACTCCAGAGGGTGAAGGAGACGTCTCTGCATGAGCTCCTCTTCTTCCTGAGGGCTGGACTCCTTCTTCAGGCAGAAGATCTGCGGCACCTGCTCCTTCAGGTAGCGGAGCAGCTCCGCTCTGCTGTCTGCGGCCTCCTGCCATTCCTGCGGGAGGAGGTGGGGACAGAGAAGAGCACGATTGACCTGTTTGACCTGTCCTGTCTCCCCCTGCTGATATTGAAATATACTGCGAAGTGGTTGAAGTTAAAAAAAAAAAAGTTCAGGGTTTTTTTGGGGGCAACGAGGACAGAGAGATTTACATTTATCAGTCCTGTGAGCAAAAAAAAAAAAATAACATTTGCCTATCGGGGGGGGGGGGGGGTGAAAGGAAATAAAAGTAAACATATTAAGCAAACAAAAAAATGTAAACAAACATTGTAAACAAAAAAAATTTGATAGGCTGCAATCAATTTGTAGAACCAGTGGACCGAGGAAAAAGGTCTCCTCTGATCACAAAACAAATGTAAACATTTGACTGTAATCACAGCTGTGTGTGAATTTCGGTATTCACACAATAACATATAGAATAATAATTTTTTTTAAAAAAGAGTAAAAAAAAAAAAGTCCCGGAGTCTCCGGAGGGACATTTTAACATTTGACGCTAGCTGGGTGAGCTAGCACGGCTAGCTCCGTCTGCTGGTCTTGGTGCGGTCTGATTGTCCCGTCAAAACCGCGATTTGCGAAGGAACTGTCACGTTACGCTTCGGTGTTTTGACCCCGAGTCTCGGTAGCCGCTGTCAGTCCGATTAGCTATCTCAAAAAAAAACATACCTTACTGAGCTCCAGTCCGTCAAGGGATTTCTCACTCGCCGCCATATTCCATTTGCCGTAAAGGAGGAGATGTCGCTAGGAGACTGTTTTCCGTTGGGAGAGACGTGATGACGTCACGGATTCGGCTTTTTTTTTTTTTTTTTTCCCACCCCCCCGAGCCGGTAGGGGGCGCTGCGACAACCGGTCGCCCCCTCTTTTCTCTTTGGCGGAGCGACGCAAAGCAAGGGGTCAGAGGTCAGAGTTGAGTGTTTGACAGAAAGCTGACTATGGATTCCATATTTCACGAGAAAGTAGGTTTGAAACGTTTAACTTAAATTATTTTTATTTTTTTTGAGCTCCCGAGTAATTGCCGGTGTTCGTTTGAAAAGCCCGCGGACTTTAACGGCGGCGATTTGTTTGTCCGCATCACGTAGCCGGTGCTGAGAGGTTTGTGGTGGTGTTTGGCAGTATTGTTGTCCAGACAGCTAAAAAAAAAAAAATCACTTTGCTCATCAGAAATTAGGAATTAGGAGGGAAGTTTCTTTTCATCTTCCAGCATCATCACAGAAAGCTTTTTTTTTTTTTTAACATGATTTGGTGATCATGGTAGTAAACGAACTACATTAACATCGCGGTGGAATAATAAGACTAGTTGTGCACGCAGCTTTAACATCAAATCAAACGGGGTTTTATTTTTTTTTTTTAATATAAATGCTGATATTATCTCCACAACTAAGCTGTCCCGTCAAATAGAAATCTAATCTAATAACAACACTTTATTTGCAGCAAGAGGGCTCCCTCTGCGCGCAGCACTGCCTCAACAACCTTCTGCAGGGGGAGTATTTCACTCCCGTGGATCTGTCTTCAATCGCTCACCAGCTGGATGAAGAGGAGAGGATGAGGATGGCGGAGGGAGGGATGGCCAGCGAGGAGTACAGGACCTTCTTACAGGTGAGTCTGGATAGAAGTCAAATGTCATGTGCAGCAGTGTGGGTTTTTTTGGATTAATAGTTTGTATTGTTGTTGTTGTTGTTGTTGTTTTTTATTATTCTGTGAATGTGTTCCTAGCAACCATCTGGGAACATGGATGACAGTGGCTTCTTTTCCATACAAGTGAGTTTCAAGAAATCCACTTTTTTTTTATGGTCACTGTATAGCAAAGTAAGGAAGTAAATTTTCTTTTCTGTCATCTAATGTTTGTAGGTAATCAGCAATGCTCTGCGGGTGTGGGGCTTGGAGTTAATCCTTTTCAACAGCCGGGAGTACCAGAGCCTGATGATAAATCCAATGTAAAGAAGTTCCTTTGTCACTTACCTTTACAGCTCATCTATATTCACATTTACGCTTGAAGTTGATTGTGACTTTCTTGTTTCAGAAATGAGAAGGCATTCATTTGCAACTACAAGGAGCACTGGTTCACTATTCGCAAACTTGGACAACAGGTATGAGATGCTTGTTTTTTTTTTTTTTTATTAACTATATCAATGCAGCTCAGTTTACTAAAGACACTCTGTTTTTATTGCAGTGGTTTAACCTGAATTCACTGTTGACTGGACCAGAACTGATCTCAGACACCTATCTAGCCCTATTTCTTGCACAGTTACAACAAGAAGGTATTTTAAAATTGACTTTCAGATATCAGTATGTTTAGATGCTGCGCTGCAGAAAAGATGCTAAACGTAGTATTTGTGCAGGCTATTCCATATTTGTGATCCGTGGAAACCTGCCCGAGTGCGAAGCAGAGCAGATTCTTGGGATCATGAGGGTCCAGCAGCAGCAGCGGCCCAAGCTGATTGGAGAGGATGAGGCTCAGACAAGTGCAGGGTGTGTACAGTGTGTGCAGCCTGTCCAATACAGAAAGGACTGGAAGATGTTTGCATTGTTTCAAATCAACTCCCAACTTGTTTACTGTGAGCAGCAGGTCAGCAGCCCTGAGCCAGGCGGAGATGGGCTTCGGTGTGGAGGACGAGGTTGTGAATGAAGATGAAGAACTGAAGAAAGCTCTGGCACTCAGCAGACAAGACATAGATGTAGAGGATGAAGAAGCGGATCTTCGCAGAGCCATACAGCTCAGCATGCAAGGTGAAGGATGAGTCATCCAAAGGCTGAACAATATTATATTGTTTCTTTTTTTTTCTATTTACAGCTTATTAAAAATGCAGTTAGTTTTCAGTCTTACATTCACAAATTGCATTTCAGGCTTACGGTAATTACATTTTGTGTAAGAGTATATATGTGCATGCATTTATCATCGTTTTGCCATTTTGTGTTTGACAAATATAAACTCTACAATTTGTATTCCTTTTGTTTTTGTTAATGTCACAGGAGCAGTGATGAGCAACAACTCTTCAGAGTCCGAAGCGGGACGTATGAAATCAGGCAGTGCTGCAGGAGGACAAAAAGAAGGCCAGAATGAGGCTCTCACAGCTGAGGAGCTGAGGAAGAGGAGACAAGCCTACTTTGATCGGTAGGTTCAACCGTGTACTGTGAAACACTAATTACCATGTAATTCAATAATCAATCAATACGCACCGACCTTCTTTATGTGAACAGAAAACAAATGCATGAATGTTGATACAGATCCTCTCTGTTGACTGTTTAGGCAGCAGCAACAAGCTCAGCCAAACACTTCTCGACAACTAGGCACACAATTAACAGGTGGCTCCGGTGAGCAAATACAATTTTTAATAATGACTATAATTACAGAATGAATTTGCTCTAATACTCAATCAATGAATGTCACGAATTCTAGTAACCTCTGCCTTTTTTTCTTCCTTTTTTTTTTTTTTGAAACTAGCATCAGTAAACTCTGAGGAGGACCAACAACAGAGGCCCAGCCAGTGACGTTGTGAAAGGTTGGCCAATGTTGTTTACCAGCTGCCTGGATTGGCAACCCCACACAGGGTTAGCTTCGCTCCCTCCTCTAACCTTTTGCACATGCAAACCTAAGGACAGTCCGAAGGCTGACACGTTTCCCCTGGTTAGTGCGCTGACAGGCAGAAGAGAACACTGACAAAGAAAAGGCGGCACCTAGTCGAATCCGACTCAGTGAAGCACTGAGACTGGGGAAAAAAAGGGCAACCACAGGACTCATGATGCAGTTAATCCAAGTTTGAAATTGCCTTTTTACCATGGCGCCTTCTATTTCTATTGTATACTGTTTTTTATTCTCTTCTTTTTTTTTCTTTTTTCTTTTTTGCTGGAAAACATGGAATGAAACATACATAGGGTGTGTTTTAGGGTGAAAACATGCTGAAATGGGTGTTCTATGAATGCCATACCAGACTGACACAGACCACAGATAACAAAGCTTTATAGATAATGACACAGCCTCGTACCTTTCTGTTGGACATGACTTTGTAAGACACATCCCACTAGAGCACCATTGTAGTTTTAAAATACTTGCTTGTCACAATATACTGAACCACATTTCATCCAGCAGCACTAATGTGTGCAGGTTATTTATTCCTGACATCACCAGTCATCTTACTTGAACGTCTTCGAGTGATTTCCGAAGGTATTTAGACGGCAACATATTTTTGATGTTGTGGCTTTGTTAGTACCTTTAAGTGTGCAAATAGGCATAAGGACATTTCTGATAAGACGGCTTACAAACACAATTTAAGGGTGTTTAGGCCATTTTGGATGAATCGCGAACGAAATAATAAATTATATTGAGCTTTTTGCTGAGACAGTCACTGACGCATATTTTTCATATCGTGTCCAGAATAAGTTGACATGTAATGGGGAACAAACAAAAGTAATTTGTAAAGACCATGAAACTGCAGCTGTTAGATAAACACATTGTTCCTTTTTCCAGCACAGTATGATCACTTAAAACCAAAAATGTCCAACCCTTCTAGTATTCATTTCTTCTGTTTCTCTTCATCAGTATTTGTCACGAACCATGTCGGGAAGTAATTATGAAGAGAAGATTATGAAATGATAATTCCCCTGTAGATGCCCCTTCACAAACAAGTTGATGGTTTTACTCTTGCATCTTACAGACCCTGATATACTTATTTAATTGCACTGATTTGACTTATTGTGTATCCTTATTATCCTCAGAGCAATGAAACATTGGTTTGCATTGAGTTCGCCGTGGGTATCAAAGTGTTTTCTGATTCATGACCTTCAGAAATATTAGAGAAAATAATTATTTAACCACATAAGTTGTATAGTTGAATATCCAAAGAGATAAACAATACATCAAAATGGTGTTGCAGTGCAGACACTTTGAACAATTTGTTTGTGTTTCATTCAGTTATGACTTATTTACAATCTCTCACTATTTTCGTAAAAGTCCCAAAAAACTGATTTTTTTTTTTTTTTTTTTAATTTTATTTCTTTTCTTTGTTTCTGGTGAATAGACCACGACAGCATTAACTCACTTAACATTTGTTTGCAGTTATTGTTTTTTTCTGGAAGCAATGACCATTCTTTGGATGTCATGCAAAGTTGGACTTAGTTTTGCTGGTTGACTTCGAAGAAGACTCCAGGAGTTTATTATTGTTTTGTTTTCTTTGGATCTTTTTCTACTAGAAAATGCACTTGTGAACGAGTATAAACTGTTGATAGTTGGGTTTTTATCATTATTTTCATTCACTTCATTCTGACAATAAGTTCTAATTCCTCTTTTTTGTTATTTCATGTTAGCACAGCACATTATTTCATTTAATATATTGTTTCTTGATCCAGGATTAAAGTGACATTCACTCCTCCGAGCGTTTCTCGTGTCTCGTCTATTTACTGACGGTTCTTGTGACATCGCCTGTGGTAAAGAGGCCCTGAACAAAACACAGTTCTGATTCCATTTGTATGCTGTGGTTAATGTGTAACACTCAGAGCACACTTGCACTTTGTTCCCCCAAATAATAGATGGAGTTTTCAGACACAAACTTGCCGAAGCTGAAAGGTACGTTTGGCGCTTAGTTAAACTTGTAATAATGTTTATCTTTTGTACTAAAAACTGAATCTATTTCAGTGTTTTTGATAGTGACATACTTTATATGGAGAAGCTATGTTATTCAACGGGTGTAATCTTATCATTTTTGGGAGATGTTAGTGATTGTGTTCCTCTTCAGTGGTGTATTTTTTTCATGTTTCAGGTTGTGGAGCCAAACCTTTGCAGTTTAAAATGATGGTGCCACATAAAATGGAGATGGTATTAATTTCCATCCTAACCTACTTGTGCCTCGTCGCTCCCGTCCACCAAGCACAACTTCCAAGCGCCACTGTCTCAGACCTCTCATTCAAAAATATGGACTTTGCCATGAACCTTTACAGAAAAATATCCGCTTACCACGACAAGAACATATTTTTCTCGCCTCTGAGCATCTCGAACAGCTTTGCTGCTCTCCTAATGGCTTCAAATGGTGTCACGCACGAGGAAATCCTGACGGTACTCAACCTGAAGTCGCTGCAGAGGGATGACCAGCCAGACCTTATCCCCGAACTCTTCCAGCTCCTCAATGAGAACATCACACAGAACGGATCCCTGAAACTGGACCAAGGCATGGCCTTCTTTACGCGCCAGGACTTTGAGCTTGAGAAGACATTTGAAGACAAAATGAAGACGTTTTTTGATGCCAACATCAAAACTGTAGATTTTGCTGACACAGAAATGACCATCAATGTCATCAATGAGTACGTCAAGCAGAAGACTGGAGACAAAGTGACAGAAATGATTTCGAACCTGGATGAAAATACCCAACTCCTGTTAATCAACACCATTTTCTTCCTGGGTAGGTTGAATCTTTTTGTACAGTTTTGAAACATCACCTTGCAGTGTTCATAATCGCACCCTGACTTCTATCTCTGTGTGCACCGTTGACCTGTAATGCTCATGACTAACACAGTTGTCCTCTCTTCTACAGGAGCCTGGAAGATGCCTTTCAACCCTGATTTGACTATAAACTCACCCTTCTACATCAACAACTATAATATCGTGCAAGTGCCGACGATGTTTATAGAAGATAAATTCTATACAATGAGAGATGATCATCTAGGTGCCCAAGTGCTGAAGCTGCCATACCAGGAAGGTGTTTCCATGCTTATCGTGCTACCCAACAAAGGCATCGACTACACGTTGATTGATGATGAGATCAGTGCCAAGAAGTTCCTGAGCTGGATCAAAAAGCTGGTAAAAACGTAAGTGCATCACTCGGAAAATGTCATGTTTTAAATCCACGTGTGATGTTTGTCTTTCTAACTTTTTTTGTTGAAACTATTTTATTGTCCGTATTTTCTTATGTGCAGATTAGTCAGTCTATTTGACTTGTCAAGTTATGTGTTGTTCGTAGCAAACTGGAAGTCAACTTGCCCAAATTCAAGATGGAGCGGTCGTACTCCCTCCACACTCTTCTACCAGACATGGGCATGCGCAGTGTCTTCAGTAATTCAGCCAATCTGACCAGGTTCAGCAAGAACAGTGGCCTCAGAGTGTCAGAGGTTAGTTTTCCACTCCATCATGTTACAACATATAATGTATATCCCAAAGTTTTACAGCTAAAGACTTTGATCTGTATTGTCAGGTGCTGCACAAGGCTGCGATTGAGGTGGACGAGACAGGGACAACTGCAGGAGCTGCCACAGCCATTGGCATCACTCCATACTCCCTACCGAGGACCTTCACCATCAACAGACCTTTCTTCTTCTTCATATACAACGACGACACTAACTGCCTGCTGTTCATGGGCAGGGTGATCGACCCCACCAAAATCTAGCCGTCCCCACTGCACCGCTTGCTTCTACAAGGCTAATTTGATGTATTTTATTATCTTAGATTGCTACAAAATGCTTGTTTTGGTCTGTTCATTAAAAGCCTACCAATAAGTGATCAATATAAAGAAAAAAAAAAGAATTTACGGTCATCTTTCTTTTGGATGCAGTTCAATAACCGTTCCAACCCTCAAATATGTAACAATGAGTGTAAAACTCCTCCTAAAGGAAAGCAGTGATGGTTCTATAACAGTTGTTATTAAACCACTTGATGACAAATTCATGACTAAATTCCTGTTGTTATTGCATCCTCCCCCATTAAAGGGCTCCGTATTACAGAGACGACCTTTAGTTCACCACTAATGTTTATATTAGTATTTCCTACTGCAGGTGTTTTCTCAAATTCTTTATCAATTATTTAGTTATACAATAATTGCATGCAGATAGTTTACAAAAAGTGGAAGGAAATTTAGTGTCATGTATACCTGCAGAAATTATTGTATATTAGTGTTATTATCAAAATATGTGTAACTGCAGATTTAATAGCTTAAATGCAAAAAAACTAAACCGATTAACTGGATGACAAATTTTTCACAAGATTATTAAAAGGTTTGTTAAATATTAATTAATATTGGCAATGTGTAACTGTGTAATATGTAAAGGACTTCTCCTTTAAATCTGTGGAGCTGAAATTAGACGCACTGCTCCTTTTGTCCGACAAATAAAGTTTTTCAAACCACGTGATCACCACTGTCATGGCGGCGCCCTCGTGTCATGCGTGCTTGTAGTCAGATCGAAGCATGTGTTGATGCTTCAAAAACCCACTCTCGGGCCAGGTGAGACGTCTGTTTTCAACTTTCTACAAGAAACTTTTCATAATTGGCGCGTAGTTTCGCGCTGACTTCAGCAAACGTTTGGAGGATCGTTTTTAACCACTCAGGAGAATCAGGAGGATTCAGGAGAATCACCATATTGTTTCAACTCCGTTCATGTATTATACACCTGTATCAACTGGTAGGAAAATGAAGGTAAATAAGATGAAACCGAAAAACAAGCGTTTGTCCTCCGGGCTGCAGAAAAAAGCCAAACGGGGCATTGACGTGAAAGGCCAATGGAAAGCTGTCGAGCTGGACCCCAGTCTCTTCTCCGAGGAGGGCTTGGAGGGTCTGGTGTGTTTCGAAGAGCTGACAGATTACCGTCTGGTAGACACCGAGAAGGCTGCAGCCAAAGAAAAGAAAGAAGTGAAGAAGGACAAGAAAAAGCCGAGGAAGAGAAAAGCCGGTGAGGAGGCTGGAGATGAGGAGAGCAAAGAGGGAGAGAGCACCACCGAACCAGCCAAGAAAAAAGCCAAGAAGAAGAGGAAAAAGAAGACGGTAGCTGCGAAGGAATCGGTCCAGCTGGGTGATATTTCTACAGAAGATGTGACACAGAAGGATTCAGCTGCTGGTGAGGAGGGAGGAGAGGATGAGGCAGCAAGTGAAGAAGCAGCAAAAGATCCAGCAGCTACTGCTGAACATGATGCACAACCAAAAAATGCAAAGAAGAACAAGAAGAAGAAGAAGAACAAAAAAAAGAGAAAGAAGTCGGGGCAGCAGGTGGAAAAGGATGCGGTCCCAGAAGGACAGCCAGACAGGGAGTCGCCATCAGACCTTCCACCTGTGGGAGAAGAGAAAGTGACAAAGCCTCTCAAAAAGCAGGCAAAGAATTGGACCAATGTGGCTCTCTCTGGTTCTGAAGACAAAAATACTGATGTGAGCGCGTGGAGGAACCTGTTCGTTCCCCCAGCTGTGCTGAAGGCACTGAGCAGTCTTGGATTTGGTTCCCCCACACCGATCCAAGCCCTGGCTTTACCTCCAGCTATCAGGGACCGCATGGATATACTGGGGGCGGCTGAGACGGGTAAGATAACAAGTCTTTCATTCCTGCGTGTTGTTTTTTTTTTTTTGGTCTGTTACTCAAAGTTAACGTGGCTGCTGTAATTACAGGAAGTGGCAAGACGTTGGCGTTCGGCATTCCCATGATCCACACCATCACGGAGTGGAAGAAGAGCCCAGAACAAAGTGCTGACGGCAACGCTCAGCCGGCCGCACAGGTGGAGAGTTTGTATTTGCCGGATGTGGATGAGCCCACGGCAGAAGGGGACCAGGAGGACAACGTGGAAGCTTCAGGAGATGACGAAGGAGGAGAAGAAGAAGGTGCAGGAGGAGAAGAAGAAGGAGAAGAAGATGGAGGCTCAGAGGAAGAAGAAGAAGATGATGTTGAGGAACAAGATGAAGACGAGCCACTCGGATGTGTTCAAGAAATCGACGATGTAAAGTTTAACTTTGATGAAAAACCTGCCGCTGGTCGGACGCAGCCTCTTCTGGGTCTGGTTCTCACTCCCACCAGGGAGCTGGCAGTTCAGGTCAAACACCATATTGACGCTGTTGCAAAATTCACCGGTAAGTCATTATTAGACAAAGAGTCACGAATAGACAGTCTTCTCTTATGTTGTTGGTTTTTTTTGAATGTCCAGATATTGAAGGCGTTTCTGTCGTTCAGATATCAAAACGGCCATCGTGGTGGGCGGCATGGCGCAGCAGAAACAGAGAAGGATGCTGAGACGCAGGCCAGAGATCATTATTGCTACTCCGGGACGTTTGTGGGAGTTAATCAAAGAGAAGCATCCACATCTGGTCAACCTGCGACAGCTCCGGTAAGACACAACAATTCAAACTTCTTTATTGTAAGATCATGTTTTTTTTTTAATATGTAAATAGGACATGGCAAACAAAGGCGACATAAAGTGGCTGAAATCTGTCCCAATGTACAGATCAGCCTGACGTGCAGATCAACAAACGCTCAGTGTCCAGTTTATAAAGTTTATTTATAGTAATGCAGTAAATCCAATCCAATGTGTTTCCCACACAGGTGCCTTGTCATCGATGAAGCCGACCGCATGGTGGAAAAAGGACACTTTGCTGAGCTGGAGAGTCTGCTGGAGATGCTGAACACCACGCACTTCAATCCCACGAGGCAAACATTTGTGTTCTCGGCCACTCTGACGATGGCTCGCAGCCTGCCCACCCGCCTCCTCCAGAAGAAGAAGAAGAACCTGGACCAGAGGAGCAAACTGGAGGTTCTGATGGACAAGGTGGGGATTAAAGCTAAGCCCAAAATCATTGACCTCACCAGGAAGGAGGCCACCGTGGAGACGCTGACCGAGACACAAATCCACTGCCAGAAGGAGGAGAAGGACTTCTACCTGTATTACTTCTTGCTGCAGTATCCCGGACGCACGATGGTGTTTGCCAACAGCATCGACTGTATCAAGAGGCTGAACTCTCTGCTGGTTATCTTGGGCTGTACTCCACTGCCTCTACATGCCAACATGCACCAGAAACAACGTCTGAAAAACCTGGAAAGGTTTGCCGAGAGGGAGAAGTGAGTCTTGCAGAGGTGTTTGCCTTCGGTCTGGACTTCATCCAGGATCTGTGTGTCTATGATGAAATATAAAAACCTGCGAACTGCAACTACGGGCTTAAAAGTTTCATCTGGTCTGCACCTAAAGGCCTGGGAGAGCTTTCCCATGGCTCGCTTTGTTATGACAGATGTTTTATTTAATTAATAAGTTACTCAATAGCACTCCATATGATCATGTTGCAAAAGAAATCCAGCAGGATTGGCCCTGCTTCTTGAAAGTTGTAAAATACTTAAACTATAATAATTTAACACGCTTGTAATTTCAACCGCTGTACATTCATTTGGTAACTTTAGCTTTTTCTAGTAGCTGTGAGCTTATCGTCATACAAGCTGATAGTCGCATGTTAATCTGAGCAGCGTTGATTGAAAAGAGGTTCTTGATTTGTCATTTCTTTAATGGCACCTCGACATGTTTGAACAACAGAAAACACATCAGGTTTTCAGAAATGTGAAGTTTTAATCTCAAACATTAAGCACTACCACAGACTCCATGCTTTACACTGGAATTTCTCATTCACAGTTGTTTTCTTCTGACTACTGATGTGGCAGCAAGAGGCCTGGATATCCCCGATGTTCAACATGTCATCCACTACCAGGTAAACCCTTTGATAGATGTCTGAAGCATTTCCATTGGCTTTGACTGCGAGTTGGTCACCTATGCAGGGAACGTCATATTACTGTTAAGCTGAGTTTTGGTCAACAACTTGCATGTATAGTCTTCGTTGAAAATCAATATGTACATCGTTGATTATAGACATGTAATTGAAGCTGTTCTAGTTGCTCTACTGTATCTTGTGTGTAAAGACAGCTTTACTGTACCTCATATCTGATGTAATTATCTCTAATAATCTAAACATTTGTGCCCACTAGGTTCCTCGAACGTCTGAAACTTACGTCCATCGGAGCGGCCGAACAGCGAGAGCCACTAAAGAAGGTCTCAGTTTGCTGCTCATCGGCCCTGACGACATGATGAACTTCAAAAAGATTTCTAGGACTCTGGGGAAGGAGGAGGAGCTTCCTATGTTCCCGATAGAGAGCAAATGCATGGAAGCGATCAAGGTAAGCTCCGTCAGCGTCAGGTTCTGTCTGATGTGTGACATTAAGGAGTTTATATTTGATAGTTTAATGTTGAATGTGTCTCTCCACAGGAGCGAGTCAACTTAGCTAGAAATATAGAAAAGATTGAGTTCTACAACAGCAGGGAGAAGCAGCACAACTCCTGGTTCAGACAAGCAGCAGAGGCCCTGGAGGTGGACCTGGATGAGGATCTTTTAGTTGGTAAGTTGAACATAAAAGTAATTCAAAACAAAATTATGTTGTAACATAGTCAGTCCATTGACAAGTGTTCAAAAACAGCCATCTGAAAATCCGTCTACGTCAACAGGCCAAACAGGGGACGAGGACGCTGACCGAGAGCAGCAGAAGATGGTGAAGGGGATGAAAAAGCATTTGAAGCATTTGATCTCCCAACCTATTTTCAGGAATATGGTAAAGACAAAGTACCCCACTCAAATGGGAAAGATCCTACACACGCTTCCTGCAGGGATGGAAAGTGCCCTCACCAGGGTTTCAGTAGAGGAGAACAAACAGAGGTCAAAGAAAAGTGTTCCCCCGCAGAGGAAAAAACAGAAGAAAGAAAAGCAGCAGTGACATAAGTAAGGCTTAGTCTTTAACTGGGTTTATGTAACTGTTGAATTGATGTTCAAAAGAAATGCATAAATCATTTCAATTCATCTAAATACTTGACGCACAATATGCAATCATGAAATCTACCCATGCTGTTGAATCCCTGTAAACTGCAACATTTGATAAACATCTGTTTTCATAAGTGTCTTGAAGCCCAGCTGGGATTTATTCAACTGAAGTCAATATTCCTGAGTTGAACTGATTCCCAGTGGGGCTGTGGTTCAGAGTTGAGGTCGTGGATACAGAATATTATAATGAGATGTTCGGTGTAGGAGATGCAGTGAAGGTTGAGCACCCTCTGGAATGATGTGGTGAGCCAGCTGCTGGTCATCACCCTCCATAGAGACAATATGGATGTTGATATCCAGGGCTTGCGACAGGGCCAAGATGTCCACGTGATCACACTCCATCGCCATGGCCTCCACTTCCTGAACGGAGAGAAAGTTGACTTAAAACACAACCCGGTCAGTAAAGACCATCGACTCTTTGGTCCACCAGGTGGCAGCAACACTTCGGTACTAACTTGATGACAGTAGACCTGTAGGTTGGGGGCCTCCACAAAGTTGCAGAAGAAGTCTGCATGGTTTTGCAGGTGTGCCGAAGTGAGCAGCCTCAGATACTGCACCAGGCTGTCGGAGGTCATCGGCTCATTGAGGAGCCTGAGCAGTGTGTGCTCCTGCTCATCAGCCTGGCACTGCTCCACAACATTTACAACCTTCAGGGGGAGAGAAACAATCAGGCACTCTTACAGTTTGGCTGAAAACATTTTTGTTTTCATTTTCATTTTCATTCTCTGCCACATGAGCTCAGATCGCAGTCTACAAGCAGCCAAAATCATCTAAACAAATAACACGGGACCATTACTCATGTCAGGATATTTATCAGTTCTAATGCCGAAACATTTTATAGATATAAAAGCAAGTGACTTTTAGTAATTACGACAAGACAGTCATTACCTGATGTTGTGCCGGATCGCAGGGAAGGTATAAAGATACAAGTCACTGATGTATACACAGCAAGATTTCCAGCTGCTTCCAGCTGTTTTCCCCATTATGTAAGATTTAAAAGTAATAATACTTTCCTTTCAAAATCTGCACTGAAGAGCAAACTAACTGAAAATCAAATGAAATGGTAAAATCATCAATGGTAATGGCCTCTCAAGTGTCCAATGTCAGAGCTAAACCCCCACAAATAAATTCTTAACTCAAGGGAAACACTTAATCTGTTTGTTTTGGTACTACACACCCCACACCATGCGTTTAAACATGTATTATGTCAGCGATCCTACCTTTGCGGGGACAAGATAATGGGCTATGTGCCACAAGTAGGAGTAATGAAATTCCCAGGCAACAAAGTGTACAGGGTTTTTTTTTTTCTGAGCAATTGGGAATAAAATGTATTTCAATAAAGGGATTTAAGTAATTAGAAACACGACTTGATTTACTTGTTGAATTAAAGGTGTGATTGCAGATGGAAGTGCATTATTTACCGTGTTCAGGTGCTGCTTGAAGGAACTCTCTTCAAATCCCGCAGAAGCCAACATTTTGCCACTCTGGATTATCTTGTCCTTGAATCTAAAACCGACATCGAAAAGATGATCTAACTCCCAATATAATGTGCGATACAGTATTTAATGAACATCGGGTGACTTTGGTTTAACCTGCAGTGCGGGACTTTTGTCCCCCCTTCTGCCAGTGAGTGTCATTACAAAAAAAAAAAAAAAACCGTCGACACCTGGTTACGTCATACGCATTTATACGTAAAATAAATAAATAAATCCCGCACTGCATTAAGGCTAATAATTTGCAATAATGATGCAAACTGACCTCTGCAAAGCCCGAGCATTAAGTCGGACCGACTCCAAGTGTGCGAAGCAGAAGGCTCTGTAGAAGCAGTTCCCATCACCGCACACCTTTCTCACGGCGGAAAACTGTCTGCACAAATCCTAGCAAAGGACAAGAGGTCTGTTAAGCGAGGGAAGGGGACTGTGATCGCTTCCATAAGCTCTCCCCACCCCAGACGAAGAGCCTACTTTGTGTTTGGCACTCGGCGTTTGCGCAGGGAACAGCGACGAAATGTCCTCTCTGCATGAAACCAAGCTGCCACCGGCCTCCATCTGTCGAAACAAACAGCTTCACTGTCTAAACCGCACATTCAGGAGTTGACCGGATACCAGATTTACCTTCATCTTTCAACACCATGGGAACAGCGTGAGAAAACTTCTTTACAGTTTGGCCCGGCATGCGTCAGAGAAGCTGTGTCAAAACATTTTGCTTCCACTTTCCGCAAAACCGGATGTTTGCGGATACCACGTGTTTGTGTTAAAGGGCCAGTGCTTTTTTTTTTTTTTTTTTTTTTTTTTTTTTTTTTTTTTTTTTTTTAAAGTGTTGGCGTCCCACCTTCGTACTTAAATGTGCAAGATAAATGCTGATAACACAAACTATAACGTGGATTAAAGTATCAAAATTAAATACTGAGAATTGCATAGATCATTTTATTATTTATTGTGTAAAGGTGAGGCAAAATTCAAATACAATATTTTATCCAGTGGTCATGTTTTGTTTTTAAAATCGGAATCACTATTATAGCTGACACATTATTGTAATGTGTAAAAAAAAAAAAAAAAAAAAAAAAAAAAAAAATTCAAGTTAAAACCTCACATTTTAGAGTGGACTTTGATTGGCACCTGTCCAAGGTACTTTTGCAATAATCATTGTGTTTAATCAGCGTGTGAGTCTGTCAGGTGGAGGAATTATCTTTGCAAAGGTGAAGTTCTTACTAACACTGATTTTAACAAATTAGTGAACTGAATTTGAGTGAAACAAACCTTTTGTTTGTACAGAAAAAGTCATCAGATCTTTTATTTTAAGTTGTGAAAAATGGAAGAAAAAAACAAGTGTCACGTTCATATTTTTGTTGCGTGCACAAACACCATTTAAAATCCTCAGTGACCCCCCACCACCCTTCCCTCACTGGACAACCCACGTCTTCTCAGGGGACACAAATTACCAGCAAAACCCCTTAAAGGTATGTCTTAACATTTTGCTTCTTGACATTGCCCAGATAAGTAGTATTGCAACATAATTAGTGTAATTATTATCAGCTATTAGTGTCTGTCAAAGAAAGCTGAAAGAAAACCTGTTTGGCTGGATCTGAAAATTCAAAGGTGATGATTTTTGTTCCTACGGTCTTTTGTTTCTTGCGTAACACAAACTTTATGGTAGACAGAACGGAAAATGCAAATGTTGCAAGAGGCAAGGATTTCACAAATGTCAGATTCTCTCTTCTACAAAACATGTGCTGTTTATTTAATGAAACGCAGACTACCACAAATCACTACACCATTTGAAATATTTCTGTGCAACTTGTTCAATGCTTTTGTGTATATATAATCAAAAAATGAAACAATGATTTGACAAACATTTGTCTGGGCAACTTCTGATGGCCGGATGAACTGAAATCGCTCATTCGAAACAGCTGTTTTCACGTCACTATCTGTAGTGTACATGAGATTTTAAGTGCAAAAGTTTCGTGCATCGCTGTTTCAAACAATAGAAATTTGTGTAAAAACACACAAACCAATCTAAAAATGGATTTAACAACAACAACAACAACAACAACAAAATCTTAACAGGGTCCCCCTACAAGCTGTGTTGGAGCTTTCAGTCAGATTTCATGGTCTTCTTTCACAGATGAAGTCATTGTATTGAAGTTGTCATGTTAACCTTTTGCTACAAAGTGATCTTTGAATTAAGATGTTTTTTGTTCCCAAGGTCAAAGACAACATCTTAAATTACTGTCGGAGGCAACACGGCAACAAACACTTCATTAACTAAATGTCTCAGTCTTTCTGCTGACTTTACTTGAACTTTTGAATATTGTTTTACTTCCGATGCTTTTCATCGATGCCCTCGCTCTCTTGTCCGCCACCACTGTTGTACTTGTCATCGCAGACTCCTTCAGCCTCCTCGCTCTCCTCTCCGTGTCTGCCTGGTCCAGAATGTACTCCTGAAAAGAAAGTGGTTAGTCAAGAGGCAGGTAAACTAAGCAGTGCAAATGATCAGCGGGATGTTACCTTCACCATGTCCATCATCATCAATACGTTCATGCTTTCCAGCGGCCCGTACGCTGGAAGATAACACTGCTCTGCGAGGTTGCTGATGGCCATTAGCAATCTTCCCACTTCTTCAAGCTGAGAAATAATAGAGCACATGTGGCTCTTCAAATTAGCTCAGGCTAATTTCCGACTCACAATCTTGAAGGCATACCTTCTCTCTGGAAAGGCCTTGCTCCAGCTGCAAGTTAACCTCTGCCTGCTTGTTCTTCTCCTTGAGGGTTTCTAACTCACTCAGGAGTTCAGTCACTTCCTTGTTGGCCATCTGCAACAGATCCAAAAACATCACTCAAGCACTGTCAAATTAAGGAAATGCTACATGGAACATCTGCTCGTGCATCTCTGACCAGTTTCCTTATGCTGTGCTCCTGCTTCATGTCCTGCAGCTGTCGCTGGCCGTGCTCCACCTCCTCCTCCATGCGCCCCAAACGCTGCAGCAGCTCCTGGTGGGTGACGGACAGGATCTCGTGGCGCCGAATGATGGGCATCACCAAAGATTCAGACCCACTATCAAGGTAATCTGAAGAAGATGGTGCAGTTTGTTGCATCAGTGTCAAAGACAAACAGAAGAGGTTCATGTAAAAGGTTATTGGGACTGTAAAAGTTGGTTTTGAATTTACTGCCGGGGAGATAATCTAAGGTTTTCATCAAGTAGTCCTCAAAGATTTTGTATTTTTCCATCCTCTCCTTTAAGATTTTCTTTCTGTATTTTGAGAAATGGGGAAACCGGGGTTACAAAATGTGACTAAATAAGTGACATCTGTACATTGAAGTCTGGGTTTCAAGTGCTCACCTGGCTTGAAGTTGTTCGAGCTGTTCTGTCAGACCTTCTATCGCTCTCTGTTTCAAAATATTCTGCTTCCGTGTAGTTTCACACGTCTTTAGCGCTCTGCGTCGCGTCACTTCATTTTCGGCAACAAACTTCTCAAATTTCATCACCCTCTCTTTAGTCTGGGGGAAAAATACAAACCCGAAGGACAGTGTCATACAGATTTTATATAAACATCAGTGACAGAAGCTCTCTAATCATTCATTTAATTCAAGTAAATTTGGGAAGTCTCAACTTGCCTGCTGTTGTTGTATTTCCAGTTCAGACCTTCTCTGAGCCAGGGCCGCCGCACAGCTCGTAAACTCTTGCCGTTTGAGTGCGAGCTGCTTGTTCACCTCGTCCAACTCTGCCTGTTTCCTCAGAACCAGCGTCTTTTGCAAAGTATTCACCCCTACATTGAGGTCTCTGCTTGAAGTCTGCACATATAAAAAAAAAAAACATAAACATTCAGGTGCATAAACGCTGAAAGTGAAGTTTCAGAGTTCTTTAAAGGAAAAATAAAAATGAAAGGTTGATAACAGAGACGAGAATATAAAAACTCAAGCACACATTGCAATAATGTGCAGCATGAACAGCGTTAAATTAATACACTTAGATAGGCTATATAAAGAATATGCTGCGGTATTAATATACTGCATGAAAGCCTTCATTATAAAATAGGTTAAACATCATCCCAAACAACACAATATAAATTATTGTATTTTTTTTGTTGACAACATAATGTTTGCACTTATATGCTTAGACTCATTATTTATTAGTCTTACCTCTGTTTCTGCAGATGTGAGGTTGATAGATTCCCCCTTTCTGTGTCTGAATCGAAAATATGTGTCAGTCACAAATATGATTTATGAATGTGGTTTTAAAGGAATGAGTTGAATTGCTGAAGGCAGACGAAGGCCTACCTGGTGTCCTCCGTCTGTGTTACAAAAATGTTTCTTATCCGGTTTTCCATCTTGAGTGCCACACGAGGATCGCTGCTATCTAACAAAGGAAGAGAAAAACTCGTCATGGTTGTTGTTTTTTTGGTTTTTTGTGTGTGTGTGTGTGTAAATGTATCATCCAGGAGTTCTGACGAGTAAAACACACGTCCCTCAGTCGGTCCACGTTCAGACGGTCACAAGGACGATTGAGGGTCTCTTCCGGATGTTCCCGTGGGTTTGTGTAGCTGTTGCTTTGGTAACCGCAGGCGAGACAACAAGGAATGCAACGGGATCGTTTTCTCTGTTGTCATGGCAACTGCTGACGGGAGGGTTGGGGGGGGGGGGCGGTTCTGTTTTATTGACCGACTGAGAGGTCCGTCCTATTTCCAGAGAACCTTTGAACGAAGCTGTGGCGACAGGTGTGTACAACTTTGGATTGCTGATTGTGAAGTCCGAGAAGGGTTTTGGGATGCCCTGTTTTCAAGTCAGTTAAGAGCTGGCACTCTGCTACAAGCACAATATAAAATCTGGCACAAATCCTCCTGCTTTCCAATCTGCAGTAATGTGCTAAAACTTGGTAAAATAGGCCCACTCAACAATGAATAACAATTTGAACCTGTTTGTTTTGTGACAAAAGTTACATTAGCTCATTCAAATAACTCTTATGACATCAACTCCTTCTGCCTCAGGGGAAAAATAAAGATTTGATGAATATTTTAACTGATCATGAAAGACAATAAACTACAATTTCTTTAGTGGCTTCTTGCTGACCTTTGTGTTCCTGGAATAAAAAAATGTAGTTGCATAACCGTCTTTGTTGTGCAACTATGTTGGGCTCATCAGACATTTGCCTCAGACCTAATCTAGGTCTTCTAGTTCCCCTAGTTGGACATCATTATGCTGAGACTTGTTTGTTTCAGACAAAAAAAAACAGAAGCCACCTCCAGTTTTATATGCAGGAAGCATTTTTTTTAACAATCACTTCCGAAGGAGTGATTGTGAAACAAAACTCCTCCGTCATTGTCATTCTCTGGCACGTTCTCAAACCTTCACCGTGTCACATTAAGAGCTGATACAGTAAAGGGGTGTTATGGTCTTCTGCAGATGATGATGAGGAACGTTGTTGTGTGGTAAGCCCTGGTTCAATCTTTGAAGATAATATTTGCTCCTTCAAATCTGTTCAAATCTCTCTTTGTGTGTGTGTGCGTGTGTGTGTGTGTGCGTGTGTTTTGGTCTTGGAAAATAAAAATGGAAATACAATATTTTTCTTAGTCAATCATAGTTAAGAAAATAAGCGGTAATCTCAGCTTAATGTGTTCTGCTGCATAACTGACTGTAACACTACACACACCAGCGTTGACTCAGGAGCAGCAGGATCAAGTGGAACCAAACTCGGTTGAACATTCCCTTAAAAGGCATCCACGCTCGTTGCCTGAGCTGCTGCTCTCTGATGTCTGCCAGTGCACATTTCAACTCTTTCAAATGAGTTTGGTCTCTAATTCATACAGTACGTGTGTATTGTACAATGTGCGTTTTTGTTTTTGGGACTCTGCTTTTGTGTGCCACTATTAATGTTCTGACTTCTGTTTTTCTTTTCTGGATCCCTATCACTTATTGATGAAGAGGACAGCAGCTCGTTGTTGGAAGTCCTGGTTTTGAGACTGGACAACAGATCTCCTCCTGTGATGAATGCAGTCAGCAGATCAGGGTCTCTTTACCAGAGACTGAACGGCGATATCAAAGGCAGGCTGTCCGTCTTCTCTCTGACCCTTCACACTTCATCCAACTACACAACAATCTCTCTCAGGTGAGAAAACCTGTTGCTCTGTATTACATTACAGTGTTGGAATAATATGCAAATGTTGTACTAAAATCATATTTTATAAGTTATTACATTATTACTTGTTTGTACAAGTAGCAAGGTTGTAAATGTGAACCATCAGCAGGATGCAGGAAGCAACATATATTTTATATATAACACATATCTCTAAGGTCTACTGTCACTATGACTTCCCTTAGATCAAGGGTGTCAAACATACGGCCCGCGGGCCGGATCCGGCCCGCCAGAGGGTCCAGCTCGGCCCGCCAGATGACTTTGCTAAGTGTGAAAATTACAGAAAGACATAAATTGCATTTCTATGAGAATATGGAGGTTTATGAGTACAAACGTTTTGTAATTTTTTTTTAATCGATCCAGTAATTGCTTCAAAAACAGCATAAATGCGACATCTGCTCCGGAGGAAGAAGTGCTCGCTGCTAGGGAATCTGCAGAGGAGAGCCCAGGCAGATAAACAGTGGGCTGATGTCTGAGTTTTTGCTCTTTATGTTTGTAGTTTATTGTAGAAAGACCTTAAAATAGGGTTTATCATCCAAAAACCTTCACCAATGATTTAAACATAGAGAAATATTGTCGTTATGTATGCGTTATTATGCTATGAATTTACTGGTCTGGCCCACTTGAGATGAAAGTGGGCAGTATGTGGCCCCTTAACTAAAATGAGTTTGACACCCCTGCCTTAGATGCTACAGGTTGCTTGGATCTGTCAATCACAAAATATCTCCCTCTTGTGGAGAAACTGCAGCATGCTGGATGTGAGTATGTCAGTATGAGGTTGCATCCAAACATGAGGTCCTGAACGTGAGCAACTGTGTCACCGTGCCCTTGTGATTCTGCAGGCACAAATCAATGTGATGGTTTGCAATACAGCCAAGAATGTTTTTACAGGACAAGTTTCGAGCAACACTCCAACATTTAAAAGCCCTCTGTATGGTAGAGCTAAAACTGCACTGAATTAAATCATGTTAAGAAGCAGGTTGAAGCAAATGGGATATAAAAAGGATTCCATTTCTTATGTGTGAAAACACAATCAAACAGATCATTGCCATAGTTACCACAGAGGTCAGAGCCTCACTATTTTTAAGGAAATTTGGAGGGTTTATGACATTTTTTAAATTCTGAAAAGTCCATATTGGCATTTTTTAAGGCTGATTATTATTATTTTTAAAAAATAATAATATTTAGACAGTAATAATTACACAATCAGGCAAGGAGAACGTTTTTCAACTTTTTTGGTGACCAGTGGAAAATCTGTAAGGATGTGGGGGTTTCTTGAGCATAGCAGCATATTTCTAAAACAGACCTTTTGATTAGAAACATTGAACTCCTCTAAGCAAATGTAAATGACTTAACCTACTCACAGATTGAGGTCATATCACTGTAGAAACATGGGCTAGTACAAGACTACTGTCTATGGCTTTCCAAGGGGAGTAGTGACTCATGAATTGTTGTGGCTCAGTTATGTAGTGTCTGTAGTGTTCATAGCACAGTTCTGGCACCAGCCAAAAAAAATAAAAAAGCTGCAAGTAAAGAGCTCGGCTTGGGCTGCCTTATCTCCACTGCAATTAGCCTTATCTCTGGATGTCCGTGTTTTTTTTTACATATATGGATAAACCCGTCACCCTGCCGTCTGACAATAGCTCCAGTCCCAAAATAATCTGAGAGCGCACAGCTGAGCTCCACTTGGCGCCGCACACCGCTCCGCCGACGCATGGTGAGGGAGAGACACTGCCGCAAAACATTCAAAATGACGAAATTCAGCTACTCTGACTACTTATCTCAGTTCCGTAACGCCGGACGGAAATGTAACACTGTTCTGTCGCGACTACGAGGAGAGAGGAGGAGAGGGAACAATCAGAGCGACGGCACGACCGAGCCGGAGTGAGTCTTTTGTTGTTGTGGGCTGGTTAACGCTGAGGCTGCATGTGTTTGTGTGTTCGTTTGTAAGAGTGCGTTTTGGATCCTAGAGGGCAACTGAGGTCCTCTGCCTTTTGAGTTCAATAAAAGCCAGACATTTTTAACTGGCCTTTACCACATCATTTATAATTGCTTAATTAAGAAATAATCACCGACTATAAAGATTTAAGATCCATATTGAATCAAAACTACATCCATCAAATGATACTGATGTCTGTCTAAAATCACACTTGAAGTCTATTAAATTGATATTTTTCTTCTTTCCAGTGATGCTGACCCGCTGGTCTTTGCCATCAGCAGAGGGGATGTGGAGGCTGTTAATGATCTGGCAACATCCTCCTCTCACAGCCTGCTAAAGGAGAACAAAGATGGGTGGATACCCTTGCATGATGCTGCCTACTGTGGACAGACTGAGTGCCTGAAGACTCTACTGAAGGGTACGGCATTGAGGGCATTAATGAGTCCCAAACATTGCATTCGTCAGTTTGAATCACATGTTGGGAATGTTTTGGTGCAGTGTGTGCCAATTTTTTTTAAATGCTAAATGAGTCACCCTGCTAGTTTGTGTGAGCTGTCCACTTTCTGCTCCAGCTCATCCGGGTTCAGTGGACAAACGGACATTGCAGGAGCAGACGGCGCTGCTGCTCGCTGTGTCTTGTGAACACTCGTCATGTGTGCGGTGTCTTCTGGAAGCCGGCGCTGACCCCGACATCAGCAGCAATAACAAAGAAACTCCTTTGTTCAAAGGTACAGCTGTGAAATCTGTTTCGAAAAACAACATATAGGAGGCCAAGTACTGGACATAAATGAGCCTCTGTCTTGTCTGTCCCTGCAGCATGTGAGCTGGAGAATGTGGACACGGTGAGCCTCATCCTGTCATACGGGGCCACTGTGAACCAGCGGTGCGGCCAGGGCTGGACAGCCCTCCACGAGGCCGTATCCAGAGACAACACGGAGATCTCCGAGATACTGATAAGAGCCGGGGCCACAATCAATCCACCGAATACCTACAGCATCACACCACTCATTGTAGCAGCTCAACAAGGAAAGATGAGGGCACTGTGTTACGTTATTGGAAAAGGTACTTTTCTGCAGTAAAATATTCGTACTTATCATGTTTCTGATCTCCATTTAAATATTCTAAAGAAATAAAGTTTTTTGGGGTTTTTTTTAGGAGCAGATGTGAACATGCAGACATGTGACGGTGTTACTGCGCTGCATGAGGCTAGTAAACATGGCCACAAGGAAGTCGTGGCCTTACTGTTGACTAAAAACGCTGATGCGAACAAACCCACCAACTCAGGACTGCTGCCACTACATATTGCGGCCCAGTATGGACACCACGAGTAAGTTAAGATAGTATGACTTTTTTTTTTAGTCATAGTGTTATTGAGATAATAAACACGGGTCAAGTTGTAACATTTCTTTTCAGATTCAAAATGTATGTATATAATGAGAAATTAAGTGGTTGTTGTAAATTGTGCCTTGATCAGACTTATAAACTCCGCTGTAATTGATGTTTTGTATATATTTATTTTATTAACATCCTCTCTTTCTGTTCAGAATTGTGTCCCTGCTTGTCGCGGTGACAAGTCGAGCCCGGCTGCGGCACAGTTGGATCAGCCCCCTCCATCTGGCAGCAGAGCACAACAGGCACACTGTGGCAGCTGTGCTCCTAAAGACAGGTGCAGATGTAAACGCCACACTGGCCTACAGTCACTCCCCCCAGTACGCTGATCGGCGTGCCACAGCCCTCTATTTTGCTATTGCCAACGGCAGCACCAAAACAGCAGAGGTGCTGCTGAACGCCGGCGCTAGTCTGAGCCTGGACCCGGTCAGTCCTCTGCTGATGGCTGTGCGTCAGGGCTGTGTCGGCACCGTGTCCTTACTGCTGGAAAGAGGAGCCGATGTGAATGCCAGAATCCCTTCTTATGCGACTACATTCCCTGCTCTTGTTGCCCTTTGTATGAATAATCTGCCTCTACTCAAGTGCCTTTTGGACAATGGCTGCGATGCCCTCTCCTGTTTTACCTGTGCTTACGGTAGTGCCCTTCACCCAGCTTCAGGAGGATCCAGTATAAGAACTACCGGCAGTAATGGATATGTTCTGCAGAGTGATAGTATGCTTCATTTAAACTGCAATGAGCCACCAGAAAGGGCAACACAGGTGAACAAAAAGAGCCAAAACACTGTCATGCATTTTAAAATTGCTCAAATGTGTGTTCTTTTTAAGTAATACAGACTTTTATGATTTTCTTCTGCAGTTCTGTGAGTGGATATCCACCCCAGTAATGCTTAAATGGGCCGGACCAATTATAGACGTACTGCTGGAGCATGTTGGCCAAGTTCAGTTGTGCAACAAGCTCACTGAACTACTGGACAGCCGAGAAGAGTGGCTCACTGTGAAGAGGAAGTCATGTAAGTATCAGATAAATTCTTACTAAGGGAACATGATCTTTTCCGCTTCCTCACACGTGTAGAAAACAAATGTGGTATACAAATATGACAACCTTCCTCATCTTTTCTATTTATCTTGTCAACAGTGTCACCACGTCCACTGCTGCACCTCTGTAGATTCAGGATTCGGTCCCAGATGGGGAGACACAGACTGAGATCTATCACAAACTTACCTCTGCCAAACAGACTGATCAGATACCTGAGCCTGGCTGACTGACTTTAAGATGAACCTCGAGCATTATCGTCCTCAGAGACATGACTAAGTTTATCTTTTTGTGGTTCTATTTTTAGTTACATCAGCTATCTTGAATCTGTAAATGGTCCACTCAAAAGAAATTCTCTATGTAGACTATAAATATCTAATATATGTGATGTGACAATAAGCTTCTTTAATCTGTCCTTTGGAGTGTTATGTTTTTTCACAGAAACCTGCAGTGAAAGGTAAAAACGATCTAGTGCCCAAAGGACTTATTGAGGGGAGTTGAATCATTTATTTAAAAATAAAAGTCATTGTTTCAAATGTGCCTATCAAACATTACTTTGACAAAGAAAGGTGATTCTCATAGTTTAAAGAGGAAACTAAAACAGGATGTTTGGATTCATTTGTATGACTTTTTGTGCTAAAAAAAGAACAGTCATTCTCTAAAAGTAGAAACTTTTGAACTTACTGTCAGTTTTAGGTGGCATGAGACTGACATGAAAGTGAGGCTGATGAAATTATTCGGCAAGTGCAATTTAGTCCTTTAGGATTAAACAAAAATAGATGAATCATCCCGATAAGTGCTGGAGGAAGTGTCTCATTTTAAAATGCAGAGAGAGAAAGACACTGCGTAGAACACAAAACAGAATCATTAGTCCTATTTACACATTTGTGTGTGATGGGTTCATCAGTAGGCTAATTAAATGAATCCAAACACACTGAAGATTGGTGACTGAGTGGTTGGTTTGGTCGGTATGGGCTTGACCACAACGTGTGTGTGAATTTTTTGTCCATAGGGATGCTCAGATCTCTCTGTCTCAGTCCCCGCTGCTTTGCTCCACAGTCCCAGGGGCGCATGGGGAACAACAATGTGACTGTGGAGGACTTGGTGTCCGTGGTACTGGAATGGGCAGCAGCCGCACACACTCACACAGTGGTGAGAGGTCAGGTCCAATTTCAGCGCCTCTTTATCCGCAGAGCTGCGCCGATTGGACGCAGACATTGTGGCCTTTGCGTCATCATGATCATAGTTCCTTTTCCTATTTTCATTTCCACCGCCCTCCGATGTGCCAACAGGGCTCCTTTTCAATCCTAAATGTGAGTGCTCCCTGTTAGTTTGGGTCAACTTGGGTTCCTCCCAAAATGAGGCTGGCAATTGGCGTTTCCTCATGGGAACCTGCTCCACAGCGTTCCCCACATTCTCCACATCTTGAGCATCAGAGCTGGCCTTTTCTGACACCATCACATTCGGGAGAACAGTCCCCACTGGTTTCGCGCACCTGTACTCCGCAGACCTGTGCGTGTGGCATCTTGGGACTCTGGAGTACTTTTGAGAGAACCGCTTCAGTTGTTTCTGCAGATATTTCCGGTGATCCACAGAGCGTCTGCACGGAGCCGACTTATCCAGGGCCGCCTTGATGTCACTGGATGCCAAATTCACAAAGTTGAGCAACGTTTTGACTTCACTGTCTGCATTTGCCATTTTCGTCTTGACTTTGTTGAATCAGTCCATGTTAAAATGTGTAATCCGCCGTCAAGATCTGGAGAGAAACCAGAGAGCAAATTTAGGCTGTGCTTAATTGCGGGCTTTAGGAATTCTGCAAACAAACGAGAGGAATGCATCTTAATATATTTAATATTACTAATTTAATATTTAGTAATATTTTTTTTTGCCACCGATTAATAACCCATAACTCACCAACACGGGATGAATCCAGATTCTCTCGAAGCCACCGTCCGAGTCCAGACTTCTCTCCGGGCTGCAGTAGGAGCACTTCAACAAGTTGAATGAATATAAACTCCTTGTAGTTATGGTGCTTTCCTTGAACCAATCAGCGACCCCAGGCCCCTCACAATGCACCCCAATCAGCCTCCAAGCGCCCTGGTATCGAATTCTTCACCATTGCAAATTGTTGTCATGGAGATCTTGAAAAAGCCGCTGAGGGGATGCGATAATTTCTGCTACTCGATTATTTCTGCACGTTGGTCAAACCTCTCCAAAAATGCAACGTGTGCATAAATAATAATGAGTTAAAACTTTTCTGAATTATGCACGCTTTCTAACTGCATATCAGGTCGGTTCGAGTTGGGTTTTCAACACCGATACCCATCATACCCTCGCCGAGAGTGATGTCAGCTGTAGGATTTGGTGAGGGGGGGGGGGGGGGATCTAAAGAGAGCATAACCATGGAAAAGGGCTTGAACGCTCAAGAATCTTGTCTTTCTGTTTGCCCCCTCAATCGAGCGACACAAAAGCTGAATTACTCATTCAAACCTCGCGGGACAAAGGGAAAGGAGCTGGATAGCACTCCTGCATTTGTAGTCAAACATTTAGAGACTTAAATCGAGTCGTCATGAAGGAGAAAGAGTCGGACAAAGCCCATAGAATTGCCATCAGCAAACATTTTCCTGTGTCATATTATGGGGTCTCCATGGCTCCCTCTGGCCCGCGGACAATAGCACAAGTTTGCACACTCGAATACTGTCACCCTGCCAACGGCAACAAGGGCCCAAAACAGGACAATCCCCAGAGAAAGCATGGGCTCCGCGGGGAAGGTTGCAATAGAGGAGGAAAATGGGACTTGTGAAATGCTAATTGAGCTTCATCCCCTTATTGAAGTGGAGAAAGAGTACCTATCGTTCCAGTGAACCGCAGCAGCAGTGGAATGAGATGTGAGGAAACTGTTTGTCTGGTAAGTAACACCTCATGCCTCACACTCTGAACCACTCTTGCACCAGGAGCGAGATTTAAAAAAAAAAAAAAAAAAAAAAAAAAAAAAAAAAGAAGTTATCTGCAGTCAGGGCTGCGGGCCATTTATTCCGAGCGGACGGCAGGCTCCATGATTGATTGCCTCATTCACTTAGTTTGGGGTTGTGTGAGGAGAGCCCTGCAGGTCTATATGAGCTCTGGCTGGTCTATCTTTTTAGGCGGTGCATCCCTCTTGTTCTGGTGAGGCAATGGGACCCTATTGTCCTCATCTCCTCTTCTTCCTTTAACCTCTCTGTTCAACTGAAAAGGCCAATTAACAATGGGGCTCCCTCTCCCCGGGCCTGTCACCCCACTCCTGTGCTTTTGAAGTGAGGAAGAATGAGAGAGAGAGGAAGAGGAAGCATAGTGGCATCCCTAAATAGTGAGATGTTTGTGGATCATTTTAGTTATTTGAGCTGATTTACTGAACTTTTTAAAAACACATGACAGTTTTCCCTCTACATTACATTATTCCAGCTCAAGATAGTTACACAATTTCCCCACTGTGGGATTTTTGTCTATCTATGCGTGTTTGCACCATCAGTAAAGACTGAAATAAACAAGTCACTCAAACTGCTGCATGTGCAATAAGGATGTACACCTAATTTGTATATCTTCGCTGTACTTGCAAGCTGCCCTCAGTGATACAAACTAACCACCGTTCCTCACCCTGTTTGCAGAAATCTAATGAGTAGAAGCTCAGCAAAGCTCTAACTGAAATCTTATCCTGTCCAGAGCGTCTTGTCAGAAGCTGATATGTTACAGGATCTTTCTATAAGCACACTTTTTTTTTGGTCACATGCCTTGCTTGTTTGCCCAAAAATAACTACAATAAATAAGATAACATGGTTGTGATCCCCAGAGAAGTAATTAGGTGCTACAGCAGCAGACCACAAGAAAGGAAATGAAAAAAAAAGAAGAATGCCAAATCATAAATCAAAATTTGAGATATATAACACAGTAGACTGTACAGATTCATACAGATTATAGCTCTCTGGAATATTTCAAACTGAAATGGGAATCAGAACTAAGTATCAGCAGACTGGCATTGTTATCGATGCAACAAACATCTCAAATTTAGTTGCAAGAATTTGAAATTTGTCTTTGGTAAAATATATTTATTTAGTTATGAATAAAAAGAGAAAAAGCTACATACAGATAAAAAATAAAGACAGACGAGTGTACGTTCAAAAGTACAATACAATAAGTGAAAAATAATCCAGCCTCCCGTTTAATGCACCTGTGTAAGACAAACTACATCTCCCAGAATGAACAGAAAATCGAGTCCACACCTGATTAAAACAGTTTAAATTATAAATGTAGTTATACAACCTTAATGAGATCATTTATTGCAGAACTGTTGTTTTAGACTGCATTATTTTGATGCACCTGATCAACTGAGACTGTTTAGTGAGCACCTTGTAGTCATGTGTTACCAGACATTTCCACTAGATGGCAATCTACCTCCACTGTGGTACAGCATAGCAGCCATACATATCCAATAGTGTACATACCCACTCACAATAATGGAGAAACACAGATAGTAAAGATGAATGCAGCTGAGCTAAATTTATCTGAACATTAATATTCCTTAAATGACAGAAGGTTTTTAAATCTCTTTCTGTTTTGATGCATATAGTATTTTTAGGCTCTGTTTGCTCAGAGAGATGCAGATTAAGTATCTTGGCAAGAATGATAATGCTGAAGGACCACGGTAATTATGTTAAGAGGTTTTCTTATCAGAGTTTAAAAGGGCTGTGATGTATGTTGTGGTAGATTGCTGGTTGTTGGAATGAGGTGAGGTAGCAGGAAGGAAACAGCGGGATGTAGTGCTTTCCTCTTGTCAGATAATCAATACTGGGACAGACTGTAGGGTAGGATGGACGAGCTGAACCTCTGGGCAGACCGTATGCTAAATTCAGGCTGGTTGTAGCCTTCAAAAACTCTGAAAAATATCTGCATTGTACTGTGTGTGCAAACACAGCTTAACAGCAGCTATGGATTTTCCACTCTAAAAGTCATCCACAGCTCTTTGTATGAGCTCACCCCATTACTGTCTGTGAAGAGCTTTTTGATAGGCAAGACATGCGATAAATGCTCAGCCGCAACAAAAGGCTTTCGGGCTCGATGCTGAATCCACTGATCTTAATCCAAAATTGTTTGAATAGGCGGCTTCGACGGTATTTGTGTTATTCGGAATAAGCAGGCTGTGACACAATTGGCTGTCTGTTCTGTTATTTCCACCACTTCTTTCAAACAGAAGACAAGTCACATGGGCACAACAATCGCTGTAGGTTTATGAAACATGAAAAAGCTATGAAAATGACACAGAGGCTGGGAAGCAGGTTTTGTGAGCAAAGAAACTGTCCTGCACAAGTAGACATCTCAGGTTCAAGCGTAAACCTTGTTTAAGACAATGCCTTCAGTTTCAGAGGTGAAGCTGTTACTCCGTAACAAGGATTTTATTGGATGGTTAGAGGGGAAATTATTCAACTATTGTGGATTGTTTATATATCAATGATATCTTTATTTGTTCACCCAATTACTTAAAATTTTTTTTTTACATTCATATAAAGCAGTGAAAAGCAGCAAATCCTCACAGCTGACAGCTTTGAAGTTGCCAGTGTTTGCATTTTTGTCATTAATCACTTCATCAAACAGTTGTTTCAGCTCTAAACTGTGTTTGGCTGAGAAAACTATCGTTAGTATAGACTTCTAGGTCTGTAAATTGGTCATTTATCACAGACTGTTATTATTAAAGACACCAGGATGAGCTCTAAGGTTTTATTCACACTGTCAATCAACTGGTTTGGTAACCGTAAATGTCACATTGGCTCTCTGTGTACATGACTGTGGGCTCTGGGGTAATTTCATAACTGTGCCTAGTGAAGACCACCAACAATATTATGCAACTCTGCACTTAAAAACTACCCAGTGGAGTCTGACTCTTTGCTCTCTGCCCTACAGCATCACCTCTTAAAAAACGATATGAGTGCAGGGTCAGGAGTGTTGTGGCAATGGGAAGAAAGTAAGGCTTAAAAAAAAAAAAAAATCACCTCATAAAAATGTTAAGTGTTCTTTGTTGCTGAGCAGTAGCGGTAAATGCCAGGTTACATCAGTATTGTTTATCTCGGCCTACTTTTGGACATTGGACCAAAGAGTGTTCTAGCAGGCACACAGCACATCCAACAACAGTATGGCAGTGTTTTCAGTCGGTAGGCGTCTTGCACTCTCGCTCCCTCTCTCTCTCTCCACTTGACTTTAATACGCGTCATCCTTACGGACTCGCCTCCACGCATTGTGGGCTATACTTTCTGCCTGATCCACTATTAAAAAAAAAAAACAACAACCCCTAAACAAGCAAAAAAAAAAGAAAAAAAGAAAGAAAAACAAAGCCCAGCTGACATTACCGACCGCCTTCATAACCACATGCCCTTCCCCCTGTGTTTTTGGGGGGACTTTTTGAGAAGCGGAGGGGGAATTTGTTTGAGCACACGCTGTCAGGATGAGCTGATGTGAGCGCTGCATCAAGTGCGCGGTGGTGATGCTCCCGTATAAAACAGCCCGCTGTATTTTGGCACACAGGGGGATGCATCACTTTAACCCTCGGCTCTGCCCTCCGGACTCGCCCATACAGTATTCAGCCTAGATAAGTTGAGGGGATGTGTGATGCTATTGCGAGGAATCCTACCACACGATATTCCTGAGGATCTCTCTCTGTTCGTTTTTTTTTTCTTCAACTTCGATGGCTTGAGTGGCCCATTTGCACTCATGCTTGCAGCCGAGGAGGGATGTAAGGTACGGGCCATCTACCGCCCTCACATTGCACGGAGTAGCGGCGTGATTCAGGTCGCTATCTGAGTGCCAATAAGAAAAAAACTACTTTCGAGATGTGAATTATCGAGATATGCTCCTCATTCCACCGGCTCGCCTGTCCTATGCTATCGACAACGGGATTTCAAGAGGAATATGATTGTGGCATAAACTATTTCTGGAGACGCCTGTCACAGATATCGCCGCTGAACTGGATAGGGTGGATGGTTATTTCCCAAACAGTTCAAGCCTATGTATACTGCATTCATTTGTTGGAAACGCTGCCTAGTATCTTCGAGAACAGCGCAAGAGGAATGCTGGTCCAAGATCTAATGCCATTTACTTTAAGTTGTTGGCCTTTTTTCTTCGGTCATTGCCTTCTCTCACTCTTTTTACTCTCATGCCAGGTAAGGATCACGTTCAGGCGCGCCACTTGTCAATTTACGCATGGGAAGAGGTTACACTAATGCAACTTGAGTTTGATTTCCTGATGGGCTGTGGAACTGATTATCTTTTCTAAGTAACTTGTGTGTTCTGTAAGCTTCACAAAATATGCTGTAGCCTACCTTTACATATATGTTTTCACCAGATGTTGAGGTCACCACTCCGGGGAACACCTGTGTTTAGGAAATACTGGCAGACATGCATTGTGAGTTTCCAGTAAGGCATGAGAAATACAGCTATGCACAAGTGCACACGCACACACAGACACTCAGCTCCCTTGTAGTGGGAACATGGAGTAGCCAACCATGTTTTTATGATAACAACAGTCAGTTATCCCACCAGGATCCCTGCAGCAGGCATATGTTAGTGATGAGTATTCTAACCTCTGCCCCGTGCTGCTGCCTACAGATAGTGGTGAGCTGTTGTTCACACGCACGCAGTGTTGCCAGGGTTCATGTGTAATGTGATCTGCTTGAGTTTCCAAGTCCACCCACGCACACTCCTCGGGGCAGCCTGCTGCCCACTCTGTTGGTGGGTGGTTTCTTACAGGGAGCGGGCTGTAGCCATCGACGTGATACTATTCTGCATGTACTACATACACAGCAGCCCCAGTGACAAAAACACTGGAGCTGCGATATGAAAAGAATGCTGAGAGGATATCCATAATGCTTCTCACTGAGAGGCTGCTGAGCGTTCAAGCATCTCCATTTGTGCTGCACAGTGTTGTGCTGATGGTACTTCTGAGTAATGCGCTGAAGGACAGAGGCTCAGTCATTTCAATCTCTCTTTCTCTGCTTCTCTCTCACCATAAGGGAGAGCTCCAGAGGTCATGCTCACAGACTGTGGCGGAGAAAGTTAGTGAACAGTGCCAGTTGGCATGTCACTGTAGAAGATACCCTCCCCTTCCTCCACCGCCGCCTCCCCCGCCTCCCCCACGGCTACTGGGCACCACAGGTAAGACTCCCAGCTCACACTCCCAGGTTTCACACCTGTCTCCCTCCGAAGTCTGCTTGTCTCACTGTCTGCTCTCGCCCCACAGTTGGATCTCATTCCTAGCCAGACGCAGGTGTCAAGCCACTGGCTAGTCTGAAGAAACTGTTTTGACGTGAAGTGTTTCCATTTAAGCACACAGGAAAAATGTGCCATCAGCCCCCTGAGATTAGTGTGCGAGTGCGCGTGCAGTTGCACACATGTGCATCTGTGCGTGTGATAGAGCCAGCAGGATGTTGACAGCTGAACACAGGACTAATTTATGCCGGGTCTGACCTTGGGGAGTACCCAGCTGCCTGTGAAATCCATGCCTGCTGGGCTGCCAAGCTCAGTGGTTCAGTGGTAGGGTTTCCCCCGGAGGACCCCTGATTAAAACACAGATGAGTTCATTAAATTAGCTTTAATTTGATAGAGATAAGAGGCTAATGAACCAGCCCACAAGTTCCAACTTCGTTTTGAAGTTGAGCTGGCGGTGAGAAGTGCGTGTGTGAGGGCTAGTATACAACAAGCGTGCATATCTGTGTTGATCCAGTGCGTGTTGTGTCAGTTTTCCCCGTACACTCCCGCTCTCGTCTCACTCCGAGATGGTAAATCCATCGGCAGATAGGCGAACATATTTCACTGGCCTGCTTGCGGAAAGTTGATATGATTTGTATGTCGTCTCAAGGACCTTAATGAACAGTGCGCTGAGATATGGGACAGGCGTTGCTGATGATGCAGCCATTCTGAGCTATTACTGTGACTCTTTAGAATCACTCACCCCGAGCCCCTAATATTATGAGTAGCGAAGAGTACTTAATCATCAAGCAGTGGAAAGGTTTCAATCCATCTGTTCCAATGATTGTTTTTTGTCTTGTCCATGTGGATGGACGCCCTCTTCTCCCAGACTCACCATGGGAGTTACCTTTTGAATCGCGAGTTACAGACCCTTCTGTGATTGTTGCCAAGGTCACTGCATGAATGCTGCCAGGACCATCTGACTGTAAGCTAAGGTGGGGGTTTTATGCCCAATTATGGACAATACACAAGTGGACCTTTGAGCGCTGCCTCCACAAGCTTTAATGCCTCCTTACACAGCAATATGTCATGACAATTATGATAAACTGGCCAATTTTTACTCCATTTTAACTTTACAGAGGAATATTTGACGAGGGTGGAGACACCATTAATAATTCATTTAAAGAGACTCTTCTTTTTATTTGAAAATCTCGATTTAATCTATAGAGACGCATAATTAGCTTGATATTCCTTCAGAAGCCCAATTTGCAGAGCTGTTAGAGCTGAAATTTTGCTTTAAACTGTAGTCTTTAAAAATGCAATGAATATGCATGGCTAACGTGAAAAACTGGGACAATAACTGAGACCTTATCTATCTGCTAAAAGTCTAAAAAAAAAAAAGAGGGAAATTGGCACTGTTAAGTAAGCGTCTGTGTGCTAAAAATGGTATCTGAGGTCCCTTCAAAGCAGTGTGCTTTATCACAATAAAATAGATCCGTACCACTGACTGAATTAAATCCTACAGCCGTTGACAAAACGCAGGATTAAAATGGAAGTTTGGCTGAGAGGATCTTTTAAATTCATAGTGACTTGTGACGTGGTTGTGCTGTACCAGGGAGAGCCGTGCCTTGTTATTTGCTCCGGAGAAATGTACTGTGTTGGAAAATAGTCTACAGCATTACTAAGGAGTATTTGTTGCTATGGTGTAAACCCTTCGTCTCATTCATAACAAAATAACATTACATGCAGGAGTTATGAGTTTATTATTGTATATACAGTATGGGTATTTTCTCCAGAGCATTAAACTGGAATAAACCTGCCTTAGATAGATAGAAATGCACATGACTAAACTGATTTATAGATGGTGGGAGAGCATCAAATGCGGCAGAAATAAGAGAAGAGAGAAGTTCTGCATTACAGACACGAAGTTGCTGATGCACATAATGTTATACAACATTCCTGGTGAGTGGTCTTACTCCACAGATCTAATGTGGAAAGAGCAGGAGGTTCCTGCAACAGTAATTGGTGTGGACAAGAGTGCTGGTGTAAGGAGGACTGACGGGACCTTAAATGATTCATGGTGTCGGGTTGGATATCTTTGAACGTTGAACCTAAGACCTACAAAACAGGCGAGGACATGACTGCATCCCAACTCTGAGAGCATGCAGGGAAGAAAATCACCTCCATGCTGCACTGTTATTGGGTTGTATAAGAGTTGAGCCACTCACTAAGGACCTAATAACAAGACTCGAGTCAGCATTGTGGCTTAGGTGTAGTCATATTGAATGTTATTTTTATTTTGAACTAATTTTGTTTTTATTTATTTGGTTTAATACATTCTGTTTATTCTCTTCCTCTATATCTGCACCTTTTTCCTCCTGCTCCCTCTTCTCTCTGTTTCTAAGTGGCAGAGCCCATGGTGCCCTTGTTGAGGCCCTGGTGGATGGAGATGGACATTGTAGTGCTTGGAACGGTGGGCTGTGCCTCAGTTGTCTTCCTCTTCTCAGCCATCATCATCTGCTACAAGGCTATCAAGAGGTCAGATGTCATTCTTCTCTTTTCTCTTCTCTCCTTGTAATATTTCACTTAGATTCTCATTCTCACACGTCTCTATAATATTTTAAAGCGATGATAAATTGAAATAGAAATCAGCCACAGGCGGGCCACTCAACAAATCATATGTAATTCGACCCATGGTGGACGCTACTAGTTCTCCTGCCCGAGTGTTAGAGTTATGCAGCAGGCGTCAATGGCCCTGTCACCAGCCTTCTGGGTCACAATGAGGTCAGAGGTTAAATAATGGAATGGATTGTAAGTGTCAACGAGGAAGATCCACTACACAGTCATGATGAAAGATCCTATACTCCAAATTAATTTGTTGAAGTGCGTGATGGCCTGACTTAATGATACTGTGTTGATTTTAATTTACATAAGTGTCTAAAGCCTCCTGGAACGACAGCTGGACTCATGAATGTGAAAGCAAGAGGCGAGCAGAGGAATCCCAAGACACTGCTGTAGCAGCGTTTTCCCCATTTGGCTTATTAGAGAAAAGGACTGTGTGAGGTTTTAGCCTGCAGCACAACCAGACCCAATTCTCTTTGTGACATTCAGGCTGCACGGTGTCACACATGCACCCTGACATCCACGTAAATGTTCGCAGACGTTTAACAAACGCACACTCACGTCGGCATCGTACAAGGCATGCGGAGGATTCTTGTGTGCGCCCGTCTATGAACGCACATCTTTACATATGTACATACATCATCTCGGTATATTTACTCACCCTATAAAATCTGGCGTAGACGTTGACTCGCACACAACTCTGAGAAAAGCCATGTGTGCTGAATTAGGGAGCTAGTTCTATGTTTTATTCATACGTATTAAAATAGATTTAGTATTATATCTTATATTTACGGTACTATATCAAGCCTGCACGCCAGATATGGCTTTCCTCAGCAGAACTCTATTAAACAACAAATAGGCAAAGTCAGGCAGTGGAAGTAATGGGCGGTTGGCTCAGGAATTCATTATGGCAATTCTCCAGCCCCCTGTGTAGCCAAGGGGCACCTTTTTTTAATGCAGCAGTGGTAGGAAAGTGTTGTTGCAATACGGGCTCCAGCCCCAAACCTAAGTCATTATTTATGAATTAATTTGCGCAGTCATTCAGTCGCAGGCCACATCTTTTATACATGCAAGCAGGTCGTGTCCTGAAGCTCTGTGGGTTCTAGACTGCAGACTTCGTGCCACGGCAAGATGCCCTCCACTCTGAATGAGAAGGGGAAAATACACAGGTCCAGACTGGCCTTAGACATTCATTAGTCACCAGCCAGTTGGGGAGCAGTCCCGAGAAGTATGTGACTCCTAACATTTGTCTTGGATGCGCTAATCATCCATCGTTCCTTAGAGGAAGGGAGAGGAAACAACGCAGCGAAGAGGACACGTAAAACGTTGACTACCAAAGCAAGCAAAGGCAATAATTGAGTGTCTTCGTCAATAACTGTGAGAAAGGGTTTGTCAGTGAGAAAAACACAGCCAGTTATATATAGCCCTTCTAGCCCCTTAGTGCTCTGGGCTTTCCCAATGAAAATCAGCTGGCCGAGGGCCAAAGCCCAAGCACCACAGACAGTAGAGGAGCTAGCTCTGCAGGTCCCAGCCCTCCTGGCCTTTTGTTATTTTTCATAATCTTTGTCTGCCAGTCATCTGTCAGAAGCAAAGGGGACTGAGAAGAAAAAAACATTTCCATACAATTTTATTCAGAGTCCACAGCAACAGGGAGGCTGGTGTTTGCAGGAACAGGAATCAGACACATGCTGCGTTTCAGTCTTGCTGTGCCATCCAAAGCAAAAGACATGATGCTGCAGTCCAGGCTGTCAGCCGTCCAAGAAGCCAAAACAAATAAAACTCAAACCAACTGACTAATGAATCTAGATGCTTTTCCCAATCACTTACCGCTCTGGGAGGCCTGTCCAAAGACGGATAATACATCACAGCTGATCCTGTCCAAGGGCAACATAGAATATCCGAAATACTCAACCAGAGATACAAGAAAAGAAAAATGCTCTGAAATGATTTAAGTCTGATATTTACTCATACATTATTAATCCCCTTTGTTTTCTTTTAAAATTTCTAAACCACTACCATCAAACCTGCTGACTGATTATTACAGTGTGTTTTTTAATGCTTTTTCTTTGAACCATAGCATGTTACTCTAATTTCCAGATGGCGGGAGTAATTGTAAACAGCTCAACACATGTCCCAATTTCACCATGATCCATTCCCTAAACTTCAAACAGGAATGTGCGCTGTGATTGCACAGCTTTGATATGAAATATTCATCTAACCTGTGAAGTGTTGTGTTGCCACCTGCCATGTGTCAACAGCATGGCATCTATTATTGAAGGGCCGGGTAGAGGTCGGTTTGAGGGCCCAGTGCTCTGCCCTGTGTGGTGGCCCGAAGCGACATGGTCAGTCTGAGTGGAGATTACATCCTGGGAGAAAGAAACAGCTTCGCGCAGCCTGTAGATCACCAGTGTCGAGCAGCATTTTATAATGTAACAGATGAAAGAGCACCAAATCGACTGACCAATTTCAGACCTGTTGCCATTTCTCTCCTTATGAAAAAAGAATTAACACAGAAATACTACAGAAAACAGAAATATATTTTGGGTCACCGAAGTGGCGGATACTTCTTACAGGAGCGGATATTTGGTAACCTTTTTTCTTGGTGTCATCAGTCATACCTTTATCATAATTTAACAATAACCAAATCTGAAACCAGAAAAAAAGACCTGATTGACGGTTTCAGGAAATCCCTCCCAACATCACATGCCATGCAAGGCTCCAAATCACCCTAGCAGACAATTACAAAGATATAGTAATATGTCGGGAGAGTTGCTTACAGAAAACTGCCGAACACCTGTTGATTTTATTTATAGGTGAGAACAACAGCGTTTTTAATGTTAGAGAAACTCTTTTAATGTCAGTGGCTCAGTTGTCACTCTGTTTTATCAGTCTCATTGAATCTGATTAAACTTTTTGCATTCTGGTGCATTATGGAAACCTCAGCCTGTCTAGTAAAAATCCCGACTAGCCATTAAAGTTACCGGAGTGGGTCGACTTCATATCTTTGACATCTACATCAAGCAAGTTTTTAGGAAAGTATTCTGCCTCATTCACATCGTTCTTTGTTCGTGAAGTTTGTGTTACCTCCATCTCGTCGCTTTCGGGTTCTATTTTCAAGGACTCAGTGTTCCTTTGTTTTGGTGCCTGTAGGCCTGTAAAACTTTTTATCATAATTTTTCTTTACTGGACTCCAGAAATGTTCCAGTGTTTTGGTGTTATAGAATCTGGGTCGACTGGTCTGCGGGGAGATTCTTCCTCGGTCCTTCTTAGGGAAGGTATTAATTGTGTCTCTTATCTTGACTGTGCTTCACTGGGCTCCTGGATTGGTTGTTTTTTTTTAATTTTGTATCGGTGACCACATAGCTGCAAAGCAAATTTTCCCCTCGTGGCCAATAAAGACTGATTAATTGAAATACTGACCTGTCAAAAAAAGTTTAAAGTTAAAAAACATTTCACTTGACGTCAAATGAATATCGACCCAATTAACTTTCTATTTTAATCGAAGAATCCCCAGTCTGGCTGTAAACAAAGCCGTCCCTTAGAGAAAACTTTGGTATATCCCAAATCCCATGGCTGCGTCAGCAAAGCACCACCACCCCCACAGCAGAGTGTGTTTCCACCCCGGGGATGGACACTTTCTTTTCTCAGGCTTTCCCCAGGTCCTATAGGGACACAGCAAGCAGCATCTGTCCTACATGTCCAGCCCGTGTCCCTGGTGTGCTTAGCCAGACGAACCCTCCCAGCTGACAGAGTCCCGCAGGAAGTCTTAGTCATCGGCCCACGTTTTGTTTCGAACTTTTTTTTTAGTTACATGACCAACAGTCTTTAATCACGACGAAGTAAATGCTCACTTAAATAACTGTCATTTATTTTAGGCAACAGTTATTCACCTTGATCACATTGCCCTTCAAAATATTACCACAAATATCATGATGATTTAATGACAGTCCATTCAATAGCTGTTGAGACATCTCAGCTAAACTCACAAAATTCTAACTAATGGAGACGATACGGAAAAAAACTTGATCACCAAAGTAGCGTTTATCATCTGGGATTCATGAACACACATAAAATGATCCATTTATCCGTTGTTGAGATATTTCAGTGTGGACCAAAGCGGTGAGCTTTAAACTGCCATCCCCAGACACAAAGCAGGCATATTCAAAGTGTTTATTATTTTAGACATGACTTTTGTTTCATCCAGTGGAAACCCTTTAAAGATCCTCGGATTGACTTTGGTGGCAGGTGAACGTTTTTTCTTGTGTACTGTCAACTGAAAAACTGGATGGCGTCAAGCTGAGCAGGATTTCAGAGGAGCGTTGATGAACACAGGAGGTGGAGGGGTGAAGGTTGAGCTCAGCTCTGAAATGACAGCTGAAAAAAACAACTGAGACAGGAGCGGTTTCAAAATCTGACAGCAACAACATGGCTGTTTTAACAGGTGTGGCGAAATCTGATTGGCTGAAACGTGAGGGCGCAAACAAAAAGACACAGCCGACAAATTGAGATGACAGCATACAAATTATGAATAAACATTTAGTGAGCATGTGCATGAAAAAGCACTGATTGCACATCTAGTACACTGACACACCACTAAGAAACATCCATATTGTGTGTATCGTAGAGAAATCAAAATATCTGATTAGCTAGTACATTTTCAACAAGACAAATTTAAAGACTTTTATTTTAATATCTCAGATTGATAATGATTCAGTAAAAAGTCTGGTATTAAAACATAAAATGCAAACCAAAAAAATTCATAGCAAAATCCCTGAATTAAAGACGGAGTGAACGGTGCTTTTTTTTTTGTTTATTAATTAATCATCTTTCAAATGTTCATTCAAAAAGTAATTTGTATCCTCAGTTTTTGACAGCTAACTAAAGACTTCACCATAGTTTTTTCTTGCAGAGCTGTTGGACTGAATTGCATTATGTCATGTATGAGCTCATTTCACCCTGTAAGGACTCCCTGCCTGCACACTTCCCTCCCTGCACGATGCCCGAGAAGAGAACAAGATTTGTGCTGGACCGGACTGAGAAAGACTGTTCGTCAAAGTTGGACTGGCCAGCCTGGGCTTTCAGAGGGGAGGAGAGGAGGGGAGACACTGAGCTAAGATGTAGCTCAAGGGTCCTCTGTGCCAGTGAAGGCACTGTACAGTGTTGAGCGGGACAATGACTGTACTAACTGTATTCAGATCTGTCTCTGAGTTACATAAGCCCAAGCAGGGGAGAGCAGCTGAAGGGGTCGGTGCAGAAGCCACAGTACACTGGACAAATATAATAGCCACAAAGGCATCAAGGAGTGCATGAAAAGGGTTGCACTTAATGATACTTCTCTTCAGAGGCCGGTAGCTGCATGGGATCCTGGGTTGTAGCTTTATTTTTGCACCAGAATGTACTCACAGAAAGGAAAGAGTATTACAGTGCAAACGGTTTTCAAAGGAATTTCACGAGAGGTTACGTATCGATGTTATTCCCAAGTTGCTTTGACAGCCACACATACTCATTACTTAGGGGGGAATATTGCATCTCCAAGTCCAAGTAGGTAATTTCCTTATCCCCCGTGTTGTAATGTATCTTCCCCTCCTGTCTAACTTGCAAAATTGACCTTTGAACATTGAGCTTATTAGAAAGGATAGCTGAGACCAGCACATCCACCCAGAGCAGCGAGAGAAATCAAGTCAGCCTGAAGGTTAACAGTCCAGAAACTCTGTTTAATGACATGGCCTTTAGCGGAGGGCGAATGTAACGTCAAATCTCTCCTGTCATCCTCACGTTGTGAAAATGTTTATTCGCAGGAAACCACTACGAAAAGAGGAGAACGGGACGAGTCGTGGGGAATACGCCATGAGCATCCGTAACAAGAAGGCCATGGGTACGAACAACACTGTGGTATAGACTGTCTCCTGGTACACACAGGAGGTGACATCCCGTTATCGCTCTCCTTATCCCGAATACAACTATCCCCACTCACCCAGAATGCAACAGGGTTTTACCCGAGGTTTTCAAATAGGTAAACCTTCCCTCTTTGCTTGTTGCCCGGACTGAAGACACCATTCAGCTTGAGAAGAGCTGAAAAGATGGAAGGAAAAAAAAAAAGAAAAAAAAAATCAAGGCAGAAAGGACGGAGAGAAACATCCACAAACCCCCATGGTGTCGAAAGTGGCACAGCAGGCTGAACATTATGCTCTTACTAACAGCAAGTGTTGCTGACAGGCTGGTTGGCTGCTGGCTGGAGAGGGACTGTCTGCCAGTCTGCCGCAGATCCAGACCTCACACACTGTTGACATCTGCAATGGAACAACAGACAATACAGCAGCCCCGCAGTCCCATAGGTGGTCGGACAGGACAGCCCATCAGGACAGCCCATCACACACTACAAATAACATGCATGCAGTTTTTACAGAGAATGCAACATTTTTTATATTCCAATCCTCACACTGTCCGTCTTTTGTTCTCCATTTTTGAGACAGATGCTTTGTGAGAGGCATGATGTTACTGCCGGTCCCGGCTCGGAGATGTGGATTCATCTGACTATGCAATTTAAAGAAATCCATATTAAAAAAACAACAACAGAGGAGCAGCAACATCAACATGGGATGTTCTGGTTATTTCACCATGCCAAAAAAGCCACCGAAGACTTCGGCTCAATGTAATATATTTCAGTCATTCATGTATTTATTCGTTCTATTTATTTAGTTATCTATCTTTGAATTTATTTTTCTACTTCAAAGAAAAAAAAATTGTCTTGTAAGTTACTCACATCTTTATAAATCTTGAACATCTTGATGAATTAATTTTATTTCTTCATAGCTCTGTTTTCTAAGTAAATAATTTATAAACCATATAATTCATTTGTGATGCTCCGATGCTTTAAGCCTGCTGTCAGTTTGTTGAGACACTGATGCAGAAAACACGCTTGCTCGGCAAAGAGTTTTGGTATCAGTTGTTTTGTCTCTGGGTGTTTAATATGCTTTTCACTGTTTCCCTGAGATTTCGGCCAACAAGTCAGGGCTCTCTATGATGTGCTATGTGAATGTGTGTTCTCCAAACATTATGTCTGTGCTGCATCAAAATGCCAGTCCCCATTTATTTGATCTGTTAACACAATGGAAGCATCCCCACAAGGTAAACCTGCTATCGCAACTCATCTGGTTAAATCTTGTTATTCCAGAGTCTTGGGGTCAGCTAGATGCCTTTTGCCATGTTTTGTCTGGATTTGACAATCTTAATTTTTCTATCTGTCAAGAAGGGCTTAGCCCATCACTATAGAAACAGGGGACATGAGCCCAGCGCTGACCTTGTGACTGGTGAGAGACAGGAGACTTAGCCAATAGCCAGAGATCAGGTTGCACAGAGGATGGCCTCAGCAGGGATGTGTGTGACTCAGTGCTGTCACAGGCATCCTCCACATCCCCGCTGAGAAAACACAACTGAGCTGAACTGGAGCATCACTCAAAGCTGCTCTGCTTTTTTACATTAAATCTGCGTGCGTCTGTGCGAGCATGCATGTGTGTGTGTGTGTGTGTGTGCGTGTGCGTGTATGATGAGTGTGTGTCCGTCTGTGTGAATGTGCATGCAGATGAGTGTACTCAGTGAGAGTGGGCTGTACTCTGTGGCATTCATTTAAGCATAGATATTGGCTAAACTGGAAATTTGGGAAAAAAAGAAAAAAACACATGCTTGCATTTAAACATGCACAGGTATTAGCTAACAGTATACCCCACCGTGTACCTATGTGAGAGAAATGATGGATGCATGAATGTAAATATTGATATTTAAATATCTGCCTTCTGGACTGTTAATTCATGTACAGTGTAACAGAACATATGTTTATACATAGTTAAAATTTAAACAATGTGCTACCATTTAGAATTATGTCAATGTTGTCATGTTGATGGAGCAAGCCATTAATGTATATATGGCAATCAATAGTACATACACAATTTATGCATTATACCAAACTGATAAAAAGATGTGCATAAGTTAATTTCATTGCTGAGTTTTTCAGTTGTAAATAAAACTGTACATAACAACAGACCTACAGTCTATTGTGTTATAAGAGATATATATACACAGATATACCAAAAGCATTGTATGGAGGCAGGCCGGCTGGCCTCTGTGTGAAGGTGATAAAAGTGAGACTGTTATATTTAGCCCTGTGCCCATCTTGTCTGCACTATGCTGTGTTGCGCCGTTCGTGTCTTGAGCAGAGCTGTGCTGGCCGCGTCTCCTCCTGCCCCCCCTGCCTCCCCCCCCCCCTCCCCCGCAGTGGAGGACATGTTCTCAGTCTGTCTCACACAGTGCATCTTTAATGAACTGCGATTATCAAGCGTATTCGCCTCCATGGGGCTTAATGACGCCAAACAAGAAAACTTATAAGTCACATATTGTGCTGGCTCCGAGCTCGATCAATAATAATGTCACCAAAAATCCTATGTGGGTTTGGTGTGTGTGTGTGTGTGAGAGAGAGTGTGAGTGAAGGATTTCTGCAGATAAAGCGACAACACGGGTTGCTATAACAAAATTTTGACTTTAAAGCAAAATAGAAGACGGTAAAAGATTCAAAACAGCTTATTAAATTTTTACATGAAGTCATGTAGACATGTTCCCATTTCTGTTTTAATTTGCACATTGAACACTAACTGTAGCTAATGATGTGAAACAAACAAGGGGACCAAACCTGTACTATACGGTCTGATGTAGAAGAGCACTGAAGGGGAATGTCAATGAATTATAATGTGAATGAGGGACACTGGAGTACTTTGCCTTCCCTGCTTTAGATGTGCCAGTTGATGGTAATGCCAATGGACACTCAGAGCAATTTAAACATTCATGTATTGTCCAGCCAAGGCGCTGTGGATTTCACTGTAATAAAAGCAATGTGACAGCACTAGGCAGGGGTACCAGGGATTGTCACTGTCTCAACAAGTTTTACAAGGTTCTCAAGGTATTTCCATGGAGGAAAAAGGGGCGCGACTCCACAGACTCTTTCAAATTATGGCTCTTAAAGTTGTTTGTCAGTTTGTTGTACAAAAACTACCGGTCAATTTGATCTGCTGCTGCCCAGATGAGACTACCTCTGTCGAGCTGCTCTTTAATCAAGGGAAGTCATCAGTGCACACACCTGGTGATGCATCATGCTGGTGCATGACTGTCGATGAGAGCTGGCATAGTTCTTTCAGAGCTGACCTTCACAATCTTTGAGGACCCACTCACACCCTCTCTGCCTGAGAGGCCTTTGGTCAGTGTTAATTACCCTCAGTACCTCCAGCTGCCTGCTCATCGGGTCAGTGCTCCCATATGGTCCTGCAGGAGGCAGGCAGGCAGGCAGGGGCGGGGAAAGTGCTGGATACCTGTGGGACACTGATTACATAAGCTCCTGCTAATGAGTGAGGTTCTTTCGAAAAGGGCTGCGAGTTCAAACGATCACAACGGTGGCAGTGGCTGACAGATGCAACCCCAGAGCAAGGGGGACTTGATTAAACACACACACACACACACACCTTTGTACATGCAGGCCCGCATGCACATACACACCTGCATCCAGCATCACTTTAATACACACTCACACACACAGAGGCACAGCAGGAGAGGGGTTCTTTGATGAGCCAAGACTAGAGGTTGATGAGAAGGGGCACTGCAGCCTGATTCAGTGAGCTTGAGGTCACCGGGGAGTGTGTGTGTGTGTGTGTGTGTGTGTGTGTGTGTGTGTGTGTGTGTGTTCATTAGTCACATTGTGTGATATCATTATACTAGTGACTCATTTGGCAAACACCTCTCAACATGGGCCATTTTATACATGCAGCGACTAAAAAGTAATATTTAAAAAAACATGACATGCACATCAAATTTGGCTTATTTTTGTCCAATAAGCCAATTTCTCATTGCATATTACATTTATATTATCAGATCTAATTCATCTTAAAGCTTGATAATGAAATCCTTGCAGCAGTGAATATCAAAACAAAGATTAATGTACTGTTCAGCTTTCTAGCCCTGCTGTCATGTCATCTGTTATTCTCAGACAAGAGCTTCGTGGTAATACATTTAGACCTCACAACAATGCTTAATCACAACAAACCACATTAGGCCAAAGGTAATTGTGTTTGCTTGGTATATGCGTGGGCCAATCTGTTTCGCTGCTGGCAATGAAGAGAGGGATGAAGTAGGAGGGGAGGTGCGGGGGGGGGGGTCTACTTTGGGGCGAAGCGGGTGGAGGGGTGGGCACAGCCGAAATAGTCTTGTTTACCTCCAATGTCTGGCTCCACATTATCGAGTTACAAAGCTGCTGCCGCAACTCTGATCGATCTGAGCTCTGATGGCATAAGCCAGCATGACTGACAGTCTGACAAGGATCTCAGACGGGAGCTGGGTAATGCATGTCATGCCATTTTCCCACAGACACCTGAGGTTCAGTTTCTCGTCCAGAAGAGGAGGGAGCAAAGCTGATTTTATCGCTCTGCCATCTGCATTATGGTAAACTGGACATTTTCCAGATCAGTTAGGACATCAAAGGGCAGTAAATGTCACATTTGAATTTTTGAAGGAGTCTGCAATTCACATAAAAAAAAACAAGTGACTCAATGTTTAGAAAAACTCGTACTTTTATTATCCAGCTTGCAACCAAGCAACTTCAAAAGTGATAGGATGAATGTCACGGAGTGAGCATGTCTAAGACTCAACAAGCATTTGCTTTCAGTCTGTCGTTTTTACTAACATGGGTCTATAGAAATTCTCCTCAGTCATCTCCTGACGCTTCAAATCTGTTGAATACAACAGTTAGGCACCTGACCTACATATTTCAAACAGGCCTACCAAATCTATAATGATCACTTCCAGTGCTAGTACTTTAAAATAGCATGGATTTACTGTACATATACAGGTATCACACTAAAAGTGCTAAAAATTATTCAGTTCAAATGAATCCCGCACAGCATCAGTTAATGTCCTTTTTAGAGTCCTTTTTTTTGTTTGTTTTTTTGGTTTTTTTGGTCAAAGGTTGAGCAAGAGCAGATGCATGCAGGTCTTAGGACCCAGATGAGCCAGAGTTGACCACAGAGCAGGTCACATGGGGTAGAACTGAGACGCAGCCTCAGACGACTGGATCTCCACCTGAGCCATCTTGAACTGGGTGCACTGAAGCCATTTGCGCAGGGCGAACGGAGGCGCTCCGGACGTCTGGCCCTGCAGACACTGATGGTTCACCCTGTTCTGGATGGCCTGGAGACGCAACTGCAGCCCCGCAGACAGATGCTGAGGAAAGAACAACGTCAAAAGTCACAAGTTAATTAACCTATATGAGTAATTGCATAAGGACTTTTTTTTAAAGCCTTACCTTAAGGTTTGACTGAATCATGGGTAACCACATAGGAATTAACTAAAGGAAAGAGTGAGGACGGATAAATATTAGTCTGCATGTTAAGGTGACCATATATTGCCCATATAGAGAAACACAAGAGTTATACCTTGACAAATATGGTTGAGTTGCATTCCTGCAGGGCCTCCATCAAACTAATGACATGAAGACACACCATCTCTACCATCTGAGAAAAACATTTTAATTAAACCCGTGATTTGCAGAAGATAGCTCCAGAAGTAGATAATCACATCTGGCTTATGACTGAGTACAGCACATTTCTATGGGCCTATTCCTGCCTGAGCTATCTCAGACAGATCCCTGTGTGAAACGATTACGGCAAAGCACTTACCACTTTATTGTGGGCCATAAGCTGCAGGATGCTGGGTGTAACCCGACTCCAGAACTCCAGCCCGGTGAGGATGGCGCTGGAGGAAAATTCAGTCTGGTTCTGGTTCTGCAGAGATGGAGCAGCAGCTGCCTGCTCGCAGTAAATGGTCCACAACTGGGCGAACATGAAGGCATGGAACAGAGAGCACATGTGCAGCACCGACGTCTGGGGACAAAGACCAAAGATCATACAGATCGTATAAACAAAACCTGGATGGATGACCAGTTGAAGGGATTTGTGTCTGACAGACCTTTGACTGTTCTGGGAAGCCAATGAGGATGACAATAAGATGATCGGCGATGTGGGAGCCGGCGTCTAGAGGGATGGGCATGCAGGAGGTGGAGCCCTGGTGGAGGGCACAGTGTGTCAGGGAGCCCAAAAGAAGCCAGGACAGCTGACGAATGTGGGACACGCACTCGATGAATTCTTTTGGCCTAAATAGGAATAAAAAGTTGAAATTGAGTTTAACAAATCAGTTCACAATACAGTCTCTACATTTATAATGCTTGTGTAACACTTTTACTTTGGCTAATCATGCTAATATTGAAAGGAGTGTTTATGTGTGTATTTTTTTTTGTCCTGTAAATACGACAAATCATATCCATCAAATCAGAGATCTCAAACCCTGAAAAATTAAGTTTAAAAAACTATCTTTGGTTAGGCAATAAAGATACAGAAACCTAGTTAGTAAATATGCCATTGAGGTGATCTGCCCCTTTTAAGTCACTAAAAATGACTGAACTCTTTTTAGTCGTTTCATTTTTACCCTTGTTGCATGGTGGATGGCGGATGATAAAGCCAGGGAAGATAACGGACCACAGCTTTGTTATCACGGTGATTGCCTTTGCTGATCTCCATGGCTGCGACTTGTGCCAAGCCCACTTTCAGGTTGCCCCCGAAAGTGTCCTCATGCAGCGGCTGACAACAAGCCTTCATATGGCTCTGAATAACAGATTGAGAGTGAGGAACAACATGTAAAAACTCTACATATGATGAGATACCATGCACAATGTGGCACTCGCATGAAGAGTAAGACTTACTTTAAGTTTGGTAAGTGTGTGCATATCTGCAATAAAGTCCAGGAGCTCACTTATGTATTGCCGCATGCATTCCATCGCTGCTGTTGTACACTGTTGGGAACGAAAACAGTTTATCCTTTAAGAGGAATCACAGTGGGGAATATCTTTGTTTCCTGCGGTTTTATGAGGCTGGTTTTAATAGGATCGTAACACAGAGCGATTTAGGTCTCACCCCCGGCAGCGTCAAGATCATGTGCTTCTGGATGATGGTGGATTCTGCTAGCCGTGTACCAATATCTGCACAAACAAACTGGTAAAATCCACAGTTGGTTTTGTATTTAAGGTGAAACATGGGGATTTATTGGTTTCTTGTAAACTGGCATGCATTAAAGACATTATTTTTTGTACCTGGACCAGCAGTAACAAGTTTGAGTCCGGCAGAGGAGACTTGAACTTGAGAGCCTGCAGAAGCTCCAACACCACAATGCGGGACATGTAGAACTTATCTCTCTCCTGGATGAGATAGAGAGTGGAGTAAATGTACTGAGGCAGCAAGACTGCCTTTTTCTATTATCACTCTCCCTTACTCATGCTGCGCGGAGACCATAAACTCTGTAGCTTGAATAGAGGGGGAAGGACAGGCAGCGAGAGGAGAGGGAGGGGAGCCAGGGAGACAGAGAATAGTGAAGCCGAGGAGTAGATTTAGGCCAGTCCAGATCTCTCCTCCCAGAGTCCCAGGCAGCTCAGATGAGGCTGTCAGGCTGCCTTCTCAACCTCCCTGAGGACAGGCTGCTCTCTTTGTTCATCCCTTCCACACGAAGCTCAGCTGCCTGTTTACAAACCACACTGTCATCTTCTGGCTTCCAGTTTGCCTCTCTCTTTCTCTTTGCAGTGATGTTTGCTTATGTTCGGAGTAGGCACATGCTCTTCTGCTCATGCAGAATGCAGAGCGGCCTCTGACATTTCTCACTGTGTGGCTTGTTAATGCGCATACCTGTATGCGCACTCTCATAATTAAAAGTTAATGGAGCATGTCCATTTGGTAAATAGCAAATCAAAAGCCCAGACATATATAGTGCGGTGCAGGCGTGACAAATGGTGCATGGTGTGACAAACTTTTGTCTGTCTAGAGAGCCTGACTTTGTGTCCTTATAGCCTGACCTCCAATGCGTGAACCAGCTGAAAAATCCTCCCTGTGCTTCCCAGAAACCTCACCTCGCCATAAAACAACTGCACGGGATAGGATCCAGAAGCAATTGCTCGTAGCAACTCTGGGATTTGAAATGCGAATATTATAAAGGTGAGGAATTAAACAGGATGCAGAAAATCGATACTGCAGGAGACATAAAGCATGCAGCGCTGACAGTGGTGGAGGACTGAGGGTCCGTCTGGCCAAACGGTGCACACAGCCCTGGCTCCATCTCTGTCTGAGACAGCCACTGAAAAACACACCGTACATCCTCAGCACTAGCACACCTACTAATCATGTTAATCAATACTGGCCGATTGCCTACTTAATCATCCATGACACGTGGCCACAATTCTGGCTGACTGGAGAGTCAGGGGAGTAAGTGTAGCACCGAAAAAGTGATGAGTGAGAAACTAGGAAACAGGGGCTCAACATTTTTAACACTGCAGATTAGTTTAAAAGGTTTAACTCTTTAAAGTCTGCGTAAATACTGCAAGCTCCTTGTGTTTTACGGAAAACACTCAAGAGTACCTTGTTGAAGGCTTTGTAACACAGTCCACATAGTTCTACGAGGTAGGAGAGGCTGAAACTGCCATACTGGACGACAAAGCTCAGCAGCTTGGAGAAGGGCTCCAGGAGACTCTGTATGACGGAGAAAACACATTCGATATTAAAGGCCTGAATTTTGACAAAACTGATATGTAAAAATTCGGCTTCATACTCACCCGGGTTGCATTTGTGGTTGGGATTTTCAGTAGACAAATGATAATCCTTAAACTGGAGTCCATGGGACACTAATGAGACACACATTGCAAGAAAAGTTGTCATATATAACTTGCCAGCATTCTTTAGAGTGCAGAAGTTGAAAACGACTGCATGGTAAACAGACATATTCCTGGATTTGGCGTTTTAAATTTGTGTGCAGGAATAAAATTGATCAGAGTACATGCTAATTTGACCTCCAAGGATAAAAGCGTCAGAGTCAAATCGATTACAATTTTAAGACTCTGTCCTATTGAACCTGAGAAGGGCACAGCAAGATGCTTTTTCCTGAAGCCGTAATTGCATTAAACAATATCAGACCATGACTAAGTGAAAGAGTTCATATCTACCTTCAGAGGAAGCACAGAGGGCAGTTTTGTGAGGAAGGTCTGGAACTGGTTGCAGATGGTTGTCCAAAGGTTGCTAGGAGAGTCCATGGGGAGAGCCTCCATGAAGGTGGCTATGTTGTCCAGGCAGTGCAGCATTGTGCCCCCTGCTGGCAGACTTTTTTTGTTGTTCAAGCCCTGGAGGGCACAGAGGCATAAACCATAACAGGGTAATATAATGAAATTCTATAAGCGAAGATATTTCCATTTAACTGATCATGCAGTCCTGATCAATCACAATGGCCACGATGAGAGCGGTGGATTTAGGACACTAAAGTACAGTTGACCCCTTGGATGAGCTCACGCATCAATAGGTTCTTATCTGTGCCATCTATATGGCTAAACAATAACAATAAACCGGTACAGTGGTGCAGAATGAGGTAGGTTTCTTGAAATGCCCCGATTATGTGTTGTTTCAGATGGGCTTATGCTGGACATGTAGCTGAAGCCACAAAAGCTTTTGCTTTGACAAGAGTGCCTCCTGCTGGTTAAATGAATCAACACACATACGTGGAGAAAAAAATCCCACCTCCAGCAGCATGTTGAGAGCTGCAACAGAACTCAGTTCATTGAAATCTATCAGCGAAGATGCGAGTGTTCGCAGAAAACTCCCATCTATAGAAAAAAGATGAAGAAGGTGACAATACGGTCAGAGGGAACTTATTATTTTAAAACGTACTGTTATTCAATATCCACTCCAATAAATATAATGTGCCTCTACTGCAGGTAACAAAATTATAAAACTCAGCACCAGGAGCAGACCTTTGATGTTACTCTGGAAGAGTTGGGGCAGGATGCCATTTGGTGCCAGCTGGTGAAACATACAGCGCAGGAACTGCTTGGCTACACCTGCTACGTTCCCTGGGATCAACATACTGCAAAGCATCACAGGGAGAATGTTTGTTGGACAGGCAGTCACACTTCACATCTATTATTAAACTCGTCTATAAGCACAGCGAATATCTGAACACTCGGGTGTAACGGCTTTAATGTCTCATACCTCTCAGCTTGTCCAGAAAAATTGGCACTGGATGCCAACCTAAAAGAAGTCAAAGCAGTGGATTAGGACTCGAGGATGAATTATGCATGAGTTCTAAGAGTGAGTTATGAAACTTCATTTTACGGTGAAGTGCTGTGTGGATGGAGATTAGTGGAGCCGTTGTACCTGCCCACAGACTGCATGATGTCGAGAAGCATGGGAGCAGCTAAATCAGGGCTGAGGTGGATGAACATGGACAGAACTACCACAGCGAGGCCCAGAGTCTCCTCGTCGTATTCCTCCAGAACGGCCGCACAGTCACGACACCTACATAGAAATACAGCGGGCCAGATTCAGCATGAAGGTGGCGTGCTACGGGACAGGGATAGCTGCTGACTGATTCACTCACCGGTCAGACATCGTGGTGGGCTGCTCGTCTATGAACTCCTCAGGGGCAGGGACAAACATGCTGACTGTGCTCGGTGCTGAGAGAAGACTGGTCTTTGTAGGACCTGCCAACAAAGATCAGTCATAAAATAACTATTTAAAAGAAGATACTGGGTACTTAACTATATTCCAGGATATCAAGGCCAAACATTTCATTATTAATTAGTTGTCCTGGTCATCAATGATTTATATTACAGGATAAGCCAATGCGCTCTTAAATATGAAGAGAGTTAGCCAATCTCTGTGAGTTTGTCCAAAAAAATATAGGATACTTTTAAGAAACTGTGAAATATCTTGCTTGTTCATTTGCATATTTTGTTCTATTAGCTTACATATATTGTTCTGTGTTGTATCGTGTTTGCCCAGAGTTCAATAGTGATCAATAAGTGTCTTTGTTTTTTTCCATGCATCTCCTCAAAGGGCCGTTAGGTAAAAGAGTAAAAGGCTAAAAGTGACTGACCCGTCTCCCAGGTGCAGATGTTGTGCGGCGCACTGGACTGATGCTCCAGCTGTCTCTTCATGAGCTGACTCATGGTTAAAGCTCCCAGAGAGCCTCGTTTCACCTGACGGTACTGAGCTAGAGGTCAGACACAGGAAACAACATGTGGCTTTAAGTACCTGTTCAACCCATTTGAGCTCTACAAACAAAAAGTGTGCGTGTGTGTGTGTGTGTGTGTGTGTGTATGGTTACATGAAAATGGGGAAGACACATGAAAACAGATGGTCAGTGTCTTTTGTATTATATAACGAAGACAAAATTCAAGCATTTAGCTCAGTCCTGTGAGGGATTAAATCATTATGGTTTAGAGGGAAACTAATTAGGAAACAAATTTATAAAACATTGGATTGGTATCTTTTCTGTGTTCTCAAAAATTTTATTAGTTTCATGGATGCTATGTGATACTTTTAATATTCAATAATATAAAGTTATTAAAATTAATTTTCAAAGAACAAAATATAGAAACTAAAGGGAATATATGAGATTACACACCAGTAGTAAATAAAATTACATAAAGCCTTCCTTATGGCAATCACAATAATGAGGTGGGTAAAGAGGTTGTGCAGCAAAGTATTTGGATCCTACTTGATACTGAAGAGCGATGGCTTGTTTCAGGCATAGCAGCTTCGAGTGTTGGGGCTGAGGCAGATTCTCGAGGCTTTTCCAAGGTAGACATAACTTTGTGATCTGCAAGGCAATATGGAGGAATGACAGGCTGGGAATTGGCATCGGAATATATGCCATCCTATGCCAATAGGTCTACGCAGCAAAAATGCCGCATGAATGTCCATCATCCCATCAGGAGAGGTTTACAGCAGTTATAGTCGATTTAGTGCTAATTTAATGACAGTTTGTTGTGTTTACAGCTTTGTAACGTAACTTAACCTGCAGTATGTTTCAGAAAATCAGTTCTCCTACCTTTAACGAAGTTTAAAGTTTTGAATTTTTCATCATTGATTCACTCTGAAGTGTTTGTGTGATGGGAAAAGTGAACACACACACAGAAAACACACCATAGACAAAACAAGGCTGACGTGGTCAGTGGTGTAAAGATTTGAGGTGCTCACTGATAATGATACTGATAATGAACTTTGATGATGAAAAAGTAACAGTAAAACCTAATTTATATGGGATACTATAGTATCGTACACAAAAAACATAAAAAGAGAGATGCCAGAAAAAAGGAGCGTTACAAACAGAGCAGGAAGGATTTTTTTTTTTAAAAAAGAGATAAATGAAAGTGAAAAAAAAAAAAAAAAGCAATAGAATTAAGGTAAAATATAATAGAAGCTTCTGGGTAAAAATAACTCTGGAATGATGAGGTTTATGTTTTATCTTTAAAGTTGTAAGTCGGGTGTTGAGTCACAAAAATTCACAGCAACTGTTCCAAAGTCGTTGTGCGTATGAACTAAAAGCAGCATCACTGTGGGCCTTTGTGTTTGACATCAAAGGTCACAGCAACTTATTGATTATCAAGAATGACACACACATCATGATAAGCAATAATGCCATTAGTGAGAATTAAAACAGATTGCACTACAGCAGACTAATAATACTTAATAACATTTATCAAACAATTAGTTTTTTGAAAAATTGTGCAAGAAATCTTTCAATTCTGTCAACTCACAATGTAAATGTAATTGAGTATGTAAGTAGTAAACAATAACAGTCACTCCAATAACTACAATAATGATCTTCCTCCCGGAGCCTAAATCTATTTAAAATTAAACTGAGAATGGGATAAAAAAAAATTAAATACAGTTAGTGAAGACCTACAAATGTTTTCAATTAAAAAAGCAGTATCGTTCTGTGGCAGCACACTCGTGTAAACTATTGTTGTTGGCTGTAGTTTAAGGACTGGGGAGCAGGTGATGCCAGAGTCAGCTGAATACAATGATTTGTGAGGAGCATAAACTATAACTCAGTATGTTGTTTTTTTGTGGCCTTGTAGAGATAAATTGTTGTAAATGCAGTGTCGTTCTCTAAGTTCGTTTCAAATTCTTGTGATTTTAACTGTTAAAATAAGCACTTTTGGCCACTCTGGTACAAACATTGATACATGTGGTTTTATGGAGCCCTCCACATGACTCCTTAAATCTTAAAGATTCCCTTAAAAAACTATTTCGAAACGAATCGAACAGCATCTGAACAGCACACTGGTAAAGTTTTCCACAGTAAGCCCATGCAACAAGACCAGGTGTGTTTGTGGGTCCTTCCTCCTTACCGGTCTCTGCAGTCTGCTCACCGCCCAGCTTGTCGAACATGTTGAAAGAGATGTCCAGGTATTCCCTCTGGATGGCACTGACGGCAATCTTCCTCTGCTTACGTTGTCGGGGAACAATCTGGATTTTAAACTCTGCTTCATCATTGTCGTCCGCGTTGCCAGGTTTGGGGTCGCTGTCCACCTCATCACCCATGTCATCGTCTTCTTCATCATATCCGTCCTCTTCCTCGTCATTGCTGTTACTCTTGCTTTTCTCAGGTGAGGAAAGAGGCTCTGCTTTGTCTTCTGGGATGACCAGGAAGATAGTCCGACCAGAAGGACTTGTGCCGGGTCCCATCGCGATCCTCAAGTCCTCGGGGGTCATAGACATGTCGTCCAGTGAGGTGTCCGGGATGTGTGGGGTCTTCCTCAGCAGATCTCTCTTCTGCTTCAGGGTCATGGGGCTTTCATGGCAGACGTTCTCCAGGCGGTCAGGGAGTTCCAGAGAGGTGCTGTGAGCCACACGGTTGGACTTCTTTTCCACAAGTGCTTCATCTGGGCCCCTTTTCCCGAACAGAAGCTCGGGGCTCTTTTTGTCACTGGAACAGTCCTCCACACTCACCTGAACCACAGGAGACAACCGCAAAGTGTTCCTGCTCGCCGGGGAAGCCGAGACCTTCGGACTGCCGTTAAACTTGGAGGCTATGAGGGTGTTGAGGTCGAACTCTTCATCGCTCTCCACGATCCTCAGAGGAGGTAGTGGTTCAAACACCAAGGAGTCGCTGTCGGACATGGAGAGCAGCGAGTGTTTTTCTGGAATTGAGGTGCAGTCGGAGGAGAGGTCAATGAGGTCTTGATCCTCCTTGCCTTGCACCGATTCCCCTAAAGAGCTCTGATCTGATCTGATCTTGTCCTCGAAGGTCTCCATGCAGCTGAGGCGGACCTCTGGAATGATGGGCTTAGAGGTGTCAGACTGGCCGCCTCGAGAGCATCGTCTGTCCGCGGGATCAATGTCCTCCACACGAACCGAAGAGTCATCAGAGGATCCTTTACCGTGACGCCGGCTGTGAGGCGTGGCGGAGGATGGGGCCACAGGGGGCGGTTGCATGTCGCAGCGATCAATACAGGACTTGCGGCGATGTTCGTCCAGACTGAAGAGGATGGAGTCCGTGTTGGAAATGTCCAGAGACTTCTGCTTGTGCATGGCCTGTAGCCGCTTCTTCCTGGTGCTCTCCTCCCTCACGCAGTGCAGGATGCTGTCCTGGAGGGCGCTCGCTTCGCGGTACTCCGACAGCTCAATTTCACCTGATACACAGAGGAAAAAAATGAGACGTTACTGCAGTGAAAGTATCCAGCAATCAGGAAAACATTCTGCTGAAAAAGATTCAGTCAGTGTGCGGTAATACTGCACTTGACGATGAATGTCTCTGCTGCTTACTTTTCTTAGCATTCAGCTCCACCGGCTGGTACTTCACAGACTTGCTGCCACCAATCCTTTTCAGGCGGGCAAAGAACGTCTGCGACTCCTTATTAGCTGCACCAGTCGGCGTGTCATGGACGTCTGACTCATCAAATACACTGTCCTCTTCTAATACGGAGACAAAATATGAAAAATGAACATCAGCACTGCATTTATGTAGCATAGAGAAAATCATCTAAAGCTTATTAAAGAGGGTGTCACTTCCATCCCATTTTGACATTATGATTTATGAGATCTTGTAAAATATGTTAATGGAACGACGATTTGGTTCCTTCCATAATTGTATCCTAATTTATATCAATTAATTGTAGCCTTTATACAACATACAGTAATTAGTTCTCTTCTCAGCACTCCAACTTTTTAAAGCAAACTTTTTTCAGCGAAGATTATTGTACACACAATCACACGAGCATATGGAAGTGTTTTTCTTGTTGCAGCCCATTCATCAAATCTTAGCCTCTCCAGAAGTCTGCTGTTGAAATAAACAACATTTGTTATTTTGCTCCACCTTTTTCTTTCTCACTGTAGCGGCTCATGTTGGAGTTGTCGCTGTAGAGCGGCCCTGCTGTAGCGTGAGGACGACAGCTGTGATACTGTGCGTTCAGAGTGTTGATGGTGATGTGGATCAGATGGAGGACCACTTTACTGCCGTCCATGTCTCTGTAAGGGTACTATGGTGCAAAAAAAAAAAAGTGCTTATTTTGTATAACAGTTATTCTCTTTTTATGAAAAACAATATATCACAGCAAGATGAAGCAATCAGAGGTAAAAAAAAAAAAAAAAACAACAACAACAACAACAACTAAAGGGACTGAATGACTAATAGTCCATAAAATAAAATCCCACTGAAACATATTAATAAAAAAAACTACCTTATAGAGAATAACTAGCAGAGCTTTGAGCCACATCTGTCGAATGTGTGGCCTCAGGGCCCACAAGGAGCATCGGGGTGGCTGCTGAAAATAGTGTCTCAGCTGGGGACATGTGCAGTACTTCAACACCTGGACCACCAGAGGGAGCAGCTGCTTCCCCAAACCGATATTGTCGTCCATCACCTGGAGGAAACAAAAGTTTAATTCACTGGTAGATATGATGTTCTGTTGTGTAACGGTACAAACACCAAAAATATGAAAATAGATGAGATGTTAGTCACTTGTGCAATGCCGGCGATGAAGGCATTGAAGCAGGTGGTGGTGCGCATCTTCTGAGGAGCAATCATGAAGCAGCCCTCCTGTTGGTCGTAGCCCAGCAGCACGTACAGGTGGCGCTTCACCGTGTTGAAAGCCTTGGCACTGCCGATGTCAGCCTCGGCGCTGCTCTGGTCTTTGGCCATAAATTTCATGAGCACCATGATGAGCTGGTGAACCGTCTGGTGATCGATGCCGGCGTCCTCGGGGAGCAGGTCTCTGATGATGGAGTCCTCCTCAGGAGAAGGGGTCTGGCCTGCAAGAGGGGCTAAAGCGTCAGAGTTAAAATGTGGGAGGAAACGTGCTGTAGACAGGGGAGAAGATGAGGGAGAGGGAGGGTAACAGCACAGAGGTGGGGGGGGGGCAGTCATCTTATCTTGTCCACTTCTCTGTCAAGAGAGGCGGCGATATCATCATGCAGTACATCAGTACAATGTGCTCATGGAATATGTAAATGGTAAACACAAAAATATGACCCTTTTTTTTTGCAGGCATACTATACTTTCCTCCAATATGATGTAATTATGAAGAGCAATACTGTATGTCTCAGATTCAGATTGTTATTTACCTGGCAGGACTTTCTCTATCATATCTCCCAGTGTCGGGGCAGAGTGCTCCTGCCTCGTAAGCCTTAGAGCTAAAAACCACATATGAAGAACACAATTTAAGAGAGTTCGCACAGGACACATGTCTGAGCTTCATGATTGTACAGCACACAGAAACATACACACATACTGGCCACAAAAAAACACACAAAACAGTGCAAAATCCAACGTGTTGTCAAGATCTAGGACATTTGGACCGACCACAAACATCCAAAGCCCTGTCATGTTTGAAGCCAACACAAATAACATGTCCCAGAAACTCAGACAGCCTTCTGTGCAGAGCCACAGATAAAAGGACTGATAGGGTTGGGAAGGCCTCCTGTTTTTGAACAAAGTAGTGTTTAGACATTTAAGTGAAATGAACATTGGGACCAAACAAGTGAGGAGAGAAACATTAGGAAAATGGGACCAGACTTTGGTCGAATAGTATTTGCAAATAGAGGATTTTATTTTCCAAAAGGAACTCAAAATGGTCATTGATCACCATTTTATGGCAAAAAAAAACAACCTGGCAGGTTGTTTTTAGAAAAGAGATGGACTGGATACAGTAATGGATGTGGGCAGAGCACATATGAGGCACTTGAAGAAGCCTCTAATGTTATTTGCAAACAGAATTTGACCAGAGACTGAATGAAAGGGACACAGGTTCAGATTCAAACAGATCGACTGGCTGATCTCTGCTACTCACGAAGTCGGTTGCTCAGTGACTCAGGGAGTGAAAATGCCCGTTTTGACTCTGCTGGGCCTCCCTTCACACTGTCCCGCAAAGAACGCACGCTCTTCTGCCGATTCCTGGCAAAACGGGCCCGTCGTATCTTCCACATCGCTGTGTCACTGAGGTTGGCCACATTGGTTCGTACAGCTGTAATGGCTGTCAGAAAAAAGATTGCAAACTTAATTTTGAGGCAATGCTTTTCTTTCAGGTGTAAAAAACCTGAATGGTGACATAGCAGCTGTACGTACTAGTAGGGAAAGGAAACTCCTTGTTGCAGTCCAGGTGCAGCTGAGCCTCCAGAGATAAGGTTTCAAAGCGGTTGACAAAAAACTCCCAGCTGAGTGCGGGAATGTCTTTCTTCAGGAAGTGCAGCAGGAGGAGTTTACTGAGAATGACGGGACGATCCCTCACCACGGTGTCAAATTGGAAATCCAGACACAGGCACAAGCCCTGTAAAGTAGAAACCAACATTATTATCAGCAGGTTCTGGACAGAAGTGAAGACTATTTCTATATTTCCAATGTCAATGTATAAACATATTGTATGTTCTTTAAGATAGTCACTCATATTTCAGCAAGCATGAAGTATTTATCTGCCAATATGTGAAAATCACAATGATAAACACAAACATGTCACATCACTGTGCCATTGTGTAGCTCTTCACTTCAATGTCCTATATACTACAGACCAATTTCACTGTGCGTCTATGCGTGCAGGTCACCTGCAGGGCCGGCCTCTTGATGGAGTCCAGCAGCAGTCTGGCCCTGGTGGCCACGGCTGGGTTGACGTCCTCCACGGAGGACAGGAAGCAGCAGAAAGCGTGGGCCAGCGAATACTTCAACAAGTGGTTTTTTGTCACCGCGCCGATGTCCAGGAAGCGACAGAGCACCGCTACCTTCTCGACTGGGAAAATTTCATGAACATAAAGAGCAAAAGTGAACCATCTCTGGCAACAGAGACAGTATGACCAAGAGTCAACGGAGCTGCCAGATGTCCTGATGTGATTATCATGATTTAATAAGAAGAAGCAGCTATGAGGTCAGAGATGTAGATAATTAAGATAAGTTAATGTATTACTTAGCAACTGTCTATACCAGCATATTCCTTAAAACTGAGAAATTCACATTACAAAAATTAAATCATATATATTCTGTGCATCATAAAAAAACAAATATTTATGGAGCAATATTTTAAATCAAATCACTGTTCATCCGTTCTGTGGGTGTACGTGTGATGCTTTAGTTTCTATCATGTAATATTCATTGGTTATTGTGTTCACAAGGTTGCATTAACATACACACATTGTGACTGTAGACAACACAACATCCCACATGGCCATTGCCAGTGGGGCAGTCATCTCTCTAACAGTAACATGCTTCCAGTAATTGGTGTCTTTATTTATCATGACTCAGATTAGAAGCTAAAAATAGGGGCTTTATTTTGAAATCCATAAACTCTCACCCACTCCGGGCTGATGGGTAATACCCAGGGTTGGCCACTAGGTGTCAGTGTGGGAGAGCGTGTAGGACTGTGCAGTGAGAGCCTGATGCCTGTTGGTTTCATTTCAGGAAAAAAATACATCTTTTTGTAAAATGTATGCTCTCATTTATACAATTATCTGTTTGAACACTAGTTATAAGAGAGTGTAATATGATTACAGTTGTTCGTGGTTATGATATAGATCAATCGCATTTCAGGTTGACATTGTGGCGCATCATTTAAGATGGAAAGACCAATATGTGAATTTATTTTTTGAGATTTCCTGAGGTATTTATGTACACAATAGGCAAATAACTTAATATCTTCTGAAAAATATCTACTGTGTGTCTGTCATGCTACTGCTCTACTGTTTCCCTATATCCATACATTGACTCAGGGGACCCGTCCTCTGCCTCTGTCTCAAGGTCACACAGCTCCTCTCTGCCAATCACAAGGCGAGAAAAACCTTATTAATCCCACAATTCCTCTTTGCCGCCAGTTTGAGCCACACAGTAACCATGGCAACACAAGGGGGAGATGTGGCCAGGCAGCGGTTTAGGAAGCACATTATATAAGCAGAATGGGGGTTCCTCTTATAACAGTTCATTTACTCACAGTGGCCACCGCAAAGATAAATCCTAAAAGCCCCCAAATTATAATAGTTAATGGTCACATCTGCATCTGAAGTTATATATATGATCTGTATGTGATGAGATATCAGATAAACAATATGTGCAATTTAATCTCTCACCAGCTTCAAATCGTATTTTCCAGTCTTTGCTGTTGAAGTTTGTGTTAATGAGGTTCCAGAAGATGTCTGCTCCGTGAGACAGAGAGAGGGCATGGAGAAGTTGCGGCACAGCCAGGGAGGCAAGCTGGCAAAACTCGGACTTCATCATGGACCACAGGCTGAAACACAAAGACATGAACAAATGGCTGTGAAGGAATTGATTAAATCAACATTTGCAAATGAATATTGTCACAGAAAGGTTCCCTTTTCCCGTATATGAGGCGAGTTGACTGCACATACCTTGGGATGAGCATCTTCTCCTGGATGTAGGCCAGAAACTGGGGGTGATCCTTACGGGCGAGGTACAAACACTCTCCATGGAGACACAGGATCTTCAGACAGTTCAGCATGTTGAACAAGATGTCAGGCTCCTCGAACTTGGACATTTCCTGACAATACAGCAGAGATGCATGATTCACAGCGTACACTCAAATAAATCACAAGAAACATTTTTGATCTACTTTTATCATTTAGGTATTCAGATGAAGTACCTGCAGGATGGTGTATATAAGCTTCAACGACACAGGCAGCTGCTGGTAGGAGAACTTCTTATCAGAGTTGTTCTTCATGGCTGGAACGAAGAAAACTGTTAGAAACCATTCACCTTTCAAGTTACTCTGTACGATGGCGGGCATATAATGTAGCATAAAGACTTGAAACATGGGAAAAAGCTAGTCTGGCTCTGACAATATCTCACAAATAAGATTTTTCATTTGGGGGATTTATGTAACCGACTATTTCTCGGACAGTCACACGTAGTGTCTTCTTTTTACCGTGAGATTACTGTATACAGACGCGAGTGGAATCACAGTAAATTTTTATAAGGATTAATACAATGATATTCTCTTGGCAGGTAAAATCATATGTTAAATTTTGAGATGAAGACTGATGACACACATGCATCACCAGGAGAGTGGTTGCTGGGGTTGTCAGTGTGTGTCCCTCTCGGGTTGTCTCCTTCACTTCGAGTCTCCGTCGTGAGGGTGAAGTCTGGTTGAGGTGACAACAATGTTTCCTCCAAACTATCTGTGGGCTCCTGCGGGGGAAAACAATCACTGTCAAAATGTGACCATCAAGTGTTGAGCTTGATATGCATAAGTCTTTTAGATTTGTTTATATAGAGGGACGGGGATTCTGTATGTTTTGAGTCATCTGCAACAAATGAGGCTAAACCTGACACACAGTGGTGACTTTGGCTCGAATGTCTGGGACTTGGGGGCTTCAGGGTATTCATTTTAAAGCCATACCTGCTTCATTAACAGGGTTCATTTATATTCAGTGCATTAAAATGCACGCTGTGTGTCTCACCACCAGGCGTATCTCTTCCCGGGGGGTCAGCCTCTCCAGGAGCTCGCAGCCCAGCTGGTAGCAGAGGATGCTGGATTGGCACAGGCTGCACTCTAGGGCCTTCTCATCCTTCTGGCAGGTGTGTGAGCCCCCCCATGGGGCCTGGAAGACGTTGTTGATGATGCCCACGATATCCTTCCCCAGGCTGCTGTCTAGACCCAGCATCACACCGTCATCCTGGAGCTCCATCTGGGACAGCGGGGGGGAGACGACCGTAAAAATAGAGGAACAAAAAGTAGAGCACGACACAAATCTCAAGATCCCACCTGTGGGCCTGATTGCAATTGTGCTGTATCTGTCATTTTCCTCTATATGAATGACAAAGATGAATAAGAGGCTTTGATCTACGGTATACACTGTGCAAATGGTGGTACGATATGACAGGGTTTACGGAAAAGTTTTTTTTACCCTAATAAACAATATCCGAAAACAAGAATATTAGATATTGATGAGAATAATGACACTTGGAAACAAAGTGCATCAGAGACAGACTCTTTATCCCAGGAAACATGGTTACAAACATCTCATCAGGAAGGTGGTCACCTGCTTTAAGATGAGGTCGAACATGAGGATGAAACAGCCGAGGTTCATGTCGTCGTCCTCACAGTCGAGGTCCAGGGCGCAGTGGCCCGTGGCGTGACCAAGGTTTTTAAAAGGGCTACAGCGCAGAGGACTGCGAAATGGGCTCCTGAAGGGACTCGGGAACGGGCTGAGGGTGTTGTGGTGCCCACGGCGTCCTGGATCTGACACCACACTCACCTATGAGAAAAGACAACAACCCCTAAAAGACGTGTGTTTCAACTCAAACTCATGCACGTTCATGCCTCTGACAGTCTTTTGATCTCCAGCTGTTACTGCCAGTAAAGATGTGTCACAAGTGCAGAGTTATAAATATCAGTGATAAATCTACATCACAGTCAAGTTCAATTAAGCCCTTTAAGAGAGCTATATTTAGATATAGCCTGTTACCATGGCAACTTACAGTATATTTCGATGAGTAGTAAAGAAATAGAAGCCAAGAAGAGCAGACAATTTTAAAACCTCAGTCCTGAACAGGCATTTGACAGACGTTAAAACATAAAACATGACCCAAAGGTAACACAAAGTCTATTCAGGGGATGATTTGAATGCGCTGACATGTGGTTTTGGTGGAGAATAAGCTGTATTTCCTGGTTTATTGCCAATGACAGCTCAAGTGGATAAAAACGTTGCCATTGAACTCTCATATCTTTTAATTTTGGGGTAGTATTTTTAACATTGCCGTGCTCCTCACCCTGCGAGCCCCAGTGTTGCCAGTCAGATCTGAAGCGCGTGCCTTTCTCTGATTGGCCAGTTCCTTCAACGAGTTCACTCCATCGGAGAACATCCCAATTAGCAGCTGAAGAGGCACCACAATGTCGAGCTCTGACAGCACCTATGACCCAACAGGACACACACACACATTTAAATGATCCATTCACAACAATGGTCACCTAATGCTAAAACACAAAAACTCTGAATTTAGTTTTATCAGGAATTTTTTCCTGTTTTTTTTGTTTGAAGTGCAGCAAACAAAATCTCGCTCCCCTTTGTTTCATTGGTTGGTTGAGTGTATATGTTAAGACCTATAGTTAATAATATAAAAATCAACATGCATGGATATCAAGTGGGAAATATGTCCAGTGACACAATAAAACCCCGCTACATACAAGACATTAACACACCACATGCAGAGGAGGACTTCAAAGTGGTCACTGCTTCTCGGTCTGAAGTGAGTGTGACCTACTTACTGAGGGTAAATTATTGCAATCTCTTGATCACAGTTGTGACAGAAAACTTGAAATCGATCCATGTATACAGGGCTGCAAGCTGTGAGTGCATATGGGAATGAAAGGCAAAATCCCTCCTATCTCTTTCAGTCTCGTTCTGTGACCCAGATCCATATTCAGCAGGGCCTCTGCCCAGACTCTCACGCTCTATGACAACCTGTTCATTTCACACGCACTGTGGACAGAACCGCAGGACGAGTACTTGACACAAGACTGTGTTGTGTGTGTGTGTGTGTGTGTGTGTGTGTGTGTGTGTGTGTGTGTGTGTGTGTGTGTGTGTAAACTCACATGCAGCCACAGCAGAGCCTGCTCTTGCACAGACGCCGGGTAGCCAGAGAATCTGCAGCTGATGAAGCCAAACATTTCCTCCATGGAGAAGGGCAGGGGGCACAGCTCAATGTCAAACATCTTGCTGTATAGAGAGGACACAACAACAATTATAAGTTAATGTAAATGTGGTTCAGTTCCCTGCTGTTACTTTTAATGTTGTTTTATAATGCAGCGGTGCAGTTTTACTGTCCTCACACTGCCTCTGCTGTAGTTATCTTCAGCTGGTGGTCTCATTCGTGCAAATATTTTCCAGAATGATGCACAGATGGAAGCAATGACGCCATGAAAAGAGAGACTTTTTAAGACTTTTAAAGTGTTGATATCAGTGCTCAAAGTGGGCCGGTACTTACATACTCACACAAACTCATAGCAGCATGTCTACATTTTACTCTCTGGTGTCAACTTTTTCTTGCACACCAGCTCTTCTCACAAGCTGCCGGTGCTCATTTCTGCCCCTGTCCATATCGGGTTATCTGGGCAATTCATAATGGCGCTAAAATAAAATATCATTACCCAGCGTACCCAGCCACATAGAGTAGTACGATTTGACCTTGTAACGCTAATATTTTGCAGTGGTTCTCCCATTGATTAAAAAAGGGGAGAACATCAGGAATATCTGCTAGAATATTTTTTTTCACCGTAGAAAATCTGAATATAAAAACCTACTTAATGATCTGTTTAATACGGCCAGTAAACACAATAACGTGAATAAAGGAAATACTGGCATGTGTTTTTTTTCCACTTCAGGCAGAGGCTGATATGCAGCTCATGGACACAGACATTACAGTTAATGTTACGACTCCTCCCTCAGTACTGTATGATCTGTTTACACTTAAAAGAAATGGATGTACCTGAGCACTTCCCGAAACTCTTTGAGCTGGTGATCAGGCACCTCAGTGCGGATGGCCTCCAGCCACTCCGGCATAAAGCACTCCCACAGTGGTTGACTGATGACATTGTAAGGTATCAGACACAGGATCCGGTTCAGGCCTTCCTTCAGCTGGGTCACCGTGCTACATGATTTGTCCCAGTAACCTCCCACCTGGGGAAAAGTACGCATGGACTGGTTTAGACTTAATGGTGACCTGCCCTGAATAAACCTCAATCCTCAGTGAAATCTTAGTTTCAGATTTAACAGTCTTTAACATTGTCTATAACCGTGTGTGCGAACGGCAACCTGGTTGTTGACCTTACCCTGGCAAACTCTACAGGTTTGGGCAGCAGGCACATGACCATGACATCGAAGCGCACTTCACACACTGTCTTGAGCCACTTTGTGACAAACTGGGGCTTCAACTTCTCCACCAGGCTTCCAACTTCATCATCCATCATGTAGGCGGTGGAGTGAAACCACTGGAAGACCATGCTGACCAGCCGAGCGAGGCTCTCAGTGGGCGTGTTCTCGTTGGGGGTACACAGGCTCACCTGCAGACATGAGCAAAGCAATCAGTCAGGAAACCCGAGTAGCGATAAGAGGCCCTGTGCTGTAAAGATCCTTATCACCCCTCCTTCCCTGTTATTGACAGACAAAGCGACGGCTTGAGATTACACACCAGGAACCAGATGCCAAACTGACTGAGGAGGCGCTGGTCGTGCTGGTCGTCCTCCTTGTTATCAAACTCAATGTTGTCCAGAGAGTGGTGGGAGGCAGACAGGCCCATCTGACGACGCCTGTTCAGCTCAAACTCCCGCTGTTCTGCGTGAATTTCTGCCTCCTTCAGAAGGCTGGATAGACATGCAGATGAGAGGAATAAAAGAGGATAGCAGACAGAGCAGGAGAGAAATGGAGACACTCTCAGATAATGACGCCGAGTATAAATTTAAACCTAATTTGATGCATTATTGTTGCTTATATATTCATGTTACGGAGCGCCTTAAAGAAGGGTATGCCCTGAAACTGTGGCTGTGATGTATTGGCGTAAACACAGGGTGTAAACCTTATAACAGCTTCCACAGTGCACACAAGCTCCTCCGCGCCGCACTCCCGGGTGTTGATGGGAGGGGGCGAGGTCTGGTACAGATGGGTCTCCGCCGCAGCCCCCACCTCGCTGCTGTGGTGGTTGACATGGCAACGCTTGCAGTAGCGGACAGGCCGGTTACCATGGCGCCCGCAGCAGCCAGCTGAGAAGCAGGTGACCACGGCCCTCCTAACATGAGAGCTACAGTTCTACAGTAAGAAGACAGAAGGGAAAGGAGGAGGAAGAAGAGGAGGAGGAGGAGGAGGAGGAAGAGGAGGAGGAGAAATCAGTTTATTTCTATTCTTGGCAGCAGGCAACAAAATAAAGACATGCAACAAACACAGCAAATCAGCCAACAACGCCTAATGACAAGACTCTAAAAATAAATTTATTCCTGGGCCTCAAAAGCAACCAGAGAATATCATCATCTTCAATATGCATTTGTTTGGAGATGTCGATCTGTCCACATCTACAGCAGTAGAAAAAGTCGTTGTGTCCCCACGGTGTCTCAGGTTTCTAAAAATAAAAAGCATGGCACTAGAGGACCATCCTAATCTGATCAGCCTCTAATCTTGTGCCATTAGAGGGATGCATTGCTCCCTATCAAATTAACATATCTGTCCTCTGACAGTGAGTTCTCTCATTCACCCGTTTGGCTTTCAACAACAAAAATCACTGACGGTACTGATGTAGTTGGCTTTACAGTACGTTCTATCTTGGGTATCATAGTGTATTTATAAGTAGCTATTCTCGGATGAAAAGTAATGTCTCTGTTTATGATGACAGAGATGGTGTGAATCCAGGTGGCAGTTTAAAGAGCTTTCTGGAATGAGTGGGACAAAGCCTGCTCAGAGAGGCAGGTTGTGGATTATAAACGGCTGGACAAACAAGGATGAAGCTTTTTTTGGTGGCCAACTCTGCACGGCTGCTTGGCCTGACGGGAATACCTGAGATCATCACGCACTCAGTTTTCCCAGTGTCTCCCTGGAAACCAGCAGGGAGCACTTGTGCCCTCGGCAGTGCATTCAACAACAGCAAACAAACATCACGCCCCAGCAGTTTCATTTGAAATGATTTGGCCTTTACTGAGCTGCTTGCGTGAATGGACTCCTCAATGAAGAAAACATTTCAGGTTCATGAATAAATGACCTCGCTGTGGATCACAGATAAAATGTTTTTCATGAGATAATTTCAGAAAGTCAACAGCTTCATTATGTGTTTTCATTTAAGTGATTAAAACATTAAAACGTGTGTACTATTTGATTTCCGATTTCTGAATAAGGTTAAACTGTCCCAAATGTAGACCACATCTGCATAAAGATATGTTATCATGTTGTAATGGGAGAGATCACAGTGAATATGAACAAACAGGGAGTACCAAGCACCATTACTGTCATTAATGTTGCAGTTTAAACATCTTACCTTCTTTTGACAAATGGCAGATATCTCTGCTGCAAAGAAAAATTAACAAAAATGAAAAACAACCTGCAGACAGTAGAAGTATGTTTTCAAATTTAGCCCTATTATTTTGTGGAAAATAATAAGTAGAACCTTTATATAAAGTTTATAGCCCCTTTTAGACAGGAAATACAAGTCATAACAGCCAATAAATAATCCTATGAAATGCATGTCAATTTACAAAATTAAGAAACAAGCTGCTACCTTATAGAAAGTGTCGCTTTTTTCACCGTAGCACCATTGAGTTTGGAAAAATGTGCTATGGGAAAGCTCTCAAAAATATGTGCTCTGACAATTAAAACCTTCACTCTCATAGCAGAGGACCAGCCTCTGCAGTAAGAAAAACTTCTCTGTTTGTTGTATTTTGTGCTGAGTGTAGTATTTCTATAATCTCTTCACTGTCTTGTTGTTTTGTAGCGAGAACAACAGACTGAAATACATGAAGATTCCAACTCAAAGAGCTGTTTTGGTGGTGAAAGCTCACCTTGGGGCAGGAGGACATCAACAAGCCATTCAGCATGATCTCTGAGAAGGTCAAAGAAATGTTTGAACAATACGTGATTCATAGGCAAAATACTCGGTGGAGCTGGAACACAAAACATCTTCACTCAAAATGAAAGATATTATGAAACTGCAGAGTTATGCAATTCTAATATTCTTCATGCTGGAGAAAAGAGAAACAAGTGGATGCGCAGTTTTGGGACGATGATCTCATTATTGGCGCGTGGGAATTACGTAACCATGGCGATATATTTCCCCTGGGTTAAAGAGGTGAATAATGATGCAGGCAGTAGGTGATGTATGTTTGGAATGACATCTCATTGGAAAAGGGGGAGGACTGAGAAAAAAGGTGAAAGAGATGCATACCCTGCTATCCTCTGGCTGCACTCCTCGCATATATAAAGAGGAGGTGGCTTGTCTCCCAGCGCGACGGAAAGAGTAGGATCTATACACATCTGCAAAAGTAATACAGGTAGCCTTAGGATATGGATGCATGTCAGTATTTTTTATGTTTTATTTTCATGCAAACAACAAGAAAAGCAACAATTTCAGCCCTTTTAAATTAGAAAATTATTGCAGTGGGGATGTTATGTTCAGTCATTTATGACCAAAAAGGCACAAATCTTGTAAGATGGTTAACTAAAATTTGAACCTTTTTATAGTAATGGAATAATAACATAATAATAGCCACAAAAGTGTTCAATAAAATTGCGAAAAGCAGAACAGAAATATGTAGCCTGATCACCAAATATTGAAGCTAATCCTTATTTTTTTAACCGTAAGCTGTCACTTTCAAGACATATTTAACTTTACTGAAGTTCTATTTTCTGTTAAGATGCAGACTAAAGTCAAACTGGGAGCTAAATATAAATAAAGGGCTCTCGAGGGATATAAAAAAAATTAGACTACCCTTCATACGGCAAAAATAAAAATACCTAACCCTGCAGCTTTTCTAAACCCCCTTCACCCGTATAACATTGTACATTTACAGAAGCTACAATTTTACCAGTGTCCCTCCGACACTCTAGGGGTAATATATATCATGGTCTTACCCAAGACATCATGTGACATCTTTACCTGTCTCCCCACGCCTCTGTGTGGATGGCTGCGTGCATATGCTGCACTCCATCCTCTCACAACCTGTGTCTGGCCTCAACGTTCATATGGTGCACTGTAATTTACTGTGCTCACTTGATGCCACCCTATCCTCAAGGGCTGGACGGGGTCACCGCTTCCAATTAAGGCCCCTCCTCCCCCCGTACTCCCTCCCTGCTGCTGGTAATTGAAAGCCAGCCCCTGTCCGTGCCCCCTTTCCTACTGTATTTGTCAGTTTTGAGAGCAGTTGAGTTAAGGCAGGCGGAGCTGGAAAAACATAGCTGCAGTGCTGGAGACTGGTGTAAAGTATCATAGCAGCTGATATCATTACCCCACTCACACAGCTGCCTGGGCAGGCACTGATTTATTTACTCACAGGAGCAAACACACACGGTTAAACTCGGCAAGGCAAAAATGCATGAGACGTGCCAGTCGCACATGTCTCATGCATTCCCAATGAACCTCTCAAGGGAAAAAGATCTCGAATACAGACCACACTGCTAATCATCCCCGTTACGGCAACAAGGCACTGGGATGTGGGCGTATTCACTGTGTTTTTTTGAAGACTGTAGTCACCTTGACAGCAGGTTTATTGATGGCATTGTGGCACTCGATATGTTGACAGTGGATGGGATTCCAGGCTAAGAGACATGAGATTGGAAGTAAGGGAGGAGAAAAAGAGAAAAATGGTCGGCAGGTGAAACCTTTCATCAGTTCCAGGACAGATAAAGCAGTGCATGTGGCTTTCAGAGACTCTGACCTGTGTATTGCAGCCCCCTGTATTCACTGATGGCCCCTGGTGGCTTAAGGTTGGGCCAGTAATGAAACAGCATCTGCACAGCTGGAGGTTTTACTTGGGATGGGCCGTAGGAAATGACATAAAGCAGGTCCTGCAGTATAAACATCAAATGTACATATTCAGGGACATCTGGATATTGGTGAATGGCAGGCAAAAAGTCTGAAGGTTTTATTCTCACAGGATTTACAATCAAACACTACATGTTGCTTTTTGAACAAAGATGATCCCCTATATTTTTAGTTTTACAATGAAAGGAACAGTTTGATACTTATTCGCCTTTTGTTGCTAAGTTACTAGTTGAAAATATTGATACCCCTCCCTTGTCTGCGATAAATACAAAGCTAAGTCCAAATACAGTTAGCTTAGCAAAGAAAAAAGATTTGAAGATGGGAAAATAGCTGAACTTACAGGTAAAAAAATTAATAAATCTGTGCTAGTTTTACTATTGTTCATTGGCTTTTGTAGTCAGGAAAGCCGGTGCTGGTTTTTTTTAATCGAAGAGTTTACATTCCCGATTTTTCCGAGTAGAGATCATTTGGAATGAAACTCTTCAGCTGTGCTTTACACAAATGACAAATGTACTTACATCTACATTATGTATTTAAAGGGGAAAATACCTTCCAGACTTCCTGTTTGTGCTTCATTAGACACTCCAACAACTGACAGTGATAAACTAGAGAGAAGCAGAGACCAGATTAAATAGACAGTAATTACAGCTATATCTGTATGCATGCTCTGAAAGCAGCCAACATGAGGGTTTACCTGGATTTGATGTGTACTGCATCGCGATCATTAACATAGATGAGGCAGACAAATTGACATAGGCCGGGACTCCGCCCTCCCTCCGAGTGGAGCCCACTACACACGAGCAAACAATAGAAAGAAGGATAACCACGTGAAAGATCCCTTCTACACTCTGTTCATTGCAGTATTGGAAGTAGTTTTTGTTTTACTTTCACTAATTCGGCTATTATCTCACCATTTAGGTTGACTTTCATTATGACAGGAGGTGAATACATTGTCTTAACTGTCTGATAGGTCATACTTACATATAGCCATGGGGAGGAAAGAGGTGCTCAGGTACTCAATGATGTCTTTGTGGAGGAAAGGGGGAAATGTGGCTAAAGTGGAGATCATAGTATAGGGCAAAGTGCTGAGAATATCATCACTGAGAAAGGGCAGGAGGCAAGTTGTTGTGTAAAATATGGACTGTCCCAGATCTGAAGAGAAAGGGAAAAGGCAAAAAAGACAAAGAGAGATACACAGACACTCATTCAATCAACTGCACATACAGTATTAACATACTGTATGCAACCACAGATGTCAAAGTTACATGACATTTCAGTCATTTAACAATTTTAACAGTGAAAACAACAAAACATTTTGAATATGAGCATCTTTTGAGCACAGTGAGCGTTTTTTTAAAAGCCACTGAAGTAAAGTTTAACCTTCATCAAGCAATCTAGTCAAGAGGATGGGTTTTCATGCTTTTGAGCTTTTTTTAACAATGGTCAAATATTCATGAAAAATAAGAGCACTGACTGTGAAGCAGCCTTTAGCCCCAGGACAAAACAGTGTGGACATAAGTCATTCTCAGATGTACTCTTAATGTATTTAAAAAATAAAAAATAAAAAAAAAATAAAAAAAAAACATTACCTGTGTGTTTAAACTTATATATTTGTACATGACAACATCAGTTAAACATTTCTCACACTTTGCATAACAAACATGCAGTCAAGTATGATACACAGAAGAGGAGGCCTATGTCTGGTGTATCCAATGGCTTATGAACGATTAAGTTGACAGGATCCAGCGTGCTCCCAATCACCCCATGCATCCCTCAAGATCCTCAGCAGGACTTCTCTCCTCCCGTTACAAAAGAGGCCAAAAAAGCAGCAGTGGCTTCATGCAGGCCAGACGGCTCGGGGATGATGATGACAAACAGTGGTGCACTGGGCCTTGACTCACCATGCTGACCGTGCTGCAGCAGGGGCACCAGGTCAAGCAGGGTCACGAGGGTCACATAGAGGCCCTGATAGTCCAGAGAGGGGTACTCTGAGAGCTGAGCGTCCCGACTCTGCTGCCCCTGCCCCCCGCGGTCTGACGGGGCATCGCGCAGAACGCTGTAAAGGAGGGAGCGAGTAACTGTAGGGTTGATGGAACTGACTTGTGGTCTTAGAGATGGGGTGAGTGGGAATGGCACAGGAAAAAGACACATGGTCATGGGCACGGCCAAATTGGAAGCTTCCTGGTTCTCCTTCCTGCCTGTGCGGGACAGAATGCTGCTCCGGGGCGGGTGGGGAAGGGGAGGGAGGGTAGGAGAGGGGAACAAGGGAAAAAAAGAGACAACAAAGACACAAAAAAACAGCACATTACATTGAAATGGCACTACAGAGACAGCGTAAATAGAAAAAAACAAACCCAGATAAACCCCACATAGGATGCAGTGTCTCACTAGTTGACTGTATCACTGAAGGCACGGGCAATTTTTCCCTGCTTTGTCTGCTCAGAGTGACTTTAGTTCAATTTATCTTGTTTTGTCTATCTTTGCACTTGGAAAACAAAAAAAACATGAGCACAAACTGCAATGATCACTGCATCTCATGCGTATCTGGTGACAAGGAGCAAAAATATAAAAAATGGCATGTTTTCAGTGGCAACCCCATACTTCTCCAAAAAGGGACAGTGCAAATCACTGTCCCTCAATGGCTGCCATCTTCCAATCAGCAAGGTCAGTGGCTACCATGCAGAGGGGCCAATGAGCCGTGGAATATATTGTAAAATGGAATTTCCTTGTCTTTAGTGGGGCTGTCAAGGATGGGAGTGACACCAAATTGGTTCGGGAAAATACAGAGGTGACACTTTTGAAACATGCTTTAGCCAGTAATAAACATGTGTGTGAGGTTAGATCAAGTGCTCCTAGGTCACAGCACATGTTTATTGCACCAGAGAAATAATGTCCGTATGCATAGGTTATGATACTGTATCAGTATCATCAGGAGAAATAATGAGATCCAACAGGCATATGGATTCAGGTTTCTAAAATAAATGTAACAACTAATCTACGGTAGAGGAGAAACTAAAATGACAAAGGAATAGGTTGTCAGGGGGAGATGACTGGTAGCATTATGTTCGTGAGCTAATGCAGGATGGACAATTGTGTTTGCTGTCCCCTGGGGAAGGTGGTGGACATATTCGATTTTAAGAGAGGGAAAACAAAAGGAAAAAACTAGTTGGGTTGAGTGTGGAGCGTCTAGGGTGGAGGAGGGAGGGAGGGTGGGGGGGGGGGCCAGAGAGCATTGCTCTTTTTACTAAACATTATCAAAGAGCTAAGCTGTTCTATCAGACAAATGATTGGGATTTATCATGAGAGCCCAGATTATAACTGCTGATGTATTGCATTTTTTTCTTATTATTTTTTTTTGAAAGGTCACTCAAAAAGTAGAGTTACAGCATTTGGAGTTACATGGCGAGTGAGAAAGGGGATTTTATGAAAGAGTTTTTGAACATAATATTAGATGCATAATGTCAAGTTCGTATGTCAACAGCAGAACATACCATTATGTGACTGATCCCCTCAAAGTTATACTCTGTAAGATTTTGGTCAATGTACAGCAGATTCACTTATAAAGCTGTGTTATTATACAGCATCAACTCAAACTAATACACAACAACAGACTGTATCTCAGAGTATGACTTTTTCACTGCCCAATTCTCATATAGAAAAACATCATTAATTTGAACAATGAACAGAGACATAAACAGACACACTCACACGCATACACTGAACATATACACGCAAAGACGCACACATATGTGCACACACACATACATACGAACAACAGGAAAAAACTACAAACATATACGACACATAAAACACATGTAGAAATGCACTGGTACGGACACATGACGTACATTTCCTGTAAGACCCTCCACTGTCGTTCCAAAATTATTGACGACGTGTTTATCAGTGATTCAAAGCACAATCCTACATGAACATGTTTACAGGTGTGTGAAGGAAAAACAAAACTGCCCTACGTCAATACCAATCTCAACAGCTGACGATGATTTCTGCTGTCATCCTTATGAGTGATACGTTTTGGCAGGAAGTCAGCGAGGCTCACTGATGGAAGGAGCTCAGTCTGACAAAGCCGTGCCTCATCTTTAAGGAGGCACATTTGTCAGTAAATAGGAAAGTTTAACCCTTCTTTTATTTTCTGTTCTGAATCAGACCTATGCTGAACCTATTGGTGAATCAGCAACCAGCTCTTTGGGCCATTTCAGTTTTTCTTTCCAGGAACGTGACACATGCCTGCTCCACTTATAAAAGGCTCACTACATCTTTCCCCAATCCCCCTGTCTCTGTTTTCATTTTCATTGGTCTGTTTGTTCACCCCAGGCTTCAAAAGGCACAGGTGTATGGGTAATCCTGGAGTCCCTACAGAGGACACCAGACTCTTCTAATGGTGGTCAGAGTGATTTTGTTCTGCATATTTGAGGCAAAGAGAGACTGTGCTTTGGGAAAATATCAAGGAACTGTTAACAGTGGCGTCATACCGAGTGATTCTTCTCTCGCTCTGATGATACTGTCCCTCAGAGACAAATCGTCACTTGAGTTAGCACAGTTTCGCAGAGTTGCAGCCCCTGTCACGCTCAATCTGTGCCATGAGAGGCCATGTTTAAAACAGCACAGTGACTGGTGGTGCTGGACAGCCCTTCAGCAACGCATGAAGTAGCCAGCATACTCTGTCAGCACCACTCAGCGCAGGAATAATCCTTATGAGGCAGCTGAGGAATAAAGTGTAGAATTAAGGCCAGCTGTTAATCTCAAATAGATTGCATTCTAAACTTATAATAAAGATAAAAGCGGGGCATTCAAGTTCAGCCTCCATTAATCCCAACATTTTTGTAAATTAGCTCATAAGAAAATACAGTGTTGCTACATGGAACCGGCAGATATTAAGGCTAAATCAACTAGAAATATCTTTTCACTGCGGTGTATTTTTATACGGAACAAAAAAAGCTTCAACATGGAGGAAAAAATGTGCAAATCAGAAAATTTGATGTCTCCAAAATGGCTGCCTACTTGACCTGTGCTGGAGGAGGAAATAACATGCTGTTCCTTCCTCATGCTTTCACAGCACCCAAGAGAGCAGGCTGACCCCGCAACTGCAGAGCCTGTGGAGCAGCCCTCCGCCAGCCCCTCTGGGAAGGACACAACAGACCACCCCAAGGAAGTGTTCATCTAGCAACCGACCACTGAATCAATAAACATCACTGACCCGTCGATCTTTGCTGCTGCTGCTCCTTTAAAACACCATAACTTCTTAATCTGCTTCACTCCCTCTCTTCTGCCTTCCAAAGCAGAACAGGCAGTAGTCAAGTTGGCCACTTGCCTGACTTCCATTTTGACGTCTTAAATTCATATAAGGCGTTTAAGGGTGTCGCTGACATCCCTTTCAGAAGTGTGTCAAAATCTAGTGTAACTCATCTCATGTGGTCGTGAAGGAAGCTAAATATCAAACAGTCTGTTACTTCACCTGATGCCTCCAGAGCAGGGTACTTACCTGAGCAGGGTTTGGGAAAAGTATTTCAGTGTGTTTGCAATGTCTGTTCCGGAGGGCACAGGGTAAATATTGTGTTGCACACGGTTGTGATACTCTTGCAAGTATCGTATCTTAGAGGCAACTAGACAAAATAAAGAGCAGAGTAACAAGCAAATCAACACTAGTGAGATAATCATGTCGGCTGGAAATAAAAATCTAAACGTAAAGTCACTGTTTTATCTGAGCAAAAACACAAGATGACATAACTGAACATGCATGAGTTTGGCTGCAACAGTTGCTGCTGCCTCTTGGCTCTGATCCATGTCAGACATTTGGCAGTATATAACATGGATGCTCCGGTTATCAAGTCAAACAAAGACTCTGTGTTCCCATGGCTCTGGCCTTCACCAGGTGACCTTTGTGGTATAGCAGCGAGGTCACAGGAAGCCCCACAGGAGGCAGTAACCTATTGCTTACAGAAACAAGCTCATGTACAAAAGTCCCAAGACATGCTGGGAAAAATGTGGTCAGGGTGAGCATGAGAGAAGGGTTACTATCGTCTCCGAACAAATGATACTGAGGGACATTTCAGCTCTGAGCACAGCTGGCTGCTCCATGCTGCACTGCTCCCTGCAGCGAGATAGTGTCGCTCGTTGTTTTTGACTGGGTAAACAAGAGTTAAGATAAGTTGGAGTGGGCGATTGGTGACCCATTTTCTGTGACTTTGGGCAGTAGTGTTTAGCTTCCTCTCTGACCTGTAAATGACAAACCCCAAAATAAAAAAAACAGCTTCGGGCGTAGAGCATGTGTGGTCAAAGCCTGTGCTGCAACTGTATCACACATGCTTTTTTCCCCCTCAAATTCAAACCTCTTTAGTGACAAATGATTAAAAAAAAAAATTAAAAAAAAATGTAAACATTTAAATGCCAAATATTTCTGGAGATGATAGCTGATGATATGTTGATTTAAGTGTAATCACAGCAGCACGATTCATCTTTTTTCCTGTGCATTTTAGTCTCTTTAATTGACCTATATAGGCACTAAACAATAGGAGCAACACCCAACTTTTACAATTGAAATGGGAGCCACACACACACACACACACACACACACACACACACACACACCAAGTTTGACTCCATATTTTGTCTTATCATTTACCTAAAGCGACCAATAGCTCATTAAAAGTGTATCATTCAGTAAAATGAAGATTGTGGCCGGTTTCCACCTGTTATAACGCAATCAGAGGAAATGAGGGAGGATTAACAGAAGTCTTCAATACTGTGTGATCGAAGCACATGATTGATCAAGCTAATGCCACCATGTTGTTCAGTACAGAATCTGTCAGGTCGACCTTGAGACAACTCGCTCTTCGCACGCACACCTCTTCCAGCCACGTCAATCAAAAAAAAAAAAAAAAAAAAAAAAAAAAAAAAGGCGTATCATGACCACTGAGCGATCCAGCTATGAAAATGTATTCCCTGAACATGCAGAGAAACACGGGGAGGTGCAGCGGCTCTCTGTGAGCACCGAGACCTCCAGTCATCCTCCGCAGTGAGAGGACGTGTTGCAACCTGCCTTGGCAACCGCGGTTTCATCACCAAGGACAGCTCCCCTTATTCGCTTTCATGGTTGAAACAAAAATCACATTTCCAGTTTCCAAACCCCCCCCCCCCCTTCCTCCACTCCCCCCTATCCAAGACAAAACAGGAAAAACACACACAACACGCGCACGCACGGCCGTACTTACACTGCTCTGCCTTCGTAGACATTTCGCAGACACTTGGGGAAACATAAAACCAAGACTAGTCAATTGTTTTAGATGGGTTTTTTTCCCTCCCCGGCGTTGTGTTTCCCTCAGTCGTGAAAAAGTGAATATACCCCCTTGCAGCCCAGGCTCGGCTTGATTGTACCACTCTGCGCGCTGGATTTATACACCGTGGCTTCTTTTTTTTTTTTTAAACTGTGGCGCTGTCGTTTTGGTGATCTTTAAACGTAAATTAAACGAGGACCCAGTTTGGGAATACGTTTTTTAATTTTAGAAATGTATTTTTTGCGTGGCGCAGACTGATGTTGATATACATCTGACACCACTTACCTTTCCAAATGGACTGATCCGGTTTTGACAAATTGTCATTCAAGAATTCCAACAACCCTATCAGCGCTCTTCGAGCTGATCATCGGAGGGGAAGATACTATTGTATTTGCTTCAATAATTATACACATTTATGTATTTGCAATGGCAACATGCAACAGATGGTTGTCACAGCAATTATGACGGAAATCTATACTTTTTTTGTTTTCATGTTTGAGGGAAATTCAGATTTTTATTTATAATCTGTTTGTTATTCGCAATATATTGTATTTTTTTCCCCCCCGTGCAAGCAGCAAGTACTAGTATGTAATTAGGCAAATGTTTGTAATCTCCATTATTACCTGAATGCCCTACAGTGTAAATTAGCATCAAATAACCCTTTTTGTGTATACATTTTGGTACTTGCCATTAATTAAGGCTGTGCTTGAATGCAAATTTCTTTAATAATTACCTGCATCCTCTATTAGAAACACAACCTAAACATAAACAAACTTCAGGGTCTGGAGCCCTGATAGACCCTTCCCATTGTTGTTTTTTGCCAAGAACTAAGTGTTTCTATCTCTTTTCCATCTGATTTGAATTATTTATTTATTCTGAATTGAATAAGGGACAACATCTTCTCACTGCAGTCTGCACCTGGAAAGAGCCTTCATCTTGTTGCTATACTGTTTACGCCATTCCTCAAAGTGTGAAACACATATTTCGAATTTTTCAAATGCTGCCATCAAAACAGCCAACAAAATTAGTCAGTTTTTCATGGCCTACTTGCCTCATCTCAGAAATGAAACAGTACACAACTGATAGCGTTTCTTGGTCTTTATAGCCTGCAGGAAATTTAGCATGTTTCAGACCCAACAGAACTTTTACTTCCAATCATAACATTTTAGACACCGGAAAGAGCTTTACACGGTTACAATGCTTGAGTGAGTGGATGCAGAGTTCTTGCAGATGTCAGGCATGTGGAGGTGATTTCTGCCTGTATTCTGGGATGTGATGCATGATCCATCCAGCTGGGGCCAGGAGAGTCACAGAAAACACACACAGGGCAAAGAGAGATTGCTGTAAGAAAGTCCATGAGAACATAAAAATCAATCTTTTTTATGAACCGATATTGTGTTTTTTTGGAATATAACTGAACAACTGAACAAATTATGATATTTAGTCAACATTTAAGGCACTGTATGATAGCTGTGAAACCTCTCCATCATCAGCTACAGGTTGGATGGAGAGGGCTGAACACCTGTGCCCACGTCGCAGAGCCCTGATCTCAGTGAGTCACTGGGTGATATAAATTGCATCTTCCATTTAAATCTTCCTTCTATGATATTCCCCACGTCCCTCTCCACTCTGGTATTCCTAACCCAAGACGGGCTTTGTAAAAGCCCCCGTGCATGTCCCCGAGGACAGATCAACAGATTTATAGTGACATAAACACTGACTGCTGTGTTGCAGTTCCATGATAGGATCCCTTTACAGAGACCAGAGCTTCACACTGACTTGTGGATAACAAATAAATAAAACATCTCTCCCACTCTGCAGGCTGGGGAATGCAGTTCGCTTGAATTCCTCGCATTAGGGGCAAAAAAGTGAAGTAGATACTGGTTTCCCAGAATGGACTTTGTCCTATTTTTGTATTTCTACACAAACACAGTCCTTAAAGTTTGATTAATTGAAATTTAGCTCCCGGTAAGTACAGGTGAAAACAGCATTACAGTTCCTGTGAGGATTATCTGCCGAATTTAACATCTCTATAAGTATACTAACAAATATAATCATTCCTACCACTGGCCCGATCTTTTCCTTAGGTGGCTTGCTGTAGATGGATGACTTGTGATTTTGCTGAATGGCTTTAATCAGCAGCAACCTGGTCAGTGAGGGGCTCCTAAAGACAGACGACATCCTTCTTGGGTCAGCTCACAGTCAATCTCTCCTACAGAGGGGAAATGTTTCTCTGGAAATTTCTCCTCACATCCTGTGAGATACTAACAGATAGTCTCTACTTTCATCTAATTCCCATCACTCTTCCTGGGAGGAGTTACTTCCATGGGCCAAAGACACTCATGTAAACACACACACTGGGTTCAGGATTGCAAATGTGGTCTTATATGTGAGGCTGAATAATTGAACGGGGAAAAAAAACATTGCTTAAACAGCAATTCTAAACTATAATAAACTCTCCCCCGTGTATTTTTTTTTTTTTTTAACTGAACACTGACTATTCCTTAGTTTAGCTAACAACTAACTATTGGTTGTATTTGTACAAAACTTTCAATTAATGCTGATCATACAATAATTACTCTGAAGGAACTGTTTCTAAATGCATCAAGGACTCATCAGTCATATCATGAAGAAACAAGCACAAAAGCAGCCTGAGTGCAGATTCAAGCCTTTCAGCAAATGTCATATTGAATCCATAAACTAAACATTGTATAATCATATATATATATCGGTATATCTATATATTTAAATAATAATAATAAACTTGGTGGTGTGCATTAAAAAGACAATGGAAGGGAATGGAAATGCAAAAACTGCCATGTGAAATTGTATGATTGCAGACATGGCTGCAGACATCCAAAGGGAAATGATCAAAAAGAAAATATTTAATTTAAAGTCCTTAATCGTATTTGCTACACAAACAATCCTTATTATAAGCACATCATCTAGTTCTTCAAATCCATCATTCATAAACTCCTTCCTTTGACAAATGAGGCAACTGACAGTCTGAATAAACCTCAAATTGAGAGCTTTGAGCTGTATAAGTATTTATAGTTTGCTGATGAGAATAAGCAGCTTGACTTTCGTGTCATTTAGGTGTTTTCCCCAAATATTCCTCATTCAGTGTCATACAGCTTTTATGTAACTACAAGTTCATTTTTGACAATAACAATTAACAAAATTCAGAGATTGTATTTAGATAAATAAATTACCTTTATGATTTATTGTGAAGCTATACTGCAACGTATGTGCCAATGCTTTTGGCTTGTATTATATGAACTTTGTCGCCCTCAACAGGAGGCTGAAAGAACTTGATCTAGCAAGGAAAATGAGCAAACTTTTATCCCTAAAGCCTTTTAATGACGAAACACCTGTTAAAGTAATGGCCTTCTAAATTACATCAAAAAAATAAATGTAATACAAATTGGTGTTGTTGGGTAGTTCTCTTAGCTACATGCAAACACTGAACATGTGGCATAGATTAGATGTGTGCTGTCAAATATACATTTTAAAGGTTGAAACTGGTGATAGTCTATTTCATGAAGGTGTGTCTCTCCATTAAAAAAGGTCAAAGTTAATAAGCCTGAATAACAATAATGATAATAATGATGAGGGTGTTTTGTCATTTGGGGATGATTGAAATGGTTTTATATATAGGCCAACACTACAGTTGTGGTGCCAGTACTGTGACTGTCTGTTTAGCTTTCTACAGAGCTACTTACAATGTCATCAAATAATAAGAGGAAGGCTGAGAGCAGTTATCTTGACACGTACGTAGCCCTACTGCCACAAATAAATCGCTAGAGGGCGCTCGGAAATGTATTATTGCACAACTAGTGACGAGCCTTTTGATCAGTCGGCATGCAGCAGAGAGCTCGTCAAGTAAACTTAAATACAGGAAAAAGATAATTTTACCTGCAAACTTAATACGTGTCATACATCCAACGAACGCGTGCCTTTTTTTTTAAATTTATTTATTTCACAGCTATTTCATTGATTATTATATTTATTTTCGACAGTTTTTTTTTTTTGGTGTTAAAATTACTTTTTCGAAATAGAAAATCAAACATGTGATGTTACTGTAAGAAAATGCTGATGGATGATAGTCGAAGGTTTTATTTTGAAAGTCCTTATCCGGAAGCTGCCATCCTAAATTGAGCAGCTTTCAAGCGGGTAGCGCTGGGATAGGCCATAACAACCACCCAGCAAGGCGTTGTGCTACTATGGTGAAATATCGAACCGAACAGAGAATAAAAACGGTTTTAGTTTAGTTTTTAATCGAGGTAAATGCGGAAAAAATTGCCAGAAAGTCAACGCAAGTGTAAATGCGCCGCATATTGGGGACCAAATGTGGACGCTGACGTCGAGCCGTGCGTAATGAGCAGAGTTGGAAAAAGAAGGTGTTGAGCTGCATTTTTTTTTCTTCTTCTTCTCCTTCTTCTCCTTCTTCTCCTCCTCTCCCTCTGCGAGAGAGACAAGTTGGACCGCTGAAACTACGAGGAGGAATTAATGCCCACGGAGCTCTCCACTTTCTGGTAAATATCTTTTTTTTTTTGAAACGCTCGCTTTTCCAACAGTTGCATCGCATCCTGCTCGAAGTCCGCTGCCGACGGGGGGGAAAGTCACAGCGACGCGGCGGAGATAGCTTCACCCTTAGCCTCTTAGGATATGCTACTAATTACAGGGCTGTGGTGAATATGACTCCTCTGGCTGGGATGTCTCGAAATATCTGGGCATTACTCCTCCTTTCCTTTTTTTTTTTTATTTTTTTTTTCTTCTTCTTTTTTTTTTTTTAATCATCTTTTAGAGTAACAATCCTACTTGATTTTTTTAAATTTATTTATTTTTTGTGTGTTCCTCCTCTTGCAGGCACTTCCAACCAAGGTTTCCGCTGAGCAGTGATAGCCCACCAGTTGTAGTCCCCCCCCCCCCCCCCCCAAAAAAAGAGCAACAATAGCTCCGTGATAACGACAGGCTAACAAAGCCTTTGCAAATGATTGCTTTGGTAAACACGGTTTAGTTATTTCTTCTTTTTTTTTTTTATGAAGCTTGATTGACCGAAAAGTTCAGGGTAAATGTGGATTTTGTACTTTGCGGGTCGACCTACGTGTTGCTGGTTATTGCTGCTGTGTTGTTGTTGTTAGACTGTGCTATGACAACAATGTGGACTGTCACTGCAATCTGTATGTGTTGATGAGCATTTATTGGTGTTTTGAGTGTCATATAATCATTTCCAGTATTAATTCAGAGGTTTAGTAATTGCTGTATCTATGCAGGTATAATTTCTGCTTTATATATATATATATATATGTATATATATAAACTGTTTTGTTCACAGTCATTACCAGACAGCTCACACAAAAAAAAAACAGTTTTTGTGTTGCTATCTCGGGGGATTTCTCCAACCATCTCCATAATGTGTGTTGCTGTCACCGTCTATTTAAGTGCTGAGGACCCATATGCAGACTGTGATAATCCTGAGGTAATCTCACTGAAATTGTGGGTAGACTCATCAGGCTATTTAACCCCATCTTCCTCTGAAAGGTGAGCTGTGAGTGTCTGTCTGGTCTTATCATTTGGAGGAAAAAAAAAAAAAAAAGTGCATTCACTGTGCTTGCCAGCACTTAGGTTTCTCATTTTACCAGGTTAAGTATTTGTGTCAGTGCTCCGGGGCCATATAATGACATATAATTATCGGAGTTACATGCTCTGAAGTTCATGACTGGCATGAAAGCTTGCAAATACTTGCCACAGAGAAGCTGATTGAGCCTGACTTGGACCTGAATGCTGTTTACCCTGACCAGTCGGAAAGAGAGCACAACAAACACTGACATCTCATCTCAAATAAGCACTCACTGTTTCCTCGAGTTGCCACTCGTCGTCTGAAGATCGACCACCAGACTGTGATTGTGGAGTCATGAGTGTGTGCACATTTGTCCTTTCTTTCTTGAAAACATGGTCCTGTGCAGCGTAGCGTTGCAAACAGACCTACAGGATGAGATGTAGTCGTTTTGTTCTTTTCGGTGTCATCATGGTTGTTGTTTTTTTCATTAGCTGTTTGGTCTTTAAAAAGTCAGAAAATTGTGAGAAATGTTTACCAGTGTTTCCCAAAGGTAAAGGTGCAGCCTAAAATGTCTTGTTGTGTCCGGACCAACAGTCCACAACAACAACAAACATCACTCTAAACAATTGTCTGTCCATCAACTATTTCATTAATAGACTCGTTATTGCGGCCAAACGTCTAAAAGAAAACATGTTAAATGCTTACGAAACAATAAGAGTGATATCCGCTGTTTTGTTTGTGTATCCTGATGTCCAGAGCGAAATGTAATCAGCTGACAGCAAAGTCAGTGAAATGTCAAATATGCAGTACCACGTTCATAGTGTTGGTTGACACAGGCTAATCCAGAGGCTGCTCACAGTGAGTCATCATTGTGAGGACTTTTGTTTCCTCTATCTGTTTCTGTCATTTCAGTGCGTCGTCTGTTTTCCAGCCCGTTCTGATTCCTTTCGTTTCCTGTGCCCCTCCTGGCGGTCTGTAATCAGCCCAATAGCCCGATGCAATGTTATACTAATTTACCTGATTGGCAAAAACAGTGCTGACGCAAGCGGTCCGCTCTGCCTCTCAATTTAGTTTTTCCGGTTATCATTTCAGACAGAAATATGACTTATTTTTAAGAGGGAGCAATTTATTTTGTTTCCAATCCACCAAATTCCAGTCGCAAATCTTGCTGTGGGATGTGCGCAGACGCATCAATATCACGGAGGTCACTCGGTGCTAGAAAGTTCTGGTTTCAGCTCAATTCTGCATCGCTTATTATGACCCTTTGTATCAAATATCCAAAGAGTCCAGCAGTCTGTAATTACAATCTGAAAGCTGTATTTCTATGCAGCTTGGTTAGCAAAGTACATAAAGGCCAACTCTGCCCAGAAGCCATTTAACAGGTTTTATGACAGTTTTAGTTTTATCTCCGAGGCCAGCATCTTCTTTTTTCGTTAGTCAGAAAAGTATACTCTGTGACAGGACGTCATACCACACCAGCGGTGGACTAAATAAAACCCCTCATTTAGAAAACATGAAATTGAAGATGTGCGTATGAGAGAGCGTTGAAGCATAACGGGCTCTGTGGAGGCTGCTTCGTAATTGTAAACAGGAAGGTGTTTGGGGGAAGTGTTTCAGTGTTTCTGCTGCTGTTTCTGCCTTTTCATCCACCGGCTCACTCAGCTTGACAAAGATGCCGATCCAAACTTGGGGGGGGGGGAAATGTAATTCATAGAATTCACAGTCAGACCAACAGAGGTCACATCACATAATGTGTTTATTTCAGCAGAGCAGTGTGCATCTCTCAGATTGATAAATTGTTATAAATGCCAGAAAGAGAAGACATTTTCGTTTCTCAATCATCTGCTCCATTGTCCAAGTAATTGTTAGCATAAATTATGATTGTTGAAGTCTCATCGAGCCTGTCTAGCTTCATTAACACTTTGACTTCAAATATTTGTTGTGTGGGTTCCAGTAGATGAGCTTTGTTTTACGGGGACAAGCTGTAAAAGGCTGAAATAATAGGGAATGTGCTGCTGAAAGTTTGGGGAAAGGAGGCCCGTGTATATACCTCTTCCATTTTCTCTAGCCATGATGAGGAAATCCACATAAATGATTGATAAAGGGCCCCGACTGTCATTTGAATAATAGATTGGTCCTGTTCTTTTGCCAACTATTTCTGTGTGGTGCTGTTCAGCGGGAGAGTCTGGGCTTCTGTCTTCTAAACCAAGGCGAGTGGATGATTTTGAGATAAAATAAAACGAACCAGATGACTGAGGCAAAGTGAAGCGGTTTGAAAGGGCGCATATGTCTGTGTGTGGATGTGTGTGTGTGCGTGGAGGGGTAGGTGGGGGCAGGGAGTGTCTCCTGTCACCTCTCATTAGGGACGCATTGTCCAGCTCGGCCCGGCGTCTGCCTTCCCCGTCTGTGGCACTGCCCTCGTCGAGTCCGAGCGCCGCAGAACTGCACACCATTTCACTTCAAACTGCAGAAAACCGCCTCGATGTTTATCGTCGGGGAGATAACGGCGGAGATGATGCTTTATTGAACGTTGTGAGTCAGGTCTCAAGGAGATAGCTGTCCTAAATTATGCTTTTAGAATTCTGCACTGCAGCTAAAGTTAAATTTGGTTCACTCATTTGAATGAGTTAAAGTTGCCTCGCTGGGAAGTCGGCGTATTGTTCAAGTGATGTGTCGGTTGCTTTGCTTTTATTCTTCCTCTGCTGTGCTCCTTTGAGGACCCCCACACCTCCACCTCCACCACTGCCGCCTTTTGTAAACAAGACAGCATATATCTCAAGGGCTTCCTCCTCCCTCCTACATATTCAAATTCAATTTCTAATTTTGTCCAAATGAATTCCCTGTGAAGACGGGGCTTATTTAAAGCAGTCTAATGAAATAAAGATCAACCAACATTTTTATTGGAGTTCTCCATTGTGACTGCCTGGTGACTATTTGTGTGTGGAGTAAGAGGCTGTGGTTTTGCATTGAACCCTTGGGAGGCTGTGGAGAGCTGCTCTACAGGGGCAGACACAATGATTTATTAGTATGGTAGGCAGGAAAAACGAGCAGGCTGAGATAAAACAGATTTCCCATCACACTCCAGTTCTTAGTCTGGTTTTGCATAGAAAAGATATTAGATGTGTATATATCCGTATGACTGCTCTTATATAGAGTTATTCTACAAAGATCCACAATGCAAATCACATCTCTAAACCTCTTAATAATGTTTATAAGGAGCCGTATTAAGGTGGCCCTCTGTTTTGGAAAATAATCCATGTAATTGTGATTTTCAGTCTACTTGCTTGTAGAAATGGTGCCGATATAGTGGAGTTGCAGTTATTAGCCTGATTAGTTGACAGTGTGCTTAGTTAATGAGGTGCCCTGTTTTTCTTTTAGATCATAGCTTGTGAAAGTACAAAGAGAGAGCAGGAAAATGAGCGCCTTGGCTGTTTCCATTGCTGACGAGAATGTGTTATGGTAATGACTGTATGGCACCACCGGAAGCTGCTCTGCTCTCTCTGAATTTTCAACACAATGTCTGTGCTTCAATCATGTATTGGTCGCCCAACCATGAAAAATAATAAGCACTTGAATGGTCAAATGTTATGTCTTGTAGAATTTTTTTTCTCCAGTGAAGTGTGATATGCATAAAAGCCTCTCAAGGTTTATGCAATTTTATGTCAAAATATTAAGATAGATTCTAACAGGCCTTTTTACTGCAGACATTTGACTCGGTAGGAAAAGCACAGGGGCTACTAATAACATTAACAATAACTCTCATCTATCCGTAATGTTCAGCCATGATTCATTTTAATAAATTTACCGGAGTTCAAAAATATCTTGTGTCAAAAAAAATCGATTGAGAAATTGTTCATTCATTTAAAATAATCTGAATGTCTGTTCGTGGTTCATCCAATCAATTGAATATCTGACTGATTAAGATATTCCATATACCACATAGATGCAAAAATTATTAAGATAATATGAAAATCCAATATTTCCATAGAGCTCTTCTGAAAATTGCAGCAACCTGCCGAATAGTTCTGCTCAGCGAATGTAGACGGTAGATTTAAAGATGTCTGATTGAATCAGGCTGCATTCGCTTTCTTTTCTACTATCTGCGTTTTACACTTTTCAAACAACAACTTGCAACCGAGCAACCTGCACGCTGAAAATGGCAAGTATTGATGAAGATTTGGATGCAATAAGGCGGACTGCTTGGCTATTTTCAGTCCTTTTGTGTGTGGATTTAGCCATTTCATTCAAGGGGTCGCCTCCCCATGTCCTATCAAATTAAGTTCCTCCAACAATATTTTGCAAAAGCACTGTCCCATCTCTCTGAAAATAAATGCTACCTCAGACAATATTCCCTCTGGCCGAATAATACTGTATTCGTGCAACCAGACCTTGTCCAGCGCTGGCAGAGTCTGCTTGTGTTTGATTACCTCCACGATGACCTAATACAGCCACAAATATTAAGGAAAGCCCATCACTATTTAAACTGTATGGCAAAATTGCCAAGTGCAGACAGATTTATGTTGTCTCTTGTTATATATTGTCGTGTTATATATTGCCTGGGTTACTTACTGGACTGAGGTTGCATTCAAACATTTCCCATAAACACTGCTTCTAAGCACTGCTCAGAGTTCATTGTTTTCCCTGAACAACTACGAGATATTGCAGCAATGATGCTGTGCTCAGTCTGACTGCACTGACAGCTCGCTTGAGACACTTCAGTCTTAAATAAATGAGTGTATATTATCTCCTTGCCTCTGATATGATTGATATGGTTAACCAATTGTCACTCGAAGTGCAGTATAACCGCACCGTGCTTATATTAACAGAACTGGAACCACATCTAAATTATTCATTAGACTAGAAATGGTTAAACTACTGAAATGGGCAAACGTTGAGCGGGTTGTGTGGAGTCGTACGTCGCTCTGAGAATCACCCTACATCTGCATTAGATTTGTAGTTCACTGCCAGTCAGTTTCCTGAGGGGAGGAAAAGGAAGTCTCTGTTAACCGAAGTCACCGTTGAAGATTGTAGATAGACGGCTGAGCAGTCTCCAGATGAAGACACTCTTAAAAAAGAAAAAGTAAACTCAAACAATTTTCAGCATTTCAGGCCTGTAAAATAGCTAAGACAGCTATGATTCATAATTGTACTGAAATCGATATGGCTGGAGCAGTGTTATAGATAGCAATAGATCTCCCTCTGTTCAGCGTCCTCAACCTCTGGCTGTTCATTATCTTTTATCGGGTCCAAACAGTCTGCAGCCGTCATGTTGTAATCCCTGTGACATGTTAGTTAGCAACATTTAAAACACAGTCACTCTTTGGCTTAAATGTCTCTCTGCCTGTCTTCTTTCATCTGTCTTCTTCCAGGCATGGCAGCCTGGGCCTGGGGCTCTGAGGAGGCTTCAGAGGACCCGCGCCGGACCCACGACTCAGAGGAATACGTCGTCTGAGCAGAATGACTCAGCAAGAGGGGGGACCCCCAAATAGCAAGTGAAGAGAAGTGAGGATGGGTGCCAATGGATCCAGCTATCCACACTCATGCTCCCCACGCTTCGGGGGAAACGCACAGGCACAGCAGACTTTTATAGGTACGTTATAACTTCGTGTGTTATGATCCGCTCTAATACATGATTTAGTATTTTCTGTTGGCATATTATGATAATCTGTTCCATGAACTATTGGTCAAATACACAATTGCTCCATTTGCTGTGTGTCAAAACTATAGTCGTGAACCTAATTCACTCTCCACCCCGGTTACAAACACATAATGGGAGTCTAGCATGGCCAAACTCACACTTCAGATTAGATTAACCTGCTTCCATGGAAACTCGTGGTGAAAGAGGTGAATATTTTTGTGCATGAGAGCTCTTGAACTGGACCATTGACTCATACAACTGGCACAAATGCATTAAAAAAACAAAAAACAATGCATGTGCTCTCTCCGCCATATGGACTTCATGAAGTATTATTGAAGGCAGATATGCAAAGAAACCTGTGTCCATAATGTGTTGTTAACCAAAGTTCCATGAAGTATTTTTTAATCAGCGTTTAATTATATTTCGTAGACAGAGTGGTAGCTAATCAGATGTCATGATGACCAGCTATAGGCAGCCTGATGGACTGCCACGTTTTTCTACCGAGTGGTGTGACACTTAATTGTAATGTGTTTTTTTTAATTTTTTTATTCCAATTTCAGCAATGTTGATGTTATTTTTAGAGAACGTATCTTCTCTCTGTCAGCGTGTAGAAAAAAAATTGTCTGACATACGGTATAGGTTATATTCATTTGTGTGTGTTTGTTGCTTGTATAGGTATTTAGGAAGCATTTTGGATTGGTTGTTAGAAAGAGCGAGAGAGAGTCTGGATTATGGCCCTTAAATCTTTCCCTGCAGTCCTCGGTGCCAGACAGTTTGGAGAACTGCTTCAGAGATTAATTTAAATAAGTCTTTCCGTAACAAAAAATGTTTATTTCAGTTTTGAAATGACTTGGGTCTGAGGTTTTTGTGGACTTCTACTTCAAAGTGAAAGTTTTTGAAAGGAGCCAAATTATCTCAGTAGCCCCTGAGACCTCTTGCGTTCGCTTTGAGCCCTGTAGCTGCTCGGTTGAGCTGGCCTGGGCCACAGTTTCTCAGTGTTAGAATGATTACTATTTGGGTCACAGTGATGGATGCTGAGAGAAGGGCATGCAGAGAGGATCTCCTTGGCAGAGCTTCCTCTGACATTCGAATCCAGTCTCAAGCCAAAGATAACTGCTATTTACTGCAATTGATTGGGCCCAAATATGTGAATGGACCCAGGTTCATAAAGGAGTACAAAGTAGGACAGAATTATAATTGGTTGTTACTGTGATGGGCCACGGTTTGGTCTGAAGCAAAACAAAATAAAGGGATTCTGTGTGTATTTTTCTGCCGTTGAACCAGATCCAGATGCTTTGGTAGCTGGGTCAGGGGAGAGTGTGCTCGGCCGGACGGGGCCAGGCACACCACAGGGGGGCCAGAGACAGACTGTGTTTCTAGCAGTCTGGCCTGCAACAGTAAACTGGTGTTGGGGTTAGGAGATTTCATGTCTCACTGGAAAAGCATTTTTTAAATGGAATATATTAGCATGCAAGGGTTGGAAAAATCAAACATGTGTTGGAGTGAAAAGAAGTGAATACAACCCTTGAAGCAAATAAGCATTAAAATGAAATTTCGCAATGTTTTATGCAGTTTTGCTTTTTATTTCAAGAACTTGAAAAATAGAAAGCAAAACAAAAAAAGATAGAATAATTGTGGCATCTACAAAAGTGAAGGAAAACGACTTTGTCTCCTGGAAAAGTCTCAGGATTTCATTAGGCCCTAATTGGCTTGTTAGCTTGTTGCTGACGGCAAAGGAGAGCGAGAATTATCATTGGGAATTCCAGTTTAATAAACTCACTCTCATCAGACCTACACAACGCTTAACAATCATGGGCTCTTCTAAGCAGCTGATAAGAGGATCTGAAAATGAAGCTAACTGTCAGCCAAAGCAGGAGAAGGCTATAAAAAGATATCAAAGCGCTTCCAGCTTACAATTTCCACTGTCCAGAATGTCATTAAGATATGGCAGTTAAAGGGAATTGTGAAAGTCACAACGAGACCTCGAAGACCCAAGAAAACTTCCAGACTAAGCTACACGTCTGCTGGGCAGAACGGCAAAGAAAACCGCCTGTATGACTGCAAAAGGATGGCGGGAAGGACCAGCGGGCGCATTGATACACAAACATGGCCTACATGGAAGTGTCATTGTAATGGAAACCTGTGGCGTCATCACAGAAGTCAACAAAAAACAAGACAATGATCCAAAGCAGATTCCAAAAATCGACCACGAAGCAGAAGCTCTTTGTGCGGCCAACGTCACTTAAAATCTGTCGGTAGATCTTAAGCCCGTTGTGTGTGCAAGGCAGCCTTCAAACATCTCGGAAATCTGCAAGAGAAGCAGACAGTTCATAAATCAAGATGAGTGTTTATAAGCTGTGCTCTCTGCTGATAGGATGCCCTGAACTTTTGCACGTACAACAAAATGTAACGGTGCATTACGATTTGATTAAAGTGTAATTTTGTCTAATTTACTACTTTTCACTTCAAAACACAGCAACATAGTCATTTGTTCAAGGTTGCCCAGAATTTTGCACGCAGCTTTTTAATAATGTTAATAGGTTAATTACTTCATGTGTTTTTATTCCAGGGACCTCATCCTACTCTCAGCAGGGATATGGCTGGGAGTCGAAGCTATATAGCCTGGAGCACGGCCACGAGCGGCCTGCAGACAGGAAGAAGAAGAGCCTCGGTCTGGCGACCCTCAAACGGAGGTTCATCAAAAGGAGGAAATCGAGCCGCTCAGCAGATCATGCACGGCAGATGCGGGAGCTTTTATCGGGGTGGGACGTCCGCGACACGAACGCCCTGGTGGAGGAGTACGAGGGAACGGCAGCCCTCAAGGAGCTGAGCTTCCAGGCCAGCTTGGCACGTGCAGAGGCTCCCAGCTTGCAGCGAGATCTGGCTGCCCTCTACCAGCACAAGTACTGTACTGATGTGGACCTCATCTTTCAAGGTACCTGTTTTCCGGCTCACCGCGCCATCCTGGCCGCTCGCTGCCCCTTTTTCAAGACCTTGCTGTCCTCGTCGCCTGGTTATGGGGCAGAGGTTCTCATGGACATTGAGACAGCAGGCATTGATGTGCCCATGTTCTCTGCCCTACTTCACTACCTGTACACCGGGGAGTTTGGGGTGGGCGGAGCCGAGGATTCCAGGCTACAGAACGTGGATGTACTGGTGCAGCTAAGTGAGGAGTTTGGGACGCCGAACTCTCTGGAGGCAGATATGAAGGGCTTGTTTGACTATATGTGCTACTACGACGCTCTACTCAGCTTCTCCTCGGACTCTGAGATGATAGAGAGCTGCAATGAGAGAGGGGCTGTGGCCGCAGCACCAATAGTCGGCACAGGTGGCAGCGGGGGCCCGGGGACCCCAGACGAGGACCTGAGGGCCCACAAGCCTATCCTCTCTGCCCGTTCTCCTTTCTTTAGGAACCTTTTGCAGAGGCGCATTCGCACGGGAGAGGAAATGACAGAGCGCACATTACAGACACCCACCCGCATAGTGTTGGATGAGTCCATAATCCCACGCAAATACGTGCAGGTTATTCTCCACTGCATGTACACGGATGTGGTCGAGCTCGGGCTGGTGCTGCGTGGCAGCCCCTCCGCAGGCAGCCTTGGCGAGGTGCAAGCCCTGGTGTCAGGGGGCCGCGGGGCCAGCACACGCACCGAGGAGGCCATGGAGCTGTACCATATCGCACTGTTCTTGGAGTTCAGCATGCTGGCTCAAGGTAAGTCGTTACCCAACACAAAGCAACAATACACAAGAGGGCACAAACATAAATGTTGTTCTTTAATATGGTGTGATTACAGCCACGTTGTAAACACTTTATGTTGTTTGTAAGTAATACGGCTTTAAATCTATAACAAGACACATCAGATTTAAACCTTTGATATGAGTAAATATAACACAATCAGTGATTCCTAACGTGTTGATAAATTTGTGTTATTGACCCACTGTAGTTTTTAAGTGTAGTCTGCCGAACATGTTTAGTTTCATTCCTCAATAATTCCTTCCTTCCTGTCTACTGACTACATGACTCTCAGTGCTGCAAAGGTCTCTTCGACAAAGTGCTAAAAACCCTCAGCACCAGCTGTGATAATGTTAAATAGCCTTGATCGTGAATTTCAAAGTCAATTTGCCTGTCCGGTGTGTCATAATTATGGAATCTGTTTCTATAGACTCAAAAATATTAGCTGGATTTGACCATAATTGGCATGAATTTCTTGGCTTGTCTCGGCTGCTATAATCTCTCCCTCCGTGCATTAATATAATTTGTCTCTCACTCTGTGTCTTGATATTCCCTCTTTTAATGTGGCAGATCAGATTAGAGTTCACCAGATTCGCTGACTGTGATGGGTGTTCGAACCGCGGCTGGCAGTGACAGTTGATATCGGCTGGAGGGTTTGTCTGTGTCTCCGTGGGGAGACAGCTTACTGTCTGATACACGCCGAGCATCTGAGCCTCTGTCAGCGCTTCATCGTCGGTCTACGTTTACTCAGATTAGACTGTCTCAGAGTCTCGCCACTGTTTCAGATTTGCTCCAGTAACATGGTGAAAGCCAGGCTCTGACATGAGCCAGTCACTTTGTCACCTGCACCTCCTCCAAGGTGGCATGTCTGAGCACGGCGCGCTTTCCAAAACACCTAACAAAGCTCCCCTTTAATTAGGATCATCTTTGCAACATAAAATACTTCAAGCAGTCTAATTCGGATGAACAGATGCATTCAGTCAGACGCTGTATGACTCGACACAATTTTTCAAATTATAGTGCGTGTTATGATATCCTGTAACCATCTTATCGTTCATAGAGCCATGATCATGGGAATTAGTTTGTCAAATATTGAAATGGTGATATGGGATGCATTAAACGATATATTATTTTCCAAATCAAAACACTTAAATGACACTAATATTCAGCACATTCGGAATGCACTCAATGGGCCTCATTCACTAACAATGTGTGTCATGAATCATGCCGTGATTTTGCGTGCGCACTCACTTTGTGCACGTATTAGTGAACGAGGCCCGATGAGACTTTGCCGTGACTCAAACGCTTCGCTGCAGTTGTTCCACAATAAGAGCCCTTCACGTGTCACCTTGCTTTTATCAGATTCTCTTCGACTGCGAGGCTTAGTCAGAGGTGTTTTTTGCTCTGGTGTATGTCATGTTAGCACACTTATTCATAAAGCTGAATTCGCCACGAACATATAGATTCATCAGTATGCAGATAATGCGGCTCTCCGCGAAGGATTCTCTTATGTGCAAATTAATGCTGCAGCACTGATCCTAATTTAATACATGACGCAGCCTTAATGGGGTAAAAATGTGTGACTCTTCGAGCTTGAAAACAACAACAAAACATCCCGTTCAGAGAGGAAGGTAGAAGGACATATTTTTTGTACTAGGCTCCCTCTATAATAATAATAAGCATGGTTGTAGAAAATCTATTAAAAGCACAGGCTCAGTTCTGTATGGCTGCTGAATTGACCGTATTGAGTGAAGGGTTGAGAATCAAACACCCTTCGCACTGATCTGAACAGCACTGTACACTAACACCACACACACAGCTGGTTGGACACAACCTCCCTCTCGCTTAGCGTGTCACTCTCAGGGTCACTCTTAAGCCAGCAAGCAGGCAAATGGTGTCATCCCCACGCACCATCACCTCCTCTTCCCTCCCACCCCGCCCTTCTCAACAAGCTCTTTCTCCCGGGTATTTTTATCCCCTCTGCTCCCTCTGTGCTGCACAGCTCTAATCAGTTCCCATGAAACGGTTATGTGGAATGTGGTGGGATGTTTGAGGTTGACCTGGTATCATTTTATCCTGCGCTGTAACTTCCTGTTACTACCCTCCTTAATGCTTTTTTTTGTTTTCCTGAATGCTAAATCTCGCAAACTCCTGGCGTCTGTGGGTTAATTATCCAACCTATTAATTTGTCTGAGTCCATCCCACCGCTTCAGACCTCAGTAGCTGCCACGTCTCTTCAGGAGGCAGGAGGGAGGCTTGTCGGTTTTTTTTTATGGAGAGACCCTCTCATCTGTCACACTGTCTTTCCCTTTGCGTGCTCCTCGACTCGCTTCCCCCCGGTTATATAAAGTTTTGGCCCGTCGAGGTTCTGGCAGAGCTCTCTGTTATTCCTACCTTATTAATTCTTGAGATGTGCCTCCCATTACGACTACATCTCACTCAAATGGTTACCAGTATTAAAAGCCTTATTAATTTTTCAAGCGGGCCGCAGAGATGTTAGCCGGTCGGTGTGGTTTCAGCGTGTGCAGTGTAGTACCTCCTCTCCCTCCGTGCTTGCTAACCGACCCGTGCTTACAATGGCATGTCTTGTGTTATGTTTTGTGTGTGTTGAATGAAGTCTTAGTCCTTGAGTGAACATCAGACAAACGGTTTACATACACATGCTTGTTTTTTAAAGGCCATTGAGTGCAGTGGATGTTTAAAGTGGCTTTGGAGACTGCGTTCTCCATAAACACAGAGCTCTAAATAATAACAGCAAGACAAAATGCATACATCCTCCAAAGTTAGTGGAGTCGAGAGCAGGCTGTTGCTTCTCCGGCTGTTGGGTTGATATTCTTGTCGGTTGTCTCAGCTCCAGTGAATGTGGTGTACCACCCAGGAAGAGAAGGGGGGCTGGTTAGTATTAGATATAATGCTGATTTCAATCTCCACCTTATGATAAAAGTGCTGCGTCTTAAAAGACTGCCTGTCGCTGTGAATTTTAATGTGCGAACACAGAGCAGAGCTGTTTCCTTTCCTGTTTGCCACCGGCCCCACATGGGGGACTGCCAGCTTTTGTGCATGTATGCCCGTGTGTCTCCTTTCAGGAGAGGGCAAAGATGCAAAGGTGACAGACTAAAGTGAGCTCAAGCACTTTCTAGAAGACCGACAGCACAGGGACCAGTGGTTGACAAGCAGACACAGCTGTTTGGAAGACATTCCCTCTTCCATTCTGTTTATAGCGGATAAAAAAGGCGAAGAGCCGGGATCCACATTTCAACTTCATCCGTCTTCTTAATGATGCAGGATTTCCACCCTCATTTGAAAACACTGAGGGCGTTTGTTCCTTTAACTTGCTATTACATCTAAAGACGCCCAAAGCGGGGAAGTGCATCGTAAATGTTAATGCATGCGCATTTATGTGTATGTGGATCATTACATATAAGTGTGTATGTTCTCATCTAAAAAATGTGTGCATATGAAGCCTCAGATTCATATACATCACTGGGGTCATTGCACTCGAGTCTGAGGTCCAATTTCCCTAAGTGGTGGTTTGAGACAAGAAACGCAACTTATATTTTCTAGTTAAGATACGATTTTCCCAGAGGAGCAATGCTACTGGCCCGAGCATGGGCTGATGGACAGGACAGCCTGCAATGAGGAAGTTGGCAAGCTTGTGTTTCAGTTCAGGGCATCTCAGACTCGACGTCAGTCAGTCTGTCTTTATCTCCATGGATGTCCATTTTATACTAAAAGTTCACGATCGGAGAAGGACTCTGAATAAGAGCCACTGAAGCTCTGGCTTTGTGGGAAATGGCGATGAGAGCCTGACCAAACCAATCGTATGTTAATCTGAGTGGATGTTGGGGTTGGAGGGGGCGGGAGGGGGGGGGCATTTCTGCCTAAATGGATCTCTCTTAGATTAAGTGTGAGTTTGAGTGCCAGTGTAGGCTGAGTTTTCAAAGCGTAGTTCTTTTTTTTTAAATGGCTAGAGCAGCAGGTACATAATTCCCAATGGACTTTTAATGCATTTTTGATTTATGCACACAAGTGTGTACACATTTGCAAAGTGTGTGTGCTCAATGCACCGGCAGCACATTTCCTCAGGCTGCTGTGTTTACTTATCATGGTTAAGAAAAGGCAGCTTGAGACTGAAACACATCAAGGTATCAAAGGCATTTCTGTGGGTTGGTGTGTTGCAGAGTAAAGCCACTGCCTGCTGTTCTGGTATGTGCTCTGATTTAGGAAACGCAGCATGGAAGATGTGGGGGCTACTACAGGGAGACTCCCTGGGTCAGTGAATACAAGTCAAAACTACTGATGGTTTGGCAGTGGCTTCAGAATTACCTACTGTATTCTAAAAATATTGTTATATCATTTTCACTTGTGGTTATTCTTTTAAATTTTTGTTTTATGTTTATTTCATTTTATATTTCTGGCATAAACCACAGTGCTTCTTTTTGGAATATGATACACTTGTGCCAGTTGAGTGACCTAATTTAATATCAAGATGTAAACAGCTCCTCCATCTCGTTGACTCTCCAGGCTGCGAGGACATTGTTGTGGAAAGCTTGTCTCTGGACTCTCTCGTGCCCATTCTGAAGTGGAGCTCCCAGCCGTATGGCTCCAAGTGGGTCCACAGGCAGGCCATGCACTTCCTCTGCGAGGAGTTCAGTCAGGTTGTCACCTCAGATGTTCTCTACGAGCTTAGCAAAGAGCACCTTCTCAGCGCAATTCAGTCTGACTACCTTCAGGTAAGGAAACGCGACCTGTCAATCTCCTGCCGTCCTCTGTGACACCCCACGATATTGGAGAATATATTTGCTTGTTTCCAAGTTCCTGTAATGGGGGCCTGACTTGTTCACAGGGATTGCTTGTTGAAAATACAGTATATAAACACACACAAATGCACAAATTCACTCTCACACACTGTACACATGTTCAACATGCACACGCCGAGTCTCCAGAGTTTTCAGAGTTGAGAAACACAATGCTTTCAAACCCAGAACCTAATCAAAGCTGAGCTGTCATCTGCACTGCCAAGCGACGCGGGCATTAGACCAGATGGTTGAGGTGATGTGTTGTAAATCCAACTACACAAACAAAGCAAGCAGGCCCGAGCTTTGCTGGGACACTGCCCGAACATATTGTGTTTTCACCGTATCCTCATTTAACAGCTTCCCTGTTCTGTTCTCGACAATAGCTAACCTTGTCCTAATATTATTTCTGTGTCTTTCTCTCGCCCTGTCCTATATCTCTGTCTCTGTCTTGCTCTTTTTCTGTACCGTGGTCTCATTCACAGGCAAGTGAGCAGGACATTCTCAAGTATGTTGTTAAGTGGGGCGAGCAGCAGCTTATTAAGAGGATGGCAGACAGGGGTAAGATAATACACTCTATAATTATCCTCTGAGCAGCCCCCCTAATTGCTTTGAGGAAATTGCCCACTTACCAAAGCCTCCAAAATACACTTAAAAGCAAAATGGGAGCTGAACATTGCCCAAGAAATGAAATTAACAGGAAGTGTCTCTATCTGATTAATCATGTCATATTGTGCTCTGACTTATTAGTAAGCAATGGTGTTCTGTAGGGTTCCTTGTCAAGGTTATTAGTCATTTTATTGTAAGGGCGAACAACCTGCTTCAGAAATATGAACCACACAGCACGCTATGCGATATTCATCTATAATTTGTTCAACTGAACCTGTCCAAATAATGTGAAAAACAGCCAGCAGCTTGACTCAAAAGCATTAACAGCATAATTACAGTTAGATAAATAGTCACGGTCATATGCATCATATTAAAAAGCTGCCAATGGCTGTTTCTGTCCTTGTTTACCCAGAGCCCAACCTGTTGAGCGGCACAGCCCACAGCGTAAACAAGAGGGGAGTGAAAAGGAGAGACTTGGATGTGGAGGAGCTAAAGGAGATCCTGTCTCCCCTCCTTCCCTTCATCCGGACCGAGCACATCTTACCTCCCAACAGTGACGTGCTGGCTGACGCGGTCAGTACTTCCTGTCTACCTTTGCTCTGCTGCGTTGCGAGTGTGTATCTGACTCGGTGTGACCTCCATAGGCCGAGCATTGATCCACATTCCTCTCACTCTTCACAGCTTAAAAGGGGTTTGATAAGCACCCCTCCTTCAGACATGCTGCCCACAGCTGAGGGGGGGAAAGCCAATGCCTGGTTACGGCAGAAGAACACAGGCATCTATGTGCGTCCTCGCCTCTTCTCTCCTTATGTGGAGGAGGCCAAGGTAAGGCTCATACGCTTATGATTGATGGTGCTTACAGACAGTGCAGGAAGCAGTGGAATATTTGTGTCCCACATAGGAATCACCAAAGAGAGTCAAGGTTCTGTGAAGAGGGCCGGCTACCCATCAAACGCTTGGGGAAAATTTGTGGACCTGTTTATAGCCCAGACGTGCTCAAGCTATCCATACCCATGTGTTGTTATGCATACTCCCCATTTAGTATTCAATAGTGGTCGCCACCATTTTGACAGAAATTCATTTTATGTCCATTTGCAAACTTTCCTCATAACTTATGCCTTCTGACGGTCATGAATATTTATGAACATATCCATAGACCAGAGAGTCATTATTAGATGAAGTGTCAATCAAGTGGAACTAATTTGCAAAATGTTCTCCATGTCCTTGAGTTGCCCATTGGATTTTTTTCTTTCTTTTTTTTTCTTTACATGTCCTCAGTCTGTGTTTGATGAAATGATGGTGGAGCAGACCGACCTGGTGCGTTTGCGACTCGTGCGCATGTCCAACGTCCCGGACACACTTTACATGGTTAACAACGCCGTGCCGCAGTGCTGTCACATGATCAACCACCAGCAAATGGTGGGCAACTCCACCACAGCTCCATCGGTTGTGGCCAACGAGATTCCAGGTAGGAGAATTGTTGAGGAAGCCACACGCTTTAATGTGCTAAAATGGCATTGAGTAACCATCAGGAAATAGACAAACTCCTCCATAAACCTGAGGCTGTTTTAAAAGTCAATTAATGTACGTGTTTGGATTCTTTGCTCTTTTCAGTGCCTCAGCTGTCGGTGGTGAAGGAGATGATCCGGAGGCTGCATGAGCTGAGACACACAGAGCAGGTCCAGAGAGCTTATGGCCTCAACTGTGGTGAGGGAGCCACCGTCAGCTACGAGCTGCAGCTGCGGGTGCTGAGGGAGTTCGGTCTGGCCGACGGAGCCACCGAGCTGCTGCAGGTTAGCAGAAAAAAGATTGCTTGTCCACAGAGGTTAGAGGTGGACGAGATGGCGGCAATGCAGAAGACGCGGACCTTTACAACCCAAGACGAATCAATCATAAGAAAAATAGGAATGGGCTTGCTTTATCAGCACCTCGGTGATTATAGATCTCTTTAGCTCCTCCTTTCTTTTTTTCTCTTTTCAGAACCCATACAAGTTCTTCCCAGATGAACGGTTCGGAGATGAGAGTCCAATTCTGGCTCTGCGCCAGGTGGGTCGTTGTCGGGTAAACAGCAGCCCGGCCATGGATAGCATGTTCACAGAGCTGGAAGGAGTAGCAGGCTTCCACCCTCCCCTACCTCCCCCGCCTCCCCCCTACCACCCACCTGCCACACCCAGTCATGCCCAGCTCAAGGGTGCCTGGCGACCCCGCGTGCCCATGCCGACCCCCACCCGTTCCTTCTCCTACCCCTGCAATCGCACCCTGATCCAGCGCCACGCAGGCACCAAGCACGGCAGCTCCGACTACTCCTCTGTGCCCAGGCCCCAGCCCCCGGACTGCACCAACCCACAGGCTATGGGCCGAGCTTTGCTTTCAGACCAGCAAGCGGTGAGTGTGTGAGTGTGTGAGTGTGTGAGTGAGTGAGTGAGTGTTATTCAAATGTTACTTCTTGGCTTACCCCTGTGGTCATGGATATCCTGACTGGCAAGTAATGTTACACGTTTGTATCCGTTTTCCAATGCAGATGAACATGGAGCCTGTTATGAGGGAGTTCATGCCTGACATTGCACTGGGTGTGTCAGTCATGTCCCTGAGGGAGCAGCACATGGCAGAGATGGACAGGGAAGGCCCTCACAGCCCCATGGGCCCCTCAGGCCACCATCTGCCCCATGGGCCCTGCCCCTCTGCCCGCCTCAGCCACGGCCACGGTCCTGGACATGGCCACTCCTGCAAGAGACACGCTCCTGAACCCAAACTGGAGGCTCAAGCCGAGTTCCCTGACCTGTATGACTTCTCCTGTCGACCTGCCACCCCGACCTCTTCTCACCCTCTGCCCTCCTTTGCAGGACCAGACCTCTACAGCCACAGCTGCACCCCTTCCAGCTCCTATCCTCCCCCTTACGTTTCTGACTGTCAGTCCCAGGGTCACATGCAGGGACGGACTGCCCCAGACCCATTACGACTGGATGTCCTCACTATAACCTCTCAGAGGCACGATGGAGTCCTTGCCAGCCCCTCTGGGGCGCATTCTAGGATGGGACATATCCCCAAGGGGCGATCAAATGAGACAGACCTGACTCATGGCTTAGGCCATTTACGCTCCCCCAGTGGCAATATGGACAGCTATGAGGAGAGGCACATAGGACCTAGAGACACACCAGAAGACATGGTTGTAGCTGGAGAATCATCAGGCGCCGTGTCTCTCCAGCAGCATCACAGAAACAGTGTCAGCGAGGAGATTGCCAGAGACCGCAGGTCACCCAACAAGCCTGACTACCCTTACAAGAAATCTGCACTTTAACCCCAGTTCAGGACCAGGGGTTGAGTTAAGAAAAGGGAAAAAGTGATGAGTTTCTGTCCGTCATAATGGATGGCAAAGCACTAAATGTGTGCCTGCGTGTATGTGTGTGTGTGTTTGATAGGGGCAGGGAAAAGGGGTGGTCGATGGTTGCTATTTATAGTCTGTCCTTTTGTCCTACCTCTATCACACTGTGCTATCCATCACACAGTCAGAGTATGGAAAGAGTCGAATCTGTAGGTTAGCTCTCGATGCATGTCTGCCTAGTCCTGCTGGTTTGGAGGATTACTGGGGCCCTTCTGGGATTGACTGGTCTGGAGAGTTTGATTGTTAAGAAAGAGGTTATGCTGCGAGGAGGTCACGACACTCGATGAATCTCAGCTATGAACTGATGGTTGAAAAAAGAGTGTATTGGTTGGCTCTGTTGTCTCTTGCATAGAATGGGAGGATCACAGGATAAAAATCTTAAGTTTACACAAGTGAACAATGGCACACAGTCTGGCACAGAGTATTGTGATGAAATCATATGTAAATATGTCTGGCTTTATTCTTTTTCCTCCTATGACTTGTATTTCATATCTTCCTTTAGCAACCCACCTGACTAGTTTCCACCTCCTCATCCCTGGTTCTGCACTGCTGATGGGTAATGGGCCACAGCTCGGTCACACAAAGCAGGAATTGGATCCGACAGGAAGTAGGTCATCAGGGCTCCTCATTCTCCAGCAACCATGTCTGATGATTTTGTCAGGCGTTAACTATCGCAGCCTCTCTGTCGAGTTCAGAGGCAGAAGCCTGGGGTTTTCAGATGGAGGGGTGGGCGGTGGAGGCGGGGGGACACCTGGGCAGGAGGATCATGGGGCGGGATCATTACTGAGTATACGGTGGGAAAATATAGGGGTGCCATGGCAACTGACGTACAGTGATCAAATATAGCGCTACGGATTTGTTGGTTTTGCAGCTGGAGCAGGTGCGTGTGCGTGTGTCTGTGTGCAAGGATGACTTTGATACACACAGGTGTTTAGACAATCTCAGTACTGTACACTCCCCTCTTCGGTCAGGTCTGTTTGTACATATCAGAGTCTGAGGTGATTAACTGGTGGATGGCACAGATTGCAGTGGTCAGTGTGTTGGAGTTCCCCCTTGTTCTGTTTAGCATCAAGTATTCAAATCGTAAGCCTTAACTAGTGCTTGGAATATTCAGTTATAGTTAGCCTTTATTGAGTTAGGTATGATGTCATTATATTGCAACCCTTCTTGATTGCTTATTTGACTGTTCTCTTCACTACAGACACATACACTGCAGTTTTTCCTGTGTGGTAGAGGTGCACTTCACTAGAACCATGTATATACATCAGGCCTCCATGTCACCACCTCTGTTAAATATACTGTTAAAGAGTCAGCTGTAGCTCCCACAACCCTGCAAGTGCACACATAAAAGCCTGTTTCCGCCGACAGCTGGCGTACAACCTCACATACGAGTTTCATTGCACTGTAGGAGCCATCTGTTTATCAGCCGAAGGGAAAAGGAACAAATGAATCCCGAACAAAAAGGAATCTTATATTGAAGAAAAGTTGGCGATTGCTGGCTCATATCTCCAATGGAAATTGTATATAATTAATTGAGTTCCACATGTTCTGATGAATTTTTTTTAATGGTTTCTATCACATTTTAGTGGTCGTTGAAGGTCTGTGTTTTTACTGTAGTGGACAACACTGTGTACTCGTCTTCGTCATGAAAACTCACTAAGAATGTGTGGTGTAAAACTTAAAAGATTGTGTCTCAGAATCCATTTTGTTATTCAATGTAATGCATTTAGGGCAGTTTGTTCAATATAGTAGGTGGTGTGGATTACCATGTTTGTAGAGATGTCCCCCCCTGCCCCACTTTTGTTATTTTCCCTCCCCTCACTTTAAAAGTAACCGGAATATGTAGAGGATCTGAAGATATTCGTTCTCTGCTCAGCAGTGATGGAGTTGCCAAGCAGAAAAATAATTTTTCCATCTCAGTTGCTTCATGGGGAAAAAATGCAAAACTCCAGATTCCTCCCCATGTTCATGTTGGGTAGTTGTTTTATTTTCCAGGACAATGTTCCATTGAATAAAAAGTCCTTGTTTTGCTCTTTGCTGTAGAGAAGTCAGTGCCTTCCCAAGCCTGCGGCTGGGCTTTTATTGGAGAAGTGACTTTGATGTCTATGCAAGCTCTTTTCTACCAGCTTACCAGCCTGCATCAAATAGTTCTTTGAATTCTCATGTAGCTTGTTTTGTGTACATAGTGTTATTTAGCACCTTTTGAAATTGAACCATCTGAAATGTGTGATTTCTTGTGTTGAATTGTAACAGGTACATTGTACTTGTATGGTATCATAGAAACCATGTTTGTAGATTGATATTAAGTTGCATTTAGTTTCACTGAATCTATTTTTCTACTGTCACCTCAAAAGGTGCATAACAGTGGTCAACTTGGGCATCCTCAAAATAAACTGGTTTGATATTATGGAATTCATTTACTCTCAGCCGAGTTGTTTGTCCACTTGAAACGTGTTTATTTGGAACATCAATCCACATTCACATCACAAGTAATATTTTTTCTTATCACTTCCACAGTAAAGTTTTGTGTTTTTTTTCTTGGCATTAAACCTCTTGACAATGTAAACACAATGACTTTAAAGTCAGCCAAGATGACTGAGGAGAAATGTTAACAAGAAGTTACGTGGTCACATTGTGGTCATTTGAAACCTTATAAGCCAAACAACTTGAAAACATCCAGTGCTGAAACTCTGTTTTCTTTATAAAAAAAAAAAAAAAATCTATTAGTGTGCAACATCTATGAATATCTGAAACTTTAATCACAAGCTTCAAAATTAAGGCATCATCTTAACATAAACAACAACAAAAAAAAGACATGAAACCGTAAACTCACCTCAAAAGAACAATAACTACAAATGTGTACGTACTCTTTTCACATGTTCAAGCTTTGGGATCACACTGATTGCAGCAAAAAAACAGACTTTATTAAATTTTCCAAGTGACTCGATCATTCACAGCACCCGAACCGGCGTGTGATGGCAGCAGCGTGGACTCGTTACTGATATCCTGCATTGGTTCTGCGTCTTTTTCTGGCCCGCAGCTCCTCAAATAACTCGTGTACTGCTTCAACTGTGACTGTCTGATATAAACATGGAAAGAAATGTGTTAGGGGTGAGATTTGGAGGAAGTGAGAGAGAGAGAAAAAAAAAAAAAAAGGACAGACAAATGTCCTCCAGATATAACTCATGCAGACAAGCATTCCTCACCTTTCCTTCGGAACAACACTGCTCTAAAAATGCACTGATCGAAGTTGTCAGCTCGTTGAAACCTGAGGGAGGAACAGATGATTAATTAGTCCACATTAAAGTCTCAATCCATCGCCACTCCCTCGAGGTTCACTTTACATGATTGCATCCTTGCAGGAAAATTGACCGGTGCCCTCCCCATGCTCACCGTAAATGACCTCGAGCTGCTGTACGCGGTCCATGGAGCTCGTCAGCGCCATCAGTGGGTGCTGCCCAAACGGCTCCTCGATGCCTTTCTTCTCGTAGGCCAGGACGGTGTCGGACTGATCCATCAAAAACTGCACGTCGGCAGCCACATAGGCCCTCTGTGCACCAGTGCAACATACAGGGGGGAGAGAAGGGGGTGGGGAGAGGGGGAGGGACAAACACGCATTAAAAACATGCGCTTCAGAGGTAAACGCCGGCATGAGTGTCGTCTGGTCTCTTTGTAATCTTACAGTGAGCATTCGTAGCCTACCTTGCAACTTGTGCAGGTGCAGAGCTCGGAGCGCCAACCGTAAGGCCAGAACACCGCTCCCTCCCTCTGCCTCTCCAGCCGCTGCGCCTGCAGCTCCTGCAGCTCCTTCAGCTTGCACTCCACAGTTTTGCTCGTGGCCTTCGCGGGGCTGCCCGTCATTTTCTCATGGGTTCGTTTGCAAGGGAAAGTCCTGCTCTCTGCTTCCTGCGATACAAAGAATAAAAGAAAGACGGGTTTTACTGGCAGGAGAAACACGGCACACAACACCTGGGCTTTGTAAAACATCTCCACATGCGGCAGCGCAGACTGATCCCCAGTAAGCCTCAAGGCGACTGACACGATGAGATGGCCGGGTGATGAAAATCACCAGTTTACAGTAAGCTGCCCTGTGAAGCCTGGCCAATGCCGTGTACAGAGCAGGAGAAGCAGTGCCTCACGGGTCATTTCTCCTCTAATTACCCAGAGGAGGGGGAAAGCAGGATAGCAGGAACTGGCCTGTTCTCTGCCTGTCATCTGCTCACCACCCTCCAGCTCCACCTAGTGGCACACTGGCATAGAAAAACAAAAAAAACAAAACAGCAACCACTGCACTCCAATACTTCCCAGGTACCCCTCGGTTACGCAGTGTGCAACTGTGGAGGGCAAAACACACAAACGGGTAAATGGGTCCTTCATCAATCAGGAAACATCCATCGCCATGGATACAGATGCACACCACGCACAAATTTTACAGTATTTTTCAAATACTGTAAAAGCTGTAAAATGGTTCACAGTTTCAAAAAGCAAACCAAAACATATTCTGTTCTTTTTATCTGCAAATACAAAACCTCCCACAAACATTAAATGTCACGTGTTGCTTGTGCACATACAGCACTTTCTGGAAGGCTTCGGTGCTGTGGTAGCAGTGGGGGGGGGGGGGCAGTTACTTAACTAAAAACTCTGCAGTTTTACATCATTTTGGACTATCATCATCATCATCATCATCATCATCACCATATTCATTTAAAAATGCACTGTCTGCCAAAACTATTAATCATCAAAGAATCTTCTCACCTCCTGCTTGATGTGCTCATCACTGGTGGACGGCTCCTCATCCCTGCTCCCACCGAGCTCTTCTTCCTGAACTTCGACCTCCGACTCCTCCTCCTCCTCCTCCGAACGGCCGACGACAGGCGCCACTGAAGAGGGAAGACACATTCATCACCCTCTGAATTTTACTGCGACGTGTTTTTTGTTGTTGTTGTTGTTGTTGCTGCGAGTTACCTGCAAATCGAGCGGCGTACGTCCACAAGAAAGGAGCCTTGTTCATGCAGGCCTCGCACACCATCTCCTGCAGCTCCTCGGGCTCGTCGGTGTTGCAGCCCAAGTGCTGTTTGAGACCCACAAAATGAGCGCATGACGAGCAGAAGACGCCACGGAAGGAGATCAAATGTGTATCCGAGCGACGCTTACCCTGCTGTGAAACCAGTCCTCGCAGATGACGCACTGAATCATCTCGTCGTTGTCCTGTTAAAAATGATTTGGGGTGTTACGCAGTGATCGAGTAACACGAGAACTCAGGGATTAAAACCAAAAGGAGCACCTGGCGGCCGTCCGTCTCCGGGTACGGCCGGTCACACGTGCAGTAGCAGCCGTTGAAGTTGTGGTTGTAGTCATTTCTGGCGTTTTCCTCGTCCTTGTCCTGTGAATAGGAGAGGTGTCATTAGAGCAACAACCCCGAAATGGACGGCACACAGAGAGCCAAGCGAGAGATTAGGAGGACTCACGGGATTTAGTTGGCACTGGAAGTCACCATACTTTCCATTTCCACAATCGCAGCGGAAGTTCCTACCAGGAAAGAGCAGAAGGATTGACAAATTAAGCGAACGACTTGGATGACAGAGTAAACTGGGGAGGTGGGGGGGGGGGGGGGGGGGGGCTAAAAGTGCTATATTTTCTTTTACCTTTTGGTGTACAGCTCAAAGACGTCGTGCCCATCGTGACATTTGTTGGCACAGGCCAGGCAGACCCCGGCGGGCTGCTCAGCACTGGGAGTGCAGGTGTGGCAGGAGAACACCGCCTGCCTCTTCACATAACCCTGCATCGATGAACACAGGAAGGCGTGAGCACACAGCAGCGGTGTGCAAACCATGTGTGACAGGCACCGGTGTGACGAAGCACTGCAGACTTTAAGCTTCCCTGGCAGCAGAGCAAACGTGAAACACTTGCAGACAACACCGAAAATGCACACAAGCCACGTCACAAAAAGCCACGAGGAGAAACGTGAATTCAAATGCAAGAGAAAACGTGCACAGTCCTGATAATTGATTGCACGACGCTACGATGTTAAACAGCGACAACAGGCGCATGAAGGCGAGGGCAGCAGGAAGTCATTCCTACCCGGGAATAAGAGCAGTTTTCCGGGTCACTTCCAGCCAGCACGCACAAAGCCTCCAGGAGCTCCTCCTCGCTGGCGAGCATGTCGTCCACATTGGACTCCTCTTTGTTTGCAGCCATTCTGCGAATCGGCGGGGCACGAACACACAATCACCCACCGGGGGACGGAGCAGCGGCGCTCAACACTGTTGACAAATGACTATTTCCGGGCGGGAGTCCGGGCTGGGACCACGTGGAGGAAGTGACGCAAAAAGGTACGGCGTCACTCAACAAACGGCACTATAACTCATCGTCGTCATCATCATAAATAGATTTTTATTTTTATTTTTTTTTAATTAAAACCCCTTATTTTGGTACCATCATAGATAATTGATTCATTATTTGATTTATAGATCAGTTGTGAACTATTAATAAGAAACAACTTGCAAAAAAAAAAAAAAAAAAAAAACAACATGTTTTTTTTTTGCCGACTGGTTCATATGATACTGTTGCTGTTTACTTTCAAGTTTGAATTATCGGTCTTTATAACATACAACAACATTGTTACCAAATACGAGAAAATCATCAGCCAAAGACATTTTCACAACCTGGCAACCAATAATTTGTTATCATTTAGACAATTTAGATCATGATTAATTAACATAAATTACACTCTCGGAACAATTTAAGTTTTAAATGGAATGAATTTTTTTTTTTTAAAGTTTTTTTATTTGGGTTCTTTTCTTGTTTTACAGTTTACCTGTTGCACAAACATTATTTGGCCAAGATCACAAATCTCTGATTAGCTTTCAATCATTTTTTTTTTTCCGGCAATGATTTTAAGTTTCAGCAAACAGCGTTATCAAGAGTCCAGGACATATTATTTAAACTGTAAAATTGTTGAATCTATAAAATACACTGATTGTGTTAAATTAGCATTAAGCATCTTATGATTTGTGTGACGGGTGAATTAACCAATAGACATATGTTTATGGTATTAACCACATCGTTAGCAGTGATAACATTTGCTTCACAATAGAACACCATAGAAATCAGTTGTGTAGTATTGTGAATATTCATTCGTGTTTTTTTTTTTTTTTTGAGGAAGGAGAGGGGATTATCCATCCTAAAAAAAACACCCACCAGAAACATCACTGAAAAGACTAAAATTTAGAAATTAAGAAGAAAAAAAAATAGAATAAATATATAATAAATAGAATAAAAATAGAGTTCAGGTTTTAAGTCTTACCTGTCCTGGTTCTGGGTAGAAAGGCGAAGGATTAAATCTGTGGTCTGTCCTCTCTTCAGCCACTTGAGAAACTTCTGTGCTGTTGTGTATTTTTGAGATATTTATGCTTCCTCTTGTTCTTTCTCCTTTTTTTAAAAAAAAATAAAAATTTGTACGACAACAACAACAACAACAACTGCAAAGGTTAATTCAATTCTAAATGCAGCCTACAAAAAAAATTCCCTCACTCATGAACGCAGGGCAAATATGATGTCATAAACACCAAATAGGCTCAAAATAAAACTAATATATAACTAAAGTTAGTTCATTCAAACGTGCACGTGTGAATATTCAGCCACTTTAAAGTGCTCAGTAAAATAGAAATACATAGAAGTCCTCGGTTTCCATCCATTATAAGCAGAAACAACGTTTTTATTTAACCTTATTTTAGCCATATTTGCTGTAAATGCACAATAAAAAACAAAAACAACAACAGCTGTTTGTTGCAGTGGTTCTCCAGTGGGTGGCGCCAATGTGACACCTTTCTGTCCTCTGCCAAAAGTCCAATGTATTTCCACACAAGCTCACAAATGCGGTGCACTGAGCCACACGCTGTCAAACTGCTTCATGTGTGGACTGAGTGTGAGTGGATTACAGGAACACTGAACGTCTCTGTGTCGAGATCAGTGGGGTGAAATAAATCAAGCCAACACAGTATATATATATATAGATATATATACTGTATATACTGTGCATTTTATATTTAATATTTTTTTACTGCTATTTTATTGCTTTTTATTATTCTATTATTATTTTTAAAAAAAAATTCCCCTTGGGGATTAATAAAGTAACTACCTACCTACGAGAAAACCAAAGAGGGGAGAAATGTTGAAGGGACAAGACAAATAATTGTTGGTCACTCAATCAATAAGTAGTAAAATTTATTGTTTGAGACTTCTTGAAAGCAAAATAAGTCGTGTTTTATTTCATAATTAAAAAAAAAAAAAAAAAGCTATCTGTGGATTTTACTAAAAACTAAAATAGGCTGTGTAAATATTTTGTAAAGGACTTTTTTTATTACATATTTTTGTTTTTTCATTGATCGTTTCATAGCCGAACAATGAATCGACTATTCGATAAGATAGTAAGAAAGTTAATGAAAGCGCGAGAGAGATTAAAAGGGGGCGTGTCCAAACCAGGACGAGTCGCTGTGATTCGACCGTCGGGCGGGTGGTGGTTATAATTTCCGAGGGGTTCGTGAAGGCAGCATCAGTCTCCTGGATCCTGTGTGTGTGTGTGAGTGTGTGAGAGAGAGTGTGTATATATATATATGAGTGTGTGTGCAGTCAGTTTCAGCCCAGAGACACAGAGAGAAAACACCGGGACCATCTCAGCGTGAGTCCCCCCCCCTCTCCAAAAGGCTGCTCCTCTTGTCACCTCCGTCTGTCACCTCCTTCTCCGGCGGCTCGGACCGAGAATGGGGAACTATCCGAGCTAAGTTTCCGAAGAGGACACGAATATTGAGGAGGACCAGGGGGGGGGTGGTGGTGGGGTAGGGGGGTGCTGGGGGGGGGGAGGAGGAGGAGGAGGAGAAGAAGAAGAAGAGGAGGAGGAAGGAGGAGGAGGAGGAGGGAGGACTGTGCTTAAACTACCAGGTTAGTTAGCTCACCGCTGCCGGCTTCATTTGCAGCTAGTTAAATCAGTTGCGTCATCTTTTAACTAACCCGAGTTTGAACTAACCCGAGTTTGAACTAACCCGTTTCGTCGCGGCTCCGCTGTTTAACGTTTGTTAGCGAGCTAGCTTACGTTTCCCAAAATGGCATGCCATCGGTTAGCTATGCAGATTTATAGCCAGCTAACGTTAGCAGCCCAGGTTAGCTAAAGGGGGTCGGTGCGTGTGCGCGTGCGCGTGTGATGCTGAACCACACACACACACACACACACACACACACACACACACACACTGTATTACAGTCAGAAAGCACACCATGCTAACCGCGAGGTTTTTGTTGGCATGCTGGTAGAAAAGCGTCACTTCTGGAGCAAGAAAAACGTGATCTTGTCCTTCCTGGTATTTTTATTTTTATTTTTTTGTTGCTGTGGTGAGACTCACCTCCCCTCCCTCTCCTCCCCTCCCGGGGATCCAACCCCCGGGTCCTCCCCGGGTCCCCACCTCCCTCTCTCCTCTGTGCAGGTCGGTTGGAGCCTTCAGTCGCACCATTTCCCTCCAGAGAAGGAAGAGGAGCGCGGTGGAGATGCAGACTTTCCTCAAAGGCCGGAGAGTCGGCTACTGGCTCAGCGAGAAGAAGATGAAGAAGCTGAATTTCCAGGCCTTTGCTGATTTGTGCAGGTACGTGACCACAACACTTTGATTCCCTGCGTCCAGGTTGAGGGAGTAGGGGGGGGGGGGTTAAGACATGCATTCCCACAGCGTGCATGCGTCATTAAAAAAAAAAATTGAATGTCACAGTGAATAAAGAGCTGCTTTGACAGACAGTGAACTTCCTCTTAAGGACTTGGTGACAAAAGGGACTTATTATCACTCCTTCTCCTCTTACAGTGAATTCCCCCTCCCTCCTTGCATATACTCACATAGCATCACAGCCTTCCCTGCCTTTGCCAGCTAAGCAGTTTTAGTTTGCTGGTCAGGCCTCTGGCTGTTCCCCTTTCCACCCCCCCCCCCCCCCCCCCCCCCAAGACATTTCTTTCTTTTTTTCAAAACAACAAGTGCTAGTATGAATACCTCCAGAGGAGAGGCGTTCATAGGTTTTGTTTGTTATGTCTTGACTGGGTGTGCTTGTTGAGACATGGCACAAGTGGGGAATGTGTGTTGGTGGGACTGTTGATAGCGGCCTGAGGTACACTTGTAACAGGGAAAGCAGCTGAAACAGGTGTTTTTATTTGAGTGTATTGTGCTGGAGCATTACATTTACGTCAGTTGTGTGTGGTGACTTCTACAGTGTCTCGTAGTTGGGATGTTGACTTTTATAATTTATCTGTCCAAATGTCTTGACATTAATTTGTTTAAGTGTGTGATCTGCCCGCCTTAAGAGTGGCAGCCACGTCAGTTATACGTATATCATGTTGTTGTAGTTTAGAGGGGCCTTTATTTTCCAAGCAGACATGAATTCAGGAGATATGAACTCTCCCTCACTGATTTACAATGGCTGCCGTACAGTGTACTTCATCATCTCTCTGTATGACGGGCTGCAGCCACACTGAAAATAACACGGATGTTTAAATGACGGCAGGTAACATGGAAAAGGAGCGAAGGTGCCTCAGTAGGTCAGGTGTGTTGACAGTGTACTCAGAAGGACTTTCACCTTTTTTCTTTTTTTTTTTTTCCACCTGGGTTGTTGCTTAACAAAGTGACCTGATTGAGCCAGTAGAGATTACCACCCTGTAATCCACAAAACATTTTTAATCTCTTCATAAATCACCAAGCAACCGGTGAACCTCCCCCCACTCCTCCTCCTCCTCCTCCTCCTCCTCCTCTCTTCATCCTGCCTCAACTCCATTCTTCCCTGGGAGCTTGACTGGGGCCTGTTTAACATGAAGGGCGGGGGCCAACTGTTAAGAAGTGGCGTTTGTGACAGAAGATCAAGAGGATGAAGCCTTTAAGAACAATAACAAATGGCATATTATTGGAAATGAGCTACATATGATATATACATGTGATCTGCTTCCTTCTTTCAACTCCGTCAATGTCACTTGCCACATAATCCTCCAGTCATACAGAAAACAAAAGTCATCTTCATGAGGGCGCTCAAACAGTCTTTCAACGTTGTACCGTTGTATGTGCCGTTATGAAAAGGCGTCATGACTTTTCTTGGAGTCGGTGGGGAACTTCTTGTGGACCTGATGTTCTGTTAGTGAAACCTCAGGTCAGGAAAAATGTATTATGTAATAATATAATAATCACCCTTTGAGACTCATTTCATGCACCATGATTTTGATGTCATGTGATGGTTTCAGGCTTTTTTTTTAAGTCTGTATCATCAATGATAAACCGTGCATCACTTTCATGTTCAAACAGCGACTGGCCAGGTTTTTCCCCCATCATCATGTGGCATGCAGCTGACATTGTGAGTGCTTCTTTGTAGAGTCTCTCCTGTCTCATGCAGCTGCCTGGACTTTAGGGATTCCTGCTGGTCAGAGCCACTTGGGTTTATGTTTGTCCCACAGAGGCTTGCACGGCAGTTTAGAGGCTTCGCACAGATTCGGATGTACTTTATTTGGAAAAATGTGATGCCCTTGGGAGCAGCCAGTCTTGAGCGTCATTGGATGGATAATATAAAAATATTATCACTTTGTCCCGTCAAGGCAAGGTCATTCTACGCCAACCAACCTAATGAAATTACACCGTGTATATACTGTTATATTTCACCCAAATGATGCAGTTTGCCGCAATGGTGTGTAAATGAGCATCACACTAAAAATAACGCGTCGTGATTGCATTGCATACATTTTTAACAGACATTTAAATTGGTACATTTTCTTTATGTCTCTGTCCCATGCTATCCAGGAGAACGCCACACTAAATCTAACACTAATAGTTTCCTGTAATGATCATTAGCCACTCACTGAAATGACTCTTTTACTGTCTCACTATTATTTTTCTTTATTGTTGACGCAATCTACAAATACACCCACTTTTAAACTTTGTAACTCCTGTTCACATACTAGTCATGCAGTGGTTACTGATATTGTATACCGTAACTACCACAACTTGAGGGTTTCCACATTATGCTTGTATGATCAGTACCAAACGGTGCAATATAAATCTCTTGTTTTTCTGTACACCTCTGTGATCTTGAAAAAGTTCTGACCCCGGCCTGCTTGTCTGCTGAGTCCTCTCCTCCGTCCCTTCCCATTCTGCTGGCTTGCGTAACAAAATAGGAAAGCGGACAATCTCCATATCTGAGATGGGACGAAACCACAAGGCCCCATTCACTTCACATGAAACGCGCCAGCTGCAGTATTAAATATCCACATTGTTGTGAAGCAGTGAATGGCTGCACTGCTGTTACCATGGGGCTGCAATCTCAAAAAACAACTGGGCCGGACAGGCTGAGTTACTGGTAGTGCCGGGCTGCTTTTTGTTCTCATTGTAAACTCCCCCAAACTAGGAGCTGCTTGTTTTTTGTCCATTCAAGTTTTTCTTGTTATTTTCTTTCCTGAATTCTTTTGGCAAACTTGAGAGGACCCTCAACAGTCCTGCTCCACCAGGATTGTGCAAATGTCCTCTCTTCTCTCTGTATGGACATTTGTTTTTCTCCCAGAGGAGTGGTTCGGACCAGTAAAAGTCCTGCAGGTTTAAACATGCGAGACACATTGTGTTTTTCAAATGAGGACTACATCTCTACATCTCACGTTCTTATTCACGCATGAATGATCCGTTTCTTAAATACTGCTGCGTATTGTCAAGAGACGAGGACCAGACGTCTGTCCAGACTCACACAAGAGGGAAGATTTGAACTCCGCTCTTGTCTGCTGGTTGCCAAACAACCGGTTTTCTATCCCAAAGACTTGCGACCTCTGTTGTTTGTGGAAAGAAGGATTTTCTCCACTTCTGCAGAGTCATAATGATCTGACCTTCCTGTCCTGCGATCAGACAAATTTACAGAATAAGTCAGAATGTGCTTTTTGATATTTAGATGTCTTTAGACTCTTTATTTCGTCAAACTGTGGAAGAGCTTTGTTAGTTTCTGTTTAATTCCTCTTATGGAGAGGAACCATTTCATCTTTACATAAATAGTAAAAGGAACTCTCATGTTATAAAGGGAGAAAAAAAAAAAATCCAGTGAGAGCAAATAAACATAACAAAAACATGTTTTACGTGGCTTTTATGTCGTAGCATAGAAGTACAGATAATTTGTAATAATAAAAAAATATTACCATTAAAATACATTTTTGCTTTAGAGAGCTTTTGATTTTCTTTTAGTGCTTTTGAGTTCCTTCTCTTCCTCTGAATCTTTGTGTGGCTGAGACGCTGTGGTTTGACACTGAGACAGCACAGACACTCAGTACCTGACGTACATTCACACATCATGTAACACATCTTTTAGCTTTTGATCCTTTAGTGTCTGTTTATGTCTAATACAATTAATAACTTACTTCTTTTTTTTGTCTTTTTCAGGAAAAGAGGAATAGAAGTTGTTCAGGTGAGTGGAGAACATCTTTTGTCTGATACGGTTTCTTTGTAATAGTCCTTTATTTTAGCTGCAGTATGTTTAAATTTCCTGTTGAGACACTATTTCATTGAAACAAAACCATTCAGTACACTTAGATTTTTTTTAATTTTTTAATATTTCTACTGCGCACTGCAGTGAGTTTGTAACCTCCTCTACGTTTAGGATGTAGTTGCCTCACAGTGTTGCTTTTTCCATACGTAAGTGTCATCAGTCGCAGTAGAGCAAAGCGAGCCATGTTCGTTGTTACGCTGTGATGCAACTCATCCCAACACAACGTTTCAACACCGGCTCTCAACTCTGTTACCACAATTGTATATCAGGAAAGTCTACATGTGACACGGTTACTCATTTTGTAAGAGGTGTGTGTGTGGAGGGTTGAAATAATGCTTGGTCACATTAAACCAATAGGAATATTTATTATCATATCAAATTCCAGGACCGGCAGCTCTTCACAGATTACTTCTAATTTTAATGTCTTCTGGGGACTTTGGATGCTGCTAAAGGAAGTAATGGTCTGTCTCTAATAATTATTTATCTCCAGTCGGTAGTGCTGCGTTATCTTCCAGTAAATACAGGCCTCAGGCAAGTAAAGGCTGCTTTCATTAATGGATATTACACTGTAAGTAAACAAAGCACATACAGCAGCATAGTAACGGTTATCACTAAGTCCTAGGAGCTCAGTGCAGAAAAGTATCTGTCAGTTAAAGTGCTCTCTGTAATTGAGGAGGGAATTATCCTGCCTTTCTCTGTCTTTTTCCTCTGTGCTTCTTTTCTTCTTGGGTTCCTAGTTCCTTCACTTTAAGCTATTTTTTGTTTTGTTTTTGTCTTTCCCCCTCTGATGATATCAGCGCACCCACAAAGAGCCTTGTCCTGGGAATAGTCCCAAAGTAAGCAAGGCTTTGTTTCCCACTATGCATTCAGCCGGTCCCGGGAGACCGCAGATGCTCAAAGACCCTCAGCTGTAGTAGCACCCACAGCTTGAAGCGGCGCTGTGGCCCTGTTGGTTCTCTTTTTACAGGACTACCTGTTGTCCACAGAAATCTTTCTCCTCCTACAAAGCAGTATAGATGTGTCTTTGAGTCCACGTCAGTGATTTGGCTGCCTGGGATGAACCCAATACCAGCCAGTGCCTGTACTATCATGCACACATCAGAGGAGAGAGAATACCCTCTATTGTCTCGCTTTGGCCTCGTTGTCCCAGTCGTGGCACAAAGATGTCTTCTCTGATTGAATTCGTCAGAGCTCGCTTGTTTTGCAATGAATGTTACAATTTTGATGCCAGATTATTTATTGGAAGCTTCGCTGTTATGTCTTTTCCCCTCTGTAAATTATGTCTGAAGCCTGAAGAAGATTTCTGCACGGCGCCAATAAAGCAGGCAAACAAATTCATCATGATGAATAAGCGTGAAGTTGGGTTATGACAACAGAAGAGATGGTAGTAGCGGGACATTGTGGAAAGTGTGGGACATTGTTGTATATTAAACAGAAAATATTTGATATCATTTTTCAGCGTTCGGCTTGTGTTGTTTTTGTTTTATTCATTTGAGGGTTTTTTAAGCTTTAAGAAAGGGGGGCGAGTGCAGCTGTTATGAGGATATCAAGTCCCTTTAACCTTCTCTCGAAGGCCAGAGGAGAATATAGCTGCAGATTTATCTGTTTCACCCAATGTAATCACCTGACCTCGTCCTTGCGGTCTGACAGAACAGTCGACCCCGGCGATAACCACTCAACACTGGATATCCAAGGATGAACGAGTCCTTCTGGCAAATGTATACCATTCATTCAGGTTGTTTACAGCCTTCTTACAAGATAACCTGCTTATTTATTGTGTGCTGTGGAACAAGAGCAGGAACTGTTAACCGATTAGTCAACAGACAAATCATCTGCAAATATGTTCATCACTCAGTTTTTTAAATCACATGTTCTCTGGTTTTAGCTTCTCGGACTGCTTTCCATGATCTTATGTAATGCTTAACTCGGCATCTGTGGCTTTTGAACTGCTCTTTGAACAAAATCAGCTAAAGGCTTTGATTTTTTTTGGATTTTGATTTTATACACTTTATTAATCCCCGAGGGGAAATTTTGGATTTTACGACACGCCGACTGATTCATTGATTTTTCAGAGAAAAACAACAGAATAATTGATAATGCAAATAATCGTTGGTTGCAGCGGTACAATGCACTGAAACAAGAAGGAACTGAAGTGACGTATATATATATTTAGTGTTGAGTGTGTTGGATTCTGCCGGTGGTTGGCAGTGGTCATGACGTCACCCTGTGTGAACAGATCTTTGCTAAATCTGGCAGCCCGCAGGGAGTTCATTTTATATTTCCATTTGTAGTGTGGGAAAAGCATCCACATGTATACCCCTCAGGACTCACAGAACTTTGTTTGACTTTTATGATTGCTCCTCAAGCCTCGAGCAGATTTTTACACTCCAGCTGTTTTTTTTTTGTTTTTTTGGTGTTTTTTTTTTTATAAAGGCTCATTACGCTCACCTTGTCTCCTGTTTCACCCCCATCTTTCCTTTGCTTTCCGCCGTGCAGTTTTTGCAACTCATCAATACTGACCCCTTCATCCCTGAGCTCACGAGAGCCGCCCTCCCTCTGCTCCGTACATTAGCTTGTCTATATCACACAGCTGATGGGATTAACTCGCCAGGCTCGGTCTTGAGGAAGCCAATATTCGCTCTCAGAGAGAAACTCATTACAGCAAATGGTCATCGTTTGAGTGGGCTGTCCAAGTAAAGTTATAGTGTTGCTGTTTTTTTATTAGACGGTCGTTCAATTTCCGGCATTGTACTGCGTCTCGCCCACATATCGAACAAACGTTGTCTACAGAAGGTATTTATTTATCGTCTAAAATATCACGATCCAAAGACGGTTAATTTGTGGCTGATAGCAATTAGACTGAAGTAGCATAATTTAGGATGGAGAAAAACATTAGAAACGCACAGAAAGCATGGAAAAAAATTGTGTTTACAAAAGTATATTGGTCATTTTTATACTTGCTTTTATTAATTGTGACCACATTGACCCGGTTTACAACAAATTATTTCCCGTGACTGCTTTAAGAGTTGTGTTTCTAAACACAGGAGGAGTTCAGTGGGGATGATGAATGACACATTCAACCAAATGACCAGGATGGACTGTACAGTGACTCCTTTACTGCATTAAAAATCCTTCTCAATAGTGTTAGTGGAGTGATGAAAGGTTCTTTATTTCTTCATCAGGCCTAAAAAAAAAAAAAAAAAAAAAAAAAAAAAAACCTTCCTGACACACCATTGATTCTCATCCTACATGATTTATGTCGACTCGTTACGTTCTCTAAAAAGGCTCTGGAGCTTCCTGCAGGCTCACTTGTTAAGGAATGGTTAACGTTTATTCAGCAAAGTAATAATGTTGATCTCCAGCTGAAAGGCAGTTTCATTGCACAGCATAAAACAAAGTCAGTAGAGAGAGAGAGAGAGGAAAAAAAACCAAGGTCTGAACGCTCTGTGGACTCTGATGGATGCTGAGGAGACGGCCATTAGCCTAATGAGCTCCCTGCTTGACCCTCCGTATGGTTTTTGGCTGGAGACTCACCTTCGTGTTGGCGTTTAGTGTCGTACGTGGTGTGAGGTGCGGTCAGCAGCCTCAGTCTGTCTCGGACGCGTATGTTTCGCTCACACACACCGAGGTGTCAGTTGCCGCACGGCATACAAAATAAATCATTCATCACATGTCTGTCTACACTCTCGGCACGCCGTCTCTGGGGGCTAGCCCGACAACAAAGCGAGACCCAGGTGAGATTAGATCCAGCTGAGTACAACTACAGAGAGACATCTAAGGGATGAAGCAGAGGCTCAGACAAATAACTGATCCACATACAGTTTGTATATTCGGTTGGACTTGTTGCAAAGCGAAGTGCTCTGTGAGGAGCGGTCTGTGAGGTCTGTCCTTGCTGTTGTTGGTTTCCCTTTGGGGGTCAAGCTTGGCCCCACTGTTAATCTACATCAAAGCTGGAAATATAATGGCCCTGACCTCCCCTCTCCCACCAGGATCCAGCGTGTTTTCTATGCTGTCCGTCCCCACCGTTGGCCACTGCTAGCTCTCAGTCCCGGGGGGACTCGCAAAGACGTCAGCTGACATTTCTGCTTTTAGCATTTAGCGGGACATCAGTGACTTTACTGCTGGCTTTATGGAAGAGCCTCTGAAGCAGGGTCACTCTGTCTGCACGCAGGGAGAGGAGAGCGTCATCCTCTGTGATGTGTCTTTGCCAGTGGGTGTCCACCCCCGCGATGCAGTGATTCCTGTTTTTTTGTGGAGGGGGGCCAGACTGTGGACGGACGGGTCCTCTGTGTTGTGTAAGCAAGAGATTAAAAGCTGTGCCTCTGCGGACTACAGACAAATTCCCGTCCAGCAGGCCTCGTCACACTGACGCTGACAGAAAACACGAGTATACCTCGTGCCGCTGCTGCGGCCCCGTCACCACCGCCGTTAATGCTCTCAACCGCCAGCGTTACAGACTGGACACAAGTTAGTTAATAACAGTGTTTTGGAGAACGACTTACTAACGCAGTGCTGTTGAGGTCATGCCAGCATGTTTGTGTTTGTCATGCCTTCTGCCATGTGCTCACATCTTCGTGTCTACGTGTCTCACAACCACACGATTCCTGATAAACCTGCTGAACTGCAGAGTCACTAAAACCTCATTTGTTTTCACACCTGTTTTTTTGTTTTTGTTTTTATAAATTTGTACTTGTTCTTTGTTAGCGTTGAAGATCGCTTCCTGAAAGTGGTTGTTGAGTATCACAGAAAGTCTGATTCGGTCCAACAGCGCGTCCATATACATTAAATACTGTTGTATATGACTGATAATTACGTAACATTTTGTCAGGAAGGTCTCACTCTTCATATTAGTGATGTACTTTGACCCAGCCTGGGAGATATGAGGATATACGGTATACCATAAAATCAAATAAACCTGAGATTCTGCCATAAGCTTTATAGTGAGGTATCTAGCCCTTTAACAGCTCTAATGAATTAGGCTGTTTTTAGCACAGCTTAATATATACATGTATGTATGTGTGTATATATCTATATCTATCTATCTATGTATGTGTGTGTGTGTATATATATATATATTTTGCATGTCTGTCACACTTATGTTTCAGATCATCAAACAAATTTAAATATTAGTCAAAGATAACACAAGTAAACACAAAATGCAGTTTTTAAATGAAGGTTTTTATTATTAAGGGAGAAAAAAAATCCAAACCCACATGGCCCTGTGTGAAAAAGTGTTTGCCCCCTCCTGTTAAAACATAACTTAACTGTGGTTTATCACACCTGAGTTCAATTTCTCGAGCCACACCCAGGCCTGATTACTGCCACACCTGTTCTCAATCAAGAAATCACTTCAATAGGACCTGCCTGACAAAGTGAAGTAGACCAAAAGGTCCTCAAAAGATAGACATCATGCTGAGATCCAAAGAAATTCAGGAACAAATGAGAAAGAAAGTAATTGAGATCTATCAGTCTGGAAAAGGTTATAAAGCCATTTCTAAAGCTTTGGGACTCCAGAGAACCACAGTGAGAGCCATTATCCACAAATGGAGAAAACATGGAGCAGCGGTGAACCTTCCCAGGAGTGGCCAGCCGACCAAAATTACCCCAAGAGAGCAGCGACGACTCATCCGAGAGGTCATAAAAGACCCCACGACAACATCCAAAGAACTGCAGGCCTCACTTGCCTCAGTTAAGGTCAGTGTTCATGACTCCGCCATAAGAAAGAGACTCGGCAAAAATGGCTGCATGGCAGAGTTCCAAGACCAAAACCACCGCTGAGCAAAAAGAACATTAAGGCTCGTCTCATTTTTGCCAGAAAACATCTTGATGATCCCCGAGACTTTTGGGAAAATACTCTGTGGACTGACGAGACAGAAGTTGAACTTTTTGGAAGGTGTGTGTCCCATTACATCTGGCGTAAAAGTAACACCGCATTTCAGAACAAGAACATCATAGCAACAGTAAAATGTGGTGGTGGTAGTGTGATGGTCTGGGGCTGTTTTGCTGCTTCAGGACCTGGAAGACCTGCTGTGATAAATGGAACCATGAATTCTACCGTCTACCAAAAAATCCTGAAGGAGAATGTCCGGCCATCTGTTCGTGACCTCAAGCTGAAGCCAACTTGGGTTCTGCAGCAGGACGATGATCCAAAACACACCAGCAAGTCCACCTCTGAATGGATGAAGAAAAACAAAATGAAGACTTTGGAGTGGCCTCGTCAAAGTCCTGACCTGAATCCTATTGAGATGCTGTGGCATGACCTTAAAAAGGGGGTTGGTGCTGGAAAACCCTCCAATGTGGCTGAATTACAACAACTCTGTAAAGATGATAATTCCTCCACAGCTGGAAAAGACTCATTGCAAGTTGTTGCTGCTGAGGGTGGCCCAACCAGTTATTAGGTTTTAGGGGGCAAACATTTTTTCACACAGGGCCACGTAGGTTTGGATTTGTTTTCTCCCTTAATAATAAAAACCTTCATTTAAAAACTGCATTTTGTGTTTACTTGTTATCTTTGACTAATATTTAAATTTGTTTGATGATCAGAAACATTTAAGTGTACAAACATGCAAAAAAATAAGAAAACAGGAAGTAGACAAACACTTTTTCACACCACTGTATATATATATATATATATATATATATATATGTATGTATGTATGTATGTATGTACATAAAATTTAGCTGTATTTACCTTTCCTAAACTGAACTTTTTTTTTTTTAGGACAGTACATATTAATATGTTGAAATAAAATGATCATACATGATTTCAGCGACGCTCCGACCCTCCGTATCACGCAGCGACAATCAATTTTAAATCGCTGCCCGCTGTATTTATCACTTCGAGAAAAGACTCGCTGGACACCTTCAGCTTGGTTGCTCTGTATAATTTTTTTCACAGCTGCCGTTGGCATGTTACTTCGAGCTGAAGGGCGTGTTGCTGCAGGCGGGGGAGGAACGGAGGGAGCAGGAGAATGAGATCTAAGATGGGCAGAGAAAGAAATGCCATGTTGATGCAGCGTAACGAGCTCCCGAGGGACGAAACGCTGGACTTCAACACAGCGGAGCGTTTTGGCATTTCTTTTGTGCGCGTTGGTATACTGTGTGCGGACTGTGAGACGTGGGGTATAGATTGTGCCTGCTAAACATTAAAAAAAAAAAACATGCCAGGGTGAGATGAGAACATTCACCATGTCACTGAACATTTTGTTCTCTGTGATAAAGCTTATGTGATTTACCACTCCTGTGTAATTGACTTTGCCAGGCTGCACTCGAATCAGTCATCTGTACATCACACCTCTCGCAATCATTAACCGGAGGAAGTTGCCTCTGACTGTTGCCGATCCTAAACCAACTGAAACTTTTACAGTCCTGGCATTGAGCCACACCTGTGTGACTAAGGTGGAGCCGTTCTCGGTTTGCATACTGTCTGGACAGCACAAAGGAAAGCGGGCTCCTCCCACCGCCGCCTTATTTACACAGGTGTCTCTGAATTGTCTTTTGTCTGTCATAATCAGAAGATCCCCATTTGCTGATTAGCTCAGGACATCATGCGCAGCTGCGTTATGCAACAGCAGAACTGCAACTAATCAGGTTCGCTCTTTCTGACACCGCTATTAGTACAATGTCGAAATGTTTGCTTTGGTTTTCGCTCTGCAGCTTCTTAGGCTCATATTTTAATTTTACACATTAATGGAGTGAAGAGTGAAAATGCTTACTGTCGGAGTTCGAAAACACTTTGTTGAGGGTCGAGCCAGAGATTTCTGATGATTACTGTGCATCAGAATATACTTTCACTCCTCCACGGACCTGTTTCTGCAGTTACTTATCCTGGTCTTTGCCGGAGATACATACTGAAGGCTACTTTGTCTGTCTCTCTGTCCGTCTTTCACACAAATCTGCCTCTTTAAATTGAAAAGGACCTTTGTTATAACAACAACAAAAAGCAAAAAAAACCACAGTAACAACACCAAGCCCTAACTTTTCTAACTCTAAAAGTTATCTCTCTCACACTGACCTAACTCGACTCCCTTTTGTCATAACAGTGTCTGACACATCGAGCCAGAACAGAGGTCCCTTGTGAACTGCATTCAGCATATTCATCAGCAGAGGACTCAACATTGGTTGCTAAAGCCTAGCATTTCTCCTCTTGTGATGTTGCGACATTTGAGTGTGTGTGCGTGCATGCTAATGCTGACCCACATAAGTCCTATCAAACTTGGATCACCGGTTTGACTACTTGTGAACTCCTGGGACAGACGTTCAGCACGTTAAAACTTCAAACGAACGCTTAATGTGGCGTTTTCTCAGAGGCTGCCGGGTCTGCTGGGCGAGACTGGAGGTCTGGCCAGAGGGAGAGTGTGCGATGTAACTCAACGTTAAATAGATGACAGCCAAGAATAGATCGCGTTGGTGTAATTCAAAACAAAGAAAATTTAAACTCTGGCTGCACCAAAGTAGCAGCTGTAAATTAAGAGGAAGAAGGTGATGTAGAGTCGTTCTTGATGCTGGTTATATAACCAAAAAAGCAGAAAAGGAAATATGTTTGTTTCCTAGAGCGCAACGATTAGATGGGAAACAGAGATTTGCTCTCTGCTATCGACAGCATGGGTGTACACACGAGGAGGACGATGGCAGATTGATGACTTACCAAAATTAGTTTCCCTTTTTGTTGAAATACTTTGTCATCTTGTTTAGACAGCAAGCAGAGAAGAATAAAACAAAAACAAAAAGTATTTTAAGATACAACAAAATCCATCTGAACTACTACATTTATAGTTTACTGTGTATACTGTAGATTATTTCCACTTCCTCAATCACTCGGGTTGTTTTGAATAACAGGGCAGTGAAGGGCAGCCATTATCCAAACTCATACATATGGTAATTACAGGTTTCTGTACATCCACTACCGCCTCCTACCAGGCCGGTCTGGTCAGTCAACGGCAGCATAGCAAAGTGCATCCATATTGCTGGAGACGAATACATATGATACGTTTACCTTTTTGCGTTCCCCAGTGAGCGGTGGAAAAAGTCAGTGCTGTGAATAAACAGGAGGTTAAACAGAAAACAATGCGCCCGGAAGTCGCGTGTCTAAAAAGTCATGGTGCTCTGGGGGTGTTACAGAGTGGTGTGATTTTTGACTGGGCATACTGATGTACAGCTGGTTTAACAAGATTCTCCCCATCATCTGACACTCAAGAGACAAACATGACATTTGAAACACTCAGTAATTTCTTAATGAATGTCACTGACCAAGAATCACATTTTTTTTTTATATTGCAATGGTAGCACTTTTATTACTTTTATTATATTGCAATGGTAGTACTTTTTATAGCAGTAAGTCACCTTTTTTTTAATTTATTTATTTATTTTTTTTACTTCTAATTTTGTGAATGATTTCTGAAGTATGAGTAAATGAATACCAGTTTATAGGATGCCCACGTTGCGCCATAATCATTGGCTGTTCTTCTCTCCTTAGCTGGACCTCAGCCAACCTCTGGAGGACCAGGGTCCCCTGGATGTCATCATCCACAAACTGACTGACCTCATCCTGGAGGCTGACCAGAACGATTCACAGGCTGTGCTGCTGGTGCAAAGAGTACAGGTACGAATTGTCCCCCCCCCCCCCCCCACAGGCAGAAGAACACATATCTAGTAAAGTGGCAGACGTGTAGGTGGCAGGCCGTGCACATTACATTACATAACATTACATTTAATTTAGCTGACGCTTTTATCCAAAGTGACTTACAATAAGTGCATTTCAACCATGAGGGTACAAAACCCAGAACAACAAGAATCAAGAAAATACAATTTCTTCAAGAAAGCCAAACTACAAAGATCTATCAGTAAGTTCCATTTTAAGCTACTAAAGTTCTACTGTTCAAGGTAAAGTCGGAAGAGGTGTGTTTTTAGTTTGCGGCGGAAGATGTACAGACTTTCCGCTGTCCTGATGTCGGTGGGGAGCTCATTTCATCATTTCGGAGCCGGGACAGCAAACAGTCGGGATTTTGTAGAGTGTTTAGCTCGCAGCGAGGGAGCGACAAGCCGATTGGTAGAAGCAGAGCGGAGGAGTGGGCTGGGGTGTAAGGTTGGACCATGTCCTGGATGTAGACTGGACCCGATCTGTTCGCAGCACGGTACGCAAGTACCAATGTTTTGAAACGGATGGGGCAGCTGCTGGTAACCAGTGAAGGGAGCGGAGGAGGAGGAGGGGGAGTGAATTTAGGAGGTTAAAGACCAGTCGAGCTGCTGCATTCTGGACGAGCTGCAGAGGTCGGATGGCACTAACAGGTAGACCTGCCAGGAGGGAGTTACAGTAGTCCAGACATGAGATGACCAGAGCCTGGACCAGAGCCTGGGCCAGAGCCTGGGCCAGAGCCTGGACCAGAGCCTGGACCAGAGCCCGGGCTTCTGAGTGAGAAGAGGACGTATTCTCCTGATGTTGTGCCGCATGTATCTACACGATTTCAAAAATGTGTCAAATATATCAATATTAAATTATTTTGGTCCATTTGCTCCATATTTGAACGTGGAAGTTCATTCTTGACTTCGGGAAGAGTTGATGTGCCAAAATGAGTTATCGCTCAACATCAACTTACAACTTGGTAATAGCAATAAATAATATCAAACAGTACTGTACTGCACTAAAACATGTCATACAGTGTGTTTTATTGTTTATCACTAATTCTTTGAGTAGATACTTCCAAATTTGGATAAAAACTATTATTCAGGCAGCGTACCTGCAAAGCTGCTGCAGCGTCTTCTTTGTTAGATAACGAAAGGGATTTTGTAGGTCAGTGTGTTTATGATTCACAAAGTATTGTAACACAAAAGTTCAAAGATTTTCCATCCCCACCCTTGCACAGCGTGTTGATATGACTTAGTCATCATACGGCACCTCCATTGTCGGCTTAATTACAATATGGAAGATTGCCAGTTCCTCCATTTAAATGAGGATATAAAAGTGTAGAAGCTGTGATTACTGTTGTAATTGAACACTGTCACACGCAATAAACATTTATGCGTGACCGAATGTGACATTCAGAGTAGTAAATGTTCCAGTTCAGGGAATCAGATAGTGTGTGAAAAGAAAAAAAATCCAGCAAAGCCCACATGATTGTGAAGACATTAGCAGCAGGATTTGAGCTCGCAGTGACTTATTAAACCGAAATGGTGTCGCAGGAACTTCCTGAGGAGTTGTTTTATTTTTCTAGTCAGTCCTGAAGCGAGGAAGGTCTCACATGGGCGGCAGATCAGTTCCAAATGTGGCACTGTGAACAACACTTCAGACAACCGGTGTGTTTCCGTGCCTGTGTATTCATTAATCTGGCAGCGTTACAGATGGTGTGAAAATTCATTTTATTCCATCATCTCCCGCTCCATCGCTCTCTCTCTCTCTCTGTGTGAATGAGCCAGAGGAGCTGTAATCGTGATCAGCGTCATGCTACTCTGTCAACATGTCCCCGACTGCTCAATTTGGAAAGACAGGCAGGATGTCAGAGTGGAGCAATCAGTTCAGCTGCACAACCTGGTCAATGTTAACAAATACTTGTTTTTGACACTTTTTCGGGGCCATTTTGTAAAGTTCCCATGAAAAGAACTAAATGACATAAACGTGGTGCAGATAGACGAGAGCTGGTTCCTGGTGATCGTCTACAACAATAACAGAGGAAATGTATCGCCGTTAAGTTAAATGTGCCCAGCTGTCGGTTTCAGCATCGGTGGTGATTTCTGTCCTCTTCACCCCGAGCCTCACCGCCATTTTTATTTATAATTTATGAATCATTGGAGTAATTTATCATTCAGAAATGCCAAATATGTCCATCTACTCAGCTGCGTGCATTCACTGCTACAGTTTGAAAGACTCTTTCAAACAATACTTTTTTTTTTCACCGTTTTCTCACATTTGATGGACTAAATGTTTATTCCGTTAACGGTTTGAGCTGCAGTCTAACGGTCTCCTCCCAGTTGGCTGTGTACATTACCTCTCTAAAAGATGGCATCCTGTAAGCATTAATAACAAATGCCCAAACTATGTTTGGCAGGCCTTTTTCTCAGTGCTGTGGAGGGATGGAGTGCAACATTTCCATCCTTTCCGTGACACTTGAATTAAATGTCAGCTGCTGAGTCTTGTTGCTCAGCGCCGTCTGGATCTTTTTAGTTTTGGCTATTTACCTGAACACAACTGTCATCTGTGATTACATTTCCGTTGGAAATATAAGCGCCGGCGCATCTCTGAAACCCCACAGCTGTGATCATAAATAACCTTTTGTGCGGTGGAGGGAATAAGCCTTTCTCTCTAAAATAGCTCTTTATTTAAAACAAAATGTCATCCTGGGATGCGCTCTGGTGATTCAGTGGCCTGAGGTGTGAGCTGCATGCACAGGGGACCCAGGACAAATATCATTTGCATGATTTTTTTTCTTTTTTTTTTTTTTCTTTGGGGCGACAGGAATATGTCTGCAATTTAATCCAGTCAGTCATCAGTAGTATTTTGTGTAGAGGATGTGATTTTTAGGACCGTAATCAGTTTGTATCTTTTATTAGCATTTGGCATGGTTAGTTAATGTATGAAATGAAATGCCGTATACCGATATTTAACCACATTTTGAAGGTAAACTTGCAGTTGTTAGTAATTATAAAAAAAAGGTTAGGCATTTGTGGAAGTCGTTTTTTTTTTTTGTTGCTAATAAGTGTATATGGCTACAAACATAAATTCGGCTGAGCAGACTTCCCTTTTGATCAACAGCCTATGCAAATTGAACTGATGCGGTAAATCACACCCATCTGGTTGTGGATAATATGTGTTAAAAAATGATGTTTTGCTGTAGGTTTGACGCCTGCGGCATCAGACATGGCTTCCAGTCAGTAGAACAGATTAGATCCTCTTCTGACCATATTTCCTTTTGACTTCAAACCATTAAATCTCCTATGGAAACAAATCTGCTCCGAAAACTGAGCAGAAAATGTGCTCTCTTCCACCCACGCTGACATACGTCTGACGTCTCTTTCCTCTCCAACACCTGCTGAAGAGCGTTCAGCTCTTCTTCACTTTCCCCCTCTTTGTCTGTGTTTTACTGCCTTTCTTCTTCTGAGATGCAGAAATCAGCAAGTGAAATTCTTTGAGCAGAGTATTCCTCTAAACTCCCAGAAGATTAGTTTGAACTTTTATGTTTTTTTGGGGGTCACAGCATGTTTGACTTGCATAACCGCTCAACAGGCTTTGATCAGCGCTGCCCGTTAGATCCCGACAAATCCTGCAGATGGGTCCTCAGAGTCGAAGCGAAGGCGTGTGTTTACATGCGTTGTGCGTCAGAGAGAGTGTGTGTGTGTGTGTGTGTGTGTGTGTGTGTGTGTGTGTGTGTGTGTACTTTTGAGTTGGTTCCCAACTGGGCATATTTCTTCCCGTCGTGCATCTGTGCTTGACACCCTAACGTCACAGCATGTGTTTAATTCCGTACAAACGTGTATGACAGGCGAGCTGCGGTGTGTTTTAACGGACTGTGATGTGAGCAGGCAGGCTGTTTGTGCACTCTGCAGCTCCAGCCGACTCCAACTGACAGTCGTTTGTGAGTCAGGAAAAAAATTGCTTTGGAAGGAACGGTTGGCAGAGAGATCGGTAGAAGAGAGACTGAAATGTGGAGAGTGGCGGGGAGTGGAGGAGGAGGAGGAGGAGGAGGAGGTGGTGGTGGTGGTGGTGCAAGTGCAAGGACGGAGCCAGAGGAGAGCCAACAAGAGAAGACGAGAGAAGACGAGAGGAGATGAGAGGAGAAGGGGAGTGCAGTTATGTAAAATAGCCAACCTCACGCTGACCTAACAGCCGGCCATGCAGAGATGTAGTGATGTAACCTCCACAGACCCGCTGGCATACATCTCATGCTCTCTGTAGCTCGCTCACTCACACACACACACACACACACACACACACACACACAGAGAGAGAGAGAGAGACAGTTAGGCATGCTGACCCCTTACCTCAGTGTTTGTATTTGCCTACTTCAATATGTTTGTTTAACATTTCTAATCGGTGTGTCTGTTTTTGTGTGTCTGTGTGTTTGTGTGTATCATGGCAGATGTTTGCCCCTTTTTGCACAGTTAGACCTACATGTTATTGTAACAAAGCCACCCGATGCCTTTATTTCCATTACTGATAAATCTGTTATTTTTCTAATCAGCTAATAAATTCTGGAGACTAAACAGTTTAAGAAAATGAAAAAAATAAAAATAAAATACCCTTCATTGTTTTCCAGATCACATTAAAAACCTTCTCAGATCACTTGTTTTGTCCAAGTGGTTGTAGCTTTTTTTTTTTTTTTTTTTTTTAAATCCTAAGTGTTAATCGTTGCCTGTCGCTGCAGTTTGAAGAGATGCTGCCAGATGCTGGTGTGTCATGACCAGCATGGGAACAGACTGAATTTTCTATTAGGACATACAGTGGGGCAAAAAAGTATTTAGTCAGCCACCAATTGTGCAAGTTCTCCCACTTAAAAAGATGAGAGACGCCTGTAATTTTCATCATAGGTACACTTCAACTATGAGAGACAAAATGAGAAAAAAAATTCCTGAAAATCACATTGTCTGATTTTTAAAGAATATATTTGCAAATTATGGTGGACAATAAGTATTTGGTCAATAACAAAAGTTCATCTCAATACTTTGTTATATACCCTTTGTTGGCAATGACAGAGGTCAAACGTTTTCTGTAAGTCTTCACAAGCTTTTCACACACTGTTGCTGGTATTTTGGCCCATTCCTCCATGCAGATCTCCTCTTGAGCAGTGATGTTTTGGGGCTGTCGCTGGGCAACACGGACTTTCAACTCCCTCCACAGATTTTCTATGGGGTTGAGATCTGGAGACTGGCTCGGCCACTCCAGGACCTTGAAATGCTTCTTACGAAGCCACTCCTTCGTTGCCCGGGCGGTGTGTTTGGGATCATTGTCATGCTGAAAGACCCAGCCACGTTTCATCTTCAGTGCCCTTGCTGATGGAAGGAGGTTTTCACTCAAAATCTCACGATACATGGCCCCATTCATTCTTTCCTTTACACAGATCAGTCGTCCTGGTCCCCTTGCAGAAAAACAGCCCCAAAGCATGAGGTTTCCACCCCCATGCTTCACAGTAGGTATGGTGTTCTTTGGATGCAACTCGGCATTCTTTCTCCTCCAAACACGACGAGTTGAGTTTTTACCAAAAAGTTCTATTTTGGTTTCATCTGACCATATGACATTCTCCCAATCCTCTTCTGGATCATCCAAATGCTCTCTAGCAAACTTCAGGCGGGCCTGGACATGTACTGGCTGAAGCAGGGGGACACGTCTGGCACTGCAGGATTTGAGTTCCTGGCGGCGTAGTGTGTTACTGATGGTAGCCTTTGTTACTTTGGTCCCAGCTCTCTGCAGGTCATTCACCAGGTCCCCCCGTGTGGTTCTGGGATTTTTGTTCACCGTTCTTGTGATCATTTTGGCCCCACGGGGTGAGATCTTGCGTGGAGCCCCAGATCGAGGGAGATTATCAGTGGTCTTGTATGTCTTCCATTTTCTAATAATTGCTCCCACAGTTGATTTCTTCACACCAAGCTGCTTACCTATTGCAGATTCAGTCTTCCCAGCCTGGTGCAGGTCTACAATTTTGTTTCTGGTGTCCTTTGACAGCTCTTTGGTCTTGGCCACAGTGGAGTTTGGAGTGTGACTGTTTGAGGTTGTGCACAGGTGTCTTTTATACTGATAACAAGTTCAAACAGGTTCCATTAATACAGGTAACGAGTGGAGGACAGAGGAGCCTCTTAAAGAAGAAGTTACAGGTCTGTGAGAGCCAGAAATCTTGCTTGTTTGTAGGTGACCAAATACTTATTTTACCGAGGAATTTACCAATTAATTCATTAAAAATCCTACAATGTGATTTCCTGGATTCTTTCCCCCCATTCTGTCTCTCATAGTTGAAGTGTACCTATGATGAAAATTACAGGCGTCTCTCATCTTTTTAAGTGGGAGAACTTGCACAATTGGTGGCTGACTAAATACTTTTTTGCCCCACTGTAAATACTGTAAAAAAAAAAAAAAGAAGTACATTTAAAGAATGTGTTTTGTGTTTCTCAAGGACTACATCGACGCCCACCCTGAAACTATTGTCCTGGACCCTCTACCAGCCATCCGGACTCTGCTGGACCGCTGGAAGTCCTACCAGCTCATCCACAGAATAGAAAGCTGTATGAAAGGTAAGACGACTCGAGCACTTTGCATGTTTGTGTCCCCGATTTGTTTAAAATGCAGTAAACAAAAACCAGTTTGCCAAAATATAGCAACAAGAAATGTGCAATGATCAAGAGAAGACCGCCAGCTTGCAAGCACGACTGTAAACAACGTAGAATGTTAACGACGGTAATCAATGATCGGCGACGATATTTCACATTTATTATCACAACTTGTTTATCTGGCTCCCAAGTTATTGCACTTTTAATGAGACAAATCTGTCATTTTGGAAGGAAATGCTGATTAACAAACATAATATTTATTTACTCCCTCCGTAGGGACCCATAAAGGCTCAGTTATAACGGACACATTTCAGAGCAAATCAGGTCATTTCAGAGGATTAGTGGACTCATTCATGAAGTCAAATTTGTGCTAACGTGTGGAGATCAAACGTGATGAAATTCAGTCGCACACATTCAAATAATTGATATTAGCGGTGCTGCAGCATCCACTCCCCTGAACCCCGGATGTACTCGGTACAAACTGCTCTACAACAGAGCTCGGTTCGCTGGCAGTTGTTAGACAAGAGGGGACGGTACAGACCATTAGTGTCTCTGTTCCTTCTCCCAGGCCTTAATATTACATGAAAGCAGGAGATGTCTAAAATAATAAACTGGGGGTTGTGTCCACGGACGCAGCGTTCTGCCTTGCTTAACATGTCTGATATTATTGAGAGGATCGGGGTGGAGTCGAGTTAACTGCAGGATCTCTGTCTTTCCTCTCCACTTCCTGAGGGGACACGTCGGGAACATACGACAGCGCCGTCGCTGCGCACTTGAATTATGTTACTTAACGCTTCCGAGCAGATGTTTAATTCTCGCCGGTTGAGCGCTCTGCTGATATCATAATTCCTCTCTTCTTTCTCTCTGCGTGTGTCTCTTGAATTTTGGATTCCTCCGCGAACCCATAAACTGATCAGCGCACAGCGTCCTTTTAGCTGGAAGCGCTGACGACTGGGACGCATTCCCTTCCGACACACACTGTAAGCACACCTGTGACTCATCCACATCTCCTTCAGCCCCATACATGGCAGGGAACATAAACCTGTTTAATTATTGCTTCGCTGTAGCGCGACTGAGAGCAGTCGGGTGTCAGAGCGGCGGATGGGAGACGCTTCGGCGCGGCGGCCGCGTCGGGGGGCTTTCTTAAAATAGAACCAGAAGACGACGTCTTTTCATCCAAACGCACTCGATGGCCGTTGCGTAACGAGGAGTGTAAGCCGCGTCACTCTCGCCTCCCTGCGTGCGATTGGTTCGAGGAGGAAGACGGCTCACTGGCTGCATTTATCGGAAGCTTTCCGCTCACACTCGGGCCTGCGTACCAAACCTGCCTGGCAATTGCAAATAGTTAAGACGCAAGCGTGGAGTGTGAGACATCCATCCATCCATCCATTATCTATACCCGCTTTATCCTGAGCAGGGTCACGGAGAGTGTGAGACATTATAATCCCTTAACGTACCACTATGACTGTAGAAAAAGCAGCACGTGACGAAGGGTAACTGTTTTTTTGTCTGTCAGCAGGAAAATATGAGCAGCTAATGAGGTTAAGGTTGCGGTAAAAACAGAGGTTCGTGTGAGACGGGTTGTGTCTACCTTGCTTTTATAGACGCAGCCACTTCCTCCTGCTTATCAGCAGCTGCCAAGGCAACCCAGTACCGAAAGGCCACACAGAGCCTGCTGCGTTTCTCAGCCTGCATGACTCAGAATAGTCCTCAATAGCAGGAAGCACTTGAGGTACACTTGTGCTTTCTCTGGAAAAGCAAACCTTATTTTATTATTCGAGCAGCCTCACGGTTCATTTGTTTAAATTATTATAAAAGTATTGGTTCATCTTTATCTTAGGTTTAATAGAAAAGCCAGACTTGGCCCACGTGAGCGTTAATGGATCAGTGTCCTTGATTCGTAGCCGGTGCTGCTCTGTTGTCTAACCTGGTTTTGTGTTTCCTCTGTGAGCCGGAGCAAAGAAGCTGTTTATGTTACTCGGTGGAATCCACGAGTTCCTGTGTATATGTGAGTTTTGATAAGTGGCACTGTTTCTGTAGACAGAAACCGTCGTCAAGTCAACTCCTCTATAAAACCGAAAGCCTCGCTCGGTGTCTTCGGGCTTATTCCTCTCCGGCTCCAGATAAAAGGATTCTCCTGATGAATACAAGCGGATTCCTCCGGATCAAACGGAAACCTTCCCGGGATACTTGTATATTAATCAAAACTGTTGCGAGGCCCCTTTGCTGGCTTTAATCCTCGCCTCGGCACGCACCAACAGAACAAGTGTCCCGTTTATGCAAGTGATCAATGTTTAATCGTATCTGCGGCCTGAGAAAGACAAACACCGAGACGCTGCAAGTCCTGAGCACTCATCTAAGAACAATAAGCGGGTTAAAGATTTCCAACAGGCCAAGTTGAGCTGAACTTTGATTCTTCCTGTTGATGAATATCTGGTCAAAGAAGTCCTGGATTTACAATCACACTTTTCTTTCAAAAAAAAATACATGACTCATAATTGTAACTGGAGCTTAAGCCTCTTAGAGTATTGAGAAAGGCAATACTCTTAAGGCAGAGACGTGTTTGGAGTTCAATTTAAAAGATTGTAAATCCTGCTGCTTTACCTCGGAGGGACACAGCGAGAGCATCAAGAGAGGACGCCGGGGTTTCTAGGAAACAAGCCCGAAATAGCAACAAACTTTTAGCCTTTTACCGAAACAGCCCCTCAAGTTTACTGTAACTTGGCTGAATGTCGGTCTGGAACCAGAAGGAAGATGCCGTCTGACTCAGAGGTGTTTTAACAATTCTGTTGAGGAATTTCTTCTCTGTTCCTTCTCAGTTTCACCTGTCGAGGTCTTTAAGTCGGAGTTGATTTATCTGGTTGCGTGAACATAATGTAACGAAATCGTAGCAGATGTCCTGATGACACTAAAGAAAAACAACAACAGTGGAACTGGATAATGACATTTCAAAAGCATCTCGTTGTCGAGCCCTGTAAACGTCGTCCTCGGCTCCGCTGGGTCTGCCGCGAGCACAGTGTTTAGACAGAGCCAGAGATTGATCCCCCCCCCCCCCCCCCCCCTCTTCCCCTTCTCTTCCACCGCCTTATCCCTAAACTGTCAACCAGAGCCAAGCATGCACACTATTACAAACTTGGCCACTTGCTCTTATAACTGTTCCCCGCTCTCTCCATTATAAATCCTTGAGTCGGAGCTTGAAGTGTTCCCCGTTCGACACGGTTTAGGTCTTTTGATGCTTTTTGTTTGACAAACTGTAACGCCATCAGTCTTTGGGAACTCGGTGATGTAATGGGGCTATTTCCCCCCCCCCCCCCCCCTCCCCCATCAGACTGTTTTCTGAAAGACATTATGCTGCTATTCTTGTCCTGGTAAAATAACATCAGTATGAGGAGAGCGCAGTTGCAGGCAACGCAGACATGACTGATGGGTGACCCTGTAGGCTTCCTGCTCCCGACGCTGCCCGGCTCCAGAGCCGGCGCTGGCCCAGACCCAGCCGCACGGGGAAAGGTTACAGAGCGCAGGACAAGTATCTGCCTGTGAAAGAGAAGAAGGGGATTCAGTGCTCGTCCGTCACACAACAGCAAAAACTAAACAAACTGTAACCGCGATGGGTCTATTTTGGCTTACTTTTAAGGAGCAGAAATAATTCTCCTCAGACTGAAAAATAAAAGTGCTTCTATTTGCACATTTGTTTTGCAAATAGTGTGAAAGCACATGTTGGGGAGCATTTCATTTCTTGTTTGCAGACGCAGCACAAGATGCCGAGCAGATTATTGAGTTGTTATGATTTCTATCGGTTTACTGAAACAGTGCACTCGCCAGTCGTTGCCGAGAAACGGAAACACGGCAACGCTGTGACAACCATCAAACAAACAAAGCAGCAGTTCAACCAGATTATATAAACGGAGGTACATTTAAAACTGATTGCAATTTTTAATGTCAGTAATAAAAAAATTACAAAGAAAAACTGGTTGCATAACTGCGGGGGGTCAAAATTGAACCCTGGTTTTGATATGTGAAGTCTTATGTTCTCTATGTTTAGTAGTAGAACTTTATTCATCCCAAAAGATGTTTTGTCGCTTCCTAAACGTTGCAAAATTATAACCTAAATAGTATCCTATGTACTTTATATCATGTACAATTATATTTATATGAATTAAACCTGTCGTATAGGGATAGAAAATGTGTATGCAAATATACATTTAGAACAAAGTGGGTTGCAATTTGCAAATGAAGATGTGGCTTGGCAATTTAATCTGAAACTACAATGTCGGCACAGTAATAGTTTTGTCATTCAGTTAATCTCCCAAATCCATGTTTGTGTTTTTGTTGATTTTCATGGAACCAGGTCCACAATTCAATCTCACTGAAGTCGTTTCTATGATGTTTTTAGGGCCTCTGACATGTTTAAAAAAAAAAAAAAAAAAACCATAAACAAAAGATATTGTGTGCTACCTGACCACGGATGTCTGTGGGGCCCCGACCACGGATGTCTGTGGGGCCCCGACCACGGATGTCTGTGGGGCCCCGACCACAGCCAGAGCTCAGCACTCAGCACTGGACTTAATGTAGGCAGATGAAATTGTCCTGACATCAGCAGCTCTGGCGGGAGCAGAGAGCCGAGCCACTGCTGAGGCCCACAGCACACAAAGACCGGCGTGTTTCTATTGTGTTTTTGTCATTAGCAATTTGCCTGATCTTGCTTTGGCCCAGTCACTGATTTCCTGTGCTGATTTCTCTCCCTGCTGTCGAGGGGAAGTGACGGAAGACAGAACAGTCATATAGACGCATCCTGAGCCCTGATACGGTGAAATGGGATGAAAAAGCTGCAGGATGTTTTCTTTTTATTTTCACTTATCAGAAGTGGCCGACCAGGATGTGATGTAAACACGTGATGTAAACATACATGATATGTGATATGAAAACATGGTGGACAACGTTTGGGTTTAATAATGATGCCACAGCCACGTGGACATTTCTAATAAATATCAATCAGGCCTGTCAGGTGATGCATCTGATGACTCTCATATGTCCTCAGCTGACTTGTACTTCCTCAGAACTGGATGTCTTCCGGTGTTTCAACGTGTGTGTGTGTGTGTGTGTGTGTGTGTGTGTGTGTGTGTGTGTGTGTGTGTGTGTGTGTGTGTGTGTGTGTGTTCGATGGCCTCTTGTGTTTGTTGTGTAAACCTGTCACAAAGATGGAATATAAATATGCATTTTTGGCCCAGTTAAGTAAGATGTGTGCGCGTGTTCTTCTGCCTTTCAAGTGAAACGGGCCGTAAACATCTTTGACAATACACAAATACACACTATTATTCATCTGCATAATGCACACGATGCACAATGAAACAAGATTTCATTTCTAAAGCCAGCCGTGATAAATGTATCACACAACAGCTTGTGGCCTTTTTTTTTTTTTAATCTTCGCAAATCAAGTGAAAGTCTGTAAAAAGGTGTAAATTATGACTAAAAGAACAGAAATTAATTGATAACTATTTATATTTCAGTTTGCTACGATATCTTTGGATGAAATATTTGTACAGGGTTTTCTTCGGCTCTGGGAAATCGGGATGAGTGTCGGTCACAACTTTCTGAAATCTCATCGACAAATTACTTAAATATGAGAAAGAAAAAAGAAGCGATATGGGAATAATAGTGCTGTTCCTAGTGAACAAATCTGACAGGTATTCTCCATCATGACGGTGCACCTGTCTAACTGAAGATCTTGGAGTCATCTCTCGAGTCGTCTTCTTCCCTTTTTATTAGATGAGAGGATTTGCTCTCCTCCATTCATGGTCCTGAACTCAGAGTGCAGCCCAGATGTGCTGGAGCAGATCAAGAGGCAAGGACTCGCATTCCCCTTCAGTAAGTACCTCCAACCGAGTCATTGTGGGAACGTTCAGATCTCATATTGTTCTGTTAGCTGCTAATTTTGTGTGTAAATTCTTCAGTTTTTGTCTTTATCGATCGATTCATCTTTGTTTACAGTCTGGAGTGTTTAGAAAAGATGTTTTGTACCCCGCCGTATATTTCGTAGCTAAGTTTTCCGTTTGTCCCCCCCCCCCTCCCCCCCCCCCCTCCACCTTCATCTCTTCTGCAGTTTGCAAAACACGGGTGGCTCATGGCACCAACTCCCACGAGGTAAGAGGCCGCAGGGGTCGGAGGTCGCTCACACCCTTCACAGTTTGCTTTGTGTAAGCAGGAACATTTGATCCTGTTACAAGACTGTCATTCAAGTCCAAACAACAAAATCAGATAAAGTGCTGCACCTCGTGTATGTGTCAGCGGAGATCGATAGCCCCGTCAAGCCAACCAAACAGTCTTCATTCCTCCTCGCTGACGCCATTGAATCAAGTTAAAGTTTAACTTGACTCAAACGGCCTGCAGGGTCTGAAACAAGATCACCTGAATGGTTGTTTTTGTGTGTGTGTGTGTGTGTGTGTGTGTGTGTGTGTGTGTGTCATGTACTTCCTGTCCATAGATGGCCATTATTTTCAGCGAGGAGGACCTGAAGGATGTGAAGCCTCCGTGTGTGATCCAGAGCTTCATCAACCACAACGCAGTGCTCTATAAGGTGTTTGTGGTGGGAGAGTCCTACACGGTGGTGGAAAGACCTTCCCTGAAGAACTTCCCTGCTGGACCTGCAGGTGAGTACAGAGACAGAGACACACACACACAGTACAATCCAGGCAGCTTCTCCTAATTACCCAATAAAAGACCTCATAAAAGGCCTTTAATAGTCCCTGTGATTGGACCTATCTGCCCTTTTAAGGGTTTACAGTCGAGTGCAATCGGGTTTTGCCCTGTTGGAACATGCTGTTGAACATAAACGCGAGGAGGGACGTTTGTCTCCATAAACGTGTCAGAAGTCTTCCCCCTGACGTGGCTTTGAATGCAGGGCTGTCCCCATGACACCAAAGACTCCAGTATTTGCATGTGCTGCAGCGAGAGGCCCTCGTGCAAAACCACAGCCACTGTTGGCTTCGTAGTCCGCTTTGTGTAACAGTTCAGAGAGCTTGAAGCTTTCGGTTCGGTGTCCAGAAAGAGGTTGGAGGTGTGGAGATGCTGAAAGTATCACCGAGAGAGACGGCGTGTTTCCGTTCAGCCCTCCGTCTCCTTCTCGTGCCTCAGTTAAACTCTTGTTTTTTTTCCATCCAAATCGGCCCAAAATTTCGTTACCACGACCCTCCATGAGCCGGGGGCCGTATTTATTTGGACAGTGACAGGAATTTATGATTTTCCCCTCCACTCCCCAGCCCTTCTCCTTCTTTCTTCCCTCAAACACTGTTAATCATTACAGTGATGACAAAGAAAAGAAAAAGAAAAAAGTCAGCAATCCAAACTGTCACATTTATCAGTGCTTCAAAGAAAATCCCGAACCTGAGGCAAACAAGTTACATGTCGCTGACAGTAGTGAACACTTGACATGACATGGTTACGACCGAAGATTAAAAGACTTTACTCAGGGCGGTTCAGTTTCAGGTTTTTGTATTGAAGTCGGTAAACAATGACATTTAATAAAGCTATCATTGCCTGTTTTCACTGTAACCAGTAGAGCTCTGCTGCCACCTAGTGCCCAGTGACGGGAAACACGCGTCGATGAATGCACTGAGAAAGCATGTCACGGCCTGATTAAGTCAGATCTCAAATAAAGGGTACTAAATTGCGTGTTTATTAAAAAAAAATGTGCACATTTACTTTGCACTCGTTTTGGGAGTAATTGCGTCTTTGATATCAGGAGCAAATCGCTGTATTTAAATGAGGTGTTTGTGTGTGTTGAAGTGATTTCAGAACAACCACAAAAGCAAAAGGAAATCTGATCCCTTTGAAATGAATAAGTATTAATATAACAAGAATAAAACGCTGTATGGGAGATTATCAGCGAGGAAGTCAATGCTGTGGGTAAAAAATTAAAATTTTAAAAAAAGATCAATAGATGAAAATATGAGAAGTTGGCAAGATATTAGGCGACGGAGGGTGAGGTGTTTCCAACAAACACCGATCAGCAGGTTCATCTCCTTCTGTGATGAGCAGCGGACTTGGTTTCGGTCAGTGGGAAACTTAAGAAGCCCACCTGTGAATTCTGCGGGACACATTCAGGATCTGGGACAGCACACCTGACTAACAGGTCTGGGATTTTGTTTTTTTGTTTTGCGGGTGGTGTGTTAAGACCCCTTGAGGAAATGTGTTGGAAAAGCTCTTCAAAATTCCACCTCACCTTTTTTTGTTGTTGTTGTTGTTTCCCTTCTTTGTGTCTCTTTCAGACAGGAAAGCCATTTTCTTCAACAGCCACAACGTCTCCAAACCCGAGTCGTCCTCGGACTTGACCTCGGTGCGTCCACGGCCTCACTGAATCAAATGCGGTTTGCTTTTTCTGAGATGAGTCTCTTAACTCACATTTTCAAATTTGCCCCTCAGAGAGAGAACGTGGAGGGAGTGTCTCAGCCCCCCAGCGATGACGTCATCAGAGAGTTGTCCAGGTCATTGCGACAGGCGCTGGGCGTGTCCCTGTTCGGCATCGACGTCATCATCAACAACCAAACAGGCCAACACGCCGTCATTGACATCAATGCATTCCCTGGTAGGTGCAGCCTCCCGTTCACGTGGCTGCTTTAAAGCTTCTTCATATTATCTGCACATAAAGAGGAATACGAGCTTCAGTTTCGATGGAGGGTCTCGGATATTCACGGTGAGCTCAACGCTTCGTGTATTGCATCTTCTGATCAGATCTGGTCTCGGTTGGTTTAAATTTCTCGATTGTAGTTTCAGGTCAAAATTGCCAAAAGCGCACAAGTCACAAAAACTTGTGTAACTCGGGTCTAAAAGCATCATGCTCTTTATCCAGCATCAAGTCAAAAGCCAATTTCTTGCTTGGCTTCTTTCTGTCCATGTTTAGTTGTCTCTAAGAATCCTCCCCGAATGTGTCTCCAGGGTACGAAGGTGTCCCAGAGTTCTTCAACGACCTCCTGAACCACATCAGCAGCGTGCTCCAGAGCCACAGCGCTGACTTCGCGCCCGCCGGCGAGCAGCCCAAAGGCCTGCCGGTGAGCACCATGGTACCAAATGCTGCCCCGCCGGCGCCGGGCTGCTGCGGCATGCTGGGAAAAGAGCTGCAGAGACTCGGCTGCAACTCGGCCATGTCCCCCAACTTCCAGCAGCACTGTGTCTCCACGATAGCTACCAAGGCCTCCTCCCAGTGACTGATCCCCCCCCCCCCGCCCCGACTCCGTTTGACCCCTGAACAAAAAAAAACGGATGGCAATGGTGACAATAATAATGAATAATAATCATAGTAATTATGATGTTATTGATGATAATATATCTAATCAAAAAAAAACAAAAAAAAAACAACAAAAAAAAACTTTTCCTATATAGTTATTGAAAATGATGGTGATTGGGTGTAAGCTTTTTTTTTTTTTTTTTTTTTTTTTTTTTTTTTTCTCTCTCTCTGCCTTTTGTATTTTGGGTTTCGTCTAATGAGACTTAACAGTACTGTAATGTGAACTTTTGGGAACTTTTTGCCTAATAGCTGATTTTAATTTTGTTCTCTCCGTGTGTGAGGTGTCTGTAATGAAAGGGTCCAGATGAGGTAGCTAATGGGAACGGCCCAATCAGGACTGGAGAAAGATGTGCCACTCGATGTGCAATGTATGATCACACACTCACACACACACACACACACACACACACACACACACACACACACACATTTTACACACCCAGGCACATTTACACTGCGACAAATCCGGTGCCAGCGGTGTGTGTGTGTGTGTGTGTGTGTGTGTGTGTGTGTGTGTGTACCGTGGTCAATACCACTGCCTCCTCTGCACAAAGTCGCGGGGAGACGAGGTGGCCGGGCATTTGAACACTACAGATCCCAGGCTGCTCTGTGACTGCGGCCAACGGACGGCAGAAGACATCACGAGTCCGAACACCGATGACAAACTAGTTTCGGGTTTTTTGTTAAGTTTGAACAAAGTTTATTATTCTGAGTGCCATCAAATTTGCGGCGAGTGTAGGAAGGACGTCTGCAGAAGCTTAAAAAGAAGAAAGTGAATCTCCATGACCAAGTTTTTCGTTGTTGGTGGTGTTGTTGTTGTTGTTTTTTTTTTGAAATAACTATTGTTGCAACTGTCTTGGTCTTTGAGTGTTTTCCTGCGTGTCAGATGCCGGATGTTTGGTATTGATCAAGCTAACCACGTCCTCCGTGTCCCGGTTTGAGTCGCTCCAGCGCAGGAAGACGAGGATCACATTCCCTTTTTGTGTTTGTGGACGTTTACAGAGAAATTCCTTGATTTTTCCAGAATTCCAGTGGGATCTTGTGAGATTTCTCACATCCCTTCGTGGGATGGTTGTAGTCTCCTTAAACCGACTCTCCACGTGTCTTCAGTGCTTTTGTGTCTGTAATGTGAGCAAACTACTCTCCTGAAGCGATCAACAGCTTTTTATTCCTTTATTCTACTAAAACGAGGGTAAACTGTACGTGAATACCTAAATTGGGTAATAATTGTTCCGCGATCATTAAACAACAACAGTCCGAGATGGTGGAGTCGCTTGTTGAGCTTCATTGTCTCACTGCACTTCTTCCAAAATGTCCAGTCGGTTTGTTCGCTTCAAGCTTAATTCTCTTTTCCAGCTGCTGTATTTGTGTCACATATTAAAAATCAATGGGAGGGGAAGTGGTGGGAGGAGGTCCAGCTCGTGTTCCCAGTGTTCACTGTGAGATTTCTTTCTTTTCTTTTTTTTTTTTTTTTTCTTTTTTTAACTCCAATTTTGTTAATATCTTCTTTGTCCTGACATCTACTAAGAGCAACTTTATTTTATTGAGATTTTATGGGGAAAGTGTTTTATATAAATGAATGAATTGAAAGAGTGATATGTACTAGAGGACCGGTGAACTGCTGGGTCTGGCTGTACAGGTGGTGTCAAAGGGACGGAGGAGCTGGTGGCTGATGCTGTTGTCTCCCTCTAGCATCTAGCGGGAGCGAGTGGCACCCTGCGGTGCGTACGGATTATTGCATTCCTGTGAGCCTGCTTCTTCTTCTCTTGTCCCAGAGAGCTCCTCCGCGCCGCTTTGATTTCTTCCATCAGCGTCAGAGGGAGCCGATCGTCCTCCCGCTTGGTAAATAACGGCCATGGCCGCAGCCATCTCACCAGCATCTCTCTGGGACAAAAGAACCGCAGCAACCGTTCTGGAAATTGGTTTTTCACTGGACGTCACATAGTGAGACTTATTTCTACAATTTTGAGAGTGTAGCGAAGCAGCAATTAATTCAAGAGTAGATTCAGGGGAATGGGGGTGTTTCCTCACCTGGGAATAGGGGCAAAGAGGAGGGCGCGTCCCCGTTTAGGTCGGAAAGGCTGATATCTGTATACGCCACTATACTGTGTCTTATCTCGTGTTCCTTATCGTGCTTCTTAAATGGGAAATAAATGGTTAATCCTACCCTTTGGTCATCATGCTCCCAGCTTCCACCTGAATGTTTACTTCTTGGGTGTCTTGTACAGTACGTGTATATGCGCCTAGGCTTACATCCGTACCGTTTGTTGTTTTGTATCAGCTCTGTAACTCCGAAGAATCAACAATTTTGTGACCTTTTTTTTTTTTTTTTTAAATTAAAGGGCCAATTCAACAGGGCGAAATAAACATGTCAAACCTCATCTGGCTGTATTGAATGCAGCTCTTCTTTTGTCCTGGGTTATTCATTGTTTAGTTTGTTCTATTCTCCACATTTAGTCGGTTGGTGGTTGTAAATTTTGTATTACTGAAACCATAGGTTAGCTCTAAATACTTTAATTTCTTTTGAACAAAAATTCCTTCATGAATATATTGAGCACAAAGAGAAGACTGCAAAACAAAGTGCAGCGATTCTCCAGCCAGCCTGCCGATGTTTATTGTTTCATCAGTCGCACATTTCATAGATATGGAGACAGTAAAAATTACAAACGGGGCTACTTTACACTATACAAAATGGTCACTTATTAAAATAAAAATATATCTTTTCATAATCTTAGTCTTCTGTACATGTAAAAAAGAAAAAAGACCCCACAGATTATTTACAAGAGAAGTGAAGCCAGTTTGTAATGCTGCGTTCAGGGTCCTGCCGGCCAGCAGTGTTAATGGGACTGGAGGTGATGTGCCGTCGGATTCGCCAGTAGTCCGAGAATGGTCGAGAGACAGTGCAGCTTTTCCTTAACGTGCTCTGGCAACTTCTCGTTCTCTTTATACCTGCGGAGGACACATTGTTCATTAGCTGCTGTTCCTTCCACCAACATTTTGTGTGAAATCGTGTGGCTGTGTTTAATCGGGCTCTGTTGACGCTCCGGTAAACATTACAGCTGTCCCCCCCCAGCGGCCCACAGTCTTCGCCACAGAACTGACGATCACATTCGTCCATCACGTGTGACGTGTTTCCCACCTGGTGATCCTCCCCTCTGGAGATGTGTAGGAGATGCAGGAAACTCCTGCCTGAACCACCAGCTGAGAGCCGTCGTTGAACTGCACCCACACCTCTCCGCTCGTCAGCTGCACAAACAAAAAAAGACACCGTTTTTCATCACGGAGGCGACTCCTTTGCTGATGATAGAATATGAGGTTTATCGACTTATCCATTTACCTGCGAGGCCCATCCGACGTTGGGTACAAATATTGACTTGACCACTTTCCCCGTGCTCTGAAGCAGGTCCTGTCGCACCGGGGAGCTTTTCTTACTCAGGCTGGCTGTGGTGAAATCCGACCCGTCGTAGGAAATCATCTGGAAATACACGTTTAAAAGAAATCAAATCTCGGACTCGCCTACAAATGTGTCAAACCACGCAAACTCTGAGATTCGCACTCGAGCGTATTGCTTTTTTTCCGTGGCGGCGCTAGTGAAATGTTTATATGTTCTAAACGTATTGATCTGTGATCACTGTTGGCATTCTGGTTTTGCTGTTGGCAGATATCCTCCCCACCGTCTGCAACATTAAACCAATAAATCAAAACAATCAGAGGTCAGAAAAAAACGGTCAGAGGCGATTTCTCACGTCTCGCTTTTATCGTGGCATCCCGGTAAGTCATCTGCTGGTGTGAGGCTGGGAGACACTTACTGAAGGAGTGATTTGTGGAGGTTTAGGAGGTGAAGCTGTGTCAGGAGGCTGCGGGTGGGAGGCCGAGCTGGCAGGTCTCCTAGGGAACGATAACGTATATAAAAATATAAATTTGTCATGCGAGATTAGGGAAGGGAAAAGAAAAAAAGAAAAAAAAAGTGTTGTAGGCGACGGTGAGATCTGTGGTCTCACCTGCCGATAGTTATGGGGAAGAACAGGACGTTGTTGGCGCTGCGCTGCTCTTCTGCTGCGACGGCGGCCTCCAGCGACAGACACATGCCGTGGCCCTCGTCGGACATCTCCACGTACAGCCTGCTCTCTGGGCTCAGGCCGCTCAGCCCCGCCTCGCCCTTCACCGTGCACGACTTCCCGCTCTTCTCCACCACTCGCACCAGTTCTGACGTCTTGTGGGTTTTGGCTCCTGCGGGACAGTTGTGACGCGTTGGTGTCACACGGAACAGACGCAGCACTTCCTGCGCGCGATCAAACGTTCTTACGAACACGTCGGACTCACCGTCATAAAAACAAACCTCCAGGTCTGCGTCGGGCGAGTTCTCCATCAGCATGACCTTGGCCTGCTTGGTGTAAAGAGTCACTTTGGGAGTCTTGGATTTCACAAGCTGCACGAACCTCGAGGCGTACTGGTACTTCTTCCAGTATTTCTCTGTGACAACAAAAAGACAAATATTTTTCATTTCAGATTTCATTTCTAATTTTACATCGGCTGACGCTCTCGAGTGTGACTCGTCCATCAGACTACCTGGAAGGTCGTCGTAGCTACAAATGAAAATATCTTCTGGAGGAGCTGGAGGGCGGTCCAGCACAGGAAAACCTTTCCCACCATTAGGCTGGTAGATGGTCACCTGCAACGCACGGAAATATGAAGCTACCACTCACAAGATTCTGAGAAGTATAAGGCTGCATGATGCCAAAAAGCTTGTGGGACACATGAAAACATTAGCTGAGCTGCTGCGTGATATTCTGAGTGTAGTATCGTACCATCGATCCGTCACAGGAGATCCGAAGGACTTCTTTCACCCTCTCTTGGCCATTTTGGCTTTTTAACAACTCCATACACACTTCCCCCGAGTCCAGGATGCTCACCTGCAGGAGAGACGAGGAAAAGACATCAGACACCGACGGGTATCTCAACTGCTCACACGGTGAAACGAAAAAGGACTAGCACCCTCTTACAACGGCGTTCTTGGTCTTCTGTCGGATAGACTTCAGCCTGGTTGCACACAGAGGCGGGACAATGTCTCTCAGTGTTTTCTTCTGCTTGTCTGCGTTGGGTTTCGACTCTCTGCCGTGAGGATGCTGGAACTCCGCCCCGGGGATATTCTCCCTGTAGGAGTCCGGGTTAGAGGGAAGCTGCTGGTGCTGGTTGTGGTGAGGGTTCACGCCTCGGCCCGCGGGCTTGTCTGTCCAGGAATTGTGAACCCCTAAAGGTCCTCTGTTGCTGTGGAAGCTGCCAGTGCTGCTGTGAGTGCTGTTGTCTGTGGGCCTCTGTCCCGAAGCTAAGAAAGAGGGAAAAAAGACTTTGCCTCAGCTGAATGGATCGAAGAACCTGAAGATCTGTCTGACAGTTTTTTGTTTTTTTTTACAACCTTTTATTGCATAACAGTGATAACAGCAATTTCACCTTCATTGTTGAGCCAGTTAGAAACTCCCTCCAGGTCCTGAAATTGTAAGTTTGGTGGATGTGCTGTCTCTGCAGACAAATACCCAGAACTGAAACAGACAGCGCAATCGGTTAATCTCCACAAATTTTAAATATGAAAAAAAAAAAAAAGATCCTGAGCAGACGGACTACTTACTTTGCTGACTGTTTGACAGGCGGAGAGGGGAGCCTGCCGTGCTCTGAAAATGGGTGTTGAGTGGAGGAAACGAGGAAGACCGGCCGCCTCACACCGACCAGCGTTTCCTCTGAGTGACATCTGCTCAGCTCAGCGTGACCTGAACTCTGGCCCGGTGCGGCAGAACTGGAGCGATCTGAAGAGTGAGCCCTCCTGAGGTAGCGAGAATAAGGCTCTCCACTTTCTCCACCGTGTACCGCCCTGCCCCGGCCCTCCCTGTGAAATCTGTCCGGCGGGTGCTGATGCTGCCTGTCTCCGTCCTCAAAACAGGCGCTGCTGGGTTGGCGTGGAAGACTTTGAACGGGCGTCATGCGGTTCGGCAGGGCGGAGTCGATCACGTGTCCGGCTCGCCTCTGGAGGCGGCTGCTGCTGCTGGCGGAGGTGGAAGAGGTGCAGGCCGTGGAGATGGTGGCGATGCCGCTGTCGATGGATCCGTCGTCCTCCGGCCCCAGCTCCTTGGTCCTGACCAGCAGGCTGTGGGTCATGAACGGGTGGTCCAGCACTGCGGAGAGGCTGGGCCGGTGGGCGGGGTCTCTCTGCAGCAGCTGATGGATCAGGTCCTGAGCCTCCAGAGAAACGTGGGCAGGCATCTCATATTCCCCGAGAACCACTTTAGATAACGTGTGCTTCACTGTGTCCGTGTCAAACGGAGGGCGACCCATCAGGAAGGCGTAGAACATGCAGCCGAGCGACCAGACGTCGGACTCCAGGCCGTGGGCGCTGCGGGTGGCCACCTCGGGAGAGATGTAGTTGGGAGTCCCGCACATAGTGAAGTGCTTTTCAGTCGGGAGTTTGAGCTGAGTGGCCAAACCGAAGTCTCCTATCTTAATGTTCATGTTGCTGGTCAGCAGAAGATTGGACAAGGTCAGATCTCGATGCAAGATGCCGTGAGTGTGTAAATACAGCATTCCTTTTACGATTTGATGCATGAAATGTCTTGCTGTGGAGCAAAAACAGAGAATTTTTTTTTTTTTTTAAAAGGCTGGCAGCACACAAAACGGTGATATTTAGGTTTCTGAATGAAATACTGCCGCCTGACCTTCGTCCTCCGAGAAAGGCATCGTTCGCTCTTTCAGGTACCGACTCATCTCTCCATTGTGACACATCTCCAACACCAAGTACACATAGTTGCTGTCCTCAAAGTAGTTGTAGAGCTTTAAAAAGGAAATGGTGAAAAATATTTACACTCGAAATATTAGTGCAACAAAACAAAGAACGCGTCTGATTGGACTTCATTGTGAAACGAGCAGCTCTCCTGGTTCATGTTTGGAGTTGAACATTATCGACGCCACTGATGGCCAAATCTAAAATTAAGTGAAGTGGGAAAAAAAATAAATGGTGGAGTGGCTGAAACACAAGTCGGGGCAGGTTCACGGTTTACATAACCATGGCAACGACACAAAAGGCTGATCTACACAGACTCCAACACAACTGTCGTTTTTTTTCTTTAAGTCCCAAAAAAACCACACCGGCATTCCTCCAGTTAGCCGTTTGTCCATCTAAGATAACGAGTGTATTTTTTTTTTTACAACAGATTGATCTGCACAAACATGGACAAAACTGGTAAACAAAGATTTCTGTCCTATGCTAAAAAAAACAAAAAAAACAATACCTGTTTGTTCAGTATTTTTTTTGCACAATTAATCCAATTATGTTTTCTGAATTTCTCGATCTTTTTTTTGTTCCAGTAAACTCGCATGGAAAAGTGGCACCAAGGAAAGTGGAGCATCTCAGTGTTGGCACACGACTACCAGACATGTTTCTGAGGCCAAATATAGGCAGAAATAATACATTTTTTTACATTTTTGAAGTCTGTAAATATGTGAATTTCAACAATAGCCTCATTCATGAATAAAAATAAACACTAATAAAACCATGCCAATTCTAAAAACAGATTCGAATTCAGCGTAAAAAAAACCGACCGATGACAACAAAAAAAAGGTGAGAATTGTGTTTGGCAGTTTTAATCTAAAGGAAAACAAATAAATAAATGACATAGAGAGCCGACGTTACCTCGAGTACTGAAGGATGTTTGAGCCGGCAGTGGATCTCCACCTCGTTTGACACGCGCTGGACCATGCCAGCTTTCTGCATTGCTTTTTTGTCGATCTGCAGATGGGAAGCACGGAGATAATTATACACCCGCCTCTCACAGGACCAACTTGGTACGGTGGTTTGGTTCGGTGGGCTGACACGCAATCTGTCAACCCGCAAAGACAATGAACCACCAACAGCTCATTTGTAAGGAGACGAGGGACCACAAGGTAGCCCAGGGGAGGTAACTATGGTCTCATAATCCGAGGGCACCAGTTTCCACTTCAACTGTCAGCAGATGGCAACAGCTTGTGTGTTGACTAAGCGTCTTTCATTACAAATAATTATAATTATAGTTAACATCACTGGCACGCAAAAAAACAAACCAAATGTGGATGGTCTTACCGTTTTGATTGCAACCTCCAGGCCGGTCTTCACTGATTTTGCCCGGTAAACACATGCAAAAGAACCTTTACCAAGGAGAGTGAGGACCTTAAAATCCTACAAGCACAGACAGAAGAAAAAACAACAACAACAACATTGAGTTAAAAAAAAAATCTGTATGATCAAGAATTTAGATGAAAACAATCAAATCTCATGACAGACAGGATCTTTAAAAAAAAAAAAAAAAGCACCTGGATCCTCAGCTCCTGATCGTGACATAAACTCCCTTTCTCCTTCTCAAGGTTTTGAAAGAAATAGTGAATAACGTGATCAAAAATCGCCCCTCGAGCCTGCGACATGCTGACAAGTGACAACACGAGTCGACCCGATCACGGAGACGAGAAATCCTCCCACAACAAAACGTTAACTGTCAAAAACAAGCCGCAGACACCTGACGGCCAACCCGAAGCCTTTAATGATCCCGGTCGTCTTCCCGCGGACGGGACGTTTCCAGGCAGCGCGTCGGGCTCTCCAAACGGACGCACTTGCGCACAACGACGGTGTTTGTGTCCGGAGGAGGGGGAACCAAAGCGGATCAAAACCGACTGTTGAAAATCACAATAAGGTTGTTTTTTGTTGTTGTTTTTTATACGCAAACTGGATTGTCTTATTTTAGTAACGGATTTAAATCACAAGATGAAACGACCAACTGGCTGGTTTTATTAATTTGGCGTTACGCGGCACAGTTTGGCTTTTTTTTTTTTTTTTAACTAAACGTTTGACGCATCTCAAACTTGAATGCACTTTTATCCATATTATTATTATTTAGCGACCAAATACTGCTTCTCTGAACCAGATGATCTGAATATAACTCCAGCCTTTTGTTTTTAAACTTAACGAGGAGCCGCTAGCTGGGCGGGCGTTAGCACGACGCAAAAAACACTCACCTCGATCTTGTCGCCGATGGAAACGCTCATGGTTCCTGTTTTCAGCTTTGCAGGTGCATGCGGGTTTGTAATAGTGTTCCCCGGTCGGTGGCGCGCATCGGTGGTCGGGGCAGCGGCTCTCAGCGTGTAAATAAATGCAAGTCTTGCGTTCCCCTCCAAAACTTTGCCATTTCTTCCATTTTGAAAATATCCGCCCGTTACTCGGCGCTGACGTCACGAGAGCGTCACATGACAACAACAAAAACGTGACACGCCCACTTCGAGCAAGACAATCCGAGTTAAAAAAAAAAAAAACCGTCGAGCTGCACGTCGCACGGTGCACGATGGGGATCCAGCCGGCCGGGGCCGCATGCTTCCTCTCGGGGCAGCACGCATGTTCCCGCTTGCAGGTTTAATTTTTTTTTTTTTTTTCGAGATCTCGTTCCTCATTTTTCTTAAATTTTTTTTTTTTTTTTTTTTTTTTTTTTTTTGGCGGCTTTAACATCTTCAAAAACTCATGAAAGTTGGTGCATGAGGCATGTGCAAAGTTTTGGTGAGGTTTGGAGCATCGTTTGACCTTAAACATCAACTTCTGGTGTCACAGCAAAACATCAAACTTAGCCGCATCGCCCTGGCTATACTATATACTATATATTATATACTGTACACTATATACTATAAACTATATACTATATACTATAAACTATAAACGGTATACTATAAACTATATACTATAAACTATACACTATATACTACATACTATATACTATATACTATATATTATATGCTATAAACTATATACTATATACTATAAACTATAAACTGTATACTATAAACTATATACTATAAACTATATACTATACACTATATACTATATACTACATACTATATACTACATACTATATACTATATACTATAAACTATATACTATATACTATAAACTATAAACGGTATACTATAAACTATATACTATAAACTATAAACTATATACTATACACTATATACTACATACTATATACTATATACTATATATTATATGCTATAAACTATATACTATATACTATAAACTATAAACTGTATACTATAAACTATATACTATAAACTATATACTGTACACTATATACTACATGCTATATACTATATATTATATGCTATAAACTATATACTATACAGTATACTATAAACTATATACAATTTTTTTTTTTTTTTTTTTTTTTTTTTTTTTGGACTATGACAAGTGTGACTTTTTTTGAATATTTCAGACAACAGACTTTGATACTTTACTGAGCAACTGCTAAAAAAAAAAAGTCACTTTTGGACTTTTTTTTTTGTTTCAGTTAACCTTTGGTTTGACGTTGTGTGGCTTACCCTTAGAGGGACTCGCTCTCTGTGAAACTCGCGTGTTACCTCGGCGGGTAAACCGTGAACCTCGCGTGTTACCTCGGCGGGTAAACCGTGAACCTCGCGTGTTACCTCGGCGGGTAAACTGTGAACAACGTGTGTTACCTCGGCGGGTAAACCGTGAAACTCGCGTGTTACCTCGGCGGGTAAACCGTGAACCTTGCGTGTTACCTCGGCGGGGCTCGAACCCGTGTCTTCGTGAGGTCGTTTCCAGCTGTGGGGCTGCATCGTAGACCGCTGGACTATCTTCGGCGCCGGAGGATGAACCGCGGCAGGAGAAAGTGGTTCAAGGAGTTCACTCAGAGTTTCCATTGACTCAGCCGACAGTCTGGTTAACTCAACAGGTAAAATATTCTACTTCACCAAGGTTGATATTAATGGTTCAGATTCCACCTGTTGATGGTGATTCAACTTTTAGTGAAGTTGAAACGTTTGGAGAAATTGAAAATGTTTTGCATACACTACACATTACAGGAAAATGTACCTTGAAAACATGTATATCTACTATTCAAAGAATGTCTGCGGCAATTTTGGTCGCATTTGAATGAATATTTGTGGACGGTGGAGTTATAGGTTGCAGTGAGCCAAAGATTTGTCACAATGCTGTTTGACTCCTGGGAAGGTTGGTGGTGCAGTGGTTACCACTGATGCCTCTCAGCTAGAAGGTTTGGAGTTTAAACTCCTCCATTGTCATGAATTTTAAAATAGAATCATGTCGTCCAAGTTATGAAATTATAGCAAAAACTCACCCAAAAGTCATTTTTGGGTGAGTTTTTGGACGACATGCTGCGCATGTTGGTAAATGTAGCCGCCGGGGCATCTGCTAACGAGCCATTTGGCCACGCCCACTCGCGACTCCACTAAAATACGAAGTTTTTCGCCGGGAGAGACGCGTGTACCAACTTTCATGAGTTTTTGAATTTGATAAAACCTCCAAAAATGCAGTTGTTTACGGAGAATAATAATAACGCGTAATAATAATTCCTTGAAGAACAATAGGGCTTTCGCACCATCGATGCTCGGGCCCCAAATATTGCTTGTGTGCTTGAAACGATCGGTTTTTTTTTTACCTGCCATCTTAGTTCTGCAGATGTGCATGTTTGTATTTATAATATATTAATATCATGCATTGTATGTGTATATATAAATCTGTGCAAAGGGATCTGCAGAGTCTGTCAAAGTGACATGTCTTGTCTGTATTTGCTCAAATGGTTATTTCTTACATGTCATATATATAAAAATATATATGTATTTAATAATATATACTTAATTTCTCAATATAGCCTACTTCATGTTTTTATTCTTAGTTTCAAAGACAAAATATTTTGAAAAGGCAAATAAATTACAGCTTTGTATTTTTACAGAACTTCAGGTGTTCTCTGCCAATTTTTTTTTAATTTTTTTGTTTCAAAATTCAAGTTATGTAGGCGAGGTCTATCCCGATTTGAATTTTTCTTTGATTAAAATCTCATTAATGTCCTGTTTCTGTGCTGTCTTGATTGGACCTCACGAGACACAGGCAAAGTGTAGATGCGGCCAATTTCTCTTATATTCTCCTTCTGAAAATCAAATAATTTCAGACTTAAGATTGTTTGTCTTACAGACAAATGTATTTATTTTTGCAATCTTTAAATCCCATAACTTAAATATGGAAAAATGCAAGAAAACAAAAAAGGAAACAGGCAACCAATCACTTCCTAAAGAAATTTGGTGTGTCAAGCATTTTCATTGTAACACTAGGAATGTGTTCTTTATGTACATATCTATGCCGGCTACTTTTATTTACTAAAATAATATTTACAGTTTCTAGACATGGACATCTCTTCAAACTCATCAAATACAAATATATATAGAATTTGTATTATTGCATACAAACTAATAGTTCTGCAATAGCAATTGTTTGGGCAGCACTTTCTATTTCTCTAATGGGTGATTGGATTCAGTGCTGATACCGGGCGCTTAAGAGACACATGGAATGCAAACACAAGGCGTCCCTTCCTGTACGGCGCAAAGGAAACAGTTGTACGTCAGAATCGGAGTTTAATCTATTGCATCATTCTTTAATTTATTAAAGGACGTCAAACCTTTGAGAGAGTAAAGCACACCGTTGTCACACATAAGGATGGCAAAAACCTCAACGGGTTATGTCCAATGGGAGGGGCGGGGGGTGGGGGGAGGACACACACACACACACACACACACGCACACACAAAAAAACGAATCCACAAAAGTGGCTGTTGGGGATTGAGAAATGGTCCCAGGTATCGATGTTTCTACTGGCTAGATGGTGCGTGGTGGTAAATGCAGTGATGGGTGCAGTTTGCTTGTCTGACAGATGTTCAGATCTCAGTCCACCTCCATCTCTTTTGTGCCAGGCTTTGTCTGCTGGCTTCCCTTTGTGTCTCCCTTCCCTTCTGTTCCTTGCTTAGCTGACGTGCCGTTATGAGCTCCACTGTTTTGCTCATTCACTTCAGGGACCTCCTCCACTGTGGGCTTTGGCCTGTTGATCACTGGATTACATGCATCCTCCAGCTCCTGGTAAGGAAGTGTGTTGGCAGAAGAAAATGAGCAGATCTGATTCTTTCTAATGGAGTAAAATATTCTTATTCAGTTGATCACATACCTGGATTTTGGCGATGATGTCTGCTACTTTGACAACGGGATCTTGAGTTATCGCAAGTTTGCTCTGTGCATTCATCTTGCTGTTCATCCAGCCCATGCTTTCATTCACACACTTCTCTACAGTGCTCATTTCCTCAGCACTCAAATGCAGGTATCGCTCATCCTAGGAAAAAAATTTGGGAAAAAGAAAATCATTAGCAGGTCTTCATTCATAGCTTATACCTAGTTTATAAATACCATAGCATTAATTGTCAATAAATTCCCCTCTTTGGTTTTACTAAACTTTCACAAATCCAATAGACATGTTTAAAAGCCCCCCAAAAAAAACATTTAGGAAAGTGTGTAGATGTCACAATAAACTGCTGAGTCCTCCAGGATGTGACCTGAACAACTGATTGTTCAATGATATGCAGGATTTGTAAACTGTACCTAATTTAATTTACCAAATGGCAGACCTCACAGATTCAGGAGTGTTTTACCTTCTGCTTGTAGGAATCTACAAACTTCATGTAGAGTTGCAGCTTCTTTCCCAGCTCTTCAAAAGCCCTCGGCCTGTCCTCTTGCTCTCTGTGCCGGTCCTGAATGGGCTGACCCAGCGTCTGGAAAATATCATCGATGTTAATGTTGATAGCTTTTGCCATTGTAAAACCTTTATGTTTCTCGTAGTTTATAAAATCTCATCCGTGAATGAAAGCAGAAATTGTCTTTGTACTGAATGCAAACCGACCTTGAGTGCATCTAGCTTCTGCTCATAGACGTGTTTGGGTTGGTCCTCGCCGTCCTCGTACAGCCAGTTCTCCGTGTCCTCCAGCATCAGTGTCAGCCGGTTACTGTCCTGTTAATAATAGCCAACCATAAAACGGCCCTTATTAAAATCATTTGCTTGGTGCTTCCTCTCTGTCGTAATAGTTTTCACTTCATCAGGGTGACTGTTGTTACGGAGGCATGGAGGAAAGTGTCTCTTACCTCCTCAGTGATGTATTTTTCATAAATTCCACAAAGTTTGTCGCGCAGATCATATACGTACTCTTCCACAGCATTTTTAGCGTCGTTCAGCTCTTTCACCAGTTTGTCCTGAACAATCATCTGACGCTGGAGGGGAAAAAAAAAAAAAAAACACAAAAAAATATCTCAGAGGAGATGAACAATAACAGGAATACCTAAAAATAGAATTATATCTAACAACAAACTGTAGCATCAAAAATTACATTTGAGTTAAATGAAGTCCTCTGACACAGTCCAGAAACATTTATCGACCAATACCGTTTACCAGGATACCAATTAAACAGTATGTAATCGATTTGTAATATTTATTACTTATTATTTATTAATATTTATTTAAATGAATATTTTCAAATGGGCGTCGTGTATAATAAGTGGTTGGTTATTTTAAAACATAACAGCTTCTGTATCCATTAAACAAACATCGTGGCTCCCCCCTCGACCAATCAGCTGCTTAGAAAATGCCCAGATGGAACAATGACCAGCAAAAGTGCCCCAGGAAACAATTATATGCATCATGCATGCATGAAGTACATATCAGGGTCTAATTCCTTTGTATCCTTTTGGGCTCTGCGAATCAGCATTTCAATCAGAGCTTGACTCAGCTTTTTCAAAGACCGAGCACTCACCTCATACTCCACAAAGTCAGTCAGGACATCGCTGTCAAGCTGTCGGATGTTGTTGGCCACGATGGGAAGATCAACACTCTTCACTTTGACTTTGGGCTTACTTCCTCCTGCTGTTGGGTCCTGCTTTTCCCCCGCTGCCCCCTCCTGGATTTGTAAACCAGAAATAAGACTTTCAAACATGGGGGCACGTCGGCAAATTTAAATGATCCGTTTTTTAGATTATTGACATGATTGCATGTCATTCAAGTACAGATGCATCAACAAGCAGCTCCGACGTGAATTCCACAGTTTAGAATCTACAAAATTCTTACAACGTTTTCTAGGTTTATGTTGCTTAAATCTCAAACAGAATAAAAGTCACTGTGGATCATGTTTCTATAAAGACTAGATTATTCTGTCTGAAAAGCTACATGTGTATAAAACCTGCCTGACTGATGCCAGTATTTTCTCAGTATTAGTGTCAACGTCTGGCACGAGTAGGAAAACACAGCATATGGATTTGGGTTTTTAAAAACATACCGTGTTAGTGCACCATTTAACTACAGGCCAGCTAACCTTATTGCTGGAACTACTGTCCTCGTTCTGCTGGTCCTGGCTTTGGCCTTCCTGGTCCACCTGCATTTTGGTCTGAGAAACAACACACTCAGTTAGAAAATTATATATATATTTTTTTTTTCAAGTATATGTTAAAAAGCATGAGAGTGGTTACTGCAGGGAGAATATCTTTCAAACATCTTAATGTTATTGTAAGATATAGTTGCTTTTAATGTAGCTAAAAATCCTCGATGATGTAATGAGACATCCACAGTCTGATGATAATGGTCAATAACTAATCCACAAGCTCTATACAGTCTCTAGAGGCACATATTTCTTTATTAAAAACATCATATTTTAGTTGTTTAAATGCGATGGTCTCATTGGATCATCATCTGGAGAAACATCTGTACCAGGTTTAATGGCGATATCTCAAATAAATATTGAGTTATTTGACTCTGGATCAAAATGTTGGACCAACAGACTGACGACCGTGACAAAACTCATCTCACCTGCTCCTCTGCTCTGCCTTCATTTTGCACCATTGGCTCGGAGTCAATTTGCATGTCCTCTCCTTCACCTTTCTGCTTCTCAATCAGCGAGGCGCTGGACACGCTGAAGATGCCGTGGACGTTGACGCGCACTTTGACTTTCACTTTGGAGCTGTCTCCATCTGGCTGGGGAACCACATTCTGTACTGAAAAACAACCTGGGAGCAGATGGAGACAGACTAAGTGTTATGCTGCTTCTATAACAGGACTGCAACATGTTCCCGTGACCGACCGGCGGAGGTTGCAACAAACTGCTGTCCCACCTGACAGGACACAGCCACCTACCAAACGCACATACGCACACAGGCCATGATGCTGTTACTACAACCCGTCTGAGGGAGACTGTGCCTTATTCCTAATTACCATCCAGGCTGGAGATCCCAAGAGGGACTCAAATGGGCCAGCTACTAGGGCACATACAGCAGTCTGCTGTGTTGCTGTAAACACGTGTAGCTGCTAAAAGGAGCCAGACAGTCATGTTAAACTGCTGTGAATCAGCCTCTCTATGAAAACTGAGTAAAGACTGATCACTTTGATACTTCACCTATCCTGTGGTCCGGGTAGGGGAGATCTTGAGGGCTGCTGTAGAAGGCTTCGAGGTCAAAGGGTTCCTTCTTGTGGAAGGTGATGACTTTGGAAAAAGGAGCAGCGTGATTCTTACTAAACACCTCACACTCTCTGCAACAAACACGCAGCAGAAGAAAAAGCAAAGTCAGGTTGTGGAAAATCGACAGTCAGCACATACTGTATCTTCAAGCTGGCGGACCTAGCTTGGATTACTATGTAGAGGGATGACTAAAGAGAAATATTGTCTTATGTTACTGCTTCATTTAGAGGTCTTTACCCCAGCCCATCCTCTGTTGGTGACTTCCAGCGCAGAGTAATGGGGAAGGGAACCACGTCAGTGATGGAGAATTCACGAACTTTAAATGCTGGAGACAAAATTGCACACTACACCCAAACGCACCACACACATAAACACACACACACACACGCCATTATATGCAGTTGTATTATGAACAACGGGTTAATTGTATAGTAGATTGGAAACGAAATATGTGTCCGAGACGGATACTACCTGAAGTGCACAGCCTCTTGCTACAGCTTCGTCTGCATTGAGTGTGGTGCTGATGTCTTTGCAGAAAAACTTGGCGATCCTCTCTTTGATAGCCGGGATTCTTGTAGCTCCTCCAACTACCTCCACTGCATAGATATCATCCCGACTCAACTCTGCCACAAAACACATACAGTGATGAAAGGATTCTTCCTTTATATAACGTTCAAATTGGACATCTTTGGAAGTTAAACTAAATTTAAGGGACATACTTGAGTGTTCGAGGGCTGTTTTCAGCGGCATCTCCACTCTCATCAGATACTGAGCGCACATGTCTTCAAACTGCCCCCTGCAGGTTACAAATGAGGAAGGAGCCATATTCACAATGCTATATGTCCACAGTAGGAATGCATGATGAGGAATAAAAGAAGAAAATGTGTACCTGTTCATCCTGCTGGAAACGTCAATGTCGTTCATGAAGCACTCGATATTCAGAGGCAGGTCGGAGGAGTTGGCACTCATCAGCTTCTTCAGCTTCTCGCACTCCTGGTGCAGCCGCAGCAGGGCCCTCGGATTGTCCCGCACGTTGAGCTTGTACTTGCCCTTAAACTCCTCGCAGAAGTAATCCACCAGTGCCTCATCTAAATTACGCCCACCGAGGAACTGGTCGAACGCCGTGGCGAGAACCTGACAGAGCAGATCGACGCGTTAGCGGTTTCAAAGTACAGGTGTGGGCGTGGCTTCGGACAGAAAACAAGGAAAAAAGGCTAACCTTGAGTTTGCCTTTGTTAAAGGCCGTGATGGAGACCTGGAATGATGAATGTCCCATGTCCACGAACACCACGTTTCTTGGCCTCTCTTCTGGAGTAGGAAGGTCTTGTTTGTAGATCCCATAAGCCAAAGCCACTGTGCATGAGAAAGACATTTTTTTTCCATCACTGTAATGTCTTACATTTTTGAGATGCAACATTTTACTAGATCTATCCGAAATAATGAACTAACATCTCAGATAAGTCTTTTTTTTTTTAGCTTACTCCAATAGATATAACCTTTGCAAAGATTGGTGTCATTCCAAACCTCGAAGACAAAAAATATTATTCCACCTTACTCTAACGCCTTCATTTTTCAAATTTCACTATTAGCAATTTATCCGAGAACACTGACCTGCAGTCGTATCATTAATTAGCCGTAGACAGTTCAGCCCTGCAATCTGTGATGCATCAAACACGGACCGTCTTTCAGCATCTGTGAAAAAACCCGGGACCTGTAAAACAGAGCACACGTCAGTATGTTTCCTTTGGATTGTGTTGATCGTCTTCCGTAATGTTTTCATCACTCACAGAGATGACACAGTCCACCACCGGCTTCTTCAGGGCGCTCTCTGACGTCTCCTTCAGCTTGGTGAGCAGCATCCCCGTGATCTGCTCGACTGTGAACGCCTTGTCTTCGTCCAAATAACGCACCTGTAAACAGGATGCAAAGGTGATGTGTGTGTAAAAAAACAACAACAACAACAACATCTGTGCATCCCACTCCCTTATTGTGGTCAGCATCATGACTGAATTAAAAGAACAAAGGTGTGCAGTGACAGCAGGAAATAATCAGGGTCAGAGAGGAAGCTGAGAAAAACAGAAAGCAGCAGAAAAGAAGTGGCTGGAAGCTGTACCTTAATTCCAGTGTTTCCATTGGCCAGTTTATGTAAGCTGTAAGGCAGTTTGGGTTTTTCCGCTTGGATAAATGGGTCATCAAACGGTCTTCCGTGGAACTTTTTAAAGCCATGAACTGTATTTTTGAAGTTTGTTATTACCTGAAAAAAAAGAGGGTACTGTTATAGTTCACAAATGCCACTTGTAAAGATCATAATGAAAGAGACTACAATTAATTTCATCGTCTCAATGTGTAATGTTGCTTTTATTACAGGAATAAGACACATTTCAATGGATGAGCTTACTTGACCCTTGGCTGCATTTCCAATCATGCGATTTTTGGAGGCCAAAGATACACAAGCCCTTGATGGAGGAAAAGCACATCAGTAAAATTAGGCAGGCTAAATAATCCTGTTAACAGATGTGCCAGATGAGCAGAACTGTAATTGACTGAATCAGAAATGTTGCCACTGAGGAAATTTCACAAGGGAGTCTGTGGAAGAACCACAAACTAGGGCAGTGAGACGAACCAGTTCACCTTCAAAATCTTCCTGTCCAAAGGAAGAAAATCATTTACACTTGTCTTTTTTAGCAGCAGCAGCAGATCCTTGTGTTTACTGACAAAGATGAATGCCTCTGGTTCACGGTTCCATTTCACACTGGCCGACAGTGACAAGTCACTCCCTTGTTTCACCTTGCCACAAAAATATCCCCATTTACTTAAAGGTACAATGCTGCGCTCATTCTCCTTTGCAGCTGCACATCCACGTTTGCAGGATGCTGCGGGGGGGAAACAACGTGCAGAAAACAGACGGGGAGTATTGTTCTTGTAAAATGAGTTAAATCATTTTATCCCATATAAATAAAGACGGTTAAAATCCCCCCCCCCCTCCCGGGATTAAACCCACTGTCGTTTCCGGGCTGGTCCCTGCAGCCTATAGACGTTAAAAGATGTAGCTTTTTTTTTTTTTTTTTTTTTTCAACAGACCACATCAGATCGCAATGTCATGTAAAAAAAAAAAAAAAAAAGAACCTATTCATTTGCCTTTCCAGCCTTTTATGTTAACATGTGCCGTAAATGACAAATAACACCATGTCTTTATTAGGTTGCCTAATTCATCCAACTTTGTCGCGCACTGCGCAGCTCAGAGGTTCTTATCAGGAGACATGTCTGTGAGGGAAAACGTGTCATTTCTAGAAACCGACAAAAGCGACATTTTGACCTGTTATAACCTGCCGTGACGGCGGATAACCGGTAGTTACAGGCCTCATCACCACCACCACCACCACCATCACCACCATCATCCCCGCAGCCGCCTCTATAGGCTGCTATACCGCACGGCCGGTGCGCTTCTCCGTGCGCAAACATTGCGTAACGCAAAGCCAGACCATTCTCCACGGTGATGATGATGTCTGTCAATATTTATACTTACGGTGTGCATCTGTCACTGTAATCGTTGGCAATGGTTTCAATGCCACCGCTCCTGGCCACAGCGATGTAACAATTTTGGAAACCCACATCAATGCCTACCACTGACATGATGAGCGCTCTCAAATTCACCTGCACTCACACTTATGAGGTTTAAAAAAAATAAATAAAAATAATAATAAAAAAATAAATAAAAAAAAGATAGAATGGCGGTCTGTTCCCAAATTAAACGTAAATCAAGCGTGTCTTCTGCCCTGTCAATATACCAGACAGCGAGCTGAGGGTAAACTAACTGCAATTACGAGCTGTTACGTAAAGTCAAGCTGTTTATAGCGAACTCATTCAGTGTTAATCCCGGGGAAGCGATGATGTCCACGGCGGATTCTCCCACTCCTCCTGGACAGCCCTAATATTCACCCAGCGGCTCGAGCAGACGGATGCCCCTCTAAGCCCCGCCCCCGAGGACGTCCACGATTGGCTGCGTCGCACCCGGTGGGGTTTACGCGATTGGCGCAACAACCAATCGATAACAGAAAACTCTAGAACCTCTATGAAATGGGAACTTGGGAGTACGTCACGCAGCGAAATGGTCGACAACTGTGCCCTGAATTACACCTGTCAGACACAGCAGCTCCGTTTAAATCTAACCTGCATCTGGGTGGACGTGTGTACAGCAGTAATATATATATATATATATGTATACAAGTACCATTACAGATGTGCAAATATTACCTGAAGCTTGCAAGAAGTGATGCACAGCGTGCAAAAAAAGCAAAGTGCTGCCTGAAAGATATTGCTGCTGGGAAAAATAAAAATAATTAAAAAAAAAACCTGAAGATTAGTAACACGTGGGTCTTGCCTACATGTAAAAGTTTTGTAATATGATGAACTGTGCATCTGAACAGTAATACTGCAAATATTGTCAATATATATTTGTAAATATTCAAACAAATTGTCAGTACATGTTGTAACCCCCCCCCCATAACAAATGGAATAACCTTATTTATACAACATGGATTTGCTTGTGCAAGATTGACTTAAATGTTTTTTTTTCATTATTTCATTTTGTTTTTGCATCAATAAAATAATTTAAAAAAATAGAATCAAATGTTCAGAAAGAAATAAAGAAAGCTTTATCAGAGTTTGTCAATAAAACAAGCTTTTAACATATATATTTTTTTCATTATTTCATTTTGTTTTTGCATCAATAATAATAATAATAATAATAATTAAAAACAAATATAATCAAATGTTCAGAAAGAAATAAAGAAAGCTTTATCAGAGTTTGTCAATAAAACAAGCTTTTAACGTATTTTTTTTTCATATCATTGTATTACAAAAATATGTAAAAACATTGCAGCAAGATGAGATGTTCAACATTTTTTTTATTCAAGCCAACAATAAATACGATTTCTTACATTTATATTTTATTTAATTTTTTCAAATGCAGTGAAGAGATGTTGACGGTCCGTAAATTCATATTTAAAGTGGACTCCTTTAAAAAAAAAAAAAAAAGGACCCATCGTGTTACTGGTGGTGTGTTGAACACTCGTCCTTCCTTCCTTCCTTCCTTCCTTTCCTTCCTTCCTTCCCTGCTGAGGACTTAAAAAGGTTTCTTCATATTCGAACTGAGCGCGAGCGGCCTGAGAGGAGAACCGGAAGTGCCGGTTGAACAAGCCGAGTCAGCCAGCGAGAGTGTCGGTCGGTCGGTCGGGCTTTTTTTTTTGTTTTTAACTCAGATTTAACAATGGGGCTGTTCGGCAGAACACCGGAGAAACCACCAAAAGACCTGGTGAGTACCGACGGCTGGAAGACCCGGACTGTCTTCCGCAGTTTTGGTCCGTAGTGAGAAAGAAACCGACGGGTTAGCCTTTAGCTGGCTCCGCTAACGTTAGCTGGTCATACTATCCGTTGATACTTTCTGAGCAGAAGAAAGAAAGAAAGATCAAACTAAGCCATCAGCCCGTGTGACACGAACCGATATTATTCAAACGGTACACGTGGTGTTTTATAGGCCTCGATAACCGGTCTTGTTTTCTGTACCGGTTAGCATTCAGGCTAACAAATGTTTTGCTGGCAGTCACGTCGATGTAAACAAACCCCTGCTGTCGCGACTCTGGCACAAATCAGCTGTTATACGTTGCTATAGTTACAACTGTGATGTGTATATGTATATATATTATAACTTGTAATGTGTCATTTCAGATCAATGAGTGGTCTCAGAAAATTAGGAAGGAGATGAGAGTGATTGACAGACAAATCCGAGGTAAGATGCAAGTCAGCAAGAGATATGCTGTGATTTATACAATTAAAAAAAAAAAAAAAGAAGCAAAATGTCCATTCAATTTGTGCATTTACTGTCTTGTCGTTTGACGAAGAGAGCGTCATAAAATGTTCTTTAACTGGAGTTCAAAAACAATAAAAGGAAATGAATGCAGGACCAGGAAAATGTAAAAGTCTTGTGTAAAAAGTGTAAATGTTAAATTTCTGGTGTGTGTGTGTGTGTGTGTGTAACCCGTTCGTTTTCAGATATTCAAAGAGAGGAAGAAAAAGTCAAAAGATCCATCAAAGATGCTGCCAAAAAGGGCCAGAAAGACGTGTGCGTGGTCCTCGCAAAGGAGATGATTCATTCAAAACGGGCCGTCACGAAACTTTACGCTTCCAAAGCCCAAATGAACTCGGTGCTTCTCAGCATGAGGAATCAGCTCGGTGAGCGTGGGGGCACAGTTAGCTGGGTCGTTGGTTGACGTCGTCACAAAAAAAAAATGAGTCTGCTTGACAATCGTGGAACCCGAGTAAAGGTAATGTTTTTGTCTTCTTTGCAGCTGTACTGCGTGTCGCTGGGGCCCTGCAGAAGAGCACAGAGGTCATGAAAGCCATGCAGAGTCTCATCAAGATCCCGGAGATCCAGGCCACCATGAGAGAGCTGTCAAAAGAGATGATGAAGGTCAGCGGCAAACCCTAACGCGAATAGATCCGATTTACAGTCGGGGTTGATTTGACTCTTGAGTGCACTCGTATTTTATCCTTCAGGCCGGCATCATCGAAGAAATGCTGGAAGACACGTTTGAGAGCATGGAAGACGGGGAGGAGATGGAGGAAGCAGCAGAGGAGGAAGTCGACAAGATCCTCTTTGAGATCACAGCGGGTGATGAAACTTGTTTATCTAAATCGCAACACATTGTCCCCAATAATAAAAGTTTGACGACAAGTTATTAAAACTGAAACCTCTGGACCCGTGTGCTCCGTTAGGTGCCCTCGGCAAAGCGCCGAGCAAAGTCACGGACGCCCTGCCGGAGATGGAGCCCGCCGGAGCCGCCGCCGCTTCGGAAGATGAGTCGGAGGAGGACATCGAAGCAATGCAGTCGAGACTGGCAGCTCTGAGGAGCTAAGGTGAACTGCCCCTGCTCTGTCTGTCAAAGTCAGTTTGCGCACTCCTTAAAGGACAGAGACTATTCTGGTGCAGGGTTTACAGTGCTGAGCATCCCCCCTTTTGCTTCATATTATATTTCCACATAATCATTTGGGGTTAACTTTGTGCTACGCAAGTTTTTTTTTCTTTTTATATATATGCGTGTGTGTGTATATATATATATACATATATATATATACACATATATATACACACACATGTATATATGTATATATATATATATGTATGTATGTATGTGTATATATATATATATATGTGTATGTGTATATATGTATGTGTATATATATGTATATATGTATGTGTATATATATGTATATATGTATGTGTGTATATATATATATATATATATATATATATATATATATATATATATATATATAGAACCTCTGGTCTTCTTGGCAAGAAGAAAAGTTTGTTTTGATTTTTGTCTTTTATTATTATCAGGGGAAACCCTCGGTAAGTGTTTATTATCCAAAGTCAAACAGAAGGTTAAAGAAGGTGTATATAATGTAAGTAAGTATGAAAAGCCTGCTGTGCCTACAGTGCTTCATCATATTCTTCTTCTGTCCTAAATTATGGACGGGTTGTGGAGGTATTTATGATCCAAAAAAAAGTGATTGAATAACTGGATAGATCACCATTCAGAAATAGTTTTAATTTCTTGGGATACATTTTGTAAGCAACAGCTGTTCTGTTTAACAGCAGCCTACGATATCTGAAACACGAGAGGTGAAGGGTGGATTTTGCTTTTGATAGCTAATTTTCTGTACAGGCAAAGTGTATCTGTTCTATATGTGGTCATATATGTTAAGCACACTCATCAGAAAAATGCACGCATACTACCTTAACCCATTTTTTTTTTTTTTTTTTTTTTGCATTCAGCTTGTAAAATGTTTGACTTTGTGTCACAATTGAGTTCCTTCTCAACAGGCAGATGCAGAGGAAATAGAAAAGTTGGTTCGTGTATTGTGGACGTATTGTGTGTCTAATTTTTCTATGTGAAAGGAGAAAAAAAATACAACAAATAAACTTTTAAGAACAAAAGTGACAGTTACTAATAAGTATACGATGCCTGCTTCTGATCACACTAACTTAGTGTCTTTTGACGTCACAACAGATTTGATATCAGGAATAAGGGCCGTTTTGGCAAGCAACAGCCCCCTCAGCAGGACAGAAAGTGTACTACATAGACAGTTGATACAAACACCTGTCTGGGAGAGGAAACCGCTTACTCTGCAGTACTGAAGATATAAACTACAGAGAGTTAAACAGCTGAGAGGTCATCAACACACTGGAGACTCACAAACTAAATGAGTAGATAAATGTCTAACCTGTTGCATGATGGGAGGTAGAATCACAACTCTTGTTGATAAGTTGAATGAGCAGAAGTGTCTTCTTTTCTTTTTCTTTTTTTTTTTGAAGGAGCGCTGGTGCATTTTGGGTCCATTTCGTTTGAAAGCCATTCCATTGGCTTTAAATTGGACAAAAGGATCAGGTTCCAGCCTCGCCTCTCCCTCAGCTGCTTTTGTAGTACTGTAACAAAACCTTGCCTCTGTTCTCCGGCTTCACTTTGTAGGCCAAAGGTTGGACAAAGCCAAAGTACTTTGGCTCTAATAATGCAGGAGCTCTCAGGTTAGTGCAGGATAAGGATTTCAAGACCAGGCAAAAATCTCATCTGAGCTTTTTGATTGGGATTTCTGTACGTCATCTAGTGAGTAAATTGCCCAGAATTTAGAGAAGTAATGGAGGATAAACTATCATTTAAAGAATCTCAACAAGGTGTAGAAAATCTGATCTGGACGACGGCTTCATCGCATCACTGTGTGGTGATATGCAAACTGTAGATCCAGATAGAGCTTTTGAATTAGTTTGTCGTGACTGTAATCTTCTTACTCTGAAATAAAATAATTTTTATTTCAAGGCTGGATTACTAACCAGTCAACTACCCCAAATTCACCAGTGTCACCTGATTTCTGATAATTGGATCAGTTGCAAGACTTTACACCATAAAAGATCAGCTGAAGTTAAGGCCCTGTCATGTGAGGTGGTTCCATGCCAAAAATATAGTTTTAAGAGATTTATTATGCAGAGCTAAACAAAAGATTTTTTTAAATCATATAAAGTAGGCAGGAATTTACAAAATTATTTGATAATATCAGAAATTTTCCAAGCAAAAACACTGTCCATTTGCTGGCAGGAGATTCTTCGAGGGTTTCTCCTGTTTTCTTTGGTTTTCTTTTCTAAGTGAATTTCTTTGACTCTCTGGTCAAAACAAAACCCTGAAGATGCCACCTGCGGCTCTGTGAAGCTGTGATGGACAATATTCTCTGGTTTCTGACATGTTACAAGCAAGCTGAAGTATGAAGTGTCGATCAATCCGCATTTAAAATATGTATTAGTTGCTTCAACAAGGTGCATTTATTCCCAAGTAAAGTGCTGAGTCACGGCCTACAAAATACCTGGAGGCCAGGATCTTCAGGCTTCAATTCAGCAGCTGTGCCGTGTCTTGTCATGTACTCTTTATTTGGAGGGCACAGAAACAAACTGAAAGGGAAAGGAGGGTGGGATGGGTGTGCTAAAGGGCAAAAAGGACATTTGTTCCAGGACCTTCTACTTGATAATTAAACGGCATGAATCGACCTGCCGTGCGGACTCCTCTTTACACCCCGGCATGCTGAGTGTCTGCGCTCTGTGCAATGCAACACTGCCATCTATGGATACACGGTACAGTGTGTTTATTCCGCATCACGTTGCCGCCTGTGTGCGTCCAAACGCTGCCGCCTGGACGCGCCTGTCATCTGGAGGAAACTCCTCCCCGCAGACAGCGCGTCCTGTCGCCTTTCCAGCGCAATGGTCTCCTGGATCATCTCTAGACTTGTGGTGTAAGTCTTTTTATTTTTTATTTTTATTTAATTCCTTATTGTCTGTCACAGTCTTGGATTTAGGTACATTGCGTCTCCTGGTTGTTGCAGGTTGCATGTTTGAGCCGCTTATTGAAGGCGCAGAAGCGGCGCGCTTTCCAAGCCCCCGCATTTTGGTGTAATATTTAATCAGAATCATACATGTACGAGAAAGGAGAGCAGGTGTCGGTCTATTGATTTTTTGACTGAAAACAGCTTGTATTCTGCAGGATTGTACTTTGTCTTTTGAGCAGGAATGCAGAGCCGGGCCTGTAACAGACCGACTGTATTAGTGAACAGGCTGTCTGCGCTCAGCAGTCTGACAATCTTTGTGTTTATCAAGTGGATTCTTTATTATTTCAGACAAAGAGATGACGTGATTGGCTGAATAATGTATCATCATCCATGAGATGATAAAATGAGTCAGATCCAGAAATCAAGGGCGTCTTTCAGAAGCCCAAATGTCACTTGAGTGGCGAGGTGGCTGAACAACAGGAGCGGTCTTTGAGTGGAGCAATCTGCTGTGTTGATGTCCCATATTGGAAAAAAAAAACAAAAGGGATGGGTCAGCCTTCTCATGTTACAAAGCAAGAGTTATTCATCTTATAATAATGCAGGCAGGTCTATATATCCCTATAGCTATATTCTCTTCTAGTTCGGGGTTTTATCGACATCAAACAATAGTCCCACATTATTACTGCATATGTAATGGATATTTTTTTACCTGCAAAAAATATGAATCAGCGCCATGACAGACCAGAATATACTGACAGCAGGGCCTAACCTCAAAATAGTGACGCAATTAAATTTAGATTACCAGATCTTGTTACATGGATTGGACAGCCTCAGCTCTGGTTCTTCAAAACCAGGCTTTATGTGGGTCATTTTGGATCCAGTGTCCAACAGAAGGTTTTTAGTTGAGCTGCTCAGAGCTGATATTTTGAATGTCCTTGTGTTTCTTAACTCTATTAGAACACAGTTAGCTGGCCGGGCTGCGGTGCTGCAACTTGATGTGGGTCAGTAATTTGATCAGGTTGCACTCAGCTGTTGCCCGGTTGTATATTGCACTTCAACTGGCTCTGTTCGGACACCCAGCAACACAGGTGTCTGCCTAGAAATTTAGAGAAAAGGACAACACATGTGAGCTAATTTTACCTCATCTTGGGAAGTTTGCCAGCTGGACTGGATGATTGTTTGAGATAGATGTAATAGCTTGTCTCCAGGAGGAAATCGCAATTTTGTGATTTACCCTGATCTACACCTGACAACCTCCTGAACCTGAAATAATCTAAAAAATACTTAGAAACAATATTACAAAGATGACTTTACATGAATTTACTAACAAGAAGAAAACAGATTTATTACATTTATAATGTCTTGATGTCCTTCATGCACATTTTAAATGTCAGTTTGACTGTGAAATAGAGTTGACGTGGGCTCATTTCCTGTCTTTTAGACTGGTGTTCGGTACACTATATCCTGCATACTCATCTTATAAAGCTGTGAAGTCAAAAGATGTGAAAGAATATGTGAGTATATTGTTTCTATTTCTACTTATGAAATAATAAAAAGAGTCAACAAGGTCTTCTGTGTATCTACATGAACTGTTCTCCCTTTTCCATGATATTGCAGGTAAAATGGATGATGTACTGGATAATATTTGCCCTATTCATGACCGTGGAAGTATTCACGGATATGTTTCTTTGTTGGTAAGTGACCTCAGACATTTAGTGTTAACAATTATACAACCTCTGTGGAAAATGGTTTACCTCTTGACTGGGCATGAAAAACATTTTCCATGATCTGTGTCATTATGTTTTTCTGCCATGCTATGTCCCCCCTTCAGGCTTCCCTTCTACTATGAACTGAAGATAGCCTTTGTGGTGTGGCTGCTGTCCCCTTACACGAAGGGCTCCAGTGTGCTGTACAGGAAGTTTGTTCATCCTACGCTTTCCTCAAAAGAAAAGGTGAAATCCTTTCCCCTTTGTTGCATCTTTATTTCCTCTGGTGCAGATCCAGGAAGGGCTTAGGTGAAGATATTCAGTCCAGGCTTTAATTTAGTCTGCATGGTTTGGTGACTAATAGAATTTACACTTAGCGACGGTCTCAAGAACAAAAAGTGCCTTTGTGCCAGTTCACTTTCTCACTTTAGCTGTTATACATGTGTTCGCTGGACAGGAGGGAGGAAATGGGATGGTGCTCTTCCATTCCTCTTTTCCTTTCTTTCCTCTGTGTGTGAGCCAGGAAACAGATAACTGAGTTATGAAGATCAAAAGTCAACGTCAAGCCGTACAAGAAACAGCTTTCAACACTGTGCATAAAATTAGTTTCACAATGGCAATGAGAGATACTGAATTTTTTTCCCCTTTGTTTCAGGACATTGATGAATATATCTGCCAAGCGAAGGACAAAAGTTATGACACGCTGGTGCATTTTGGGAGAAAAGGGCTGAACGTTGCCGCCACAGCTGCAGTCATGGCTGCAACAAAGGTAATGCAGACTCTGAACATTTGTTGTGTTCTGAGCTGGGGGGTACAGTGGACAGTCATTGTAGTTAAGGTGTCAAGCCTGTTGTTTTGTGGGCATTCACACAATGAAGAGAGCCTGTGAAATAAAGCGTTGAATATTCATCTTTAAAGCAGAAGATCCAGTTACCTATTGTGGAGTTTCTATGTCCCAAAATGTGATGTCACAACCGGTCTCATATTGCGGTTGATGAAGTGATGCTGAAATGAAACCTGGTGTTTTCTGGTTTAGAGCCAAGGAGTTCTGTCAGACAGACTGAGGAGTTTCAGCATGCAGGATCTGTCGTCCTACCAGTCGGACCCTGATGACGCCGGCCCCGGCGCTACGCAACCTGCAGCTGCAGCCCAACACCGGACCAGAAGCATGATGCGCAGCAAGTCGGAGAGCTACAACAAAGGTGAGGAGACGTTATTCAGCCTGCTGACACCTGCCGCTGAAAACTAAAAACCACTGTAGAGATAGAAATAAGCATTAGCCAACAAGTAATAGTGTTATGAAGGCATACAGAATGAATATCGGTTTCATGACTCAACATATTGATAAAATGCAAACCGTCGTGTGAGTCCTCGGAGCACATAATGTAGTCGTTATGACGCCTGTTTGGTGTGTTTAAGACAGACGATCATGTCGATATCGGTCTTCCTGTTCAAGATTGTTCAAGCCCACAGATATTGTTTGGTACCTCTGTTTTCCTGAGTGGCCCCCCAACCTCCGCCTTCCTGTCTGGAGCAGGTCGGGCCTCGCAGGGCTGCCAGGCTCCTCACAATCCTGTGACACAGCTCACATGTAGCTGGGGTGGGGGGGATTCGTGGAAAACAGTTGTTGTTTGTTTTAATGTGGTTTTATATTTATCAGATCATAGTTATTTCTTTGTTTATAAAATTAGAAAGAACATTCAGACTCACGTGCTTGAATAAGACAGAAATATCTGTAGCACAAACAATTTCTAATGAACAAGGACGCTGAGTGAAAAGAACTTCTGTTAATATTAGACGTATATTACTGAAACATAGCTGCTGTGTATTTCTGACCACACTCGGTTTAGAATTTTCTCCAACTTTAAGAAGAAGTCTGACCTTAGCCTCAATTTTTAGTTATTGTCAAAAATCCAATTGAAAGACGCTTCTGAGGTCTGCTATTCCTATAGATATAAATCTTCAAAAGTGAGTCACAAATATTTGTAATTTGTCAATATGTGTGAATACTAACCTAAACGCCGGGGTGCTGAAGTCTTTTTTGGAAGCTTTGCTAAAACATGCATTTGTTGGGGACTATTTTCAGCGGTGGATTAATACACATTTGGTGAACTGATGAGCGTTTACAGCTGTATGGTGGTGCAGGGCTTGAGTCGAAATAAACTACAGAGGCATTGTGGATCAGAATTAGAGAAAATATCCCTCCGAGTTCAGATTTGGCCCACTGTTGTATTTTGATATTTTGCGTTCAACAGTGGAGCTTTGTGGCACACGGGAATGTAATCAGCCTTTAAATACACAGACAATACTTGTTAGCAAAAGTAATGCATTCTTTGTTTTTTGTTTTTTGTGAGAGGAGTGGATTTGCTGACAAGGACAAAAATATATCCTCACCAAACCAAATAGATTACTAGTAAATGTTTAAACTCCATATCTACAGTGTTGTGATGAGTGCAGCACGTATAAGACAGTTCAGCAGATATTGAAAAGAAGAACAGAGGAGACTCGATAACAACAGCCTCATTATTCCTGTTTGTGCTGCAACAAATTGGTTTCCTCTATCATCCTGTTTGGCGTCTACTCTGTAGTCTGCAGGACGATAATGCATTACGATATCAACCTTTATAATCCCCAACTGACCAAATTGAGTTGCAGCTCCACAGCAATTACACAAAAAGTGTTTGGTTTCCCGCGTCAACCATCCAGAGACAGGATTTACATGTTGTTCATCCTGACCTTTCTCCACGGTGCAGGACAGGAGTTTGACATGACAGAGTTTGAGGTGTTGGGCTTGGATCAATGGGACTCCAAGGAGTCTCTGTCCCAGACCATTTCAACTTCTGAGTCTGAGTCCGCGCCCATTAGTACACCCTCTGTGACACCCCAGTCCACGCCGCCCCCCGCACGCTCCCCACCTCCCGCCGCTCCGGAGCAGCCCGAGGGGGTGGGGAAAGAGGTGGAGGCAGCGTCGAGCTCTCCGCAGCTCAGGCTGGTAAAGAGGAAGGCTCCTGAGGTACGCTGCCTTGTGAACGTGGCTGCTCAGCCGCTGCCTGATTCTAACAGCCCCTTGAGAGTGGTGATTTACTCACTGATTCACTAATTCCCACTGCCGCGTGGTTAAATGAATCATCATGGTTCAGCTCTTATGCAAATGTGGAGTATGACTGCGAATAGGATTTCTGCACTGATGAATCTGAATAATGCATTTAACTAAAGGAGATTTTTTTTTTTTTTTTGAACGTGTGAGTGAGATGACTCACTTGTTTGGAAAACATCCAAACATGGTGACATCTAGATGTGAATCGTCTTCCAGTGTATTTTTATTTTGATGTTTGTGGAAATGTTTGAGTGGAATCCCTCCCTGGAATGAACTATTTATTCATCAATTTCAGCATCTAATAACAGTTTGTTTGACACCAGCAATGGCCAACAAAATAAAGCAGCCATTTTTGAAGGATAAAGCTGGCATTATCTTTTATTTTTTTATTATTTTTTTTATCTAATTGTCAACATATTTCATGAATCCATGGATCTTATGAGCAAATGTTGTCCGAGTAGCCAAGGCTCGACACAGCTCATTCCTGTGTCGTAATCTTGTTGTAAAATGATTAAAAATGAGCCATAACATGCTCTGCGTGATGTGCTCTTTGACCACGAGGAATTTTAACGCTGTAGTTTCTTTGAGGAAGTCCCATTACAGTTCCCTCGCGCCATAAATACTCGTCGTCATAGAGCTTGACTAATATATCGGTTGGCTGATTTTTCTTTGCCAAAATTGGCTGATGACCTTTAAAATGTATTGACATGTAGGTTGTCCGATATGAAAACTTGTTTTACAGAACATAATGCAGAAAAAGACTTGAGGTATTTAGAAAATTGTTCTATTTGCATGTTGTTTTTTTTTTTTTTATCTCGTTATTTATGACTAATATTTCCAGGGAAGTTCACTGTTTCAGTGCACTGATGTCTTTTTGAACACTAAACTTTGTTCGGCTTTATTCACAAATGTTTGATGACCACGTTTCAATCATTATATCGATATCAGAATTTTTGTACTTCCTAATATCGGTATTGGAATTGGCCTCCTAAAGCCAGTATCAGTCAGGCTCTACTTAGAGAACCAAATATGTATTAATTCCCAGATGAAAATAATCCCCGACAAACTCACTGTCTACACTCCAACGTGTCTAAACAACCTCACAGTTGTTTTCTTTTTCAAAATGAAACTCAATATATATGACCTGCTTTTAATGATTTATGTCCTCTATAGGAACAAACGGTCTCATTGTTAGTTTGCTCTTATCTTGGGTTTTTTGCTGACAATAAGAAATATACGAGATAATGCCAGCTGTATCCTTTGAACACTCTTCAACTCCTCTCAGCTATTAACTGACTAAACTCCCGTCTCTCTTTTTGCCTTTATCCTCCTTTCCAGCCTCCTCTTAGAATCTTTAGGCCTCTCACCAGATCCAGGAGTGCTCTTTCTTCAAACACTGAAGCCATGTGAAACTGTCCTCAAGACTCCTCCAGCTGCCTTTGCTGCAACAAGTAAAAATATTGAATGGCCAAAAGCTACATGACTGAAGCAGCCTTGCTTTGGAATAAGGTATTACCAAAGTGACCTATGATGACCCCTCTATATACAGTATATAGCCAGTGGCTCATGATTTAAGAAAAAAGAAAAAGAAAAGAGGTTTGTGATATTGAGATGGGAGAAGTGAGTGAATGGGCTCCGTGCTGACAGACACTTTGAGTTTGTAGGTTATGTATTTATGTACAGTTTGTGTCTTCGTCTATTCATCATTTGATTGTTTTTCTATATCAGGTGTGGGGTAGGCAATTGCATGCGTGTCTTCCCGGTCATTAATTCATCAGACAGAATGTACTGTCACTGAGTAAAACTGCAGCGTTCACTGCGAGAGGACGTGGTACAAGCCCCGGATGAAAAGTAAAGGTGAGGCTGTTTCCACCCTGGTTGAGTCTGTGAGCAGCCAGTTTCTGCACTTCTTAGTTATCACGTGAAAGTACACGGCAACATTAAACGACGAGACAGCCTATGTATGTGGTGGTGAAAACTCCTGACAGCAGTGACAGTGAAGCTATTCTGTTATTTACCTCTCTCTTCAAGCCTTAAAGAAGGAGACCGCAGAGACTTAAATGTCTCTTTACGGGGTAGAAGCATTTCCAACACTATGTCGTCATCGAGTAGTAATTTTTGCACTATGTTTAGAATATAGATAACTGCCCTCTGTAGTCTGAAACGGCCAGAAATTAGACATTAATCATGACTAATTTAGTGGCTGGACATTATCAGCAATCATTTCTAAATACTTACTGTGTATCTCTTCTGTGGTACAGAAATATTTACTTGTAATGTCATCTGTACCACACGAAAGAAAAGTCCCGACACCAGAGGTTTTCTCAGTGGAGCCGACTGTTTATGACAATCTACTGTTCAGTTTCTTTCATTTCACAAGTTATTTGGCAATTTAAGGCCAATTAGAAAGAAGTCACTTTCAGCTGTAGCAGAAACAGGGATATCATACGAGTAAATATTTAACCGTACATGGCTTTATTTCCATGTTAAAAATCACTGTGTAATGCTCTGCTGTTATCTGAAGCAACACTAAACCCGACATTCACTCGCTTCCGTTATTATTTTAGGGAAATTACGAGAGTGACTATTTTGGTTTGCAGGTTTACAAACTTCTATTTAAGTTGATTTTAGTGCACGGTGACGCATCGTATGTTGTCATCCTGTACTTTACTCACTGAGCCTGAACCTTCTACGCAAACTAAAACTGTGTGCGAACTTGCGCAAATTGATTTGCAGTTTTCATCATTGTATCTGTATCATTTACGGCGGTTGGAAGTTTGAAACAAAAGCTTCTCAGGTACAACTGTTCTGTTTACACGTCATTCACTCTGATGTTGTAGATACACTTATTATGCACATGAAATGTCCTTTTAATGGATAAATGGTGAAAAAAAAAAAAATGAAACAGGAAACATCACATGATGTGTTTCAGTGTTAGTAGTATCAGTGTTCGTGTTGGAGGTGATTTCCTTCGATTTAAAATTCATGCAAAGTAAATTTGAGAAAGGAAAAAAAAATGTTGCTAAGTTACAGGTTTGTATTCTTGTGAGTAGATCGATAAACTCATAACTGCATGATGTTTGTTATTAATTTGTATGGAAATTTGATTTTGTGTGAAGCTGTTGGCCTCCTCAGACGCCCTGCTGTTAAACAATGAATTCTGTTTTGTTGTTTTTGGTTCCTTCATAGGAAGAACATGAAATGTTATGACTATCAGCTGACTATATCACACACACACACACACACACACACAAATCTCGTGTCTTACTTCCTGGTAAATTAGCCACTGCAGACTTAATTCATGAAGCCACACCACTTATCTTACTAAGGTATCCTACGAATGAATTTTTCTGGCAGGCCAGAATGTCAAACTACTTTGGTTTCAACTTGATTGTGAATTATAAAAACCACAAAGCAGCGATGTGATGACATTATAGTTACGACTACCAATTTATTGTTCCACTCAATATTTCTGTTGGTTAAATCAATTTTCAGCCATTAAATATGAAGAAAAACCTCGGTGTGTTTTAATACTTTTTGTCCAGTTGTCTTAGAAGAACAATAAAAACATATATATATATATACATCATTTAGGATATCGGGATTTATTAAATATGCGAACAACATAACAGCATTACATGAATCAGGAAATTAGACTTTGAGGTTGACCCGATCATGGTACTTCAGGTAAGGATCATCGAGGTACCAGTTCCTCCTTTTCCAAAAAGAGGTTGTCATTTTATCCAAAAGTCTGCCCTGGGTTTTGCTGCAGAACACAATTTCCCGCAGGCGCTTTTTTCTGGCGGGAAGCTTCTTCCACAGTTTTTTCTTGTATCCAGCCTGTTGACAACCGAAACCAGGAAGTCAGCACCGTGTTGTTAAAGTTAAGTAAATCAGTGATTATGGCAGATAATTATTTGAACTCGCACACCTTGCGTCTGATCCAAAGGCCACAGTGCAGCCTCATGAACCTTTCTGTCACTGATTTCACACTCTTCCTCTTTCCTTTCTTCACACTGTGGTACGTCAGACTTCTGCTCGGCTGCTGAGTTACACCGGGAACCAGCGCCGACACCCTGCGACCGCACAAGACGAGCAGAACAACTCAAAGAACATGTATTTAAAGGATCTTTTAAACTGTTAAAGAAGCTGCAACCAGAGAACTTTAGCATGTTTTCTTTTTTTTTTAATGACTCAAATTGATTGTCTCAATTGTGAAATAAAAGCTGATTAATCATTGCAGCGCCATAATTACAACAAAAAATATTACCACTAGTTATATCTAATCATGCAGATAATTGTGGTTTTGAGATTTCTGTTTCTGAGGTTTATATTTCGAACCTAAATACAATCCCAATCAATAATAACATGTTGGGTTTTTTTCTGAAATATCACTCAGGTTTATTTAAAGTCTTGTTTGGTGATTCTGCTGTTCAACTCAAACTTCAGTCACCTCTGAGTTTCAGTGTTTTTTTTGTTGGGTGAACTACATCTCCTGATATAAAAAAAAAAAACTTCCTTGCCAATGTAAAAACATTGGAGACCCCCCCCCCCCCCCCCTCCACACCGGTTCTTACCGCCCCAGGATGTTGCACCGGGGTGTCTGACACACCGCAGCCCGGAGAGGAGCGCGGACAGCGGCTGCAGCGGAGCTGCAGAGCGGCTGAGGCTGGATGAGGCTGGAGAACCGACAGGTCTGTGGTTTCGTGGCGCACACCGACCCGGACACAGACAGCGGCCTCAGCAGCCCTGGCGCACACAAGGACAACATGACAACACGTGAGGGGAGCAAACACTCAACCATGCAGCTGTTGTGCAGGTTTCAACTCCTATCCGTGATCATAAATAGTCCCTTTTTTCAGTACAGTAACACATGCACAACATCCCTAAATATTTACGGCATGGCAAAGGGTGAAATGAAAGTATGAATGTCAAACTGGTACACACCGGACAGCCTTCTCGCCAGGGCGCCCGCCATGTTTTTTTTCCTGAGTGTTTGCGGATGTACGGTGTCCTCTTTGGACAATTCTTTTTTTTTTTTAATACGCATCCAACGTACATTACCGCCACCTAGCGACTACTGCAGTGCACATACCTGGTTACGCAATTCCCCCCCCCCCCCCCCCCCCAAAAAAAAAAAAAAAAAAAATCCAAATATTTTATTCATTATTGCCGCAGCCTGAAGTTAATCTAGTTACAACCAGTTATAGGGGTACATGTAACTCAGCATGGATTAAATAAACCAAGAGTGAATTTGTACTCTTCACCCCACTAACTCTACATTTGTTTAATAATATTAATAATAATAATAATAATAATAATACATTTGATTTGTACAAGAAATGCAGCTCAAAGTGCTATACAGCAAGAGAATTACATGCAGTGTTTCACATAAAAACAGATTTAAAGCAACTACTAACATATTACTGATTACTTTTTAACTTATAGGCTATTTTTTAAGATGACACCTATGAATATATGTAATATTAATAACCATCATAGACCTACAGTAGCCCACCGGGTAGCAGATAGTCTGAGGCAGATTAACTTCACCATGACCAGTTAAAACATTAAATAATTAGAATGGCCTAGATAGATGTTATTTTTACATTTTTAGATTAATAATAAATAATAATATGAAGTATTTCACTATATTTTTTTTACATGAGTTTAATGGTGTAGCTATTATTGTAGCATTGATACTTTGATTTATGTCAAGGATCCAAGTGCCGGTGAATTTTTTTTTTTTTATTGAATATGAAGCTATTGCTGTAACAACAGATCAGAAGATCTCACAGTGTTGTATGCAGCTTTCAGGGTTACAACTCTGTGAACACGTTTATCTGCTCTTGAGATGTGCCATTTGTCACAGTCTGCTGCTGGATGTTTACATAATGTGGAGAGAATTGGTTCAGTGCAGTGGCACCAAAGCAGAAAAGGACTTTTCTTATATCTTTAGCCTGATTAACCCTGCAGTGGCCACTGAATATATATTCTTTCATGACAGAGATGTTCACTTCTCTTAGCGGCAAATCAACAGATGCAACTAATAGCATCAATAATGACCCTTTCCCTATTCACTGATGGTTGTAGTGATTAACATTATTGATAGCACTTGTGCTTTACCTGCTATGACATGTCAAATGTCAGATATCACAGCTTAGACAAACGGAGGAGGAACTGGACACCAGAATAATCTTCACAATATATAGTACTGTACAAGTTTGAGGAACTGAAAGTATTGTGGGCATGTTTTCAAAAATAATCTGCTGACTTGTGTAGATTTTTTGAGTCATCTTCGCTGTAACAACACTTCCTTTGAGACTTGTAATTGTTGACCTCCCCGACACCCCCTGTACCGTATACCCCTACAAGCAGTGAAAACGTAACTCGTATCTTTATTTGGGGTGACCATCATTTGGCACGGTTCTTCTGTGGATTCAGGCCATCTCTGAGTCTTCTGTCTCTTCATGTAATCCAAGACTGATTCCACGATGGCGAGATGTGTCTGTTGCAGGACTTCTTGAGGCAGGCCGTCCTTGATTAGTGTATGTTTGGAGTTTTGACCTACAGCCAAAATACCACCAAACCAAAACATGGAAAATTAGAAAGTCTTACAGACACTCTTTACCTTTGTATTTTCATTAAATATTTTTTAATTAGATGATCCATATAAAACCGGTGGGCTTTTTGGACCATTAGAGTTCATTATCAGTAATATACTACATGTGTGTAGGGACTAACTGTGCACAGTTAGCAGTGTACTGGTGGTTGGAAGTTGTCACCAAACATTCTGGATCTACATGATGGGAATTATGTTTTTCTTTTGTCTGTTAAATGACCTATTATCATGACTATTAGTACATTTAAAAAAAAAACCACACATCCAGCATTGAGGGAAGAACAGACAAAGCTGTAAGGCCTTTAATGACTTCAAAGGAATAAAGTGATTCTGGTGAATCCTGAACTGAATCCAAGCTGTGATATAATAATGACAGACAGAGAAGTTATGTAAAATAGGCTCATTGAGGAATAAAAAAAAAAGCTAAAATGATTCATGGTTGCACACTGTCACCCTCGATGTGGTAAATTAGTTCAATTTTGTTCCAATAAATTTAGCAAAATATTGAGGTTTAGGCCTACAAATCTGATATTTATGGAAATTCGACAGGGATGATGAGGGAAACAAATATTTAAGCTGCCATTATTTTTGCCACAGAGTTTTCTTAAGCATTTTAATTAACACTAGTCAGAAATACAGTTAAAAATGTATTACAAAGATTAATTTTTATTTATATTCGGTTTAAACATACAAATATAACTTTAAAAAAAGCGCATGAAAACCATTAAGCAATGGTATTAATTGAACTACAAACATGGCACACAATAATCAAATGCATTCAAAACATAGCTTCCATGTCTCTGTCACGGAGGAACTACACGGGTTAATGGAGGTACCCACAAGTTGACCAACACGTGAACGCAAAGTAAATCAATTACCTCGGTAAAAAAAAGTGCTTTTCATAGGAGAAAAAGGTTCCCGACAAGTCCAGGCACGTATCTCGTTTTCTCCGTCCGCATACCTCTCATAATCCAATAACCTAGTTCATAAAGGAACGTTTATCTCGCAGCGGAACAATCGTAATAATGTCAAACTATAAGAATTCCAAAAAGAACCAACGTCTGTTTGTCAATAATATATTCAAATGTACCACATTGGGAAAAGTCGGTGGATTGTGAGAGTTCTCTGAGACACAGTCTTCTGCTGTCAGTTCTTTTGTCTCAGTGCTTCACCAGCCTGCATACACAGGTTCAGCGTCACAGGGCAGCCCGTAGTATCGGCCCTGAGGTCGCTCTTTGCCCAACAGGGGAGTCCGGGCGACTGTCAGCTCTCCGTCAGTGTCTCTCCGTCGACGCACAACCATAAAAATGATAAAGAGTACGCCCACTGGGAAAAAGAGAGAGACGGGAAAACGGCAGCAGATGTTACAAGAAATGATCATTTTCAGGATTCTTATTTGATCTTATTACATCCTGACTATTCATGACATGGTCACAGTCTGTGTAATCTGTTTACAGAGTTGGTGTGTACAAAAATATGTAGTTATTGTGTGAAATGTGCAGTAAGAAATGCTTATTACAGTGCTTACAGGTACAGCAATTACAATAAACATGTGTTTCTCTACTATTTCGTTAAAACAACTGACGATGGATGAATTTTGAATTAGCTTCATTTTCATTTATACGGTTCGAAGATAGCAGTAGCCCTGTCATTACAGCTCTAGTTAAATATATATTGCTAAGTCAAGAGAGGAAAATCGCATGGCCATTTTGTTAAGTTCCCCTGAATACTTAATTTGTCTCATCTCTGAATTTTTTCCTTCGATGAGTAAGTAAAAACACTGCACCATAAAGTTACAGAAAATAGACATTCCTGTGAACCATTACTATGTCAAACAGCAGCTATTTATACTTACTTTAAAGAAACAGTTTTGCATGTAATCAGTGCGCGTGAGTACGGGACATTACAGCTTGAAGCTTGTCGACTTTAAAGGCAATCAGTTTAAAAAGCTCAGCAGTACGGCCGAGGAATCAAAGACAAGATGCATTAAGTGAAGAAACTCTGAAAGCACTGGAGCCATACAGTGCTTATTTTCTTTTTCAGCATTAGTACTCACCTCCTCCTCCAATAACTAACAGTGCAATAGTCACAGGAGCCAATTCACAAATGTCTCCTTCTTTGCGGAAGAAGGTCTCCATGCAGTAGCCCGGAGCCAAGCTGCCTTCTGGACAGAAAGCATCACTCGGACACTGAATGGGGTTCACGTCAGGACTCTGAGGGGACAACACGCTCTGTCACCAAACATGCAGAGTATTTTGTAAGCATGTTAATCCTCCTAGTATGCTGTGTGAGAGTGCAGGGAGCGGTGCTCACAGGGCAGTAGTGATTCTCCGGGCAGATGTCACAGCTTTCCTGGCCCCAGTGGATCTGGTAGAAGCCGCTGCCGCAGATTTGACACATGGTCTGATGGGCAGCCTTGTGCATGCCTGTTCAAAACCAGATATCACAATTATTCCCCATCTCTATTGTAAGGTACTCATAGATACCCTGTCGCTTTGCATTTTGGATGATGTGAGTTACCCGGCCGACATGGTGTGCAATCGTTAGCAGCAGTATGAAGAGCTTCTGTTCCTTTGGGACACTTCTGGCACTGGGTACAACCAGATGAGCTGTAACATTGAAAGATGTTTGTTCATAAATATAACAGAATAAATGACTGTGGTTTTCATGGCTGCCACGAGTAACTTGATAAAGTTGATTTGTTTGTTGCTTGGTTTCACAATGTTTGGATTAGGTCTGCCACACACACAGCAAAGGTTTGGATATTAATAAAAAGGGTTTATGTCTAGATTTTACTGTCAAATTAGAAGGTAAATCATTGGAAAATTGTTGCAAACTCTTTTCAGGGCTGTTTTTTGATGATCAAATTAAAGAATAAAAGTAACATCTGAGGTCCAAACACTTATTTTTAGCCACTGTAAATAAGCTGTGGAGCTGTGACTAGAGCGACATCACTGCCGATCATGGCAGCAGCCCAGGAACCTGCTGGTGGACACCGGCAGAGAAGCAGGCTCTCAGGCTTGGCAGACAAACAGAGCAGAAGGACAATTGCTTTCATCAGCGCCGAGGAAAAAGCTCAGGTGGAGTTTGGTGAGCTCAAGGAAGAGATTATGGTTGACTTTCCACTGACTTCCCAGTTTCTAGATGCCAAAATCAGTTTATCTTACAGGGCGCATGGGCTCAGATACATGGAAGGAGCTATAAACTGCTGCTCCTTCACTCCTCCTTCTTAGCTATGATTGTAGCATTTCTCTTTGTAAAGGTATTTTGGGTGCATCAGCTGGGAAAAGATACCAGGGCAGACCAAGCACAAGATGGATCCCAGCTAGCCTCGGGGAAACTATCGGGAAGGCTTGACAGTGTATCTTTTCTCCTGAAATAACAAACTATGTTATATTTTTTTTCACAGCCAGGCCTTTACACAACTGAGACCGGACCAAACATGCCGTTTATAATTTTATGCCTTCTGCCGATTACCCAAAGAAGCCGCTATGCTACTGGTGTGTGTGTGTGTGTGTGTGTGTGTGTGTGTGTGTGTGTGTGTGTGTGGGTGTGGGTGCATCTGAGCTGGTAAACAGGACCATGAGATGAAAGCATGTGATGTTCAATTTGGTGGTCAGAAGAGTGATTTTCCAAACGGAGAGATAGTTCCACTCTGATTTCTGGATCCTGGTTTCAGGGTAACAACAACACAAACAGAATCCTGGTGACGATCAGCTTACTTGCAAAAATGTCCAAGTGCACACGGTGAACACGAAGTAGAACTCTGCTGCGATGAAAAGAAACCTGAAAGGAGTAGACAAAATGTCACTCAAGTTTTATATTAAGTTTTGGATGGAAGTAGAAACAGTTGCATGTAAAACAGTAATCATACATCACTCTTTGGAAATATTCTCTATGCAAATGTTCTTTATAACATCACAAATTACTGATTTACAACACAACACTGATTTACAGCTGAACAAACACACCTGGTGAACAACTTCTGCATGTCTCTTCACCAGTGTTGTTGTTGAAGGACCCAGAAGGGCAAGTGTGGCATAGTGGACTTCCAGTGAAACTGTAAAGTACAAAATGTACAAGAAATTTACCAGTGAAGTTGACAACAGCTCTTTAATTAAACACTCAAACTTAGCGTCCCTACTTGGTGTAGAAGCCCCGGCTGCAGGGCAGACACTGCTGCTGTCCAGCTAGTGGCTGATAAAAACCCCTGGTGCACGGCAGGCAGGCTCCAGGAAATACACAGCGCCCGGGGTTAGAACAACACGTGCACAGCAGGGTGTCTGGGGAAAGAACCATTAAACGTTAGAGTGAGTAATATTAAAGTCTATGGTAGAAGAAGAAAGAAAGTAAACACAGAAGAAGTATCTAATAAACAAGAGATATTCACTTTCCTAAAACAAAAAACACAAGTCTGTGATGAGAGTAAAATGGAGGCTCCGCATCAGGTGACTGTCAGTGACTCACTGTTGTCATATTGCGATCCCGGTGCGCAGGGCTCACAAGTAGAAATGTTTAAGCCTGAGCAGGCTGGGGTCGTGCTGGTGAGAATCACGGGTGTTACTGTCGGACTGGTAACGTTGTTGATGAGGGTGGTGTTCATCACAGCAGGACTTAGTGTGGTCTGGCTCACCACCATGCCTGCAAGAGAGGGACACTGGATGGTTTGAAATGTGACGCCCGGCAGTGGACTAACACAGGGCTGCAATGCAAACACAAGCTTAATTGGCCTAAAATGGTTGATGGATAAAAAAAAAAAAAAAAAGTAGTGATTGGAGTATGGCATGATGTTTTTAGGGCCGAACTGTGCTGCAATGCCGAGTTATTTTATAATGAATCAAAGCAAGAAGATTGTTTCTAACCGGATTCTGAACTGCTACAATGCGATCATGCAAATAGTCTTTAGAGTGGGTTCGCTAATCTACCATGATTACTACAACAATGGAAGCACAATAGCAAAATAATACAAATTTAGGCCTTTTTGGGGGCTTTAGGGAAGTCTTTTGCGTTGGGTACCCCTCCTCCACCCAATGCTTGAATAAAGTATTAACTAAAATGACATTCTTTTGCCCATCAATTTATCTCAGTCTACAGTGTGGCTTTAAAACACAGGAACTTTTATTTTTACAGTATCTTCTATACTGTAAAAAATAAATATGCTTTCACTTCTCCTGTATAGTTCCTGTGTTTCTCTCTGTTTCAGTCTCCTGCTGTGAGTTGTTTTGTCCGTCACAGGTTTACAGTAACTTCCGATAAGCAACACCCCACTCGTCTCCCTCCTCCTCAAACATGTAGTAACCATGGAGCCAGCATTTGGAGCGCAGCTGAAATATGAAAAACAAAAACCTGTTGTGCAAGTGGGTGAGAGGCCTGAGATCCGTCCCACTTCAGCTATGTCACGCGCCAGATTAATATTAGCATTATACAAAAGGAAAACGTCTTCATTCATGTGTATCATCGGGAAATCTTACATCACTCCACAAAATCTTAAGTATAACTTTCATCCGTGCTAACAGGTATAAGCAGATCTGCAAAACAGAGCCCAGATTGTGGGAGTAATCACATAAGCCATGTGCTTAAGTGCTTTCTTGCCATCCTCCTCATGAAATGCAATTATTCAGAAAGGAGGTCATGTGATTTTGCTACTTCTGTCTGCTCTGGGTTGGCAGCATTTCTCTCCCAAACTGTTGGAAATAAGTGGCTGAAAGAAGTGCTTTCTTTGCCGAATACTAAATCTGAGAGTTTAGAAGTGTATAACACCAGAGATTATCGTGAGGCGCACCACAACACCATAATTTATATGCACAGAAACACAGTAGGTCAGCACTGAATTTGTATTGTGGGGCATAAGAGGGGACAGTTTGTTATGATGTCCAGGTGCAAATAAGTCATATTCATTGGTAAAAATACGTTCATTTGTGTAAAATTAACTCTTAAAAAAGGTATAAGTGACATAAAATGCATCTTTAATAGTCTTAAAAGCAAATAAAAAGCACCTTCAGTCTTTGTGCAGGAATTTGTATTCATACGATTTTTTTTTTTTTTTATACTTTGGTTATTACACCACAATCATTTAATACACGAGAATGATTTTCTGCAGATGGGATTTTTATTTAAATTGTGTTTTAACTTCCTATTATTCAAACTATCTAGTCTAGCATGTCTGCACTGGTGCCTTTCCTTCTGTTTTTTCGTTACCGGTAGAAGAGTCTGAACTTACCTATGATACATGTGGCAGCTATCGCAGGCAGAAGTCCCCGACAGTCCATCCTCCAGATTACCGAGTGTTACCACCAAGCAATGTTTGTCTACAGCATCTCATCCCTGACAAGTAGCCGAGATGCCTGTTGTTGTGTTTTTTACAGACGCCGGTGAAGCAGCTCGCTGAGGAATCAGTCCCTTCATCAGTGTCATATGACAAAATACGTATCATGTGATTTTGCTTTCGAGGGGAAAAATGGACTTGATTCAGACAGATCTCTTGTTGTTACCAAGAACAGCCACCAGGGACACCACTGTGTCATGTAAATCTCATGTTTCAGTCAGGCAGGGTTTAAAATCTATCAGTAAACCACCAAATGGGAATTACTCCTGTTTCTTTATTGCAAATAGATTGTTTCAAACTACGTTAAAATTAAAATAATACCAAATTTTTTTTTTAATATTATTTAATACAGCCAAAAAGCAAAATAAACATCTGCTGTTAACATTGGCCAGATTACAATATGACCATACATTTCTTCTTCATGTTGTTTTATCATAAATGTAAAATTCTCACTAAAATGGCATCATAAAATTCCTGTTTCTGCTGGCAGTAGTTCTGCTTTGCGCTGTGTTTTTCCTCAGAGATGACCTCTTGATGCTCTGATTCATAATGAGTCGCATTCAGTACAGTAACTTGTTACCAAAACATTAAAGCCACAGAAACAGCACTGGCACTGTTTTGGGGAATGGAAAATTCCACATGCGTCATGAGTTGAAGGTGTAATGCTTCTGGGCTGTTTGCCTCTTTTAAGTGTAGTTTGTTTCATGTGCTGTTTCCTCTACCAACTGTAGGTCCCCTGTGTCTATCTCTCTCTCCATGCTTGGACTCCTGCCTGTCACACTCACCTCAACCTGCTCTCAGTTCCCCTATCAGCCCCAGCTGCAGTCCCTTTCTTAGTATATAAAGTTTTAATCTAGTGACCCTGAATTTAAGTCTCTGTAAAGAGGATATTTAATCTTGTTTGAATTTAGCTTTCCGTTCACTGAACACCTGCCTGTGTGTCATGCATTGGGTCCTTCCTCCTGTTGACATTATGACAACTTCCCTTTTCCTTTTCCATACACATGTGGGTGCTAATAACATCCCAGCAACAATCAGCATTAATATTATAACTACGATCATAAAATAGTTTGACATTAGATTCAAGTTTGATTGTAAAACTCTCAGTTGGTTTCACAATGCAGAGAAAAAAAACTGATGAAACGGGAGTGGATAGAGATCAATCAATTACAGTAATAGTAAAACATTGTTTCAGCAGTTTTAATGGAAAATGTGTCAAATTAATGTTGTAACTTTTTAAATCCCTTCAAGATTGAACAGTCATCAGTTTGTGGAACATGGTGCACATAATTATCTTGAGTGTTTCCCTCCTAAAGAGCGTCCTGGACGTGGCGTGCCAAGCTCTGCTCCACTTCCTCCCAGCTTTTCTTTTTTGGACTTCTCTGGCAAAAGGAGACAGAGAGCGGAATATTATTTACTGCTGCTGCAATGAAATGCACAAAATATAGCTTACAATTCACTCACAGAGGTCGCCTCTGTTCATACTCACTTGGTTGCTACCAGTGTGCGCTGATGTCCGTTTACAGGGCATGGGCTTGCTGCTTTCAGTTTGCTTCAGTCTTTGCCGCTCTTGCCTTATCTCTTCAAGCTGCTTCTGTAGGGCCAGAAGTGTCTCATCCTGAGCCATAGCCTGCTGAAATAACTCCAGCTTGGTTTTCTTCTTCTCTTTCCTGCCACATGCCAAAACTTTGAGTGTGTATGCAGCACAGCTGACTTGTTGTTGTATTTTAAACAGGGGGATGGACCAATGGGAGCTTTTATTAATACAGTGAAACATCAAAACACAGCATAGTTAGGCTACTGATATTTCACAGCCATTCAGGGATGATTCTAACCTTTTAAAACCTCAGTCAGGTAAAGAATTTATGAGTCAGGCAGACTGGAGGAATGTATTCAGCTGAATAAGGGACGGAGAGGGAGGATGCAGGTTAACAAGGGGGATGGATTTTAGTCATTTTGCTGACAAGGTGGATCTCATCCCTCCTCAAATCCCATAATTGCACGTCCATATTTGTGTATGTTGCATGTTGGCTCATATTTCCTTGCTTTCATTATCTAGTCGGAGCCAAACATTTTGCTGACCTGATGGCAGCCGCCTGTGCCAGCGCTCTCCTGTGGAGGTCGATGGTGTCCAGGTTCTCCAGCAGCTGCTGCTTCTTTGTCTGCTTCTCCTGCATGATGTGCTTCTGTTTCTCCTGCTTCTTCGCTTGGTGCGACTCCCTCAGAAGGGCCAGCCGCTCCTTCAGCTCGGACAGGGACATCTCGCCCAGCAGCTTGTGGCCCGCAGTCTGACATGGGGCAGGTGAAAACCGAGACATCCATAATAATGTGTGTGTGAAATGTTGAAGGGAAAATCCTCCCTTTCTTTCACTCACCTCTGTGTCATCAAAATTCTTTCCTCCAATGTGAGGCAGCGATTCAGTGGCGCGGATTTTATGGATGAGTTCAATTTTTCTGCTCATCTCTTCCTGTGCTTCCTCCAGTGCTTGACGAAGGAGCTCCTGACTTTGTTCTGAGACCTCTGTCACTGTGAAATTTGCACGACATTGATGAGAATGAAAAGGAAACCATGTAAAACGCTCTTTGTATCATGTGAAACGGGGAGACCAACCTATGCTTTGCTTAAAGTTCTGCAACTTCTCTTTGGCTATTTTTGAATTCTTGTGGCCTGCCGCCACTTGTTGCACCAACTCTCTCAATACGTTTTCCTCCTTCAATCTTTTCTCTGCGTATCTTTGCATCAGCCGGGCTGTCTGGAAAAAAATCAAACAAACATCTTAAAGGCATGTTTGTAGAGAACACAAAACCTTTGTGTGATCCTCTTTACACACAGCATTGTGTAATCTTATGTGAGAGACTTTTCTCATCACTTGCCAAGTGGTCTTTACCCACCTCTTCTTTCTTCAGCTGTGCCGTCCTCTGGTTGTGTTCCTTTATCCGATGGCGGATCAGTGCTACCTTTTCATCACTGATGCGCCCCTCGTAGTGTCTGTGCTTCATCTTGTCCAGCATCTCCAGATTGTCCCTCTCCAGCAAATCCTCCTGCCAATGCAGAAAGGACGAGGGCTCGTGGGCCCCTTGTGCCAGCTCCTCTATTCTGTTACAAACACAATTTTAAAAGTTCTTCAGAGGAACAAGTGTCTCGTGTTTGTTTTGAACTTCATCCCTGTGAAGGAGTGGCAGGTAGATGCAGTGCTGTACCTCTGCAGGTCCTTCTCCAGCTGCCGATCGCACAGCGCTTCCTTCCTCAGAATGGCTGCATTGTTGAGCTGGATGGAACAGCTGTTAACCTACAGCATAATCGGAAAACACACACACAGGCCAATGGATATTATACCTACATTATCTGATCCGTTGAAGCGGACAAAATTATTAGAGCTCACCTTATTACTGGAAGGAGTTTCAGAGGAACGAAATAAATTAAACTTAAGCTTTGCCTCAAAGTCTTCCTCGATCTGGGCCATTGCTTTCTGGAAAAGAAATGATGGTTCAGCAGAAATGTGAACTGGTTTTATAATGTGTACGCACTGCCTGAGAAGAAGTTGATCTAAAAGAATAGGCTGGAATTCAGTTGCATACATGCAACATAAGTGATCTCTAAGTTTGTCAATGCAGTCAGTTTTATTTGTATAGTGTAACATCACAAAAAAAGATTAAAACCTGAGTGAGAGCAGAGGAGGAGGGCTTTCCTTCCACCTGTTTTTATCTGTGTAAGTGAGCTCGGACATGAATCAATAACATTATTTCAGAACTTCATGTAAAACACAAGAATTGGCCCCTACCTTTGTGTGCTCAGACTTCTGTGGATTTACGCATCTTAACTGTTTCATATTTGCATCATACAGATGCTCCTGTGGTGTAAAACAGATGGGATGTCATTGCAATGGCATGTAATGAAGCTGGTAGGGTTGGTACGTCTAAAAAAGGATATGCCAGCTGTTGATTTACAATTACTCTGTCGAACTTGTCTTCTTTTTTTTTTTTATCACATTTATAGAGTATATCATTTTTAAATGTCATGATAATTAAAGCAGACATTGTACCTCCGCCTTTTGACGGTTCTTTTGTTTGATCTTTTCAATTATCTGCATTTCTTTGGGAGGCCTGTAGGTGCTCTTGGGTACCTACAAAACAAAAGCTTTGTGAGCGATGACCAACCTCACAGTTTACAGCAGAATGAAACTAAATAGAAAAAATATTGAGGCTGACTGGTTTGGATTTTTCCTGCTGTGGGATGAGCTCAGGCAGAGGTAGAGGTCGAGGTTTAGGTTTGGTGAGGGAGAACTCCCGGTGCACAGTGGTTTTGATTGGAGCTTTCTTGACCTGACTCCCTTGAGAAATTTTGACCGCAAGCTGGTCCAGAAGAATTTCAATCTCAGGGCGCCATCTAAAGGACACGTGGGTATAAACTTTTGTTGTTTGACATTGGAATAACGTTCATTTCCTAAAAAATATTTTCCCGTACTCTACTTTTCTCACCTGAGCAGAGGGCCGATCCAGTGCTCCTCCACGAAAGCAGCATCATAGAGGCTGTTCCACTCATCTTGTATCCACGTGGTGAGGTTTGAGAAGAAGAAACCCAAGAACTTACCACAGAAAACACACAAAGTGCACCACCAGTGAGCTACCGATCACCGTTTCAGTGAAACAACACTGATATGTTCAGAAATTGTGTTTCTTACTTTGTGCATCTTCCTAATGTCCAGAGATTTGACAATGTTGCTGAACTGCAGAAGTCCAAGGTCATCAAGAACATTTGTGGCGATGTAACATATAACTGAGGAGCAATAGTTTTATAAACACCTCAGTGGTTTTTATTCGTATATACGACCATTTGTATGTGGCTTATGAGTTAATAAATTTACTCACTGTCAAACTGGCTCTGATCCCCTCTGGACAAGCTTTTCCCATACTGGCCATAGAAAGCATTGATAACTACATCCAGCAAGTTTTTGTGCTCAACACATCCAGAAACAACATCAAGTATGAACTTCTTCTGCGGAGCATCCATCTTCTGCAGCAAATAACCATTTTATAATGTGTGGGGAAAAACAGGTTTAATCGATAACACATGGACTTTGATCAGAGTTTACGCACCTGAAGATCCTTTACAGCATCTTGGATAAAGTCGTCTAGACATTGTCTGCCAGCTCTGAATTTATCGAGCAAGACAATGGCTTCCTTCACAATTGATCCATAGCGTGATGCCATTTTAAAACCACCAGGAACGCCCGCAAAAAATACAGTTAGTTCGATCAAAACTTTAAAATAAAAAGGAGACCAACGTGCTTGCTGCTAAAAGACACACTGAGTCATGGAAATTAAAAAAAAAAAAAAAAAATCCTTCTCATTTCACGGAGCGGATTGTGTCCATCTTCCACCATTACCATGTTACGCCGTTGCTTAGCAACACAAAACAGACGTAAACAGAAGATCCCTGCTTGAATACTTTATATATATATAAAAAAAAAAAACCAGGAAATATCACCATTATTTTTTTTTATTGTTTTGCTGTTTTGTTCAACATATAAAACCATTAATGTTTTGTTTTTTTAATCCATGCAGATTAACGCTGTGGCATACTGATCCTTTGTTGGCTGCCATAACAATAATTATGACGTAGCATCTTGTGACGTCTGCGCGAGCCGTGCGTTGCCTTTCAGTGCTGTTGGAAATTTGGAAACGTTACAACAAGCACCAAATACACAAATCGACTTGATAACTACAAAAGGAAAGGATGTAGTACATTCACATAATTGCAAAAGAATGAAAGCAGCAGTCCCATGTGTAATTTATTTTTTTTATTTATTTATTTTTTTACAAATACATCGTTTTACGGAAATTGTTAATACAGAAAAGTGAATCAGTAAACATCTGGGTCTTAAAGGTGCTATTGGGAGGTGTGTGTGTGTGTGTGTGTGGGGGGGGGGGGCTGATTATTAAACAAATCACATGCAAACCGGGGCTTAAAACCAGCCTCACGGTATTTCATCTGATTTCCTGCCTTAATCTGATTAACATAATCTGATACATGATCTTTACATTTACTGAAATGTTGTTGTTGTTGTTTTTTTTAAATGTGTGTGTGTGAGAGAGAGAGAGAGAGAGAGAGAGAGAGAGAGAGAGAGAGAGAGAGAGACTATTTGCATAAATGAAGAAAGAAAAAAAAAAAAACTCTCCAGAATAACCAGGTAGCATTTCTGATGCAAAGAAAGTCCGAATAACTTGAATTAAATCCACCCTCCACTGCAAAAATAAATAAATAAAATAAATAAAAAAGGTGCTGTATCTGTATTGTCTTGAGTTTCACTGGTGTCACGTTCATTTGCTGAAACGTCTTTGTGCTCCCCTCCTCCCCTCCTCCCCCCTCGAATCTCGACTGCGCGGGTGTGTGTGTGTTTTTTTTTATTTTTTTTTTTTTTTGGGAGCGGCACGTGAATGCACCATTTCCTGGGAAAGTGGGAGGTGAATGTTGTCAACGTGACCGTCATCGAGTAACGTTGGAGGGGCAGAGACCAGCGGAGCCGCGGCTGCTCCGGTTCGTCTGTATCGTCGGGACTCGGAAAGTAACCGGGCTCGGAAGAAACCCCCTCCTCTCCCCCCCCCTCCCCTCCCCTCGGCATTCAGGAAAGATGGAAATAAGTGGTTGTTTCCGGATATCTCCTTTGTGCGCCCTCGGAGCCGCGTTGTAACGTTCAGGACCAACTTACATTGTGTGTTGTTGTTTTTTTTTTTCTTACGGTTTGGACTCCACCAAAAGCGTTAGCTTTAGCTTTAGCAGCCAACCGCCGATTACTTGTCGGACGCACAGGTACGGCGGAAGGAGAAGGAGGGGCTGGCGACAAAGGAAGGTGGCGAGGTAACGATGAACCGCTTTCGAAAGTGGCTGTACAAGCCCAAGGTAAGTTCAGCACGCGGGTGTCAGCTCCGCAGTCAGTCATTTTCTATTTTAATTTTTTTTTTTTTTTTTTTTTTGGGGGGGTGGTGGTGGTGGTGGTGGTGGTGGTGGGGGGGGGGGTAATGCTTAGCTGTGGCTCGCTAGCCTCCTCACTTCACACAAGCCTGTGGTCCTGATCTTCCACTGTATTAACCAGCAGCTCTCCCTTTGTTGTTGTTGTTGTTGTTGTTATTGATGCTTTTGTTTTTCAAGCTCCAGTCCGGGCTAACTGATTTACACCGATTTACTCACTGCTGCCTTCAGCTGACGTTTATCACTGATGGTTTTTTTTTATTTATTTATTTTTATGCGATTTTGTTTTACTATTTGGTAAAGCTATGTACCACCATAATAACAAAAAAAATATGACAACAGACAAGAAAAAAAAATTATACCTCTCTTTATAATGTTTATGTCATACTTTTGCTGTTACCAGAATATATAAATATAACCAGGAGTGAAATACATTTTGAAAGAAAAATAAATCTAGATAAACAGTATTAAATTTTATTTATTTTTTTTAATTTTTTTAAATTTTTTTTAATTATGTGGTTAATTATTTGCTGTATAAATTGTCAGAAAATAGTAAAAAAAAAAAAAAAAAGATAGCTTGAAAGTGCAGGGTGATATATTCACATTGTCTTGTCAGACTCGTGGTCAGCGGTGGGACCCATCAGAGGTCCAGCAGAACAATAATGTCAATACTTAAGTCACACTACGATATGATTGTGATATTCAACATTTGTAATATGCTGATTACTGTAAAAATACACATTGAAATTTCTTACCTTTTTTTTTTTTTTTTTTTTTTTCAACTGCAAAGTATACCCCGAAAGAAAAACATTGGCGACGTACGTTTTATCTGATAAACTGAAGTTTTCAATCTGCTCATCACACTTCCATTATTTTTTATTGGGGTTGTGAAGCAGACAAACTGTCCAACACTGATGGAAAAACCTGTCTGAAATGTTGCATCCAATTGACGTATTTATTTATCGATTTATGTATCGATTAACAAAGGTGTGCTTCATTGCACCCCTCCACCCTCACCCCCCCCCCCCCCCCACACACACACACATACATACATTCCTACTATTAGTTCAGAGCCCAAAGATTAGATCATTAGATAGGACTAAACTATCATCTTAAAATGGAGAAGCTGGGTCTTGGCAAAAACGTTTTGCATCTAAGCTTGAAAATTGACACATAATTGATTCTCAAAATAGTCACCAATTATTTTCCTTCGCTTGTTTACGTAGCTGACTGTTTGTTTGGCCTCTGTAGCGCATTCATTTGGATTTGTTTGTCGATGCCACACATAATCTGAAACTGGATAAACGGTGGTTTTAAAACAATCAAGCGCCGCCTCGGATACACTGTTCGTCAGCCAAATCATCACTTTTTCGGGGTGAACTGGGACTGGACGTGCTGTCTGCGATTCCTTAAATCAAGCTCAGAGTGCGGAAACATGCCTGACACAGCAGAGGAAGTATTACAGGCTTGGTCACCTTGTTAAATGAACAGTTCAATATATGCCAACTGCAGCACCTTTAAGGATGAATGAATGCAACAAAAAAAAAAAAAAAAATTTAAAAAAATTCTCCAGTGTGCAAATTCTTGCAAACTTTTATGTTAACTTTTGGTTGTGTGGAAACTTGGTCGTCACACCCACATTCATAAGAGCCCTGTGTGACGGATCAGTGTGTTTAATGCCTTTTGCGCTTTGAGTATATCGACATGAGAGCTGCGTAAAGTTTGACATCTTAACTGCTTGTGAGTCTTAAAAGCAGAAGAGTTCTCTTAAACATATTGTTGGCTGTGGCACAAACAGCGTGTGTGTGTTTCTTGGCACATTTCTTGCTTTACTTGTATTATATATATTTTTTTTTGCTTCACATGCATTTCAAATTGGCAGAGTAAGTTTATAACCCAGCCTTTTCCGGTGGGAGAAGACAGCTGAGCTGATGCACCAAACAACATCTGTATTTGAAGTTTCCGTAATGTCCGGTGAGGTTTAGACAAAAGGCCTCTGATTACATCTTACTCACCTGCTTTTGACCTCATACACACACACCTGCGTCATTCCCCCCTTTTTTGGGGGGGCGTTAAACCGTGTTTGCTGCAGCAGCATTCTTGTGGTCCGTTGTTGGGCTTAGGTCAAAGTGTTGAGGTTTACCGGAGGATTGTTACGTCGGTAAATGACTACTGGCCCTGAGGCGCTCAGCTATTGCGTCACTGCCTTTTCTAGCCAAATCACAGCCATGGTGGGAATTAACAGAATTACACATAAACTCTGTGGGATTTAAATGACTAGTTCTGCCTCAGAGGAGTGGAAAGAGATGTGCTAAAAGCTTCTGTAATGATGCCAATCAGCATGAAAAGACAACAGTAATAAAAGGAGGGCTGAGATTTCTGCTCCCGACGCCGAACGGCAGCTATAAGCTAGCAAATAGTTTTGTTTTTGGTTTGAGAGAAACTATTTGTGCAGTAAGTAGAATCTGTGTCCGACCCCCGTAGTCTACCATTTATTCTAGCGTTGTCATTTTGCATCAACAGTAAGCAGTTTATCACTGAACTATGTTCTCCCGGAGACAGAAAAGTGTTAAATCAGCATGTTCTCTTGACTGAAGCGGAGATATTGATATTTCCAGAGCTTCTCTTTACCTCCCCAGATAAGTCCTACAGAGAAGGACTTTCTATTGCTACACAATCCCTCTCTGTCTGGGAGAGCAGTGTGCAGATCTGTGCAGGAAATAATGTCTTTTCTCCCTCTATCTGTCATCAAAGTGCTAACTCCTAAGAATGGACCTCCTGGTCTTCTTTAAGGTTGGGGGGGGGAGGCTGTCATAGGATCTCACCCCAAGTAAATATACACTATTATTATTGTGTTTTTTTTTTTAATGTGAATAGTTAACCCTTACTACCACAAAATATCTACATAGGGGAGCTCATTCTTTATGTGTTTCATGGCTCAAGTTGAGCCTTTCGTGCAGGGAGGAGTTGTCGAGGTAGAAAATAAGCACTGGAGACGCGTAAATTGTGGGAGAAGCATTCCTGAGATCAGCTCCATTGCACATCGCTGCCGTCACAAACGGACGAGACCTGGCTCCGGTTTCCGAGCGGCCCAAAATGGCCAGTTTCTCCTCACCTCTCACCCGTCAGCGCAAAGTTGCTGAGTGACTGATGGCGAGGGAGAGAGATGTCAGGAGGCTAAACCTGTACACTTCCGCTGCAGCCCGTGTTCCTGCCTTTGCTGTTGCTCCATCAAGCATTCAGGAGCTGACCTTCAGCTCCACACCACCTCATCTGTCAGTGTGACGGGCTCGCAGCTCGCACCGAGCCGGGTGCACCCAGCTCCGTCGACAGGGCGCTACTCATTTGCCCAACATGCTAATGTGTAGGTAGCTCATGCTGCTCTCGTCCTTATCTAACCGGACTGAGTGATAACCTTAGTTTATGTGGGTTTTTTTCTATGCAGCTTTGTCTTTTGCGTAGAAAGACTAAATCTGAATTTTGGCTTGTAAAACATCAAACTCTAGTTTCAAAGGTTTTTCTCTCGACAATCCTGATTGATTGAATTGCATTTACATTGACTGAAAAGTTGTATTTGAGTTCAAATAAACAAGTTTTGGAAAGTTAACATCTAGTAAAAAAAAAGTGGCCATCACAATTTCACCAAATTGTTTTGTTTATTCAACCGATCAGAACCCAAAGATAGTCAGTTTAATATCATAGAAAACCAACAAATATTTACATGTGATAAGCCTGCAGCAGTGAATATTTGGTCTACTACAGCTGGGATGATCATATTAAATAAATTAAAGGAAAAAAAAGTCATTGCATATATATTCGATTGTGGTAAAATCTCATGAACTGATCTGTTTTTGTACATAAAACAATGGTGTAAAATCATTAACATGCATGTTAATGACACACGACAAGGCATGTAAGTATTTTAGCATGGCCATAAATCATTGTCAAAGTCCCATAAAAGATGTTTTGTCTCCACTGTCAGAAAGAAACCCAGACTCGCTCTGACAGCTGATGGTTTCGACAAAGAAACACATTTTTACGTCTCGTCCACGCAGGAGCCTGTTCTGTCTTTGTGGCTGGCTGTGTGGGCCCTACTTAAAATGCATCAGTGGAATTTGATTTGAAAAGAAATGTTCATCTGTGAGGAGGCGGTGATGACACACAAACTTACTGACATCTGTTTGGGAAGTAGAAGCAGGGTCGTTAAGAGTTACATGATTTTGTATCTTTATGGCTTTTTGTACGCCTGTGACGACGCTGACAAAAAAAAAGAGACAAAGTTTGATCACTTTAAGGTGAACTCGGTTAATAATGAAGAGTTTTAGATATAGTATTCTTTTAATTGAAGAAAACCGATGAATCACTTCAAATAATCACTTGTTTTGTATGAAGAACCTGCTGCCTAACGTTGACACAATTTGTTCACTGTCAAAAAAATGGATTTCCAACATTTTTGATAATTGGATCGATGTTAAATCACAAAAAATGCCAAATACTTGATGCTTAAATTTGTTTCGTCTAATTTTAAATAGCATATTGTTTGACTTGGGTCTGTTTTGGACAAAATATATCATTTGAAGACATCCTCTTGGGTTCTGTGACATTATGACGTCACTACATTGCCATTTTCACCATTTAATTACAGTTATAGACCAAATGATTTATCTAGAAAAATGCTCTTAAAATTGATACTCATTAATTCTACGTCGGTAATTAATAGATTAGTAAATCAACAGACACAAAATCTGCAAGTATTTGATAATCGGTAAATAGTTTTTTCCATTTTTTTTTTCCATTTTATTCGAAGACCAAATAAATAATTGGTGAATTAAAAAGATAATTGTCAGACTAATTAATAATAAAAAGACAGATCATTGATATTCCTATTAATTGGTTACAAAATCTGAAATTATGATACCTGTCGTATATATTTTCGTCAGCGTGAATCATGGCTGGTTCTTTAATCTGTAATTATTGCTCCAATCACTGCAGAGCATAGAAGGCCTTGTTATGGTAGTCTGCTCTTTTTTTTTGGGGGGGGGGGGGGGGGGGGGGGGGGGGGGGGGGGGGGGGGGGGGGGGGTGTCTCGGGGGGGGTTGCACAGTTGGCACGGACTCGATGGAAAGGCAAACTGCTGAGCAGCGGGGCCACTCGGCCTTCACATCTACCGGCGTTTCTGGAGGTCTGCGTGGATGTCCCCCTCTGCTTACTCACCAGCCGTCTGGTAATTGATTCGGTGTCAGCTGCCGGGATTTAGAGCGCTGACCCCAGCGCAGATTGAGACAGGCCAGGCGATTGAAAGCCTTTTTAAATTCATGGCAGGATTGAGGAATCAGGGCCCACCGTCCGAGGTGTGGGGACGCGATGATTGAAGGAAAGTAGCTGTGGAAAAAGGGTGAGACTTAAAGGCACCGCAGAGAATCAGCAAGTCCCGGTATCGACCGAAGGGTTTCACTCCTTTTCTTGTTTTTAATGGGAATAATTGGTGCCCTCTTTGATCAAAGGCATTTTCGATTCCCCTCTCCGTTGTCACTGATGCTAAACATAAAGCATTGTGCTCAAGGTGCCCTTTGTCTGTGAGTTTGACTGTTCTAGGAAGAGCCAGCAAATGAAATGTAACCCCTCGTGCTTCGGTTTTACCAGCAGGGGAGGATGGGAGAGAAAGCAGGAAAGGAGAACAGTCGGCCCTTATTTTTGAGATTAGGTTACAGTTGAGAGGATGCCGCTCTTCACCAGCACCATAGTTTTTCTTACTGGATTTTAAGAGTGGGATGATAAGAAATCAACTAATTGTTATGAGATTGTTTAGAAACATTGATATTTGATCAAATGTTTCAATCCTTATTAAATACATTTGACTTTTTTACCCTTTGGAGGAAGATACGAACAGATTTACTCTCTATTTCCCGACGGGAGGGTGGAGAGCGTTACATCTCTTTAGGGCTCGAAACTGAAAAAAAAAAAAAAAAAAAGGACTGGGGGAAAAAATATATAAATTTGTTAATGTAAACTGTATCTGCTCCTCTCTAGCCACGATTTGTGGATTGTATAACCAGATTATTTCTTGCATAAAAACATCCCTGCGATTGTTGGGAAGAGGGGGTGTCCTCCATGGATCATCGCACCACCAGCAAGCCACCTACATCCTCTGTGCCGCCCTTTGTTACCTCGGCCTGCCAGAACATGTGCCAGCCACATGCACAGGTCATCGCCGTAGTCCAAATGCCAGATTAGGCCAACCCTCCGAGAGGAGACAAGCACACAGATTATACCATCAGGGCCAGATGGGCCCCCCCCCCCCCCCCCCCCCCCCCCCCCCCGAATATACTGAGTCAATGAACTGAGTTAAATCTGTGCTTGCTGTGGATCCAAATCAACTTTCAGCTGGTGAGCGCAGAAATACTCCGGAGCCATCGATTATGTTATTAATATTAAACTGCACATTTATGTATCAATAATCTTTAAGTATATTTCAATGTGACCGGAATGATGTTAAGAAGTTTATAGTTGAAATGTCACCATCAATAACTCTGTAGCTGCTACACAGCGGTACGAAAGGAACTCCTGACCCAAGCCAATCACGAAAGGAATGACCCAACATAACTCAGTCTAACACTTCGTTCTCAGAGAGATTATACGGGCAAATTTAATGTAAATAATGGTTGAGGAAGTTTCCTTGTTTGCTACCAAAACGATTGGCTCGCTCTTGGCATGGCTTTTATGCTGAGTCCTGAATAATAAATAAGGTGAAGAACTGTAGCCGGCTGCTTTTTTTTTTTTTTTTCTTTCCGCCAGTCTGCCAGCTGACTGAAAGAAGCAGAGTGAACTGGTTTCCCCCCGACAATATTTGCCTCTGATACTTGGAACGCAGCCAGAAGGCAGCAAATTGAGCCTGGAATAGAGTATGGAGGGCACAGGCAAGGTTTCTCACAAGTCCCCTAAGTGGGCTTGGTGTGCATGCACCGGTGCCACGGACGCTCGTGAAGCATTAGCCCGACAGACGTCTTCATCGGCACAGTCTGAATGGAGACGAAGGCCGGAATCAGCAGCTGGAGGAGAGAGCCGGCCCACAACGTCGATCACACAGCGGCAGGTGACACGTTTCAATAAGAGTCACGCTGTCGCTGCTTGTTATTGAGTTCGAGTTAAACAAAAAGGAGCAGAAATTTCACCGAGTCATCGTGAAGTGATGCGATTGCTGTGTGGGGGGGCTTAACAATAATTGTCACTGTGGATGAACTTGCGGGATCTTAATAGTCTGAAATGACGGGTTTGTGACTGCAATGGATGGAGATGTAAAGTCATCCCAGAGAGGGGTCGCCCAGGACAACCTGACAGCAGGGAAAGAACAGGAGAGTGGCACGCCACAGGGGACAAGAGCTGAATCCGCTGACTCATTTCCTCACTTACACAAGGTAGAGCTGTCATTGGTGATGATGACACAACACGCAAGTTCAGAGTCACATTCCCAGATGTTCACACACTTACTTTCACTTGAATACACTGATAGGAAGCTATTATTAAAAGTTTTGTTTTCCTTTTTATGTTTAGTTTATATTAGTTTTAATGATAGTTGTCAGTTGTTTTTTTTAGTCTAAACTTGTAAAGTAAATGTCAAGACCAGTGCTTTACTCTGCCAACCAATGTTATGTAAGCAGATGATGTGTCGACATCACTGACTCATAGTCCATGTAACAAGGTAAATATTACCACCGGAGGCTGGAGATTACTTTAACTTTATCACTTGTGTTTCAGGAGGCCCGGCAGTATATAAAAGTTATCTGCCAATCCTTTGGAAATGTGGATGAGTTCATTTCATTTATAAATGCATTCATAAAGAAATATTTGTAGTTTTAATACAGTTTAGAATGAGTACCTGATTTGTACTAACTTGACTGATGCTGTCCGGTCATTCAGTTGGACATTATTGGCCTGACAGTTTGACTCCCCTGATGGAGGCTGTGGGTGTAAAGCTTTCCATTGGTCGACTACCTTGGTCCACTTTCCCCTCTTTTTCCACGATGTGTTCGTGTTACCATTTTGTTACATGCTGGAAATGGCAAGTTTTAACTAAAACTCAATCAAGCCAAAAGGCAGGCCGGCTTGGTTCTTTTGGGGATTTAGCCATTTGGCACTATCGCTGCATCCCGGGCCTCCTGGGACCAAGACGATTGTCATTTTTTAAAGAAATACAAAAAAACCCTAGAGCATCCCTCCCCTCCCCCCCTGTGGCAGACTGTTATATTGGTGAAAGCCAGACTAGTGTGGTGAAAGTAGGTCTGACAGTGTGACAATGTTGGTATAAAATTATTAATTTGAGATATGTAGTGTTGTTCTAGTTAAATACCTTTGTGTCGACCATATCCCATTTCGTCTTTTAGCCTTCACTTTAAACAGGTTGTTTAATAGCTAGTTAATAATGGGCCTGTCATTTGCTTTGTTTAGCTATATAATTGGTTCATAGGTGTTAATACCAGTAGGAACTAATCTGTGAGTAGGAACTAGTTTGTGTGTTGAACAGCTGGTGAATCTGGCTTCAGGTTCTCGCAGTGGTGTCAGAAATGGAAGTGAAGTCGACATCTACACGTCTAATTATTCCGTGGGACTCTGAAACTCAGCCTGAGCAGCTCAAGCACTGCTGCCTATCTAAAACTAAATCAGCATGCCGTGAACATTGCCTGTCTTTGACTTTTCCCCCATGATGCAATGCTGCAGGAATGTTCCCTCTTGTGTGAGGCATGCAGCAGGAGGAGGCAATATAGGATGGCGTCTGTCTCATAGCCTTCTTCTCTTCCTGCCTCAGCGTTGGCCTATATGCTCCATAAACCTCCCAATGAATGCCGTTAGTCTGCGTGCCGTGTTGTGCCGGGGCTAGAAAAAGGTCTTTCACTGTCTCCCACTCCTGTTTCCTGTTTGGTCATCATGACATTTGTATCACACACTCATTGTCATTGTTGTGGAGTTGTCCAGTCAAATGTGCCTCCTGCCTGGTGACATCATTGCTTTTCTCAGAGGCTACATTTCGATGCAAAGATGAATAAATTTGGCTCGCGGCCGATTTGGTTTCTTCCTCTATAATTACAATTTCACGTGTGCTCATTTCCATTAACCTACACATTTGTTTCTATTGTCGTAATGCCACATGGATATTATTATTTATAGTCTTCTCTCTGTTGTTATTTTTTGGTCTTACAGTAATATCTTATGCACGGATAAATGGAGCGTCTACTGTATGACCTTGTGAATAAAGAAAATTTGAGAACTGTGAAACTTTTCGCTCACAGTGATACAGACTCAGAGTTTCCTGTGTTTTTCTAGATTGGACGCCTTCTCTGCTCCCCAGGACACACAGCGGAGACGTCGAAATTCACACACATGAACAAAATGTGCAGAGATGCTATTGATTTTGCTCTGTGGGATTCAGTTTGACAGTAGAAACGCTGCAAGGTTGAGTACCGAGTTGGGAAACAAGCTTGAGTTTTATGTTGGCGGTGACAAGTATCTGCCCGAGTGAAGGGGCCGCGAGCAAAGAAAAGAAACGCTGAGCTCCTGCGCTTCTTTAACTTCCTTCATTGTATCTCTGATTCACCCGTGAGTCGGTGACAACTACCCTGAATAATTGATTTGTCAAAAAAATTGCAGCTTCTTTTTGTGATTGCATCACCACCCTAAATAAATTTGACCTTGACCAAAAAAAAAAAAAATGGAGGTTACAAATTGCCATGATATAAGCCACGACGTGTTCATTTGGACCGCAGTGTCGCTCTCATGTCGTGACGTATCTGCATCCAGATAACAACCTTTGTGTGGAGGTATGTTCGTTGGAGCTTTTCTTCCTCACAGTAATAATGCGACGCAGCTGTAGGATGTATCTCTATGTTTTCTCTTTGCTGTTTGTTTCATTATTAATGAGCGAGAGTGAGGAAACGGCACCATGTATCGTATTCAGAGAGGAAAGCGGGGGTCCGCGGGGAAAGCATCACGCAACAGGAAACACTGCAAACTTGAGGGAAATGGTCCTGCGAGAGGTTTCAGTAAATACCAGTATTCTGTGGCTTTTCACAGTAAAACTAAAAGCACTTCCAGACAGTCAACGCACGGCAAGCAAAGCAAAAATGCGCCTGTTTACCGGCGCCGCTCTCCCGTCTTCCAGTCTGCACAGTCATGCTGTCCTTTTTCCCCGTGTCATCATCGGGGCCGCGGTGGTTAGAGAGGATGCACGTCGGCATGCGGTCGGCATTTTCAGAACCATTAACCTTTTGGTTAACATTAGGCCCTACCCAGGATACGTGTGTGTGTGTGTGTGAGAAGTGTTTGTTGGATTTGTGATTTAAATATTGGCGTTGATCGTAAAGGCATGTAAAGTTTGGGTCGGTCTCAGATGTTGTGTGTGTGTGTGTGTGTGTGTGTGTGTGTGTGTGTGTGTGTGTGTGTGTGTGTGTGTGCATGTGTGTTGTGGCTCTTCTTGTGCTTCACAGTGGAGTGATCTGCTGCACCATGCTGTTCTCACACTGAGGGGAGCACGGTGGGAGATAATGACACAAATCCTCTTGCAGGGCCAGGCTCTCTAATTACACTTATTCTTCTGGGGAGCTTTCACACTATATTAACCTTTGTTAACTCCTTTTGTCGGGATTAATGCCATTTTTAAGATCATTTACTCCCCCATACTTGCTGAAAGTGTGGGTATGTGTGAAAGTGTATGTGTATTATCCGTAGGAAGTCGTTGCTCATAAATCGCTAAAATTTCCTCAGCAAATGGGAGTGCAATCTGCTGTTAAGCTGACCTATACAGTGCCCTACTTACCTGGTTTTATTTTTGTCCCTACAGATCGGCGGTACAGTATGTTGCTGTATTATCTTACCTTCATGTTTGTGCTCAATTGCCTTGTCAATATCACTTTCTCTCTGTTTTTTGTTCGTTTATTTGCACGAGAGGAGGTTTTGTATCCTCAAAGCAAAAGATGATAAAAAGAGCAAAAGTGTTCAGAGCCTTTTCTTAAAGTACCACGACAGCGATGTAGAAATACTCCATTACAAATTAAAGTCCTGAATGAGAAATCCTGCTAAAGTATTAAGTTGAGAAGATTAGAGGGAAATATCACTATTTGGTGGAGCTGCTAACAACTTAAAGACCTCTGAAATGTGACCCTGACTATACACACTGCTTTTTGTGTGACATCAGGGGCCAGAAAATTGTGTTGTATTTGAAAGCGTATTACATCCATCCACTGTGTCAAATCTTCATTTTAAAAGCTGCCAAATAAATGTAGTGGAGTTGAAGTTTAAAGTAGCATCAAATGGAAATACTCAAGTAGAATACCTTAAAGCACTACTTTTACTGGAGTACAGTACTCCAAAAAAAAAAAAAGTACTTGTTTATTTTGCAGCACTGGTTGCATATGATTGGAGGGTGAAACTATACTTACTCTGCTCCACCTGTTAACACCAAAGTGCTGTGGTTGCCCAGTGTTATTGTAACCGGGAGACTTCACACAATACATAATTCATGCATCAACTTGCCCACCACATAGAAAATTACCAAGCTGTATATCTTCAGACTGCAGCTGCTCATGTCTGTGTATTCTGTGCACCTCATTATTCCCCCGAGCATTCACACATGAAAACAAGCGTAGTGAATGAATACAGTATACACTTCTGTCAATTCTCTGTGCCTCTCCTGTGCACCCGGTCACAATGAGCCATAAATGTTCAAGACAGAGCACATTATGAAACACTCTTCTTCTTTTATTGCTGCTTCATTTCCTCTATGCATGACATCTGTTACTAAATTTTGCAGCTGAAATTAATAATTGACTCACTTTATGAGATCAACAAGCAGGTTTCGGACACTGGGGAGGGGAACCGGGGCTGTTTTGGGGCGTTAGGAGAGCTCGGTGGTTGCCTCAGACTCAAGAGCTGGACAAAATATTTTGCAATTGATTTCAAAGGTGTTTTCTACTTTAAAAGTATGTCATTGACATCCAGTGTGCCCCTTCAGTGAGAAGAAAAAAAAAAAAAAAAATCGAAATCCTATTCAGACCGATTCACCACTGCAGATTAAAATTGACAGACCCTTTCTTTATATTATATACATCATACCATAGGACACAAGAGAAAATATTAAAAGAAGATCCGTCCCTTCATGGATCCCACAGTGGAACTTCATTTTGGGCACCCAGAGTTTAATCGTGTCTCTCAGCGTATCTTAAGTCATGAGATTTGGTGCCAGTCATTTCCTGACAGCAGAATACACAAACTATGGTGTCTCTAGACTTCCATATTCCGGCCTGACCTGACCTGTGCTCTGTTAACTCAAATGACTCAAATAAAAGTACTGCTTGCTTTGATGTTCAGTAATTTCCTCTGTGAATACTGTGCCGTTGTGAGATCGGGTGAGTTCACGGCTGCAGAAGCTCTGTTTGTGTCCACAGCTTAAGAACCAGTGAGGACACTCAACCCTTTTATTCCCAGCATTTGCTTGTGAAATGAAATGAAACTAAGTAAAAAAGATATTCTCAGCATCTCAGGATAGGAATTTATCCTAAATACTTTTTAAAATTTTTTATTTTTATCTTAAATTAATTAGATTGTAGGCTTAAATTTTGATAGCCAGAATAGTAAAATAAACCATAAGATGAGTAGATATACTTATCTATGGGCAGAAAATGGCATTATCATGTCATATCATCAGAAACACGGGTACTAATTATCTAAAGCTACATGTATTGTAAAAAGGGGTCAGGCTTTTGGTGATTTAACAAGATGCTAAGAAATAACACGGCCAGAGAACAAAGCACACACACAGTCGTACAAATCATAAAGAGCAGGTAGACTGTGTTTTCAAACCCAATAATGGGTCATCGGCGTAATTTAAATGTATTACCTTTAGAGTGTTGTTTAGGAGGATTAACCTTCCTTGTGTTTCCGTACAGAGGACGGACCCTCAGCTCCTGGCCCAGTTCTATTACGCGGATGAAGAGCTCAACCAGGTGGCCACCGAGCTGGACAGCCTGGATGGCAGGAAGGACCCTCAGAGATGCACCCTGCTGGTCAACCAGTTCCGATCTTGTCAGGTCAGTACTCAGAAACAAACAAAGTTTCTTTTGTCTTTCATTTGACTGAGGATGGATTTCAATATGCTTAAACCAATGTTGATATTTCATTCATTCAGTGGAAATAATGCAATCAAATAAAATCTGGAATTGGGTTAAGTCAACCCCCCGCAGCCATGATTTTATGTGTTTATTTGTGATTCCACTCATTCAGATAATCACCTGACTGGACCTTGGTTTGGCCTCAAAGCTAAAAAATAGACGATATGAATATTGCCTTACCAAACAGTGCTTGGCCCGGTTCCTTTAAAGCAATTTTGCTGATAAGGTGAGATAAGTAGACTTTGTTTGGAAGCCGTCAGTGGAAACGGTCCTCTTTGCTTTGATAACACTGGGCTGTGCATCATGTGGACTATTAGTAAATGGTTACGAGAGTGTCTTCTTTAGAAAGAGGCGTTTTATTACTGCAGCTTCGGTTGAAGAAATTGTGTTTTCAAGTGAGAAATTTAGTTTAGAATTTGGACTCTTTTTTTAATCATCTGAATATTGATCTGATTGAGTCTGAACTACAATCTTTAGGAAGAGGAAGCTTAAGGTATGAATCCCTGGTAATGTATTGTATGTGGGGATCAGTTATTTCAGGGTACGAGTTGAGGGCTGAGAGGAGCGTAGCAGGTGAGCGATGGCTGCCACGTTGTGTCATGCTGAGAGATCTGGAGGTAGTGGAGGAGGTTCTCCTCTGGCCCATTGTGTTTTAGCCTCCCACCTACCGGCGGGGCACACGGGAAGAACCACTTAATAAGGTCATCACTTGATCCCTGACTGTTCTCTCTCTCCTTCCTCTCCATCCTTCCCTTCGCCAAGCTGTCGCCTTCTTGTTCCTCTGCATTTTATTCTCGATCAGGCGGATGTTTTTCAGCAGGTGTGAATGATCAGTCTGTGGAACTCAAATTAGTCTCAGATTCTCTCCCCCAACAAGTCGCAACAAAAATGTTTATCAGCCATTTCTAACCAAGCACTTGTAAGTCCAGAGAGGAGGCCGGTCAGAGTGGTGTGCCTCTGATGCCTCAAGAGTTTTGGACAATGAATGAAGCGGCATGATACCCCAAAGCCTCGAGGCCCCCAGAATAGAAGGCGAGTACATTTGAGCCAAAATGTTGTGCTTGAACCTGCCGCTGCAACTATCAGCTCTTATTCACGGACCTCTGTGGGGGTTTCTGGCATGCTGCTCATATTATTGTTCCTACAGCGTGGAACAGGTGTATGTAGTGTGTTCGACATGGACAAAGATCGAGTTGGACGCCGTGCACAAGAAGGACGAGAAGGGTCGCAGATAGAGGGGTGGAGATAAGCTGAAAAACGGAGAGAAGACAGTCTTTTGTCAGACAGACATGCAGGTATCATGTCAGAGTCACTACCACCCCGGATGACCTGAAACCAACAGAAGTGAAGGTTATCACTGGTGTCCCCTGCTGGGAGAGATGCTCACAGACATCGTGGTGGCACTCAGACCGGGCCAAGACACATGTGCAGCACATAGCTATGCAGGAATCAGTGGCTAAGCTCCCCTTCTCAAAGCTTTTTAATCTTTCTCCTCGGGGCGAGCAGAGAAAGACGCAATGCTGTGCCTGACAAGATTACAGTGCACAGTGCAGCTGCAGTTGAGTGAAAGGCTCATTGTAAGTCATTGTTATGGCTGTTGTACATGCCAGCGGCACATAAGCTCTTGATTAGCTCGTGTTGTGTGTGACACTGCATTTTCACTGCTGGAATTATGGGCTTTAGTTCAATGTTTTTATTGAGGGGAATATGTCGCTGCGAGGGCCGTAATGGTCTCGTGTACCAGTCAGATTGTTTTTATTCACTTCCTAATCAATGGTCCTCAAGCGCTGCAATACAATGGCCTTGAAATGAAGGGCTGACAAATGTTTATGCGCGGATTCTTGGCTTACCTTAGTTAAACACTGAATAAATCGCTTTTTCAAAAAAGGAGATTTTCCTTCCCTCATGCCTGTCCCTCTAACTAGTTTGCTCAGTTTTGTCTTTTGTCACTCTTGTGTTCATCTGCAGGACAATGTGTTGAACATTATCGGTCAGATCATGGATGAATGTATCCCCAACAACCGGGCCAACAGAGACTTCTGTGTCAAGTTCCCCGAGGAGATTCGTCATGACAACTTAGCAGGGCAGCTGTGGTTTGGGGCTGAGGTAGTGTATTCCCTCCAGCATCCCTCTGCAAGAAAACAACCTCGCACAGGTCCTACACACATGTTTACAAATCCTGTATTTCATTTCTACACTGCAAACAGTGTTTCCCGTTGGTCAAGTGTGCTTTTGTAAACATAATTGTCTCAGTTTATTTCTCTGTACAAGATGACAACAATGGATGATATATTTGTTTTTGTCCAGTGTTTGGCTGCAGGCTCCATCATCATGAACAGGGAGATAGAGAGCATAGCCATGAGACCCCTGGCTAAGGACCTTACCCGCAGCCTGGAGGAGGTGCGCAACATCACCAGAGACCAGGCCCTGAGAGACCTCAACTTGTACACAGACCGCATGAAGGATGCACTGCGACATTTTGACAGCCTTTTTGCTGAGTTTGAGCTCAGGTAAAACCGGAGACCCGACATTGGTATCAATCGTGTGCTCAAGATGAATCCACATTTATCATCCAAAATGTTCGGCAAGACTGCGATATGTCATCCCATTTCACTTTCTTGTTCTTCCGTTGCTAGCTACGTGTCAGCCATGGTGCCTGTGAAGTCTCCCAAAGAATACTATGTACAGCAGGAGGTGATTGTGCTCTTCTGTGAGACTGTGGAGAGGTGAATATACACGGACAAACATTCTTGAAAAATTACAACCTCTTGAAATGCTGACTTTGTTTTGAATTTATTAGAATCTAAACAACACACGGAGTTGTATTTTTTTTTTTTTTTAATTATGTTTTCCTCTCTTGTCTCAGGGCCCTGAAGATGGGCTATCTCACACAGGACATGATCGATGACTATGAACCCGCACTGATGTTTACAATCCCCAGACTAGCTATTGTATGGTAAGTGTTGCCTGTCCTTCCGTCAACCTCTTTTGTTGTCTACTCATTTCCACCCTCTTACAGAATTTTAAACATATTTTCAGTGGGCTGGTTGTGTATTCAGAGGGACCTCTCAACCTAGACCGAAAATCAGAGGACATGTCGGAGCTCTTCAGGCCTTTTCGCACTTTATTGAAGAAAATAAGGTACAAGCCATGAATATCAAACATCGCCCGAAATGATCTTTTTGCCTCAATCCCTATTCTTCAGATATTTTGTGATACTTTTTGCAGAGACCTGCTGCAGACCCTGACTGAGGAGGAGTTGCTGATGCTGGAGAGAAACCTGTGTATATCTCAGGACGGGGAGTTGTCCACTAGCCAGGAGCTGGCCACAAACAGCGTACCAGCGCCAGTCCAAGAGAATCACTCATCCTGCAGCCCGGCTAATGATACCTCCAAAGGGGAGAGTGAGGGGGAAGAAGAGCAGCTGGCTCTGTCTGTCTGTCCCAGTCAGGAGGAGGAGTTGGCGCAAGTGGAAAAAGGCTGGGAGGAGGTGGAGACTGAGAGGGGGGAGGAGGAGCAGGAGCAGGGCCTGCTCTGTGAGGAGGCAGAGGAGGCTGAGCTGGCCTGCTCCATGCAGTACGATGAGGAGGAGCTGGAGCAGCTCAACATGATGGTGTATCGCGTCGGAGACGAGATGTCCACTCTGCTGTCGCCTCCTAGCCAGGGTCAGTCCCCAGCCCATCATCCCAACAGAGGAGAACCAGGAGGCCCCAGTGGGGCTTCCAGCACTGAGGCCTCTCCACGCAGGGTGATGGGGAGCCGGGGAAGGACAGGCATATATGTAGAGGAGGAGGACAGGGTCTTCTTCATGGAGGACTTGGACGCAGCAGGAGACAGCATCTTAAGAGAGGCTTCTAGTTTTATTGTCTCTCCTTCCAAACAGTCCGCTCGTCCTGTGCAGCGCAAGCCGGCACCAAGACCAGACTCGGTTAGGAATGGCTGGTACTCTGACACAACATCGGAGCAGCCTTGTCCACAGCCCCGCAGCCTGAACACACACTGTCCCACAGCTAAGCGCCCCCCGTGCACCTCTGCCCCTGGTTCTGAACCTCTGCCTTACACCAATGGGTGGGAGATGGGTTTAGAGGGGACAGCGTCTGAAACAGCTGAGGTCATCGCCCATCGTATGGGAGGAATGAAGCTGTCTGCTACAGTCATCTTCAACCCTAGCTCACCCAGCTTGACAGAGCTGGCTGTGGACAAGCTGCTGCTGCCAAAGCCCGCTCCCTCTGAGATTGAGCCCTGTGGCCCCCTGGTGGCCACTCACTGCCTGCTCAACTCCTGTGTCTGCTGTGGGAGCTGTGAGGATGGCCACGAGGATGCCATCACCACAGAGACCACTGGACTCAGATTGGGCCTCCCTCTAGGATTGGACAAGCATTGTAAAACCGCAGCGCCCAGCACTGTCATCCAGTCTTCTGCTTGCCGTTTGCCCACGCGTGGTCACGAACCTCTCGGTAAGGGTGAAATTGCCCAGCTGACTCCCCCTTCTACCCGCTGCTCTGCAGAGCTCCTTGAAGAGGATTCAAACTCCTGTGAGAAGTGCCTGGTGGTTGCCCCAGGGCTGGGGCATCACACGCAGGGCTGTGGGGGGGATGGAGCCTCCCCGTGCAACCACCAGCTGAGGACTGAAAAGAGGCAGCAAGCCAGTGGAGGCCAACAGAGGGATAAGGAGATGGAGAAAGACAAGGTAGAAAATAAGGACATGAAGAGGGACACCAAAGAGGACAGCAGGAGAATCTGCAGGTGTGCTGTGATTTCTATTTTACCACCATTTTGGTTTATGTCGGGGTAATCTGACACCATGTTTTCTCTGAGGGAAAGTATGACCTCCTCACCCCTAATCCTGCATCCAGTGTCTGTTTTGTTTTGTCTTGCCTTATTTCATTATACACATTTTTACCTTGTGTTCCCTTCAATGTATAACTTTGTGTTTGCCTCACCATTACCTACATTTTTTGTTTTTGTATGTTTATTTGGTTGTGTTTAGTTTTCAGAACTCTCCCCTCAGCTCTGTGTCAGGTAGTGACTGTGAGAGTGTGTCGGTCACCACATGTAGTCTGTCCAGCAGTGCATACACTCCCAGGTAACTCATCATTCATCCAAGTGTGTGTCACCGTCATGTGTTTGCTTCCTGCGCACCCTTTGATAGTAACTAGAAAGTATTTAAATGTTTGATCAAAAAAAGACAGCTTTGTTCATTTTCAATGAACATGAACAAAGCTGTTGGGTTTTGTTCAAATCTACCAATTGATTGAAGTGTCAGTCCCGTCTGTATGAGCTACAGGAGACAGAATTCATTATCTTGTCGATTTAATTAGATAGATAGATGTTGGAATATTGGTTTCTTTGTAAATTCACTATGTTTAAAATTTTTTATTGTGCATAGAAATATTTACTGGCCAGGTTTCTCTCTCTACTCATTTATGCATTGGGGTATTTTTTTTATTTTTTTTTTATCAGAAACTATATATATGGAGTTATTTACACTTTACATTCTGCATTCATCTGTAAATGAAAGATTGAAACCTGTTCTTGATGAAACATAAACTGAATCTGTGAATGGTGTCTCTCATCACTCCCTCCAGCCCTGTCAGCAGTCTGACTCCCAGCTCAGGGACGTCAGAAGACCTGGACCACCAGGAGATCCAGGTGGCCCTTCGCAATGCCAAGGTGGCGGCCAGGAACAAGATCCGATCGCGTTTCCACAGCAGCAGCGACCTCATCCACCGCCTCTTTGTTTGCATATCAGGTAACGGCTCTCTTTCTCTTTAGTCACTCTCCTCGCGTCCATGCGTGTCACATGGGCTCACATCCACGATGTGTTTTTTGGTGTGATGCAGGTGTTGCCGATCAGCTGCAGACCAACTATGCCAGCGACCTTCGCAGCATCCTCAAAACTCTGTTTGAAGTCATGGCAACCAAGTGTGAGGAGGGAGAGGATGATAATCAAAAGAAAGGTGAGGAACATGTTTTAGATGTTTGTATCTCGTGTTGTGTTTCCCTTATTGACATAATACAGACACAACTCAGAACTGCCTTTAAATAAAAGACGCAGCGAAAGCCGTACTTTGTTCACATCACATCTCATCTTGACTACTACAAACCCTTTTCACCTGCTGCAGCTGTTCTGCATTACATAGTCCCAAACTGGGCCACGCCTGCAACAGGGCTTTTAAAAATAAACAACAATCGATCACACAGTACACTGGTTTACTGTATGTTTCTTCTTTTGTGGTGTCCAGCAGGTCCTGTTCTGCGCAGTGCAGTGCTGGAAGACTGTGCTCTGTGTCAGGAGACCATTTCCTCATCGGAATTGGCAGCCAAGGCCCGGGAGGGCCAGTTCGAAGGTCAGCAAAATCCACAAACAGACCCACACGCAGTTTAGTTGAAATGTCAGCCCATTTCTTTTTCCGCTTCGCTCAGCAAATGCTCAGCTGGTGACAGGTCTGCTTTGTGTTTACTGCTTCTTGTTGGCTCCGTGTAGACCCTCCTGACTGGGTCCCCGATGAAGCCTGCAACTCCTGCATAGCCTGCAAGGCTCCCTTCACTGTCATCCGAAGGAAGCATCACTGTAGGAGCTGTGGAAAGGTACATTCTCGAGGCGCAACAGAGTTCTCAGTGGATGGTAACTAACATGCGGATGGTAACTAACATTACATATGGTATCATTTCAGATCTTCTGCTCCCGCTGCTCTTCCCACTCGGCTCCGCTGCCTCGATATGGCCAGGTGAAGCCTGTCAGGGTTTGCACACACTGCTACATGTTTCACGTCACGCCCTTTTACAGTGACAAGGCGGCAATCTGACCCCAAGTTATCACCAAAAGCACACAGTCTGCCACAACTAGAGCATATGCAACGGACTGATCCGCGGCTGTGTACAAATCAAATGCAACACTGCTCTGGTAAACCTTACTGGTCCTGATTGTACCTGCTAAGCACGGCTTCAGAATAAAGCCACGATAGATGAGACAGCAGAAAGTCCACAGAAGCCACAGAGTGATTTTATCAGTTTCTGAGAGACACCGGCCTGTCAGTGGGAATCAAAGTGTTTTTCTGTGCCCACCCAACACGAATGATTCACAAACGTCTGTCTGACTGCCGAGGTGCGAATGGGAGAGGGGATACGCCGGCAATAACTGATCCTGAAGTGGCATCGTGCAGCAGCCCTCTGTAGCAGTTTGCATCACAAAATCAGAACAGGCCACCTTGTTTGTTTGTTTCCTTTAGGGTGCAAATGAAATGACTTGTGACATGTTTTCCTATGCTTTAGCGAGCTTCCTACGTTTGTGCCCGAGCTCGCTCGGATTACTCAAAAGAATGTAAGTCATGATCACCGTGTAAATAAGGATGAATCTAGAAATAACTAGACTGAAATGTGTGACGGTTGCTACACATGGGAACTGGAAGGCAGCCTTCACCAGGCCAACAAGTCCCATTAAAGCAAAACTGAACACCAGACAACTTTTCTATTGAGATTCCTTCATGCTTTTTTAAAGGCAATGAATGTGTAAATCTGTATCAATTTGTGAAATGAAGTCTAGATTCAACAAGACCGACAGTTCACCTCTGGATTGTAATGGGCTGTGCTCATTGCTCTTATTGTTTCTCCATGGCATACTGAGTTTTCTCTGGGGACTCTGCTGCACGCTGAGTCGGATAAAAGGGATTCCTTAGTCATCAGTGTCAGGTCTTGAAGGCCCTCTAGTGGAGAGTTGACCTCTCGTCGCTCTGTGCTCTCATTCGGCACCACAATGTGTATAATTTAGAACCAGAGGCCTTCTCAGGTGCCGGCTGACAGGAATACCGGCCAAATATTGCCCATCGATTTTTCTCTTCCTCACAATCCTTACAGTGCAATATTGTGACTACTACTCTCAATGGTCCTGCACACTTAAGAGACAACCCTCTGCTGTTTGAATTGCAGTAACGGGCCATTTCTGAAGAGCAAAGTGGTGTTGATATGTGTTTACACTAAATGATTTCCGTCTTAGGCCCAGGTGGTACCGTCGAACAAGAGCACATATTCTGTTCCCAGACTGACATCATTTTTTCCTGACTTCCTTTCTGCTCTTCAATCTGCTTCCATTGCAGTATTAACATATAAAATATCTTCCACACTTACAATATATCTGTTCGGACATCTGAATGCACTGAAGTGGCCAACATGGACCTTTTGAGCAGCAACGACGAAATATCACTTTATGTCCATTCTGCTCTGACTTTAAGCAGTTTCTCAGGCATTACATGTTTAGAATCACTCACTACTGTTGGATCAGTCCTATTTTCATCAAAAATCATATAATCTCACTTTGAAAAGGTATGCTTTTTCTTTTATAAAGAACAAAACTAACATATGGAGCTATAATTACTTTTATGTAAAAAAAGCTAAAAAAAAAAAACAAGGAATCATGCAGTAATGGAGGGATGAGATATCCTGCTATTATTATTATTATTATTATTATTATTATTTCAGAGCTTGGTCTTATTTTGTAAAACTCCAGTACATTTCCATGATAAGAGCTGTGTAAAATATTCGACAAACAAATAATGTTATATAGTTTTAAATGCGATGTATATTGAAATAAATGACTTTTTCCTCTTTAAAAAATGTTGACTGAACACTTCTCTTTTTCACATTTATAGCTATCCGCATTGAAATGTGTCCTTGATTGATGCCCCCTATATATTTATTATGATGATGATCTTCACAGGCTTTGAAGTTTAGTGAAATGAATTTGTCAACAGATCAGATCATATTGAGTGAACATTGAGTGAAGATTTAAGAAGTGCAACTCAAACATGACGTTAGTAGTCTCAAGCCCTCAGATACCATTTCTACACAAGAGCACAGAGTTGGTTAAAAATGGTAACAGTTGGTTATATTTTTTATTTGACCAGATATTATGTAAAGATGCTCATTTACAGCCTGGAACTATTTTAGTTTCTGTGCCTGTTTTTCCTGGCACTTGAGTAGGCAGTGAGTGCCTACTCATCTGATGAGCAACACCCTGCTCAGCTGAATTTCTGACTTTTATGGAGTTGGACTAACACACTGTCAGTGTTTCAGATTTTTCCACATAATTAACGAGGAACCAACTCGGTCTATGAAAACAGTTATGAAATATTGTCCTCTGTGCTGACGGGAACTTTCTATAGGAGGGTATCTCGCGCAGGGAAGCTCGGACTTAAGAGTTTCAATTTTTATCACAGAATTTCTGTTTAGTAAAATGTGCTATTGGCTGCATTATGGGAAATGTAGGAATGAGGGATTTTGGATCTTCAGCTATATTAAGGACTAAAAGTCAGTTAATCTCAGCTCCTGCTGCTTTAAATGTTATTGTATTGATGATTTGATGTCAATTGTTTTTGCTGCCCCGCATGTTTTGGACCTGCTCTAACACACCTGATTCAAATGAATGGATCCTTATCAGGCTCTCAGAGGCCCATTAGATTCATTCATTTCATTCAGGTGTGTCAGATCAGGGAGACCTTTAAAACATACATCCACCATCCTGCCCAAACTCATGAAGAGTTTTGTTAAAGAAAGTCAGAGGTGCTTGTTGTTAGAGGTATAAAACCAGAAGTAGGACACCAGGGCTGCTAATTATGAGTAAAACACCAATTGACTTGATTGGCACTCGATGAGCTGATCTACACAGCGGCCGATAGGTGGCAGCACGTGTTCATGTGTGACATCCTAATGGCATTAATCCCTCACAGCAAAGGGAGATACAGTACTGAGCCATATGTTTGAATTTATTTTACCTTAAATACAAAAATTGCAGCATCACAGTTACATTTCGCAGTGTTTAAAGTCACTGCTTTAACAATAATGTGGGGATTTCTGATGACTTTGTAAAACAAATTGTAGTGGGACAACAGTAAGTTGTTGTGATAAGGTCACTGTCATTTTTCAGTGATAATTGTATAATATCCCCCCCTGATGATGGACAGCTGTGACCTGTCTTTTCACACATTGGCCTGACAGATGATGACTTTGCGGTGGGTGACAGATAAAGAGTTAAACGTGTCCGGGGTCTCTGCAGGCTGTGATTGGCCCGCAGCTGCAGCGCTGGGACGGACAACAAGTCCTCCGCTGTGTGCGCACTGGAAAAGTCACTTGGTGGACGAGGCGGACTAAACGGATCCGGACTGCCCGCAGTTTGGAACAATCAGCGTATCGATACTCTTCCAGTGGTTTATGGAAGCGCGTGTCTTTAACGCCACCTCGAGTCCGTTATTTAAAGTCCGGGACGGTCATGTGGTCTGTTAGAGGTCGGAGGAAAGTCGACTGCTGTCACTTTTGATTCATGGACTCAACACGGACTTCAGCTGAAAGCATTTCTATCAACAGGCTGATACGAGGTTGACTTAATTCATTGAAAATCAAGGTATGTTATTGTCATTTTTGTGTTTGCCTTTGTCCCTGTTTTTGAATATTTTTTTTTTAAAAGCCTATATTTATTTGCATGTTTACAAGCTACAAGTGAGCTGCAGTATTGATACTTTACTGTAAATGCAGCAAAGATAAACAAGAGAGACCGATTTCATGAACATTTTGCTATTCAAGACCTCCGTTATCTGCTTGAATATGTAAATTAGACACACAACTTTTCTCTTACTTATTCAGGACTTTTTTTTTTATTTTTTATTTTTTACTTTATGAAAACTTTAGAAGCTCAGTGTAAAAAGTCCCACATAGACCCCAAACCCAAGTGCCAGAAAGTGTCTTGACTGTGACAGACTATCCTGTCACAGTCACACATGCAATGATCGCACTTCCTCACTGTTTGTGTCAAAATAGAATTTATATTGAATTATTTGTCAAATTTCAAATAGAACTAGTAATTTAGAGTTCATTTTAGACACCATGTCGACTTTTTTTTTATGGCCCACAAAAAAAAATCCCAGGAGTCTAGTTTACAGAGGTCAACTATAGGAAAAACTTCCTCCAGCCAGAAAAACTCTATCAGTGAAGTGATTTACAGCTTTGTAAATGCTACCACACGCCGCTATTGTTTCTATGTTTAATACTGTGTTATTGCTGAAGCATTTTCAAACTCACGTTTTTTTTTCCAATTATTGCTTGTCCAGCTCACCGTGTCCCTGTGTCTTTCAGATTTAGGGAAGATGAATTTGTCTTTGGACAGTATGGACGTCCTGAAGATTGTGCTGTTCATGTTTGAGGCTGTTTTACTGACTGACTGCGTGAGAGGTGAGAGCTGCTTCGTTAACCTTTTTACTTTTTTCTTTTTTTTTCTTTACTCTTACTGCATGTTTAAATGTGGAAGGTAACACCACATTCATAGCTCATTATTAACCAAGTTTAAATGGTTTCCTGTGAGCTTGGAGAAAGTCTCCGTTGGGTCTTAAATGCTGTCGCGCTGAGAAGTGAGAGACGGAAAACTTGAAACTTAAAGAAAATCTCTAAACGGAGCCCAAAATCAACACGGGGCAGGGGAACGAGAGAGGGCAGGCCAACCCCGATCCCTAGTTTGTGTGTATTTCAGTCACGGCTGTGTGAGTGTGTGTGTGTGTGTGTGTGTGTGTGTGTGTGTGTGTGTGTCCGTCCGTGTGTCTGTGTGTGTGCGCACATTCACTGCAGCTAAACCAAACAAACATCATCCATCAGCTTCCCAGGGTGAAAGAACACAAGTCAGTGTAAGAGTCCAGCTCTCCCGTGGCTGGCCAAGGGACTGTCTCACATCAACGTGTGTCTGTGTCTGTGTCTGTGTCTGTGTGTGTGTGTGTGTGTGTGTGTGTGTGTCCGTCCGTGTGTCTGTGTGTGTGCGCACATTCACTGCAGCTAAACCAAACAAACATCATCCATCAGCTTCCCAGGGTGAAAGAACACAAGTCAGTGTAAGAGTCCAGCTCTCCCGTGGCTGGCCAAGGGACTGTCTCACATCAACGTGTGTCTGTGTCTGTGTGTGTGTGTGTGTGTGTGTGTGTTCGTGTGTGTGTTCGTGTGTGTTCGTGTGTGACCGTAATATTGAGTGGAGAGTGGGAGACCTTACGTCTGACCACAATTCTCCACACTGTTTATTGCGCCAGTATCAATACTTTGCTTTATAAATGCAGCTCACAGTGAGCTTGTCAACAGCTCGTGAATAAATGTTCGAAGCCATTTCTATGATTTCATCCACCATCGCGGACTACTGAACCATGTCTGATGCAATCCAGTGGCATGAGTCAAAGACGGAGGCAAAACTCGAACCTCCACTTGAGCTTTAATGAGAGAAATCTGAAAGCCAGACACATTTCCCCAGAAGATTACGCTCTGGCAAAACTAGCAGGCTCCAGAGCGCTCGCTGGAAGTGAATCTAAGAGGCGTCTGATAGGTACAATACCTGCATGTGGCTATCATGGCTCAAGGTAGCTGGGGCAGGAGGGGGTTTAGAGGGGGGGAGATTAGATCTGTGGGTCTGCAGACAATGCCTCATTCACAGCGTGGCAGCCGTGCCTTCACGGCGCGACGAAACCAAAAGTAAACAAGACGCGAAGGCTAAATCAGATTAGACAGGCAATTTTGTATGTTTACAGATTAACATGTGTCCGTGAGGGAGAAATCCCAAATGGGGAGGCCGGTGGGACGGTGGAGAGCGGAGGTCCGATGGGTCTGAACTCATTTAAGGTGGGACGAGAGGGAGAATTTTACAGCCTGTTGTTCATCATTTTTGTGAAAGTGGTTGCAGATGCGCAGACAGATGTGAACATCATGGATATGAAGTTGGCGGGCTGTCTGAGGGAGATGGTTTTTGAATGATGCTGGATAACATGTGTAGTGTAAATATCCCACAGCTCTCCCAGCAGAAGCAGCGATACAGTGAGTCCTGTGTTACAGCCCAAACGGCTCTGACACGCTGTGAAATACAGTCGGCGGTTTAGACTCGAAACTTGTGCTTTTATAGTGAAGCGAAGGCCAACGGAGCCGTAAAACTGTCCCTGTAAAATTTAACAATGCATGATGACATCTTTGACAAATGTAAATTAAATTGTAAAGGACGGGGCCCCCCTTTTGACTTATGTGTGAAACGGTAAAAACACTTGGGAAGTGTTACTTTACAGCCGCTATCCAAACGTTTCAGACGGCGCACCTGAGAAGACAGTAAATTTGAGTGAGCGATTTTAACCCTGCAGCTGTCAAGTTATCAGGTGACGTCTGACCCAGGACCCCCTGCATCAAACACACACACACACACACACACACACACACAGAGAGACCCTCCCTCTTTCCACTGCTACAACTTTGCGACTGTCCAAGCAGGAATTATTTCTTAAGACCCCCCCCCCCCCCTCCCCTAGGTACCTCCGCACTTCCTCCATCCTAGCGCCTTCCATCCTCCCCCGTCCCGGTGCTGCGCCACCCCCAGCAGCTGGAGGAGGTGCTCACTGATGTGTCCCAGCAGAGCCTCTAATGTGGTGACAGGCCCGGGGACCACTGGGCTCCACTGACTGAGGAATGCAGCAGCCTGGACATATGGATCTGCAGCAATGCACCCTGGGAGAACCAGAGAGGCACCAGGTGTCTCTGTTATGCACCAGGACCAGCTAACAATGAACACACACACACACACACACACACACACACACACACACACACACACACACACGTGAACGGTGCTGTTTTTGCTGCATTTTAATTAGAAACAGGCTTCTAACAATTGTCTGTTTCACCCTGTACGTGAATCTTCTTGTGTTTTAACACCACATGTGTGTCCTTCCCCTCTGGAGCTATCTGCTGGAGCATGCAAAGTCCTCTGCAGCCCTGCTGGAAAATATACATTTTATAGCAGACTTACATCATGCTTTCATAACAACAAGGTACTATGAGATAAACTGTATGCCAAGGGCTTTTAAAATCACAAGGCTATCTGGCTCCCAGACAGGTTTCCATTTCCTTTAACCGTAATGAGGTTCGTTTCTCAGTAACAAAATGCCTCGAAGTCCTCTTTTTTTTTTTTTTTTTTTTTTTTTTTTTTTTTCAATAGCTCCTGCATAGTAAGAAGGTGCAACAGTGGTGACCCAAGCTGGTGAGACAGGAGGGAAAGAAAAAGAGAAAGAATTGCACAGAAAAGCAGCTTCGCTGCGCTGCAAGATGTTTTTTTTTTTTTTTTTTTTTTTTTTTTTTTTTCACAATTCTTGCCTGACTTGCACTTTAACGGTCCATTTAGGTTTGAGAAATAAAATCAGTATCATGTTACAGTTTTGTTTTTCGGCCCACACCAAGCAACAGAGCTCCAGGAAAGTCAAACTTTCTTTGCCCCCCCCCCCCCCCCCCCACACACACACACAGAGTTTTATTTAGTGTGACTGTTCAGCGCACCGCTTCTGATCTTCTCCGTATACATCCAGCACACATGTCCCCGTCCTTCTCCCTGCTTCTCTCTGCATTTCCTCCAATTTATTAGCAGTGTAAAGTCGAAGGAAGTGAGTTAAGTTAATGTGCTGTCGTTAAAACAAGGCATGAGCTGACCTTTACTTCCACCCGAGCCTTTCTCAGCTCTCCGCAGCCCCATATTTACTGAGTCTGGGTCCATTTGCGGAGAACAATGGAGGGATTATGACGCGCGGCGGTCCCCCAGGTTGGACAGGGCAGCAGTAATTAATTTTAAACTCTCCTCATCCCTGTAGGCCGGACTGATTTGCGATCTATTCGAGCTCACGGTAGACCGGGAGGGGAACTCGCTTTCCCCGAGGTGCTGCCATTTAGACGTGCGTGAGAAGAAGTTACGAGAGTGAATGAGCGCCACTTTCGTGCGTCTGAATATAGGTGCGTTTTATTAAGCAGGCTGAAATTGCCCCGAGAAAAAGTCACGATAATGAGACATCCACGGAGCGCAGGGCAATTTGGAAAACCTCAGAGGTACAGCAACAACTTTTCCCACTCCGCCTCCCTCTCCCCTAAACCAGGTGGAAATAATATTCCTCATGATTCCTCTGTTTCTGTCACGGAAATAATGTTAGCGACGCGATGATGTTCCCCATCTATCAGCGCACGGTGCTGACCCTGTCAGTCCAGGAGGAAACGTTTGGAGGCAGGAATGTGTCAGGCTTCACCCCTCCAAGGGGAACGAAAGGAAAGGGCTGTAGCTGTGATAAGTAGTCATAATGGAGGTCAGTTGGTGTTTACTTGGCAGGGTCATATAATCCCGGCGAGCAACACTCCCTTCATTGACCGACTTTAATGGCCACTTCAATTAACATTCATGTGGAATTTAAAGAAGGCTTGGTCTGCTGTCAGTGTTTGTCACTTTCAGCTGTATGCTAATGATCAAATGCACATTTTATTTTTGTAAGAAAACCCTGTGTGTGTGTGTGTGTGTGTGTGTGTGTGTGTGTGTGTGTGTGTGTGTGTGTGTGTGTGTGTGTGTACAATGCTCATTAGTTTGTTTGGGCAGTTGGCTCCGGGAGTGTTTTCAGACCACACACACTCTTCCTGCTGGCTGAATGGATTTGGGTTCAGTTAAATAGAATTCCTTTTGCTCCCGTTAACCTTGGCGAAACCAATGGAGCTTCTCTCAGAGCGCACACGGAGGCGTCCCACCGTCACCATTCAGATGATAATCCACTTTATGCGTCTCCCTGCTCTGACTTTTCACCATTTTCCAGACGTGTGAGGAACAGATTTTCGTTAATTGACAGCTGCTCGGCGTTAAATAAGCCTCTGATGATACTGGACACTGTTGAGACTCAGGCTGCCGTGTTACGCCCTTGGCCGAAGACGGAGTGAGGCCTGGAGGTGGGAGGTGGGAGGAGGGGGGGGGGTCCGCCTTGCTGGAACCTTACAAGTGACCTTACAATAACATTTCAGCCCCACAGTGGGAAGTGTTTGTCTTGCACAACCCCTTCTTTCTAAGCCTCCTTCATTTCTCCAGTTCCCGCTCTGTTCTGTTTTCTTTTTTCTTTTGAGGAGCCAAGTTGCAGAGACCCCCCCCCCTTCCCCCCCACACACACTACCACCACCACCACCACCACCACCCTCCACCCTCCTTTCCTCTCTGTTTTGTGCTCCACAGCTGTTCACTCAGTCACTTTAGTGAGTGAAATGGTGAGATTTCAGTCACTCTCCTCTTTCATATCTCACCAGGAGAAGCCGGTTCAGTTTTCCTGTAACTTTTAACTTGTCGTTTTATGATTCAGAGCATGAGACCTGCACACCTGGTCCTCAGCTTTTATTTCCTCTCCACGTTTCTCCTCTTGCTCCTCGATGCATCTCCTACTAGACATATTACCATGACAACATTTTGTTGCCTCAGGAAAACATCCACACTCTATACTTTACATGATGGTCGCCATCAAGACGTTGCTTGGACTGAGCAGGTTTGGACAAGTTCAAGAGTTGTCATTGTGATGTTAGTGAATAAAAGGCTGATTTCAACTGCAGAAATATTATCTGCCCCATCTTACTGTATGTGCTTGTTTGCTGTACTTGCCACAGCCTGCTGGAAGCTGTGCTGCTGAAGTCTCGTATGAACTTATCAGAATACCAAATCAGGCAGCCAGGATGTACCTGTTGCATATCATTTGGGGATAAGCTTTCCCTCTTTAGTTTCTCTGTGTGACATCAAGCCTCTCATTGTTTTCTTCCTGGTTATCATTTTTGAGTGTTAGTGAGCTTCATAATCTGATACCAAACTTTGGTGCCTCACTTTGAAAGGATTTGGAAAGTTTCCTCTGTCTTTGTTTTGCTGCCACGTCCTCCTCGCCACAGGGTTTCTTTTGAAATCACTTGACAAACTCTCACACACGCGCACAATCACACGCACATACATACACACACACACACACACACGCACAATCACACACACATGCACACACACACACACACACACACACACAATCATTCACACGCACATACACGCACACACTCACACACACACACACACACACACACACACACAAAATCATACACACGCACATACACACACACACACACACACACACACACACACAATCACTCCAACCCTGCCGCTCTGCAGTTAAAAGGTTGATTGAAAGTTATGGTGGTGGCAACAGTGATGGCTGGCTGGGCCTGAAGAAAGCCGAGCCAGGGGACGGCTGGGATAACGAGCTCTGAATGAGGCCTCCACTGCCTCACACAGACCTCCAGACCCTCCTTCTAGATTCAACCCCCCCCCCCCCCCCCCCTCCCCACCACCACCTTCTTTCAGTTCACCTCCGATGAGCTCCAGTGAGACCCCACATGGCTTTGTGGCTTTTTCACTTCCACTTTGTTTTTCATTAAGGATTCTTTTGAGTGACCTCGGAAAGTCTTTGTACATCGTGCCTATTGATCGATGTTGTAAAGATTCTAGTCTGGGAGGTGGCTCGTCACAACACGTCAAAATAGGAGTTTTTATTGCGAGGCTGTCATGGTGGAACTTGTTTGCACACACTTTCAGCAGCAAAGATCTCTCTCAGCGTCGGAGGCCGAGGGGCCCTGATGTTTTATGAAGGGGACCCATTGCTTCTGTAATGAATGGAAAAATATGTCCCCACTTTGACATAAAGAGGGGAACGGGAGGAAAAATCATTTCAGGGGTAAAGAGTATGATCTGTCATATTTTATAGCAGAGCTACTGCGATCCCAGACAGGAATTCTGCACCATGCAGTGAGACTGATTTGATTTCCTCATGCACAGGGATGTGAGTTTGGGCCTTGGATCTGGCCCCAGCCTGGATGTACTTGGGCTTTAAGGCTTGGCAGATGGGCGCACTACTCCATTCATACTGCGATGGTGTGTCTTGACTGTTTATTTTTCAACATGCAAGCAGAATAACAGCTGGAATGGCAACGTTAGTTGGTCGGTTGGAATATCTCAGCAGCTTTTTGGTTGGATGGCCATAATTTGTTTTACATGGATGGTCTCCAGAGGAGGAAACTTCCTGACTTTTCCTCTACCAACACCATGAGGCTGGTTCCCATTGACGGATTACAACTGTTGGATTGCCATGAAATTTTGTGCAGATATACAAGTTCTCTCAAAGATAAACTTTTGATCCTCTTGAGTTTTGTTTTATGCTACTAGCATATCAAGGTTTTCACATGTTCAATGCATCAACTGGATCGGTAGATATTCATGGTTTCCAGGTGCTGCATGGTTCTTTAGTGATTCTCTGACGTTTCCATTAAAACCATTGCTGTAGATTTTTAGAGACCTTAACGGTCCTCAGCGGATGTAAAAACGTATCACGTTACTTTTTATCTCATGCCATCATCAAATCAAAGTGAGACCCAAACTTGGCTTTGTGACCAAATACGGTAACGATTAAACCTAAACATCATCATTGTGAGCATGTTAACATGTATCTCAAAGTGCTGCTGTGGATAGCTGGAGAATCTCAGTTTTGTTCATTATTTTTTAAATCATTTTTTTAAAACAATTATCAGACGGTTATAAAATATAATACGGGACTTCAGTGATGTAACAGAAGCCCTTGCAGCCGGTCGTCTGTTCTGGTCGTCAGTCGGCTGTGTCTGAGCAGGTCACCTCGATAAAAGGACTGCGTAGCTCTGTTTGGACAGTTGATTAACAAAGAGAGAGACAGACAGACCGGCAGACAGAGATGGATAGAGGGCAGTGACCTTTGTACAGCCGAGTAGTAAGGTGAACTGGGAAAGCACTGAACAAATTGTCACCGTGAAAGGGCGAGTACCACATCATAATGAAAGGCTCAACAGCTCCATGATGACAGATTGATTTCAGACAATATTCCCGGATTGTCAAGAGGCCCCATTGCTGTCAGTGAGAGCTTTGCCGGTTCGTCCACCCCCTCCCTCGGTCTCGCCTTGCCTCTCTCCTCTTTCTCGTCTGTGTCTCGCCCGCCTTTCTCTCTCCCTCGACCACTCCTCTCCCAGCCTCTCCCTCCCTCCTGCCCCTGTCTGAATTGCTCCTTTCTGCCCAAACACTCCTGCTACATCACAGTCTGTCATTGGCCCTCTCCTGAAAAGACCCTGTTGACAAAAGGCGCTGGTGTAAAGCGCTTCCTAGTGTCATGGAGATTGGCTGATCCTCAGACTGTACGCTGGTGTCGGGTTCCTGAAGACGGAGAAATGAGGGGCACTCATCGCCGAGCTCGGCCTCCGTCATCATCATCAACATCATTATAATCATCATCATCACACAGATGTGACTGTGACACGCACACACACACACACACACTCTCGAGGTCCGCCGGTGACAGCATGTCTGGCTCAAAAAAGCCTCAGCGCTTCTCTGCCAGCCAGTCGGCGCGCACACTGAGCTAAACGCAGCCTGGACACTTCGATTTTTCCCACTGAGGAATGCAGCAAGGTTGAAGGAGTATGGAGGAGGAAGAGGGGGGGGGATGCTGGCAGTGGCAGGATGCACCTCGCTGTTGACAGATAGAGGCCATGAAAACAACAAAAACTGCTACGAGGAGACGGTGGAACTGGGTTTGTTATCCAGTGCGCATGCTCTGGAGTTTTTAGGCTTAAAACGGAGCGATGTCCAATCAGCGTAAGATACATTTGTACTGTAAGGGTCGATATTACTTTGATACAGACGCAAATGTGTCTGTGGGTCAGAACTGTGTTGGCTTTTATACCTTAAATAAAACATCGACTTTGGCCTCGGTTTAGACATGAGCTTTTCTTTTTGAAATAGTTCCATTTGAAGGAAATTTACACACTTGAACAGGTAAACATATCCTGCATTTCACAGAGAAAGTCCTCTGACCCGTCAGATTGATCTTGGGACCTCTTGGGGTTCCCGACCACCAGTTTAGGAAGCAGTGGATCGTCTCACTAAAATGTTGTGAATCACTGCTGTGGAGGAGGAAATTATAAAGTTAAATACTAATTCAAAGCCCTGAAGTTGAATCTTTAACACCAGGAGGACCAACATGCAGATAAATGACTCTCTCTGTCCCTCCTCATCCTCCCTGTGTCTCTCCTCCTGCTCTCTCTGTCCCTCTTCATCCTCCCGTGTCTCTCCTCCTGCTCTCTCTGTCCCTCTTCATCCTCCCTGTGTCTCTCCTCCTGCTCTCTGTCCCTCTTCATCCTCCTGTGTCTCTCCTCCTGCTCTCTGTCCCTCCTCATCCTCCTGTGTCTCTCCTCCTGCTCTCTGTCCCTCTTCATCCTCCCGTGTCTCTCCTCCTGCTCTCTCTGTCCCTCTTCATCCTCCCTGTGTCTCTCCTCCTGCTCTCTGCCCCTCCTCATCCTCCCTGTGTCTCTCCTCCTGCTCTCTGTCCCTCTTCATCCTCCCCGTGTCTCTCTTCCTGCTCTCTGTCCCTCCTCATCCTCCCCGTGTCTCTCCTCCTGCTCTCTGTCCCTCTTCATCCTCCCCGTGTCTCTCCTCCTGCTCTCTCTGTCCCTCTTCATCCTCCCCGTGTCTCTCCTCCTGCTCTCTCTGTCCCTCTTCATCCTCCCTGTGTCTCTCCTCCTGCTCTCTGTCCCTCTTCATCCTCCCCGTGTCTCTCCTCCTGCTCTCTGTCCCTCTTCATCCTCCCCTTGTCTCTCCTCCTGCTCTCTGTCCCTCTTCATCCTCCCCGTGTCTCTCCTCCTGCTCTCTGTCCCTCCTCATCCTCCCCTTGTCTCTCCTCCTGCTCTCTGTCCCTCTTCATCCTCCCCGTGTCTCTCCTCCTACTCTCTCTATCCCTCTTCATCCTCCCCGTGTCTCTCCTCCTGCTCTCTCTGTCCCTCTTCATCCTCCCGTGTCTCTCCTCCTGCTCTCTGTCCCTCCTCATCCTCCCCTTGTCTCTCCTCCTGCTCTCTGTCCCTCGTCATCCTCCCGTGTCTCTCCTCCTGCTCTCTCTATCCCTCTTCATCCTCCCCGTGTCTCTCCTCCTGCTCTCTCTGTCCCTCTTCATCCTCCCCGTGTCTCTCCTCCTGCTCTCTCTGTCCCTCTTCATCCTCCCCGTGTCTCTCCTCCTGCTCTCTGTCCCTCCTCATCCTCCCCGTGTCTCTCCCCCTGCTCGCTCCATCCCTCTTCATCCTCCCCTTGTCTCTCCTCCTGCTCTCTGTCCCTCCTCATCCTCCCTGTGTCTCTCCTCCTGCTCTCTCTATCCCTCTTCATCCTCCCCGTGTCTCTCCTCCTGCTCTCTCTATCCCTCTTCATTCTCCCCGTGTCTCTCCTCCTGCTCTCTCTATCCCTCTTCATCCTCCCCGTGTCTCTCCTCCTGCTCTCTCTATCCCTCTTCATCCTCCCCGTGTCTCTCCTCCTGCTCTCTCTATCCCTCTTCATCCTCCCCGTGTCTCTCCTCCTGCTCTCTGTCCCTCTTCATCCTCCCCGTGTCTCTCCTCCTGCTCTCTCTGTCCGTCCTCTTCTTCTTCGTGTCTCCTCCTGCTCTCTCTTTTATTCCTCCTCCTGCTCTCTATCCCTCTTCATCCTCCCCGTGTCTCTCCTCCTGCTCTCTGTCCCTCCTCATCCTCCCCCGTGTCTCTCCTCCTGCTCTCTGTCCCTCCTCATCCTCCCTGTGTCTCTCCTCCTGCTCTCTCTATCCCTCTTCATCCTCCCCGTGTCTCTCCTCCTGCTCTCTCTATCCCTCTTCATCCTCCCCGTGTCTCTCCTCCTGCTCTCTGTCCCTCTTCATCCTCCCCGTGTCTCTCCTCCTGCTGTCTCTGTCCGTCCTCTTCTTCCTCGTGTCTCCTCCTGCTCTCTCTTTTATTCCTCCTCCTGCTCTCTGTCCCTCCTCATCCTCCCCGTGTCTCTCCTCCTGCTCTCTCTATCCCTCTTCATCCTCCCCGTGTCTCTCCTCCTGCTCTCTGTCCCTCTTCATCCTCCCCGTGTCTCTCCTCCTGCTCTCTCTATCCCTCTTCATCCTCCCTTGTCTCTCCTCCTGCTCTCTCTGTCTGTCCTCTTCCTCCTCGTGTCTCCCCCTGCTCTCTCTTTTATTCCTCCTCCTGCTCTCTGTCCCTCCTCATCCTCCCCATCTCCCTCCCCCTGCTCTCTCTATCCCTCTTCATCCTCCCCGTCTCTCCTCCTGCTCTCTGCCCCTCTTCATCCTCCCGTGTCCCTCCTCCTGCTCTCTCATCCCTCTTCATCTTCCCCGTCTCCCTCCTCGTCCCCCCCGTCTCCCTCCTCCTCTGTCTGCAGTGTCCACGGCTCTACTCTCCTGACTTAAGTTCACGTTGCTGCACAGTGTCGGGGCTGCAGCTGATGTTGAAGCTCCCGCCGCCCCGCCACTAAACTTATTGGTTATTTTGATAAATTTGGCGACATCCGCCTTGAGAGTTTCAACTTGTTCACCCCTTTGCGCCCCTCCTCGGCATCTAACATGAGAAACAGGACAGAGGGTGAGGGCTGAGGTCGATTCAGAGATGTGATTGGGCCGGCCCACTTTCAGTAAAGAAAATTTATGGTCCGGTCGTTCGTTGGCCCCACTTTTATTTTCCTATATATCAAGTAGCCTATAGATTAAATTGTATCGCCCCGTCCTTCCCGGAGAGGAGCCAAACATGTGGGCGTTCACACAATGTCCCATTCAGTGCCAAGTGGTCGGTCAATCTCCACACGTATTACACTGACAGTAATAAACAGGTGCTCTGCTTGGTAGTGGAGAGAGAGAGAGAAAGAGAGAGAGAGAGAGAGAGAGAGAGAGAGAGAGAGAGAGAGAGAGAGAGAGAGAGAGAGAGAGGTCTGTTTGAGTGAGTCATGTGGCTGAGGCTGAGCCTGGGCCAGGGAGTGGGGTGTGAGATTGTTGGGATTCCTGGTTACTGCCGCCTGGGCCCACCTAATCCCCCTTCACTCCCCCATGCAGCCCTCCTCTCCATATGAGCTGTGTGTTAAAGGAGGCCTCTCTGCCATCTTAGCCTCTGCTCCCTGCCACTCTCTAAATCAACCCTCTTCTCCTTAACCCCTGCTCTGCTTCTCTCTGCTTGGCTCGATTATTTTTTTTTATTATTTCTCTCCACTCGTCTGGTCTCTCCTTCCATCTCTGTCACTCGTTTGGCCTTTCTCTTTCTTCACAGCCTCCCCTCCCGCTGCCTCTTCCCTGATAAGTGGCCCTAAGCACACACTCAGCCCCTGTGTGTGCACCAGGCCTTAGCTTAATGGAGTGAGATAAAGCGACTAGAGTGCCACTCGCTGTGTGCTCTTTATGACAGCGAGAGACCAGTGTAATACTGGCTCATATTTGCATGCAAAGCTATGCCACTGAAACTAGTGTGTTCAGTTTGCTAAGATTATTTAAGAAAAAGCTAATTTGTCTTTTCTGAAAGAAAAGTTTTGATTTTGTAGTCAGAGAATAAACAAATTCAATTTGTTTATACATAATTTCTTTTTTAAATAGTTTTCTAAAATAGTTTAGCGCTGTAGTTTTCAGTAAACGATATTCAAACTTCCATGGATGGTTGTTTGCTGCAGATTAATACATATTTCATACACTAGAGATATGTTTAAAGAAACATTTATAGGATTCACTGACAATAAACTACATGGCCCATTTACACAGTAAACAGTCGGTGTGATGTGTGCTTTGTGTTTTCTTAACGAATATATACACTTTCTGTGCTGATTGAGCAGGTAACACACTGGAAAACCCGACTCTGAACTGTTCCACCACATCTCCCAGTCACTATGCGGTAATCAGACAAAAACCACCACCTCCGAAAGCACTAAATGAAAGGCCTCTATTAAGTCAGGTGAAGCACTTTCCATAGGGACTCCATGCTTTTCCACATACTTCCACATGCTTGGAAAAGTACAGAGTCCTCCTGGAAACTCCTTAACCTGAAGTGAAAGAGGTCTTTCACATAATGAAAATGTCTGTAAGTTAGAAAATAAAGAGATTTCTGCCAAGATATTGCCACCTTTATCTGGACACATCTTGTCTTGTGATTCAAAAGATATAAAGGCACACTTAATAAATTAATGTTCTCGTTCATAAGAAAGTATTTCTTTTATGATATTAGAGGAGATTGTCTTTGTTTGACTGGAAGTGACCTACCTCTGCATAAATTGTGACCAATATTCAGTCTATCTAGATTATTGATAAACAAATATTGATTGATTTTGTGGTGGGTGGAGCCTGGTTTGTTGTTTCATTGCAGCTAGTAAGGAGACTAGAAAAACATATACGCTAGCACACATGCTCTTTTCTCCAGCAGAGGCGGCTGGGGCTGGGAGAAGGCAGTCATGTTTAATGAAATATAGCAGCTTAGAGTTCAAAGGCTCCGCAGCAGGGCCCGTTAAAGGTTGGCCGCGTGATGGAGATGTTTCCAGGAGCTTTATGACACTGGAGTAATTTCTCTCCTGTTCTTTTGATGAGGAGTCGGCAGGGGCCCGTTGTTCTCGAGCCTTTAGCGTAGGAAGTAGACGCAGGTTCTCCGCTGTGATGTTATTCCAGGGATTCTTCTTTAATCAGATAGATGGACCAGAGCATCTTATTCCCCTTTCTTTACATCCCACCCCCTCTTGCTGTTTCTCTGGTCCCTCATGTCACCCAATAGCTCCTCTTGTACCATTCCCACCACCAAAAAGCAGTTGCTATTCAGCTCGCATCTGATGGTGCCGAAGAAAGAGCCATTGTCCCGACTGGTCTTACCCTGCTCTTATCTATTGATTGGAAAGCTGAGAGGGGAAAATAACGGGTATTGATTACCACACTGGGTGAAGCTGCTGGGCAGGACGTCTGGACTGGTAAGAAAAGACGGCTTTCTTCACCCTCCGCTGCCCCACTGCTGTCAGAACAGCCTGTCCGGCCACTCCACATATCCCATCCCCTTTCACCCTATCACTGCCCCCTCCCCGCCCCCCCTCACCTCCTTTCTTGGATTGCCAAGGTGGCTCTCCCCTCTCTCGCTGTTTTATGCAGATTTTTATCTGTGCTTGTGAAATGTATAGCCGAGCGCAGCAGCAGCCCCTGAACGGTAGCTCTGGCCTTTCACACACTCCCCGAGCTGCGGTGTCTGCCTCACCTTTCGGCTTCACCCGACCCCCTCCGGTCTCAAGTGAAGTCTTCGGCTCTGGATTCGGTTTCTGGCTTTCATGTATTTTTGGTGCATTTTCTTTTTTTTCTTCTCTCTCGTGTTCTTTGAACCTTACTTAACTCATTTTTCTTTGATTTGTCTTATAAAAGTGCTGCTGAGGTTTTAAGAAATGCATGATAGAGTATTTCCCTGGAAGCACAGGCTCCATTAAACTCCCTCCTCTCTTATGTTCGAGGTCTGTCAGCTCTTGTACGGTCTGCTGAGCTAACACAGTGCTGCTGAGTAGGAGGAAGCATTCTCCAGCTTCTATCTGTCTCTTATCCTTTATGTAAATACTGCATATTGAAGACACATTCACTCAGAGATCAGTGTTTATCTTAGTAATGAATAACCACAGTCTGGCACTGTGCAAAAGCCTTTTGATGCATTAGAAATTCTTGCAGTTGGCTGTAGATTAAGCATGAAAATCCCTTTTATTCGAAGATGTTTACAGTTTTGTTTGAATAACTTTACCCTGCATTGGTCAGACGGTGTTGCATGCATTATTAAGTTGTTTTCATTGTGGCTGGTTAAGTTTCCAGGTGTTCTCTATTCTAACAGCTGTCAGCAGCCAAGTTAACTCTTTATTGACATGACACTCAAGAGCCAAAGCACTTTGTAAAGACAAAAAAACGCATGTACACATCATTACAAATCCACAGGTGTTTCGTAAAAGAAGAGAGGTGCCAGCACATCTGAACATTGCTCAAGTCTGGAAGCCTTTGTAGTCTTTTTTTTATTCTTTTTTTTTATTTTTCCTGTGTTCCTCCTTCTCTTTCATTTGCATCCTGACATTTCCTAAAAGATTTCCCTCCACGGATGCCTGCACGACATATCAACTGCTCATTAACCAGCTCACAAGGTTTTGTAAAAAAAAAAAAAAAAAAGGCTATATTTAGTCAGAAGGACAAGAATGCCTGTGATTGAATGTACCCCTTTCTCTTAAAATAATCCATCACCAAATTGAGCAAAGAAAAACAGAGCTAATTCTGTGAGTCGCCGGGCCTCCTCCTCCTCTTCCTGCACTATGAAAGATTCCATTCACACATGGAGCTCGGCTATAATAAGGAGTACCAACGCTGCAATACAGGAATGCCCATATGGTCATGTGTGTAATTTTCCATTTACTGAGCAACTAACAATTCTAACAATTTGGGGAAACACTCCAGAAGTCAGGCAGATTTCCATACATCACAACATCTGCAAGGACCTTTATTTCAGCAGCCAGGAGACTAAAGCTAAACAGAGCAGCTCCAGTACATTTTACCTACACTATGCTTTTTAGACATTTTGAACTGTGTATCAAGCAGACAAGGCAAGAACTTCATTTATTTTATTTTTTTACAGAGGGCCTCTGTGTGGTTTCAAATCTTTCAACTCCAAGGTTAAGAGAACCTGTCCTTGAGAGGGAGGAGGAGGAGGTGGAGGTGGAGAGGAGAGTCCCCATTGAAGAGAGGATGGTGGTCATGCACACAGCACAAATACTTATTAAGTTATGCAGACGGTGTCCTTGATTTCAACACTTCTTCACGCCTTGTTTTTCAAAAGGTCTTCAAAAGCTTTTTAGGAACGGAGATGGAGGGAGGAAATCATTTGTTGCACATTCCTCGCACTTGGAGCACCAGCCAAAGCTTTTTAGTTTATTAAGCCAAAAAGCTCAGGCACTGCTCGAGTCGTCCTAAAGTTCAAGATCACATAGACCTTCATCACACTTAAAGGAATAGTTTGATATTTTGGGAAATACATTTACTTGTTTATTTGTCAAGAATGAGCTAGATGAGAGGATTGATGGTAAACGGTGAGATGCTTTAATGCTGGGATGCAGTTTTTCTTGCCTTCAAACACAACCAGGCTTCCTGTTTCCCCTTGTTTTTCATCTTTAAGCTTTATGAGGGTGGATCAAAAAGTTCAGAGACTCCTCCTGTTGCGTGTGAATGGAGCGCAGCACCGTGATGTACACGGAGCAGGAGGAAGCAAAAACCTTTGTAAGGAAATATTCCTTGATCAGTACCTGAGTTACATGCGTTTATGTGAGCACCGTTTTGGGCTCATCTGCAGTCTCACCGATGACAATGGAGCAGAAAGCACACATTAAATTGTGTGTCAAACTCTGGAAATCAGCAACTGAGACCCCTGAGAAAGCCGACAGCATTGAATGCGGTGTTTAGTGAGACATTCACATTTCAAGAGGGACCGAACGTTACTGTCCAAGCCCGAGAAGGTGCATCAGTTCAGGAGCCTGTGGGCTGTCTTTGACATTTGCAGGGTTGTGCACCGTTCTTAGGGTCAGAATGACAAAACTGAGTTCTACCAGGACGTTCTGACACATCTGAACGAAAACATTCGGTGCAAACGACCTGTACTGCGGCACGATAGCACTTGGGTTCTCCAGCATGATGAAAATGCACAAGTTTCCCACCCTCAATAACACAATTGTTGCTTCCCACCACTTCCACTCGCTGGATTTCGCTCTGACTTCTTTCTGTCCCCAAAAATTTGACACAACATTTTATGTGTGGTCTCGCAACATACCAGTGCTACAAGCATGCATGTAACTCAAGTGCTGATGTTGATCAAGCAACAAAATTTGGAATACTAACTCACGAAGATTATTGCTTCCTATTGCTCCATGCACGCTGTGGTGCTGCGGCCCATTCACACGCAACAGGACCTGTCCCAGAACATTTTGATTGCTCCTCATATTTTCCACACAGACATGAGAAGTATCGTTTAAAGAAAGCTCAGAAATAAACACATATTATCTTGTTTATTTAATCCATTAAAAAAAAAAAAAACCAGAGTGTAAAAACATTATGTGGTGATGGATGAGTTTCGTTACTGTTGGACAGCCATCGCTGGTTGTTTCTCCCTATCTCCTGCTGGTTTCTAATATTTATGTTCAGCTAAACAAACCGGCTGCTGGCTGCAGCCTTATATGTAAGATTCAGGTATTTACATTAGTGCAGAGCTCTCTGCACATCGCCCTCCTCGTACAGCACCGTCCTTTTAGTGTGTGCAGACAAGTAGCATTAATCTTTTCATCTACCTCTCAGCATAAAGCAAAAAAGGCCTATTTCCCAAAATGTTAAATTATTCGTCTTCAGTGAGTAAAAAAAACAAACATCAATGCAAGCTCGGTTTGGTCAACACAATCAGCCAAACAAACAAACAAACCTGTAATTCAAAAGGAAACCCGAACTTGTAACTGGAAGGGAATCAAACAAGGATCGTTCTCTGGAAAGTTGCTGTGAGCTGACCATCAGTGTTGAATGCCCTGCAAACAACACTACAAAAAACAGTCTTCAGTGCACCCTTGTTTATTTTTATGAGTGGAAAAGAGCATTCAGATGTTCCCTTTTCTCTTTTTATTTTCTACAAAGGTGCACTTACCTCTGAAGAAATGCATTTCCACCTTTGACAGCACCAGTGTGTCTGTAAGGTCAAAGTGTTTTGACACTTTGCTTCGACTAAACCTCTGACATGAATCAGGCCTTGTTTTTGTAAGTCCGTCCTCTCCATTAATCCTGAAGGAAACACATGGTTGAGTGGCTTGCGGGAGCATGAGTCTGAAGAGATAACTGAAGCCTATTTGTTCAAGATTTGGCAGAAATGTATTTATGTTTTCACAAGGCAGTTCAGTCCTTTAGGATCAACTCAGACCATACGAGCTCCAGCAGCACCAAGCCAGCGCTGTGACCTGTTTGTGGTCCTAAAGCAGAGCCTGCAGCGGAGAAACAGTGAGCGCCTCTGTTCTGACTTCCCGGTAGCAGCGGAGTGAGATATGGGCCAGCTGACAACAGCCAAAAAGACTGTGGTTGCGTTTTCTCCACAGACATAAACAATGACACTTCCAATTTCCTGTGCATGCTGTGGACCAGGAAAGGACATCCACAGACAGGAAGGGAAACTCTTAGTTTGTGTGTGTTCATGCCTGGTTGAGAAAGATGGAAACAAAAAAAGAAAAGAGGGTTTCATTGGGGTTTTTTTGCTCACACGTTACTTTTTTCCACTGACTTTTATGGTGCAGCATTTATATATATCTATTCTTTTTTTTTTAAATATGAGTGAGTCCAGCTTTTTAAATTTTTTTTTTTTTTTTTTATCTCAGGTCACTGGCACAGCAGTCCAGATGTTGTACCTGCACCTGAGATACATCTGGGTGCAATGCAATGGATGAAACGGCCAGATGGAGTTACCTGTGTCAGCTACCCCCACTGTAACCTCATCAGTTTAATGAACTTCTTGTTTACCATATGTGTGAAATGCACCACAGGAATGTGTGTGTGTGTGTGTGTGTGTGTGTGTGTGTGTGTGTGTGTGTGTGTGTGTGTGTGTGTGTGTTTGAGCACATATGTGTGTATGTGTTGGGAGAGGCCATGTGTACTTACCCTCCCCATTGTTTTTACTGCTACCAGACTGGCCATTTGTTCCGAGGCACAGACTGCGCTCTGTGTACTTTTGAGGGCTGTTGCAGCTATAGGGTTCTGGTTGCATTTCTTGCCCCCCCCACCCCCCACCCCCACCCTCCTCCAATCCCTCACTCTCCCTACAGCTCCTGTTTCTGTTCTGTGTCTAGTTTGCTCGGGGTTTTGTTTGGTTTTTGGTGGTGGTGGTGCGAGGGGTTAGTCCGAGGCCCGGTGCTGTGCGAGCAGCGGCGCAGGCCTCCTAACACCATCACAGGGTGTTTCGGCCCGCTCCACTTCACCAGATCTGAGGGAGCAGACCTCAGCCAATTAAGAGCGGGGAGAACAGGCTGCTGTCCGTCTCACTACGACCCGCGCCCCCCTCATCGCTTTGATCTCTTGCACGCTACGCAAAACCCAAGCCAGAACACTTCACCCTCCCAGTGCAGGCAGCGAAGGACAGGGTTTGCCCAATTATTACAATCTGGCTTCAAGATCTCTGAGTAATCAGCAAAAAAGATGACAAATGACCTCTATCTCATTTCATCTGCCAACAGCCACACTGTCGTTAAGGGCTGGAGTTAGTCAGGCAAATCAGGATTCACATATGTTGTTATTCGGGTACACTTGTGCTTTATTAGCAGCCTGCAAATAAGTGTGCTGATGCTCAAAGAAACTAAATTTGATGAGTAACTTAAAAAAAAATTTTGACAGAAAAAACATTCAAAATTGATTCTTGATGTCAGCTGGCAAAACAATCTCACCTCAGGGTCCATTCAGTAGCTGTTCCGGAGCTTTAATCATATCTCATGATCCTCAGCAGCAGATGGAAAAGCCACGAGTCATTTTACATTTTCAGTCGTCTGAAAACCTTTGAAAATTTGTTTGAATTGTTAAAAAAAAAAAATCCTTGTGAATTATTCCTGATTTTACCTGTAAAATTAATTATAAGATCAAAAGAAGGGGATGTTATTTATTGGACCAACTAGTTACACATAAGATGAATGGAGATGTTGCATTGTTTGAAAGGGTTGTAGCTCCATGAATTACTGGTCCAGATGATGTTTCATTATCTGTTCCGTCATGATAGGAATATAAATTCGTTTGATATTTTTGGCCTGCAGATTCTTTAAGATGTTGAATGCCATCTAAAGACTTTGGTCAGCCACAGAAAGCCATGTTCAATGTTATCTTACTAAAGGTTTACAAAAGGTGGTTTCTGAGAATTGATCATTTGTGTGCTTGTGTTTCCTCAGGACCTCCACGGGCGTTTGAGAAAGTCGCTCACAGACAGGCGGCGCGGCTGGGTAGCGCCATCAAGCTGCCGTGTCCGGTGGAAGGAGACCCTCCACCCCTCATAATGTGGACCAAGGATGGGCGCAACATCCACAGCGGCTGGATTCGCTTCCGGATCCTCCGCATGGGCCTGAAGATCAAAGAGGTGGAGGCAGACGACACGGGGACCTACATCTGCAAAGCAACGAACGGCTTCGGGAGCGTTAACATCAACTTCACCCTCATCGTCATCAGTAAGTGCAGACGGAGTTCAGTCTGCGTAACCTGCCTCTCTGCAAGTTCCTGAGATGAGATCATCGACTTTTGGAAAATGTGTCATTCTTCTTAAAAATTTAAGCTCAATTCAGCAACTATAAAACATGAAGTCACCTGTCCGGTAACTAAAACCAGAGGCTGCCGCCTCAGTGAGTCAATCCCTGATTTGTACGCTCCGACCGCATCATCTTCCGCGGTGGTGTTGCGAGGTCAGATGTGTCAGATTTCCATGCAGTCCAAAAATCTCCGCACAGTTTAAATGTTAAAAGACAGCGTCACTCACAGAGGTCGAGGTCTGAAACAAGTAGATTTATGGAGGTTTAGTGGCTGATGCTCTCATCTATTATATGTGTTGCAGCCCCTACCTCTCTCTGCCCAAAGTCAACAGCGGCACGGGATATTGTTTCATACTACTTCATCCTCTGTGACTCAATTGGATCTCCAGCTCTTCCTTTTCCTCAGGCTACACTCTGTGGAGGCAGGAGGTCTGCAGCTCTGCAATAAGAACCACATTCAGTGTGAAAGCGCTGGTTTGTCTTCAGCCTCTCACACAGCTCTTGAATGGGGCGTGCAGGATTAAGGGCAGTCTGATCGAGTGTGTTACTCGTTTGTGCATACAGTGCATTTCCTCTGCAGAGCATGATGAATGAGCGGAGTGGAGCGTAAAGGCTGTGTTTAGTCTAATTATTCTAAGATGCCTAATTTGGGCCAGAGTCTGCGCCCGGCTCTCTCTCACAGGAGGAGTTGCAGCCCGGTCTTGTGACACCCATGCTTCAGAAGAAGAGCCGTAATCAGGCAGAAGTGGAAAACACACATCAGAAAACAGTACTTGTTTCTGTATAGCAATGAGACCAAAGTTTATTTTAAGGTTTCCCTCAATATGAAGCTGCGAGTGAGTTCAAAGAGAGGGTGTCTGCTGATTGTGCTGAAATGAAAGGTTGGAGATTGAGGCACAGAGCCAGCTGTAATGTCAAGGTTGATGGAACGTTGGTGCTCTATAGTATCAAAGTCAGACGTGGCTCTTTCTGTGTCTGCGTTGCACTCAAAGGTTTAAGTTTCTGAACTTTTTATAGTCAAAATCAATCAAGTATCGGATAACATTTGAAGGTCCTGATTGGATACTGTCCTTTACTTGTTGTAGTTCTATTCAGATGGTTTACATCAAAACAAAAAGAAGATGTTTTTGAGTTTTGATTTTAAAAGTGACAAATAGAAATTGGTTTTGGTTGTGACACATCTGACGCAAGCAGAGAAAAAGCTTGCAAATATAAACTAGTAGATAAAAAAGAGCCATAAAAGTTTCCAGACGAGTGTTTTCTTTAAACATGTGAGACAGTTTGTTTTTTTAACATGAAGTATTTCTCTTTACAGTGCAGCCAAATCCTGTACATGCATGTGGAATTTATTTTTGGATTCAAAATATTGACCCAAAGTGGGGAGATAAGGAATATCTTTGACACGCATACACTGGAGATGCACACATTTATCCAATCGATCCCTGTGATAGATAACAACCGTTTATGTACGACTGGTAATTTGTCCGGTTTGACTTCTGCAGCGTTGCGACTGAGTGAGAATGAAGACATCAGTGAAAACAGTTTAAGACTGCGGTGATGAAGCTGGCAGGGTCGTCGGGGGGGGATCAGTTCAACCTGACTGCATGCATTGCTTCACTCCCACTCTGATTTCTGTGAGGGAAAAAAATACCTTTGGAAGTTTAATCAAAAGTCTTTCTTGGAAGCATATTTCCATGAGATTTTTTATCAGGAGTGTTTTTGCCCTTTATGGAGTTACTTAGAGACCTGGCCTGACTTTTAATCCTGATCTGTCTTGGGTTGTTTCATTTCTTGTGCATGAAAAACCATCTTACTCCAGCCCTCAAAAACACCCCCTCCCACCTCCATCGCTCCTCTCTTGTCCGTCATCCCATTAGTCGCTGGCAGCACATCTCCACAGTGTTTGTTTTTATTGGTAATTGTTCCATCAGGGGTGCATTTCACTCTGGATGCCTTTTTGCCTCAAAGATTAGGAGGCCTCATTGTCAAAATACTTCCAGCATTGAAGTCAACTTAATATAGCCAAATAGCCTGCAATTATCATGAGCAACACTTTCCATTAACGTTGAATCAGCTAAATGTGAAAGGTTTTTAATTGAGTTGCATGCCGTTAACCTTCTCGGGGTGCTATTATGTTGCCGAAGAAAGATCAGAGAGGAGAGTTTATTTATTTGAAATTCTGTAAATGAAGCGTAGCAGCCTCTAACATACAGTATCCATCATGTCAGTTTATTGTTTTTACTGGATCACACAGTGAAAAAGCTCGAGAAGCAACTTGCAGTCAGTTACAGCGCCGGTGAGGGTGGAGGTTTCGACTAAATCCTGGCAGAAGTTCAAGTTCGAGGCTCAACGTGGAGAGCGTAACTTGTTAAAACACAGCCTGGGACCCAGCAGAGAGGTAAAGCAGAAGAAAGACAGTAAAATAAAGAGACAGAAGTAGAGTGAGATGTGGAAGTGAGAGAGTGAGGGATTTTGCAGGCTGATGTAAGGAGGGGGGGGGGGGGGGGGTCCACTGCGGCTGGAGAGATCTCCCTCTTCCCATCTGCCAGTGGACAGCCTGTCCTCCCAAGAGCTATCTGAAGAATCTGGTCAGTCAGTGCAACATGGCGCCTCCTCAATCCCTCCAGCTGGCTGTTTGGGCCCTGTTTGGGGTGGTCTCCTGACAACTGGCCCCATCACCTCCCAGCACCCCCACAAAGATAGGCCGACGCATGCAGCAGTCCCTCCATCCGCAGCTGCTCGGGCTACATCAGGCTTCATATTAGCATTAATATGGGATTGTCATATTAACATTTACAGCGGTGGGATTTAACGTTTATGTCTGCACAGATCATATATTACAGCGCTAACGCTGGGCTGGCAGTGCTCATTATTCCCACATGAAGATGTTGGCTCTCGCGGCACATTTTTCACGTTGCTCCTCTCTAGAGACATCGCCAAGCCAACTGTTGGATAAACTGGCCCGTGGCTGACTGATCACATGTGGTAGCTGTTTGGAGATTTCCAGAGTGATGCTGGGCCACTGTGCATAACTTTCCCTGGACATTACAATGTCCCCAGCAACATCTGGAGCTCGCCGCGACCCCAAATCATCAGGCCGCTTTCTGTGATTCAGCTGGCAACAAGGGGCCAGCACAGAGAGAGCGTAGTGACCTGTTTTCGGTGCCTAGATTTGTGAATGGAATGGGAGGGGATGGCGTCAGACCTCAAAGACTGTAGCGAAGCCATGAATGGATTCAAGTTGGATGGAAAAAGGTTGACTGCATTTAGATCAGCGTGATAGTTTCTGTCAGAGCACTTGGTTGCATAAGCGTGTGCTTGAATCATGACTCTTGTAATTGAATTTCCTTTTCAACCTTTGATTTCATACTGTATATAAGATCTTTGAGCTCTGAATCCTTGATAGGTTGCAGCTTTTGCTAACCATCCAGTACACTCCTCATTTATTTAGAGGCCTCATATGCGCTCTTCATTTATCGATTGTTATATTTCATCCTACAGAACAGCGATGTCCCACCTCGCCCCCGTTTGTAGTCTAGTGAGCCAACATTGTGTAAAGACAATAGTGGCAAGGGATAGCTTTAACAGGACAGACGTATAAAGGGTGCCATTGTTCCCCAGAATCGCCAAAAAGTAGAGAGGAAATAGATTCAAGAAAAAAAAAAAAGTCAGAAAGAAAACCCCGGCAGTGTGGGACCATGTTCTGTTTGGATTGGGAGGTTCAGGAACCGGGAGGAATGTGGAGAGCCTAAGTGAGCAACAGAGAAATATTTCTTCCAGCGGAGGCTGTTTTTTAAAGGAATGGGTTATTATAGTTGGCCAGTTAAACCCCTTCAAATAGCCATGACATCATGGCTGGGCTTGGTGCTGCAGGGGACAAACAAAGGAGGGTTTGTACCCAGAGAACCCTAGAGAGCTTTGAGGGTTTCGGGGGGACTCAGAAGGAGGCAGAACGAGGGGGTTAGAAGTCACATCTGGTCTCTTTACCTGACCCAATCAAACCGTGAGAGGGAATCAAGGGTGCCAAACTGCATGTAGAAAAATCCAGCATGAGGCTGCACTGAACCCAGAAATCAAAACGAGTCACGGAAGGTAAAAATCTGGCTGGTTTGGAGTGTTATTAAAACATACCGTAAACTCGAGGGGAAAGTCAGTCATCTGCAAATACTTTGATATTCAAATAATTGTTTTTAAATGTCACACATTTGCTGGATTTATTTATTTTTTTATGTGTGTTGGTGCATATATTAAAAATGCTGTGAATGATTATTAAAGCTAATGCAAAGTGACACATCAGTAGTATCATAAAAAATCATTTAAGAGGAGCCCTTCTTCAGTAATCATCTGCTTCATGTCTCCGTCTGCACGGATTGGCAGATATTGGCGAGGAATTCAATCCGCTCCGTTAATTCATCACTGCTTAACTCGAAAAGTCCGATACGCATCACAAACCGTCGATTAGGTTTCACTCATTATATTTTCTCTAAGCCCCGTCTTAGCTGCGCTGCATGATGTCAGCCAGTGACATAAACTCCACAGCTGTCTCCTGGAACCGGGCTTATGAAAACTGATCATATTACTTCCAAATGTTACAGAGTATGACCCGAGCATGCAACCCTCTCGGAGGAGCCTGCCGATAAACGCTGAATTTACTTGGAGAGGGACGACAACACTTCACTGGGCTGGTTTAGTGTTGGGTTTCCACCATAGATGCTGAGACAGTGTCAGAAATTAACATCAGGATGGTGAAGGGTGGCTTGGAACAGGCTGTAAGAGGAGCCTTACACCTACAATATCATACAGCACTCTGCCTTTTCTTAAAGCTCTTCTACAACGTGAAATGTGTATTTACAGATTTCAGATTCCAGATAGAATAAATATTGTTAAGTGGAATGCAGCCATACTTCTATTTCACACTAGTTTGACTTCTTTGCTGCAATTCTTCTTCTCTCTTTACTAATATGAACAACTTGCTGTTTTATTCCGGTGTGTTCACAGACGACGCAGGTTCTGATAAAACTGGACCGGGTGCCGCTGATGGAGCGGAGTCGGAGACAGGAGGTGAAAAACTTGGTAAGAGCTCTGTTGTCATGCTGTCAATGATGCATGCTTTTTCATATTTACTCCCAATCACATGTACTTTCACAGCTATTAGAAAACCATGCTGCTGGTCTGTATTCTTCTTTTTTGGCCAATTAATTTCAGCTGTTGGGTTCCTTTTAATCTGTCTATGATAGGAAAAATCAAATCTAGTTACATTTAAGTTGAATTGCAGGTTGATTTAAAAGGTTTGCATTGTTTTACTTTGCAATGAATCAATTTAACACAGCACCAAACTGTGTAAAATAAATAAATGTCTCTTCTGCTTTTCCAAAGTGCGGCCCCGCTTCACCCAACCCGCTAAGATGAGGAAGAGGGTGATAGCTCGTCCCGTGGGCAGCTCGGTGCGGCTCAAATGCACAGCCAGTGGGAACCCCCGGCCGGACATCGTGTGGCTGAAGGACGACAGGCCGCTGACGGAGCAGGAGGTCGGCGAGGGCCGGCAGAAGAAGTGGACTCTGAGCCTGAAGAACCTGATGCCAGAGCACAGCGGCAGATACACCTGCAGGGTCTCCAATCGGGCAGGAGAAATCAACGCCACGTACAAAGTGGAGGTCATACGTGAGTATCCCAGAGAGAGGCCGAGCTGTGCGCACACCGAACATGCTCACCTGGAAGCATTAGTGTTAACAGATCAGGTCAAGCAAATTAATTCAAGTGACTCCCGCTGTTTGTATGGATCAGTTTTGTGATCTTGTGTACTTTGCAGCAGGAAATTAAACTAGTCTAATCACTGTAATAGTCGGTCTGATTTTGACCGAGGAAAAACAGTAACTTTTGAGAAATCTTCTCTCTGATCTACCTACTCCTGATATCTGATTGCGATCAGCAGGTCTTATTCTTGCTGCACGGATGAATGTGCATGTGTAATCATGTATATGAGGAGCATATTGAAGGAGCAAGCTTGAGAATGAGGGCTTGTGCCCTGGTGTTTGCATAGAGGAAGGGGGGAGAGCAAGAGGCTGTTCAACTCAGAGACCATCCACCCAATCTGGAGCTGATTAAAGCCCAGCTGTCTGCCAGACCCACTGCCCCCCCCTTCCCATGAGAAATGTGTGCTGTACAACCAGGAGCAAAGAAAGAGAGGAAACTAATCACACATACTTCTTGTGTTACATGTGGTATTCCTCCCTCCCTGTCAATTATAAGTCCTAAGCCTGAAGCCAGGAATGGTATGGACAACTAAGACCTCTTCTATCCGCAGACGAGCTGTCATGTCAAAAGATGTCCGTGTGCGTCCTCACAGTTTCCCTCTGTGTGTCTTGTCAGAGAGGACAAACTCAAAACCGATTCTGACGGGCACACACCCGGTCAACACGACGGTGGACTACGGAGGCACCACGTCCTTCCAGTGCAAAGTGAGGAGTGACGTTAAGCCAGTCATTCAGTGGCTGAAGCGCGTGGAGTCTAACGAGGAGAGCCGCTACAACTCCACGATCGAGGTGGGCGACCACAGATTTGTGGTGCTGCCCACGGGGGAGGTGTGGTCGAGGCCCGACGGCTCCTACCTCAACAAGCTGCTCATTACCCGCGCCAAGGAGGAGGACGCTGGCATGTACATCTGCTTAGGCGCCAACACCATGGGCTACAGCTTCCGCAGTGCCTTCCTCACTGTGCTGCCAGGTGAGGCCTAAAGGAATGCCTGTTTACAGTGGAGCCACAAGTAAACTGTACAGCAACAAATCAGCGGCTCATACACACATCTGTGCTATCAGCATAATCATATACTGTATATTATAATACAATTTCTGGGTGGTGGTTTAGTTTTAGGAATAGATAAGTCAAAAGTGAAATAGAGGCAAGTATCTTTTAAGGACAGATGACAAGAACACAAGCACAAATATTTTGCTATCATCTGTTATCTATCAGTTGAAGTTTCAAACAGTAATCAATAAATAACCAAGTAATATATATATATATTTTTTTATCAATCAGTTATTAAAGTCTGTTATGAAGGAATATTATTCATTGCTGTTTTTAATCATTGTAAATCAAACAAGTCTCCAAGCAGCTGGAGATCAACAATAAATTTTAATTGAGGATTTTGGTGAAAACAAAAAGTCATAGATTTTAAGCTGCGTTCAAACATCTTTGTGTTTTTGGACCATCGTCAGGACATTTATACTTATCAGCAATGAATCAAAACATCATGTGATAATGAGGGCTGAAGCTCTTTACTTTTTTTTAGTAAAACAAAGCATTTAAGAAACCTGTGTTGATGTCTTTTTTTGGTCCTCTTTTGCAGACACAAAGCCTCCCATCACGCCCATCTTCCCCCCAGCCTCCAGCTCCCTCCCCTGGCCCGTCATCATCGGCATCCCTGCTGGAATAGTGTTCATCTTCGGCACTGTGCTGCTGTGGTTCTGCCAGAGCAGAAAACACTGTCCGCCTCCGAGCGCTCCAGCTGCACAGGTGCTGCCGAGCTCCCACCGGCCGTCGTATCGCGAGCGGGACCGGGGCTGCATGGCTCCGTCGTCCAGCTCCTCCAGCCCAGAGAAAGACTGCATGAGCTCCATGAACTATGAGGAGTACCTGGCCCAGCAGCAGCTCCTCCTCAACCAGGGAGGACCAACGATCCCCCCTAAAATCTACCCCAAAATCTACACGGACATTCACACACACACTCACTCCCACGTGGACGGGAAAGTACACCAGCATCAACACATTCATTTTCAGTGTTAGCCTCAGTGCCAAATATTCCCCATTGACTGCTCTGGTATCTCAGACGGACACTGAGCCGTGGACTGAACAGCAGCTCCTCGGTGACACTCGCCTGGCATTAACAGACTCCTCTCACAGCTGGACATCGTTGGGAAAGTGTGCATGTGTGAAAAACAAACATTGGCCAGTGATGCACACGTTGTGTTGCTTCATAAAAACTTCCATATTTGGTGCTTTTTTTTTTTTTTGTACCCTGTCAGATTGTCACACCACTAAAATCCATTAATCCTTGTTGTGCACTTAATACAAAAAGGACAAGGACATTTTTGCAGTGTGACTTTAATTGCAGCTATTCAGGCCGAATAAAAGGCCCTCAGCATTTTTCTAAATGGACGTTTGGTTTCACATGATGAGGCTCTGGGTGCTCTGTCTGTTAATGAAGATGAAAAATGGTACTCAAGATTTACAAAAGGGCTGGTTTTCATGCTCCTACTCAGGTCGTCCTTTTGTTTGTTCTAGGTGCATTATGCTGGGAATGCTGACCACTATCCTTTTATATGACCTTTTCTCCATCCCTCACTTCTGTTAAAAGTGATATTGAACAAACTGATAAAGGTTTTAGTCTTTTTGTGGCATGCAAACGTTGCCGAAGACTGCAACGGATGGAAGAGTTGTGTTTCCATGTTAACTGTATTGGTTCTTCGTTATCATTTTTACATTTTTTTTTGTTTTGTTAGGTAGGTTCCCGTCACTAGTCAGTAGCATGTTGAGATAAAACCAGCAGTCTTTTTCGACCACCTCCTTAACCAACCACAGTTTATGAAGCTGTAGTCATGAAATATTTAATTTATTTTGCTAAAAATGTATCAAAGGTTTATTTTTCAGAGTAAGGCATTTTACATATCTATGTAATGTTATTAAAGTATACAGTTATTGTTGTGTATAGTACATTTTGAGTATGACATCACCTTGTTTATTCACATTTACTTCATGCCAATATTTAGGTATTTCTCTATGTAATTGGTTATATTTGACAATCTTGTATGATGTACTCTGTTCAAGGCTCGAAAGACAAAAACATTTTAAGTTTGAAGGTTTGATAGTTTGATTAAATGACCTGAAACAAGAGTCCCATGCTTTATGAGGATTAATGGGACAGTATTTGTTTGTTTGACTTGTTTTTCAGGAGGGTACCTGTGAATAATCCTGGAAGACTTCAGCCCGTGAGCGCTGTTGAAGGTGTTAAAAGATTTCCGCGGTGCTCGCCTGTCCTAAAATGCGAGCCGGGCCCGCACAGGTCAGCTTTCCTCCTTTGAGTGGGTTGAAGTGTCTGCAGAGGGTGACACAGAGGGCAGCCAGCAGAGGGACAGAAGTTTCAGGGTTGAATGACTTGAATAGAGCCCGCACAGACACAAGAGCAGTCTCAGTCACTTTTTAGATGAGTGATGGCCCCTGCAAGACTACACCAAATGACCAGCATCTTTTTCCCATTTAAGTGAATCGACCCTCTCCTGCCCCCTCCTCCCTCACACCCCCCGGTCCGCACCACCACCTCATTCAACTCCGATCTAGGTAGGATTTCCTTTCACCATTTAGGAAGTGCATTGTCCTGCTGTGGGAGTGATGTGACAGGACCCTGTGATTGCTCAGGAAAGAAGGGGAGCATTGTATCAGGTGCGCTCTTGTTTTGTTGTATGCATTGCAGGATGAAGATGAGCTTTGGCTCCAGACAGATGACGGGTGAGTACATTGAGCAGCCTGTTTGTTTAAAGCAGACGCTCCACGCAGAATAAATCTCACAGGAATCACAGCAGCCATGTTGAGTCCATATGCATAAATAATGCTTTAAATCCAAAACCCAGATGATAGGATACAAACCCTATGAAATGGCAAACACTGCCCTCTACTGGTTATTAATCATGTATAATGTCTATAGTAAAAAAAAAAAGAAAGAAAAAAAAGCACAAAAATCATTCATACTCAAATCTTCTTTATTAACTTTACACTTTACAGTATTATGAGAACATTAACAAAGACAAACAATAGACTACACGAAGATAATCTGGACACCAACTACAGAGAAAATCAAAGGAATTAAAACAGTATTTACAGATAAGCTCAGCCCTTCTTCACGTTGGATATAAGTTCATCACAAAGTTTGGTGAGCTCTTCAACCTCCTTTTCCTGTTGGGGAAAAAAAAGAGAAAGAAATGGAAACAATATACCAATAATATTTGACATCCTCAGCAACACTGTAAATATGTACCACTGAATGAACATGTTCACTCACCTTCTGGCTCAGGCTCTTCTCCAGGGACTGAACCTTCAGCTGCTCCCGGCGCAGCTGAACATGAAGTGCGGAACCCTCGGCCCTGTTCTTTGATCGTACTTCAGCGATTTCTGCATTTGCACTGAGGATGACAAATAAATTGCAGTCAGTCTCTGCAGGTCTCCTGATGCTTTAAAGGCAACCAGTGCAAAAGGCACGTGTTTCTTACTGGCTTATTTTCTCCTCAGCGTGAGCTTTAAGGGTCTGGTACCGCTGCTCCTCTTTTTTGATCCTTTCCAGGTAGCCCTGTGCACAAGCCTTCAGCGTCTCTTCGTTCTAGGGAAAGGAGAAGGGAAAAAACACGTCATTCAAATCTCCTCCGCTTTCTTGAAATCATAAAATATGTCTAGTTTTCGTGGCGTATAACAAGGAGCTGGTACCTTTTTGTAACCCTCAACAATGTCCTTGTACTTGTCGAGTCTCTTGAAAAGGTCAGAGAAAGATCTCTCCATGGCGTTCAGGTCATTGGACACTTGTTCCTTCTCCAGCAGAACCTCGTTGAGCTTCGCCTTGGCCGCCTCCCTCTCCCTCTCTTGATCAGCTGCGCCATCCCAGAAAAATTTAACAACCATCATTTTTTAAAACGCACCATTACATCAACAATCCTGAGGAGCGTAACGGATACACAAGTAACTTACCCATCATGTTTTCAATCATAGGCTCAAATTGTGCAATCATTTTCCTGTGAAGGGGGAAAAAGATGTCAAATATCTGGAACCACCGATGTTACTGTCTAAAACAGACAAAAAATAAACTTAACCACACACAGCTCACCTCATTTCTTCACCATCGGCAAGCAGCTTTTGATACTTCGCACTCCATTGTTCGTCTTTTTCTTTTGCCTATTTTGAGAAAAATTTACGCTGATTATTCTGGAGGCTGAAAATAAGCATCATTTAGAAAACCTCAGTTATTTGCTAATAATGAGGAACTCATTATGAGGAACTCTAAACTCTGTTTAGAGTCTTGTTTTGTCACATATTTGGCTTAAGAACAGACTTTGAGTGTTTAACAAACATCGATGACATCTGAAGATCAATGTTCCTACTAATCACATTACCGTGTCTGCTGCAGTCCTTGTTGTTTTTAGTAAATAATGGAAAAATGCTTCAAATGACTAATAACTAACCCTTTCAACTAATTTCTTGCTTTAGAAACACAATTCTGTTGACATTAACAACCCAGCAAGCTGACCAAACACTGTCATTCACAGTTAAACAAGCTGTCTTTGATACTAGATCTTTGTGTTCGATCCACAACGCTCTCCTGAAGCAGATTATTCTGAACCACTCCAGGAACAGTTTGAGAAACCACATCATCAGAGTGCAGTGTGGATGTCTGGATCTGTTAAAAAAAAATAATTAAGAAACAAACTGCGACTGCTGTCATTTGTCAAATCTCTAAACTTCAGGCAGGACATACTTCTGCCTGCACTTTGGCGATGGCTGCATCCATGTCTTTCTGACTGTACTTCAGCACTTCGATGATGGCGTCCTCCGCCGGCTGGGGGAAGGGAGAGACGAGGATCTCCAGGATAGGAGTCTAGATGACATGTAGGTATGATGTAAACATATTAAGTCAGGAGATGTAACGGTGATGCATTGCAGCAGGAGGATTCAGATGACGTCGCTCAAAAGACTCACGGGTGCTGGAGCACCATCAAGCAGTCTGAAGCCGTCCTTCTGCGGTCCGTCTGTTGCCTCTTTTTCAACCATCTGTGGAGTTTCAAGCCTGAAATCGACAGAAAAGAAAAAAAACAACATGTGAAATGTACCATTTCAGACAAATCTGATTTTGTTTTACAGGATGTCCAAAGCAGAACGAATTCCGCTCCAATGTCAGAGTAAATGAAAACAGAAGTATATCATACCGGGAAACAAAGGGAGCCGTGCCCGGGATGTGGATCTGAGCACTCGGGCCCGCGGACTTCTTCGGGCTCTCTCTCATGAGAGGATCGAATTTCAGGTACAGTGATTGTTTCCTCAGTGCAGACTCCTTAAACTGTTGACAAAAAACAAACAAACAACATTTAAATAGCTTCAGGTCGTGCACCAAAAAGATCAAACCATTTAGTGAAACATAAAGGAAGTAAGTACTTACATTGCTGGAACCAAACTGTTCAAGGTAGTCCATCTGTCCTTCGAAGTCATTGGCCATGACTGGAGATGAAGACCGTGGGTTAAAATCAAAATGAGCTCTCCATTTAACAAGAAGAAAAAAAAAATCCTACATTTGTGAAAGTAGACTTTACTCACACAGAGTTCCAGGAACAAAGTCTTCGTTCCCATCAACCAGGCCGGTCTGTGATGTCTGGTCCGGCTGACACAGTTCAAAGAACTCAGGAAGACTCTGCACTCGTTCACTTTCAAGTCCTTTGTCGTGGTCAGCGGAAACCTTGTCCTCAGCAATCTGTCATTCCATAATAACGCAGTATGTTTGTGAAAAACATAAAACTAGAAGGGAAACTCTGCCAAGGTTTGTGTCGAGATGCATTATTGCTCTTACCACTGCAGGGTCGAGTTCGGCAGTGGGAAAGCTCTCTTCGGTGCTACAGAGGGGGAAAAAAAAACAAAAAAACATGCAGAATTAACAGTGAAATACAGCGACTCTCGAAAGTGAATTGTCCTCTGCAAATAAATAGGAGAACATACCACACTGGTGATGCAGCTTCAGTTTCCACAGGGTTGTCAGTTTGCTCTGCAGCGGCAGTTTCCATGAGCACAGGGCTAAATTTCTTGCTGCTCTGCGGAGAGTTGCTTATGTCTGTTTTTGTGCCAAAAGGATTGAAGTTTGGGTCATCGAACTTTTCAAAGTCAAACGAGTAGGAACTTTTGGGAACATCTGCAACCTCTGCGGCATCGGGCTTCACGGGGGCTTCCTTCGGTGGTTTGACGTCCGACGCTAGCTTTCCCTCTTTAGGTTTTAGACCAGGTGGCCTTTTACCAAATTTCTTGGGTCGCAGCTTCTTTTTCACCTCACTGCCATCGTCGAAGTTGAACTCAAGTCTGACTGGTCCTTCTTTGACGGGACCCTCAGCTGGCTGGGACTCAGCAGCTGGAGGCTTGTCTGTGTTGGCAGATAATGGGGCCACTGCAGCTGTGGGTTTCACCTCAAGCTGCCCAAGCAACTCTTGGGCCTCCTCAGGTACGTCAACCTTCTCAGGTTTATTTTCCTCAGCATTGTTTGACACTTTTCTCCCGAGCTCAGGTGAATTCTGAATTTTAGAGCCGCCGGTCTGGAAAGGATCGATTGCATCAAGGTTGTCAAAATCAAAATTATAAGAGCCTTTCGCTGGAAGTGGAGCGTCCTCCGAAAAACCGCCGGCCGCTTTGTCTTGATCCGTGCTTAAAGACATTTCATCAGGTTGTTTTTCATCAGGTGTCGCAGTGCATGAATCTTCCTCAACCTCTGACACCTTCGCCACTGTGACCACACTGCTGTCTGTGGAGCTGATGTTAACCAGGGAGTTTTCCACTGATGGGATGAATGGAAGCGTCTCGTCTAGTGCCACGTCTACTTCTGTAGGCTCCTCCGTGATATTCTCCGGTGTTGTGTGTTGAGACTCAATCTGTTCTGTGGAAGGCCTTGCAGGAGAGAGGGCCATCCTGTCGGACCCCCCGAACGGATTGATTGCGTCAAGGTTGTAGAAATCCAGCTGGTAGCCACCTTTGCTTCGTATCGGCATGTTGTCATCGGGATAAGATGACAGTTCTGTGGAAGAAGTCACGAAGGTTGGAGTTAATTTCTCTGCAGTGAAAAACATCTGAGGAAATAATCGAATAATTTGGGATAAATTACCCTGTTTGGGCTGCTCAGTGGCTTCCTGCGGCAAAGTACTGCAAATATAAAACAGGCATGGTTACTTAAATCCAACAGTCGTTTCTTTAGACTTGTTCTCAGAATACAAGATATATTACGTACTTTGATTTATCCAAATTCAAGAACTCCATTGCTTTTGCACACTCGTCCACGCTCGACATCCTGACAGACTTGCTGGGAGAAACAATCCTTTTTGTCACAGGGTCTCTTCTTGGAGTCTGAAAACAAACCTGCACACAGATAATTTCATGAGCGAGTATAGTAAACGTTATCTGGATGTGAAACGTTTGACAGAAAAGAATGAAGAGGGATGAGAGAAAACAGTTTGCGTGCCCAGTCGTTCCATTATAGCAATGTTTTTTTAATTTTTTTATAGACATTGTATAATGTGTTAAATACTTGGTGGTAGAAACATGTCAGGAAGTATCTGTTTCTGTCCACACACACAGGTGTTGTTGTTTATTTTGTCTGATTATAGCTGGCTGGAGGTCAGCTATTTATAGGATGAGGTCACATCATTAAAGATTTTGAATGTCTTAAATTCACAGGTTCAAAAAAGACTAACCTCCCTGTTACTATGACCTAATAATTGTAGGTTTAGCTTCTTTGTGACTACAACACTGTCAGTGGTGTCAACAGGTTGTGTGAAAAGAATAAGGACATAACATCGAATAAACTCGAACAGATTCTGTACCTTTATCCCCTTTGGTACGGTCTTGCTGGGCAGGTTCTCCGTCTGACGCAGGATGGAGGGCCTCCCGGTGGGCTGATCCAGGGCAAAGATGTCGTTACTCGAACTGTTGTGCTTTCCTCCGGGGCAGACCCCACGATTCTCATCATTCACGTCAACAGAACTCATCCTGTAAAAAAGCAGAGACACAAGCTAAAGTGACAGGGCTGGGACGAACCAACTACACTGGAAAGGAGGCGTTATCCTGAAAGCTGCATCTGGTTGATAAGACACGTTTAGTCATGGGGGGAGGGAGAGGGGGTTTACTGATGCTTGTGGACTGAGAAAGATGACACAAAGTTTACACCACCAACAATGCACATGTGACCAGTTTACCTTTGTTGATGAATCTTGGTTGATATTTTTTCAATTATTTAATTACACTCTTTTCTAAAAAAAAAATAAAATAAAAGGTTTTGCAGGGTAATGGAGTTATAGAAACTTATTATAGTTACATACATAATAAATAAATAATAATAGTATATATAATAATAAATATAATATTTCTATATATATATATATATATACTCAATGCTGTAATTGCTGTAGCAATGCCAAAATGTTAAAAACTTTGCAGCAGTTGCAGTTTGTCCACCAGAGGGTACTAACAAGTTCATTTTTCGTCAATAAAACGTCTACTTCAGTTAATATCTTGGGTCACAACTCTTATAAATACATACAAAGAAAATGTCTATTATAGAGACATTTATAGACATTTATGTCCATACAGCGTTATGGACACAACTCTGAAACTTTTAAATGTAAGATGCACAATGCAAAAAAAAAAAAAAAGAAAAAAAAAGAATTAACAATATGCAGCCGTTAATAAATGCTAAATAATTGATAATATAACGACACACAATCTGATTGAATGATGTCATTGTCTCATGAACATCACGAGACCTATTTGTCGACTTTTCCATTCATCCGTTAGCTCTTAATACTGCACGTAAAGCAGAGAGGGGAAAAACACTCAACGTGGACAGTTAAGGTAATCATAACGACTCTACTATATTTGTTTCATTACCAATCAAAAACGTTAGGCACTTATAAACTACACAGCCGGTTTCGATACCTCAAGTAGAGTCATGTTGACACAACGTTGGCGAACATTTAACGTTATACGGTTAACGGAAAGTGAAATGAAACATCCGGATTATCATCCTGTATTTTACCACCTACCTCAAAATAAGAGATGTTGTTGGCAGAAATCACAAAGTCTTTCGTAAAAGCATCCAACTGTTACGATGGCAAGAAGGTGCGACGTGCTTTTGAAGATGCCCTCTCCTTCTCTGAGAGACAGCCGTTTGGAATTTAAAAGTCTTGAAACGGACCAATGAAATCACCAGAAACGTTCAAAGGAAACGCGCTTCCTGGTTAAGCAACCAATCACGTTCAAAAAGCGGATATGACGAAATTGACAACTGCGCCGCCCCCTAGTGGCGAGCGTCGAGTACTCCACACATACTACCAAAATAGCAAAAATAACAATTCAACAAACAACAACAAAAATCCCTAGACAGTGATACAACAAAAAGCATCCAACAGTTTTTATGTAAGAATAATATAATCTGTACATTACAACAGTGGCTTTTGAATGACATTAAAGGCATACAATACTTAATAAACCACATTGAAATCTATCAATCTATATATACAATTTATACATTATTTACAGTATATATAATTTGTAAGTTTTGTTGAAAAAATATTTATTAGGCTGTTTTCAGTTACTTCAGGACGACTCAGACAAGTGGCACAAAGACCATTCAAATAAAGAGCCTGCTGAATACCACCAAGAATCAGCCAGGGATTATGAAAACGGCGTTTGAGTTTGAGCTGGTCGGATCATACCAATAGACTGTAATAAAAAAAAGATTACATCCATAAACTGCATTATGTAAATATAATCATTTCCAAACTGCAATCTACCTACAAACCGATGGGAGGCAGCAACGTGCCGCAAGCGTCCGGTCTGCCGGAAACACAGAAGAAGAAGAAGAAAGCGGAAGAAGAAAGTCGAAGCAGGCCTGCCCGCCAATTTCGAAGGAAGTAAACATTGTGGTTTTTATCTCGTCTCACTCCGTCATGCTTTGAAGAAATATTTTTTTTTTTTTACTACGGCACGGCGATTATGTCTTTGTCAACCATTAATACCAGCGGAAAAGGTAGCTCACCAAACAAAGCGGTTAATTTAATCATCAAATGTATAGGTCGTCAGCTAAACTTGTTAATGCGGCCATTCCGCAGTTTTTAGGTACTTTAGCAGATCTGACTAACAAACACAGGTTGACCTAAACTCTGCTTTAATAGCTTGATGCCACTCATTTTTATTTTATTTTTTTTAAATTAAAGTCGGTGTAGTATGCTGTTGTAATATAGCTTGAGCTCTGAGGAATTACTTAAAAAAAATATATATATAAGGTGAACAAACATGTAACCGTTTTATAATTTTGTTGACAGGATCTGGTGATTCAAGCCGCCTGGCTGCCAGGTAATCTGCTTCTCTTTCACATTCTTGTCAGTATTTGATGGATTTTGTTTTTTTGTTCCTACTCTTGAGAGGTTTGTCAGTTCAGACCGAGAAGACCATGAAGTTGTAGCCTGCTCTTATCTACTTTTCTTGATGTTTTATGTGTTTTTTTTTTTTTTTCCCCCTCCTTTTTTTTCTGTGGTTACAGCAGCGACAGCGACTCCATCAAAGTGTTTGTCCGAGTGCGACCCCTGACCCATGGCGCAGGCCTGACCACAGATGGAGATCAGAATCTGTGTCTCACGGTCACCTCACACAACACCATCCGTCTGCTCTCAAAACCAGAGCCACGGACCTTCACCTATGATCATGTTGCTGATATGGACACATCTCAGGTTTGGGACACATGGACATTGTATTATAAACATATCAATAAGAATGGGGAAAACTACATTAAGTAAATAAATGCCCACAAGTGGCCAACTTCCCTGCTCGATATGCAAATGGTCACTTACATCGTGTAAATATAATAATAATTAAAAAAAAACAAAAACATCCAAAATTAACAAACCTGCTGTAATGGGTCAGATAGGAACTCGGCCCAGTTCTTATTGTTATTCAGTGGACATCAGGTGATTAGGTAGACCTTTAACGTACGACAGGACGCATTAGTGTTCACACTGCTAAAAGAAAGTGGTCATATCATGCGCCTCAGACCTTCTCCGAATGATGGTCTGAGCAGATTGGATCTGAAGGCCTCCTGGGTGCATTTACAGCTGCACTTTTAGCTGACCACCTTTAGTCCATCACCCAGGTGTGATGCCAGATGTGCCGAGAGCCTCTATGACGACAAAAAAAAAAAGTGAATTGTAGTCCGTGTTTGATCTTAATCTCTCATTTTCAACAGGACTCTGTGTTCTCCAGTGTGGCCAAGAATATTGTTGAGTCTTGCATGAATGGTTACAACGGTACTATATTTGCCTAGTAAGTGGTCTATATGTTGTTTATATCCAATATAACTTAAAGAAAAAGATCTATGGCACAACCGCTCTCAATCAGTTCCTCATGGATTCCTCTCTTGCTTCTGCAGTGGACAAACAGGCTCAGGAAAAACTTTCACCATGCTTGGTGAGAATTGCATATTATTACAAACAGTGTTTACTACACATTCTTTAAGATTAAGCAAAGGTATGGCCTAGCTGATACTTTTTTTTTTTCTGTCTCACTCCAGGACCATCTGAGTTGGATAACTTTACAGATGAACTGAGGGGGGTTATTCCTCGCAGTTTTGAATACCTGTTTTTTCTCATCAACAGAGAAGCAGAGAAGGTGAACTGTAACATATCATCACCACAAAGGTGTTTTAAACCAACATTTCATGTTTGTTTTCTAATGAATTTGGTGCTTCTTCTTTTTCCCAAAAGTCTGGCCAATCCAAAAGTTTCCTTTGCAAATGTTCATTTATTGAGATATACAATGAACAAATTTACGACCTCCTGGACACAGCCTCAGCCAGCCTGTTTCTCAGGGAGAACATCAAGAAAGGGGTGTTTGTTGAGGGAGCTGTGGAGAAGTTTGTGAACTCAGCTGCTGAAGCCTACCAGGTATATTTTCTACTTTGCTGCCACTCATGGAAAGTCATTGCAATTATAATATTTGGTAACACTCATTTCTGAGCATTGAAACCACCCAGGTGCTGTCTATGGGCTGGCGCAATCGACGCGTGGCCTCCACGTCCATGAACCGTGAGTCGTCAAGATCCCACGCAGTGTTCACTATGACTCTGGAGTCCAAAGAGTCCGTTAATGAAGTGGTGAACATCCGAACGTCTCAGCTGAACCTGGTTGATCTGGCGGGATCTGAGAGGCAGAAAGACACACACACAGAAGGCTCGAGACTCAAGGTAAAGCTTTGTTCCCAAATGGTCTCACTCTGCGGTGCCACGTTAGTCATGTTCTTCTTGTTTGTAATAGCTGCTGTCTGCACTGTTTTTTCTTTCTTTCAGGAGGCCAGCAGTATCAATCGCTCCCTCATGTGCCTTGGACAGGTGATCATGGCACTGGTGGACATGTCCAATGGGAAGACCCGCCACATCTGCTACAGGGATTCAAAGCTCACTTTCTTGCTCAGGGTAAATCAGTGCAGATGCAAAATACATGTTGCTGCTGTTAACCCTCATGGAAAATGATGGCATTGTATGTGCAGTATATTTAGAGACCGTGGCATGCACTTTAACCGTGCTTTTGGTGTTGCTCTTATAGGACTCTCTTGGAGGAAATGCAAAGACTTACATCATAGCCAATGTACACCCCGGCTCAAAGTGCTTTGGAGAAACATTGTCCACCCTGCAGTTTGCCCAGAGAGCAAAGTTGATCAAAAATAAGGTATGTGCTGTATACTCTATTAAAGGAGACCAGATTTAACAAGATTCTAGTGAATTTCAAATAGTTCTCGTCATTGTTTCATCCTGGTGTAATTGTTCTGTTTTGCCAGGCTGTCATCAATGAAGACACACAGGGAAATGTGAGGCAGTTACAAGCTGAGGTGAAGAAGCTGAAAGAGCAGCTTGCACAGGCCTCTCAGGGAGAGGGCTTTGTGAGAGATGTAGCACCAGGAGGACCTGAACTCCCCATGGGTAACAATATACATATGTTAACCTCGACCCAAGTAGCATCCTGTTTAAACCTTTCTCACATGTTTAAACTTACAAACCTATGATAGAGTCCAGAAGAGTGCCAGGTCATGAGTTTTATTTTTTCTTACTAGGCCCATCCGCTGAGATCCAACATGACGTTTCATATAAAGCAAAGTTTATGGCTGCTGTGCGTCTGTGGAGGAAGCAAGACGAGGAGAAGACGGTAAGGGCGATTTTTAAAATTTTTATTTTGGGGAATTATTCTGTTGTGGCAAAATAATGTTGGTGCAAGGAAACTTACAGTTACATTTGACTACACTCAGATGTTACTAAAGAAGGTGGCTCGGCTCGAGGAGGCCTGGACACAAAAAGACAAGTTTATCCATTCCAGCCGAATGATTGTCAGGTTTCGAGAAGACCACATCTCTCGCCTTGAGAAAAAACTGAAGGCAGGACAAAGTTTACTGTCTGACGAGGAGTCTCAGGCTTTGACTGACCAGCTGAAAGAAGAGATTAAGATCTTGAGAGATCAGGTAAAAAATGTCAAACCCCTTGAACACTGTCTAACCCAATGACTGCTGTCCTATCGCTCAGATGCCAGAACATTTTTTAGCCTTTTAAGGTTGCTGGGAGAAACTCCAATTATTTTATTTGTTCTCTCCTCTAACACCCAAGAGGGATTAATCCAAGGTACTTAAACTAAGAGCAGAATAGGATTAAATCGGCACTAGTTCATGGTTTAAAACTCTACGATGGGCTGTTCACCCCCTTTTTTCTCGTACACACTTTCTTCCCTTTAAGGTTGAACATCATCCAAAGGTGGCTCGATATGCAGCAGAGAATTACAGCCTCAGGGAGGAGAACCTTCAACTACGTTCTCTCGAATCAGTGGTGAAAGCTGAAGAGGTTGCAGTCGAGTTGGAAGAAGCCTTTCAGAAAGCTACGGAGGCAGAAAGACTCGCAGAGAGTAAGATGATTGTCATTGGACAATTGAGAAAAGGTTTTCAAAATAATTAAAAAAAAGAATTCACGTACAATTGTTTAAATATATGTTGCTCCACAGCTCCAGCAGTCTCTTCAACCCCCGTGGCTACAGATACTGTCTCAGCAGCTACAGTTGAGAGGCTGAACGCTAAACTGCTTCAGAAACAGTCAGACTTCACAGCTGCCCTTCAGGCCTTCGAGGAGTACAAAGAAGTCACCAAGTAAGATTATTTATTGAGAAAAAGTATTCTAAAGCCAAATTGACAGCAGTGGTTATCCTTAAAGCAGATTCTGTTGATAAGTGTCTGCACAGTGAAATAAGGTCAACTGGATGTATTTCAGGAGTTACACTTGTTTTAATATAATCCGATGAAAAGAAGCATCTTAGTTTTCTATCTTGGGCTGGTTTATTTGGCAAAATAATATCTCGCTCTGTTTCATACATAAGATGGTGTTACCATCCTCCCCTTGCTTTTTTAATCCACTATTTGTGAATGTTAAAGGTCCTGTATTGTATAAATACAGATTTGCATTTCTTTTTTTTATTCTGAAGCAGGTCCAGGTGTCATGCAAATACTGTAAAAGTGTCAAAACGCTCAGTCCTCTGAGAAATGCGCACAGCCTGCATTTAGCAATTGTACCTTTTGGACTTCAGTGAGTTTGGGATGTCACAAGCTTACGCTCGTATGTCATATGTCTGCCCTCAGCACGGCCCACTGTTCAGCCTTATATGTGGAAGAAAACAGAGCAGTTGTTCCGTCGCAGAGCTAAAAAGCTGCAAAACCAAAGAAAACCTGTGGTTGGCCTGAATGGGCCTCACTCAGAAATAAGTCAGCCAATCAGACGAGCACCTTAAAGACAGACACAAAACAGCCTGCTCTCTGTAGAGATCTCGAGAGAAGCTAAAGAAAGGAGATGTAAAACTATGTGGAGATCGTTTTTGTTATTTAATACTTATTGTACTTATATTTAGCACTGCTCTGATTTCTAGGTTCAGGATAAAGCAGTTTTTATTTCAACAACATGATCGTATTTTTAATTGCTAGGTGTAATAGTTCTGTGTTCTTTAAACACCATTTTTCATTCAGTGCCTCATAGATAATGTTCTGCATAGCTTAATGTGGTGTTTTGTGCTCTAGGAAACAAATGTCTCAGTTGGAGTCTGACAAAAGATACCTTGAGAAGTCCAACAGGCATTTGGAAAACATTTTGGAAGCCACAAATGCCTGTAAACAACTGGAGGTGTCTGAACTGAACAGAATTCATGTTGAAACTATAAAGGTGAGTCTGTGTTAAAGTGCTTGAATACTTCAACTACATAATGCGACTATTACGTGCTGGCATGTGTATTTGCTATGTAGAAAAGAAATAACTCAGTTTATTTGTTGAACTATTTATTATACCAGATTCTCACAACACCCTCCAAAACATACAACTTGCGGTCCCGCCTCGTGTCTCTCTCCAGCCCGGACCACCTGAATGGGAATGACAATAATGTAGACGACATTTGGGCTGAGCAGCCTCCAGCAGAGATGACTGAGATGGCCTTGACAGAGGAGCTGCGTCAAGTGCAGGTAAAGAAATGTCCATTGTCCCTTCGACATGTGGATAAAACCACAAGTAGAGTCCCCTCATTGTCTTCCACTCTATCTAATTTCCCATCAGGACCAAGGCAGTCGTGTCCAGACGCAGTTAAATGAAGAGGAGCTCAAGAACAGCAAGTTGTTGCAGCAAATTGCAAAACTTGAGGAGCAGATTGCTGTGATGTCACAAGAGTCTGACCGCAAAGATGAGGTAGAAATTCCTCATTTACTCTGACTGAAATTGAATGTTACGTTAAGATAAATAAATTTTGTTCGAACATAATAAAAAACATAATGTGATTTATTTATGTCTTGTTTTTTCTAATTGTTTACACTTGATACAGCAACTTTCTAGTGAAAGAACTAACAGGAACAAAGATCAGCTCACACTGCAAGAAACTATTAACAACCTGCAACAGACCCTTCAGTCTGAACAGCAAGCTGCCGAAGGTTAGACCCTGATGTTTCTCCTCTCAGGTTTTCAGTCTTCTGTCAGATTCTGCTTTAACTTCAACCAGCGATGGAGAAGAGCATCAAGGTCTTTTCCTGTCCTTTCAGTGCTAAGGACTGAGATCCGTGATCTACGCTTGGTGCTACAGTCGTCCGATAAGGAGCTGGCCTCCGTGAAGAAGGAGCTGAGAGACGATCAGAGCGAGCAGCACAGAGAGACGAGTCAGCTGTCCAGCAGTCTGATCAGCACACAGCTCCAACTCAACAAAGTCCAGTGCGCAGGAGTCTTAATACATAGTGGGTGGTACGGTTTTCTTGGTCTAATGTCTTCGTGTGCTCACAGTCACAATGTATTCATTGCAGACTGGAGTGGGAGCAGCTTCTGGAGCAGCATCGGACACTGCAGGATTTGTTTGACCAGCTTCAAGCTGAGGCCAAGTTTGAGGCTGATCAGGCAAAGCAGCAGCTGCATGAGAGGCAGCAGGAGATGGATGAACTGAAGGCAGAGGTCATGGTTAGTCATCTCATAAGGACACTGCCAGATCTGTCTTGAAATGTTGCCTTTTATGGCTTAAATGTCCTTATTTTCTATTCTTCTGATTTTGTCGTCTTTTGCTGCAGGAGCTGAATAATTCTCTGAAAACTGAGCAGGAACACACGAGCATGCTGATCTCCCAGTTAACAGAAAACAAAGAAATTGCATCAAAGTGAGTTTTGCACAGTGTCACAGTGGAAACTCTTTGGGTTTTTAGGATATGCAAACAACAAAATTTCAGTTTTTAAAAACACTTGCATATTAACATGAGTGACGCTGGTATATTCCTCCAGAGAACTCATTGAAACTGTGGAGCAGAACACACAGCTCAGGAAACAAGTCTCAGACTTGACAGTACAAAATCAACAACAGGTCAGTCCTCAGAAACTCTGTGCACGTCTGCAGATTTTTAATACTTGGACAGTAATGTACTGCATGCTCAGTTTTTGAACCTGGTTGTCTTATTTTTATTTTGAAGGTGTCCAAACTTGTCCATTTTGAGCAAAACGTAATCTCTGCCAATGAGAGGATTAAAAGCTCTGAACAGAAGATCGACCAGGACAAAGTAAGCCTGAGTGAACAATCTTCTTTAAATATAGTTTCAGTCTGTCTGCTGCCCTTCTGAATTTCTCGTGTGTTGTTTGACAGGATGTTGTTTTAGATCTGATCAACCAAACCAGAGAGCTCCGCAGCGAACTGAGCCAGAAGGACCAGACCATGAGCCACCTGTCTGGAGATATTAAAGACATCACGGTACCCTTCCTCATGTTATAGCCATTATCTGTCTTACATAACTTCACTGTCTGCTGCACTTACCCTCTCCATTACATTACCAAATCACTGTGGACGGGTTTAATGTTTGAGTTAGTCTGAGTGTGTTTTGAATGACGATGTTATTGTTCTTCCAGGCCAAGTACAACGCTGCCTGCCTTGAAAGGGACGATATCAGAAAGCAGAACTGTAAAATGCAGGCAGAAATCTGTGACCTGAAAGAATCTCGAGACAAGGCGGTGTTATCCAACAAGATAGAGGTAATGTAATGTTTACGAATACATCTTTGTGTGTAGTTTTGTAGATTTATTGGCGCATAATGAACGTTATGACCCTTTTGTTTTTTAGGTAGCAGTCAATATGGTTAAATGATAAAAATGCATTATATTTTATATAATGTGTGTGTCCTTAGGTTGAGGTGCTGCAGGAGGAGATTGCGTACGCCACTGAGGAGGTTGGGAGACTCACTAAGGTCTTTGATGAGCAGAATTGCCTCCTCCGAGCATCACAAGAGCAAACAGCCCTGAAGGAGGCCACGATACAGAGTCTACAGCAGAAGGTCATGATTATTTAATGTCTCATCACAATGTAAACAAATATTCACGAATGTAAAAAGACCCAAAAGGATAGTATCTTATCAGTGTTACTAATTTCCGAAACTCTCTTTTTCTACCAGATGCAACGACAGCAAGAAGCTGTTGAGAAAACTGTCAGAAATGTCATCAAACCCCTCGTTGAGCCGACAGTCACACCGAAGTCATCTTGGGTAAAATCTGTTTCCTGTTTAATTATTCTTTAATTATGCCTTCACAAATGGAGTGTGCTTGACTTACTTTACAATATTTATTATGTTTTAATTTGCACTAATAAATGCAGCATGTGTTCATCTATTTTTAATTTATCTGTTTAAGACACCCTCTACTCCAGGAAGCTTTAACAGGGACCTGAGCCAGGTGCTGGAGAGCCAGGAGCGGGAGCTGGAGAACAGACGCTCCTCCATGATTACCATGGAGATTCTTTTAGTAGAGCTGAACGCTGAGAGGGCTGCCAAGAATGACGAAATCCAAAGGCTCAAGGTATATTTTTGTGATAAAAGTTAAATGAACTTGTATAATTCAACAACAAATTTTTGAATTTAAATCACCGTATTCAACTGTTTCTGATATTGTCATTTTTTTCAAATGTGAGAGGTAATCAAAAAGTTCAGAGTATCTCCTGTTGCACACAGAGTGCCTTACCGTGACATGCATTGAGCGTGGGGGAGCTATAACCTTCGGGAGTAAATAGTCCAAGTTTTGTTGCTTGATCAACATCAGCACCTGACTTAGACACGTTTTTGTGACCAATGGTACCCGGGGGGGGAGGGGGGGGGATCTACGATTTCTCAGTGGACACGAGCAGAGAAAAGATATAACATTTAGTTTCAAACTCAAGAAGTCTGCAACAGAGATCCTTGAAAAACTTTAGAAAGACTTCGGCAACAAAGCGATTAGCCAGGTGAAGTGTTTTTAGTGACATTTGCATTCTCAGAGGAGCAGAATGTCGAGATCGCAGCCCCAGAAGGTGCATCGGGTCAGGAGTGACACCAGGTCTGTGCATTTCACTCCCTGTGACTTCTTTCTGTTCCCCAAAATGAACCTGGTCACAAAAACCAGTGTAATTCAAGTGCTGATGTTGATGAACAGATGAAACTTGGAAGACTCACTCACAGGAGCTTTTTCTTACCCCTGCTCCGCGCACATCACAGGATTGTGCTCCTTTTCATGCGCAACAGGAGCCGTCTCGAACACAATTACACAAGCTTTACCTGTCTTAACATCTTAAATGACTTTAAAGTCCATCAACATTCATATTGTGTATTATTTGTCCTCAGACGCAGCTGAATGAGAAAGAGATGGTTCGAATGGAGATCCAGGCTTTGCTTGACACGTTTTACACCAAGCAAAACCAGCTTACACAGACGGGAAATAACAACAGGTTGAGTTTCTTCATGCAGTTATTTTGCTGTCAGGCCATCAGTGATTTATGGAATGAGTCAAATGAATAATGCTATTTAATGATTTCAGTGAGGAGTTCAGTGAAGCTGTAAAGCAGTCCATGCTTCAGGAGCTGCAGGTGGAGAGAGCAGAGAAGGTCTGTATCTGTTTCTCTGCTGGTTTTTGTTTCTTCCTCTTGAATGAATAATTTGTTTGAGGTGTTTCTCTGTTCATTTTTACAGAGCCAAACAATACAGAAGCTGTCTGATACTCAGAAAAGGTCAGCACCTTCATGGAGGGTTTTTTGTGTATGTAATTGCGTGTTGTTTCACACTTTCATTGATGATTGACGTCTGACAAGCAGCTCTGTGTTTTTTTTTCTTCTCCCCTCTGTGGATTAGACTGCAGGCACAGGAGTCCATGTTGGCTCAGTCTCAGACCTGCGTTCAAGAGCTGACCACTGAGCTGAAGAACCGCTGTCTAGAGTTGAGAGAGTTGAGCCACAGGATACAGGATGAGGAGAAACTCCTCCTGGTGAGTGTTAGAGTTGAGTACAGTTGTTACCAAGAGAATCTTTGGTCAATTAAGTTTCCATGTGTAAACAAAAGAATCCTTCAAACAATTAAAGCTGAATTGTGTCATGTTTTGCTCCTGGAGTCAGGAATGAGGACACATGCACAACAACTAACAGGTACTGATTAGCTGACTTAAGAAATATACTGCGTTTTCTCTCTTGCAGGAGAATGAGGTTCTCCGTAAGCAGAACGTGAAGCTGTCCGAGGAGAATGGAAAACTTGTGGGACACAAGAACCACAAACAGAAGATTGAATATCTGGTTGAGCTGAAAAAGGACAACACCAAACTTCATGAGGTAACTGACATCCCCTCCATAATTAAAGCAGGCTCTTTGTTTAGCCACGTGAATGCTGTTAACCAATCAAACTTGTTCATTTCTTTCATTTTCAAGGAAAATGAAAAGCTCCGAACACAAATGAGCTTAATGCGAGACAACGTTGACTGACCTCCGCTGGAGATGATGTAAACCCTCGGTTTGTTGGGGTAAACAGAGAACATCTTTCCCAGTAACAAGGTTTAAAAAAAAAAAAAAGTATATTTTTTTTTAAACTTTTTATGGTCTCAAGTACAAATACTTTGTGATTTTATTCTTCCAGTTGTTGAATGTGTAGACATATTTTAGTAATGTGTTAATATCTTTACTCTTCTTACAAAGTTTTGTTGGAAGCACACTGTACCTTTACATCTTACGTGCTCAGGCAGCAGCAAGCACACCAACTGTGACAAAACTTCAATTAATGCAGTGCCATCTTTTCTCGGTCTCATTGGTTGGTTTGGATGAACACCTACGACATCCAGTCTTATTGTTCTCAGGCTGGACATTTGTGTGTTCATGATTTTAGGTGCTTATATCAGATGATGTGATTGATTACTTTGCGTTTTAACCGTCAAACCGAAGTATATAGCCTATGCCTTTCCTGTTGTAATGACCTCTTTTTTTTGTACTGTAATTAAATGGTTATTTGTTTCTACCTCTACTAAGGCTGATTGTCTCAATTCTTATTGAGTTGCATTTGCTTCCAGAGCACTTGAAGTAAAGATGTTTCAGGACTGCAGGGACCATGTTAGAAGAAGACCTTCATTATTTCCCAGAGCCTAGGGTTAAAATATTAAGACGCTGAAACAAGAAAATGTTGGCATTTTTGCTTGAAAAATTACTTGGACCTTAATCGTTAAACAAATAGAATAGTTTTCTGTCAACTGTTCTATCAATCTTTTCAGACCTAATGTCATAAAAGCCACAAAAATGTGACAAGTTTTTAATTTGGCCATCGAGTTACTAATACTAAAAAGGTAATAATATTAAATAGGACGTACTCGTTTCAAATTTAAAAAAAAAAAAAAATCATTAAAAAAAAAAAAAAAGTTTGGTGCAATGTGCAGTCCAACCGCCAGGGGGAGACTAGCGTTTCCTGCCTCGTGCGCTTCAGGCTTCAACCTTCCGTTATCCTCGAGACTCACCTGTAAGATGCAACAACTGAAAACACCTGCAAAATGAAGAAAGTGTTCACCGCTGAACAAATATCGGACTGGTTCACCTCGGGCACCTCGTTTTTGAACATTAAGCTCACTGACGACGCGACTGAGGAAAAGTTCCACGAGCCATCTTTGGAAGCCACCAGGTAAACTATGGACAACGTGGTTTTTAGCTTCTGGCTCGGAATACTTTAGTGTGAATGTTTGTCACACTTAAAATGTTTCAGATCATCAAACAAATATTAGTCAAACACAAAATGCAGTTTTTAAATGAAGGTTTTTATTATTAAGGGAGAAAACAAATCCAAACCTACGTGGCCCTGTGTGAAAAAATGTTTGCCCCCTAAAACCTAATAACTGGTTGGGCCACCCTCAGCAGCAACAACTTGCAATGAGTCTTTTCCAGCTGTGGAGGAATTATCATCTTTACAGAGTTGTTGTAATTCAGCCACATTGGAGGGTTTTCCAGCACCAACCCCCTTTTTAAGGTCATGCCACAGCATCTCAATAGGATTCAGGTCAGGACTTTGACGAGGCCACTCCAAAGTCTTCATTTTGTTTTTCTTCATCCATTCAGAGGTGGACTTGCTGGTGTGTTTTGGATCATCGTCCTGCTGCAGAACCCAAGTTGGCTTCAGCTTGAGGTCACGAACAGACGGCCGGACATTCTCCTTCAGGATGTTTTGGTAGACAGAAGAATTCATGGTTCCATTTATCACAGCAGGTCTTCCAGGTCCTGAAGCAGCAAAACAGCCCCAGACCGTCACACTACCACCACCATATTTTACTGTTGCTATGATGTTCTTTTTCTGAAATGCGGTGTTACTTTTACGCCAGATGTAATGGGACACACACCTTCCAAAAAGTTCAACTTCTGTCTCGTCAGTCCACAGAGTATTTTCCCAAAAGTCTTGGGGATCATCAAGATGTTTTCTGGCAAAAATGAGACGAGCCTTAATGTTCTTTTTGCTCAGCGGTGGTTTTGGTCTTGGAACTCTGCCATGCAGCCATTTCTGCCGAGTCTCTTTCTTATGGTGGAGTCATGAACACTGACCTTAACTGAGGCAAGTGAGGCCTGCAGTTCTTCGGATGTTGTCGTGGGGTCTTTTGTGACCTCTCGGATGAGTCGTCGCTGCTCTCTTGGGGTAATTTTGGTCGGCCGGCCACTCCTGGGAAGGTTCACCGCTGTTCCATGTTTTCTCCATTTGTGGATAATTGCTCTCGCTGTGGTTCTCTGGAGTCCCAAAGCTTTAGAAATGGCTTTATAACCTTTTCCAGACTGATAGATCTCAATTACTTTCTTTCTCATTTGTTCCTGAATTTCTTTGGATCTCGGCATGATGTCTAGCTTTTGAGGACCTTTTGGTCTACTTCACTTTGTCAGGCAGGTCCTATTGAAGTGATTTCTTGATTGAGAACAGGTGTGGCAGTAATCAGGCCTGGGTGTGGCTCGAGAAATTGAACTCAGGTGTGATAAACCACAGTTAAGTTATGTTTTAACAGGAGGGGGCAAACACTTTTTCACACAGGGATTTTTTTTTCTCCCTTAATAATAAGAACCTTCATTTAAAAACTGCATTTTGTGTTTACTTGTGTTATCTTTGACTAATATTTAAATTTGTTTGATGATCTGAAACATTTAAGTGTGACAGACATGCAAAAAAAATTGGAAATCGGGAAGGGGGCAAACACTTTTTCACACCACTGTGTATGATAGAAAATACAAAAATTTATCTATGTCAACAAATATTTGCACAATACTATACTACACCATAAATTCACAAGTTCCAAAACAAATTAACTGCTGAATAGTAAAACACTTTTGAATGCACAGGACAACCCAAATAAATGTTAATATTTTACATGCACATCTTTTTTTTTAACTTCAACGTCACAGATCTATTAATTTTTGTTTTTATAATGCGGTCTGTTTATCCAAATGTGTGTGGTTTAAATACGATACTGCTTGATTGTGGAGTTGTTGAGGCAAAAAAAGTGGATGCCGGTGTTGTGTGGAGGTCTGTTCCCCTTTAGAAATGTGCTTCAGATTTCCACCTTGTTGTGGTGGTTGTTAATATTTTTTTAATACTGTTACATCATTTTTAATATTTCTGTTATCACCAACATTAACATAGGCTACAGTAAATGGTTTGTGCAGTATTTTAATTGTGTATGTTTTCCAGATGTTATGTATCCAACTTAAAATTTTTTGTTTAGTTTCCTGAATACTTAGGTCTAAATTTTTGCCGCTTGCCATTCTTGTTTGGACATCAATCAAAGCTCTGTCCGTGGTTCCCAACATGAGGTTTTGGACTCCCCATGGATTCGCAGAAGAATCGACAACAAAGGAAATAAGACCAAAAACTTTACTCTGTAAATTATGTTGAGTTTTCCCTCAATCTCGTTTTTTTTTAATTTTTTTTATTGTTGAATATTTTATAGTTTACCTCTTCAGGCTGCTAAAATCTGTTCACATAAAACAACACTCGTTCCCATTTTCAGCTTCTGATGAGCTGTCAAAAGTCAACATGACTTCACTCTAAAGGCTCAAAATCCCCCAAAAATAGCCCGTCTTGTGCTCTTAACATGAATTGTTCAAACTACCGGACACTATCACTTTTGAAATACATCTCCGACTGTACAAAGTCTAACTGAAGCTTGAAATCATGACTGTTTAAACCTCTCAGTCCATGAAGTAGGGATCAGAAGGAGCAGGCAAAAAACAAAAAAACAAAAATGAGTTAATTTAGTTTTCACATTTGGGTTACAAGCTATGAAATATCTACCGCTACAAATACTGCCATGTCATCTCCATGCTATGGATGTGACAACGGTTGTTCCTTGTGTGAATCACAAGACTACAGATGTGGTAAGGAGTGTGTCCTCTCACAGTGTGGTGCTGTACGCCCCTTTGGGCCGGAGAGGTACCGGATAATAATATGGAAGGTCCCAGTCCCTGTTGGTTGGGAATGAACTGGAGTGTCTCATGGCCCGATCTACGTATCCAGAGACTGTAGGGATTTCTTCCTTTGGGCGGTCTCCACAGTTGGGCACCGTAGGCGTGACAAAACCCTGCTTCATTTTGTAACGGCCGGTCCAAGCCTCCATCGGTCTGAACTGTGCGAGCTGCACGGGCAGGTTGTCCTCGTCATCGTGTTCCTTTTGGCTCAGGAAGTCCCTCAGTACTTGCTTGAAGACGGACGCCAGCTCCCAGGGCCTTATGTTGTTAGTGGCGAGGACCTCACGAAACCTATAGAAGTATGCAACAATATAGTTAACGAAACTCTTGTTGGAAGAAAAAAAGCGTTTTCATCAGATCAGCATCAGCAATTTCAGACTGCAGTTTGTAATGTTTCAATTGTTCCCCTGTCGCAAAATGTGAGACCTTTGTGTTTTTTCGTCTGCGTCTCATACTTTCAAGAATGACATATCTGGGACAACAGCACAGATTTTTGGAAATGGTACAAACATTGTAACACATATCTTATTTAATATGTTGGTCTTTGGCAATGTGGTTATATAAGCAAACAATAGTGACCTAGCAGTGAATTTTATGGGAAATAAGTAAGTAGGTCACTTTGCTCAACCATGTATAATAACTCATCAACCTATTTTTTTTCATCCTGGCCAACAGAGATGATGCGTGGAAACCCCAGCAGTCTGGCTTCATTCGGCCTTACAGGGCGTCCTTCACCTTCACATGTTTAACACCCTACATCGCCTCGGTCTGTGACAGTAACTCATAATGGCTTTCTTGGCAGCTCGCCCTCCCTCCCTTTCCCTATGGGTCTTTTCTGCTATGCCCGCTGTCAGGCCTCGTGTTTTTGCAATAGCAACTAGCCACTGTTGACAGCATACTAATGCGAAGATGGAACAAGGCATGGCTGCGACCAAACACCTCGAGAGGACGGTGGCTGCGTGGACAGCTGGGATCTGGGCACACAGGTACTCCAGCTGATGTAGCTCCGACGACGGGATGAGAGTCCATAACCGGGGATACTTCTGAAACCGGTGGAGACCCAGGGTGCTGTGGGTTAGTCGGTGCTCCCGCTCCAGTTCCCTCGCCAGCCGCTCGCGCTCCTCCACATGCCACAGGAGCTCTGCGATCAACATGCGGCTGGGTACGACCCCCGAGCTTGTCGGAGGCGGCGTTTCATCCTGAGCGGGCATTCTTGTCTCATGCGACCATTTCATCCAGCCGAACAGAGGCATGGCGCTCGCAGCACGTGGTCGGTAAAAACCTGAAGAAGCAAGAAGTATTTGTTAATCCGGATCACGAAGCCACAACTTCCACAACAACAGCGCTGGTTTAATGCATTTGTATAAAATGGAATATCTTATGTTTTCGATGTAGTGCAAAATTTCCTTTAAGTTGCACCTACAAATGATGGCAAGTATGTTGAAAAAGATTTGGACAAAATGGGTCAAAAATACATCAAAATGTCCTACTGCGGGAAAAAAATAAACATTTATCCGACTCTGTTTCTGCCAAAAATCATGTCTTTAGACTGAAATGGGGTCGTATCTTCAGCTTCAATGAAAATCGTGTGATAAAATGAGTTAACATAAATTCCAACTAATAAGGTTGACAGTGAAAGACGATCTCCCCAAAACCAATCTAACCTCTGGTCTCTGCCTGCTGCGGCGCTGCACTTCAAGTCATACTCGGTAAAGGACAAAGTCCCAGGTGTTTGTATTCGGTTCTTTTATTCAAGCTGATGGATCCATCACAGTTTCCACCGGGGATTCAGATGGATTACGCAGCCTGTAGGGTCAGAGGTCAGCCTCGCCGAACACAGACTGGACGTGTCGCTGCGCATATCTTAAGTTTGCAAAACTGAGCTTTTTGTGTTCATGATTTGATTCCAGCGTTTCAAAAATTAAATAAATCAGTATTTAAACTGCAAGTCTTCCAGAATGTGCAGGAAGGAATTATCCTGCTGACATCTGGCTGAGAATTGAAAGGAAAGATTTATACTTACAGGTGAAAGCTACCCCGCTGGCACTTTTGTAAGCTATTTACAAATTGGGCAAAGAGGAGCTTTTCACAGAGCGCAGCCTCCAGCTTCTTGTCTCCATGGATCCGTTCCTGTAAACTGAACTCCTTCACTCCTCGTTTGATACGTCCCTTGGTGTCAAATGCCCAAAGTCGGCAGCGATCCTCCCCTGTCCTGGTCGTAGAAGTGTTTTTCTTTTGGTCTTGTAGCTGTTCTCTTGTCCTCCCACTGCTTCTGTCATGCAGACTCTTTCCCAGGAGAGTTGGTCACACACTGCTAACTGACTAAGAGCTGTCACCTCTCCTCTCCTTTTACCCCACTCTCCTCCGTGCAGTGTGCCGCGTTGTTGTAAGGTCAGCTGCTTTGTAGCTCGCACGAAAACGTGTGCATTGGTGAGAAAGAGAGAGGACGAGAGTGCATGTGTGCGCACGAGCCGTGGGTGTGTTGTATCTGAGCTCCTCTTCGTACTGTCAGGGTTTGTGTCTTGCTGTGGTGATGAAATCCTCGCTTCACTAAGAGTGCAGCTAGGAACGCTCCCGAGGCTAAAGCATTCTGGGCCCGGTCGGGCTGACCGGCGGGGGGGTCGAGATGTGGCCGTCCCTGCGAGCACATTTCCAACCTGAATTAAGTCATGAATTGTGCAGAGATGCTGCTACTGTGATCTAACATTTGAGGTTTGCTTTTAGAGATCATCTCTGTGTTACTCGGCGTAGAATTTGCATTTTTATAAGTCATTATAAAAACTCCTTCAGTTCAGACAAACGGCTTATTTTTGTTGTTTTTGTTTTGTTTGTATATCAAAGAGCATTAAAGCCCCAACAGATGTAGTTATGGTAAAACCACCTGAAGAATTCAAACAGGTTCACCTTGGTACACAATGCGTGTCTTTACTATGAACTGATTTTGATCTCATGAGTACAGATAAGGAAGGGAATCGTTCATGGTCTTTGAATTGAATATAATCATCATGGTAATGTGAAGGAAAACTATAAAAGGCCATGTGAGTTTGGGCATCATCAAAGTGCATTTGAGTCTTAAGTTGTATAAACTGCTTAAAGTTGCTTTAATTTTGTTTTAGTCCAGCGGACGGCTTTGATGAGGGAATCCCGAAAAATGTGAAGTCTGCTGGAGGAAGGTCCCAAAAACCAGAAGCAGCAAGGCGTGAGTTTTAGACTTTGTGTTTCCTTTTTTTTTTTTTTTTTTTTTTTTTTTTTTTTAACTTACCTCATACTTACTCACATTGTTAGACAGACAGAAATCTTCTGCCCTGATTTGTTTAAAACTATTTATTGTGCATTTAATTATGCTTCCTTAGGTTCTGCTCCTCCTTTACTTGCCAGCTACAAGTACCCGAGCCTGCCAATTACCAAAAACAGGAAGGAGGTAAGATGGCTGCTGCACCAACTCAACCACACAGCCTGATGGTTTTTATCACCCACTCTCATTCTTTCGTATTTTTTTTCTTTTTTCTGGTCGTTTTGGAGTTACACTGAATTCATCAATATGTCTTTAGGACATTGAAGCACTTTAGCTTTTACTCATTGCACAAGATGAGCACAATGTTTTTGATGCTGCAGGACAACAGCAAACTTGAGTTTCACCAGTCTGGTATTTTCTGTTGAGCAATAGAGTGGTGTGTGCATATTTTAGGAGCTTAAGATGTCATTTTAGCTGCTCTTTCAGAATGCAGATTAAGTGTCAACTTCCTGTCAGAAATCAGCTTAGCATATCCATCTACTCTGCAATTTCATAACTTATTTTTAAATTTCTCTTTTTATTTCAGTGATATAGTACAATGGCCAATTGGGGTTTCTTTTTTTGTTAACCATCTCTCTCTTAACTGTGCGCATGTGTCTGCTTTTTCTTTGTGTGTGTGTGTGTGTGTGTGTGTGTGTGTGTGCGTGCGTGTCTACGTGTGTGTGTTGGGCTGCTTCCAGCTGATTTCCCTCATAGAAAACAACTCGGTGGTGATCATTCGAGGAGCCACAGGCAGTGGCAAGACCACCCAGCTGCCACAGTACATTCTGGACCATTACAATGAGAAAAATGCCTCGTGCAATATCGTGGTCACCCAACCACGCAAAATTGGAGCCTCCAGTATTGCTCGATGGGTTGCAACACAGCGAAAGTGTACCCTGGGTAGTCTGGTGGGATATCAGGTTGGTGCAAGATTTAGCCGAAATCAGATTTATCTAAACTCTTTAGTGCAGGGTTTGCACGTATTTCTTAATATATGAGGGTAACAAGAGAGTGGCCCTGTACAGATGTCATGTAGCAGTAGCCGAAAAGTACTGATGCATCGACCTGTAGTGTTTCAAAGATATTCATTGCATCTCTCGCGCTACTTAAAAAGAGTATTCTTATGCATGTGTTAACAAGTTCTTGTGTGCCTCGTTGCTAGGATGTCCGGCTGTGTTGTGCAGAGCTCTAAAACAGTGTCTAATAATAACTGTTGTCTCCTCCGCTCGGTGCAGACCTCTGGAGTTGAGAATGATGTCACTGACAGTGGGAGCAACGATAAACAGTCATTGTTAGGAGATATAATTCTTATGTTATGCAACACAACCTGAACATGATGGTCTGATTTCATTCTTTCAGAGGCAGTCATTAATGTTTGTTTTCCCCCACATGGTATATATCTACCTTCTGCATGTTGTACACTTTCTTTAACAATTTGTGAAAGTTCTGTGGGTTGGCGAGCCAAAAAGTATTTCTCTGAGATCAGACACAGATTAGCGATGGATTTTTATCAAAGTTCGCTGATATTTTCTCCAATATCAACCAGAAATAGTCATGTTGGCACTGCAGACATTAGACACGGGAAAAAGTTGAGGCCTAAAGCTACTGCAGAGGAAGTACGCTGTACTTTGTGGCCTCTCTGAGGCAGTAGAATATGAACCTCAACAGCTACTGGATAGGAGAATATATTTGTTTGTGTGTGCATTTTAAATGGCAGGAAAAAAATATCTTGATTTGTTTTGAGAAAATGTATAGCACAATTTTGGATTTGTAATGTGCTCTGGAATTATTCTGTGTAATGCTGTGATGCAATGACACCCAAAAATGATTAATCACAATGAAAAGGAAAGCAAAACACACAGAGTATGGCATTGCAGATGGGCCTCCCCCCTGGGAGATGGGGTGGTTATGTCACATCTGTGAGCTGATATTTGAAGATGACGGAAGTTTCCGGTAATGATCCTCTTGAGAAGTAAAACGGCAACAAGAAACAAACGAATGGCCGCCACAGATGAATTTGAGCTTCTCTCAGGCGGGGGGGCCGTTATAACCATCAATTTCATTCCTCATTGAATAGTGGGCAATTAAACCAACAAGTCCACAGTGAGTGTGGTGAAGTATGTGTTTTAATTGACAGGTTTATGAATGCAACTCTTGTTTATTTGTTTTTCAGGTTGGACTGGAGAAGATGGCCACCGAGCACACCCGACTTATCTACATGACTACAGGAGTGCTGCTGCAAAAACTGGTTTCAACCAAGTCCCTCACAGAGTACTCGCACATTTTCCTTGATGAGGTACATAAACATAACACTCATCATTTTTCATGTAAATGTCTGCTTTTCTACAAGCTGGTACCTGAAAATTTTAATTGTGTGTTTGTATTTTTTTTTTGGTCTGATCTGTTTTGTCTTGACAAGTTCACATGATATTCATTTAAAAGAAAACAGACTTGTTTTAATCAAGTTCATAACATTTTGTGATTTTTCTTTTTGTTCCGGTTTAATCTATATGTTGTGCTACAGTTTCAAGTTTGATTACATCCTATTATCGAATGAGTGATTCTTGACTTCCAAATGTCGCCTTTTAACGTCTCTGTCTTTGGTCAAGGTTCACGAGCGCACAGAGGAGATGGACTTTCTCCTGCTGGTTTTGAGAAAACTCCTTCATTCCAACTCTCGTTATGTCAAGGTAATTGTTAGATCCTATTCTTTATCTTCCTTGTGCCTCGTTTGTACTCTCACTCACAAGAGCCTGTGCTTTTCAGATAATCCTCATGTCGGCCACCATTAACTGCAGAGAGTTTGCTGACTACTTTGCCACCCCGATTTGTGGCAGAATGAACCCTGCCTACGTGTTTGAAGTGGAGGGGGCACCCTACGGCATTGAGGAGTTTTACCTGGATGACCTGAACGGCCTGTTTCCATACAGGGTAAAGAGATTATAGAGTAAATGGTTACTGGTTCTCTGGATTGAAACCAAATAGTTAACGTGTGAAATTCTTACCAGGTTGAGTCGTCGAACACAAGTGACCCTCAGATCTCAGCGGAGATGTACAATCTTGCCATTAGTCTCATCCAGAGCTTTGACGAGATGGAGAGCAAAGATTCCAGGTGTGGACGAAGTACTTTTTAGCACAGTTTACTTAAAGGCAAACTCATATTCGGCATCTCATTGTCAACTGTTTGTGTGTATGTTTATTTGTGTGGAAGTAGCAAGGCTGAGAAAGAAGGTGGTGTGACTCTGTCAGAGAGAGGCAGTGTTTTGGTTTTCCTTCCTGGTTTACACGAGATAAGATACATGCAGGAGGCCCTGACGAAGCTGGTTCACAAAAGGTGAGCTATCGAATTTCCCTCCGTTGAACATTTCTGCGTGTTGCCAGCTCCCTTTTGTTTTTGAAAGGAAAAAAACAAAGCACCAAGACATGTTTGATGTGTTACTTTTTTACTCATCCTGACATTTAACTGGACACTAAATGCGCTGCGGCTGTACAGACTGCAGGTTTATCCTCTCCACTCCACGGTGACTCTGGAGGAGCAGAACGGTGTGTTCCTGTCCCCAGTCCCTGGATACAGGAAGGTAAAAAAACACTCATCTTATCCTGCTGTGTTGTCAGTACCTGCTGCACTGATAATCTCCTCACCTTTCACAGGTGATCCTTTCCACCAACATCGCAGAGAGTTCGGTGACTGTTCCAGACGTCAAATATGGTGGGTTTCAAATTTCCATTTCTTCTATTTCATTTTTCTTAAAAATCTTCATTGATATTCTTTTTTTTTTTTTTTTTTTTTTTTTTTATCACAGTGATTGACTTCTGCCTCACTCGTCACTTGGTCTGTGACAAAGATACCAGTTATCAGTCCCTGCGTCTCACCTGGGCATCCAAGACCAACTGCAACCAGCGCAGAGGTACGGCAACTACGGCACACAACTTAAAACGCAAAGTGTAAATATCTTTCAGTCCCCTCACACCTAATATCGCTTCTCAATATCTCAGGTAGGGCAGGTCGAGTGTCGAAGGGCTACTGTTACCACCTGGTTACCAAAGAGTTCTGGAGGAATGATATCCCAGACTACATGATTCCTGAGATGCTGGTGAGACAACGTACTGATGACCACATACCTTGCTTTGTTTTTTTTTAATGCGGTTTCGACCCGACCTTTGACAAGCAGTCTATGCCCTGCTGTTTTCCTCTTCCCTCAGCTCGCCCCCCTGTCCACCATCCTTTTGAAGGTGAAGCTGCTGGACATGGGAGACCCCCGCTCCCTCCTCTCGACAGCACTCTCACCCCCCAACCTCTGTGACATAGTTAGGACCGTGCTCCAACTTAAAGAGGTCAGTAAAAAAAGAGTGCAGATGAATGACTTTCCTCTGAGAGAGTCATTCTTGTGTAGTCCAGTGCCTACGAACATGTTGCTGTAATGATGACTGTTATGTATTTGAGCGGGCAGCTGACCACTGAGCTTTGTCACAGTGTTAGACGGTGAGTTGTCTGACGGGAGCTTTGCGTCAGCCAGTGTTAGCATTGTCATTGTTTTTTGGGGTGAGAGCACCATAGGCCAGTGTTGTGTTGTCGTGTGTTTGTGTGTGTTTCGCTAAAGGAAACAGGAAGAAGGGAATTGCTGTCTCTTTTTTTTTTATCACTGAGAAAATAACATTTGACAAATGTATTTTATCTATTATTTTTCAGTTAAACGAGAAGGGTATGAAGAAGGGTACAAAGTGCATTAGAGAAAAATAAACTAGAAAATGCAATCAGTCAAGAGCCTTTAAAAATGTTTTATTACAAAACAGTACATTTATATATTTACAAATCAGAAGTTTTCAAAATTCAAAATGTTGAAAGCAGTTTTTCTCAGGGATGATTTTAGTCGTTTATTAAAGGTAAGAACAGCACTGTGTTACCTTTACACTAGTTGGATGTTTCATTGTGCAGATGGGTGCGCTGTCTGTGAAAAATGATAGCAAAAGCCAAAATGAGGATGGCAATCTGACGTTCCTGGGACGAGTGCTGGCCCACCTGCCTGTGGATCTGTACCTGGGGAAGATGATTGTCCTGGGCCACGTCTTTGGCTGCCTGGATGAATCTCTCATCATAGGTCAGTCAGTCGTTACGCTATTGGAACGGACCTACTGCATGTAACTGTGGTCGAGACAGAGATTGGTCCACAAATCTGTCATGAATGTACTTTTGGGAATGTGTTCGTGTGCGTTTAACATGATTTCATGAAAATATGTTTGCACAACAACTTCTCTCATCCTCAGCTGCCACACTCTCTCTGAAGAGTTTCTTTGCCATACCCTCGATGCAGCAGCTTGCCGGCCACAGGTGAGTCGCATCCAGCAGTTGCACTGATTTACATACTCTCAGGGTGTCAGTAAAGATCAGTTTACAGACTCACTTTTACATTTCAAGTCCTGTCAAAGTGTCTTGTGGCTTATGCAGTAAAAAAAACTAATTTGGACACACAAAATATTGAAATGAACGGAAAGTACGTGTTCATTTAAAGGTCTTGGTTCTCCCCATAAGAGATCTGTATATTTTGGCAAATCAGAGCATGAAATGTTTTGCAAACTGCGAGATGCCTTTATCACATCTCTCACAGGGCAGAAATAAATGTGGGTCATGTTTATTAAAAGATTTTTCTTAGTGCATTGAATAGCTCATGTAATTCTAGGAGCAAGCTGGCTTTTGCTCGTGGTGTACCAAGTGATGCCATAGCTGTGGTCAATGCCTTCCAGGTAATGTATTTGATGCAAAGTCAACAGCAAGTTGTCGGGTCCAATGGATTTACATGCATGGCCTTTTTTTTTTTTTATGCAAAATCTTTTTTGTTGTTGTTGTTTCTTACTGTTAGGCGTGGCACTCAGCCAAAAAGAAAGGACACCTGAGACACCCAAAGGTACTCGCAACAACGAAACATTACCTCACAAAAAAAAACCCTACATGGATGGAGTCGGGTCCAAAAGTCTGAGACCACAACGATAGTTTTATGTTATATTTTCATGTAAATCTGGAAATATTTCGAAAGTTTGACGATTCTTGAGCTTTTTTACAAGTGAAATTCTGAGACGTTAAAACGACCCTTGTATTAACAGTGTATTTGAAAACATTTGATAAAAAGCTAATTGTAACGTGTGCAGGTCTCTGTTCCTTCATCTATTTTTCATGAAATTAAAGTTTGTTGCTTTTTCTTCTTAGGATGAGCTGGACTGGGGAAAAGAGAACTTCATTCAAATCAAGAGGATCAGGGAGGTACAGAGATGATGCTGAGGAACCGAATCATATGAGTTTATGGAAACACATTACAGAGGAGTACAAGGAGGCAGCGGGGTTTCTAATGCTTTTTGACCATCTGACATGCAGTTCGGACAGCGTAAATCCCGTTTGCCTCCCCATCCAGGTTGCGGAGATGTATGAGGATCTGAAGAAGCGCGTGTCCCAGTTCAACATGCATGTTTCAGTGGACGACCAATCCTCAGACTACACCAGCGCCAACAGGCAGAAGTTCATAATTCAGGTGAGTCTTTGCTGAAAATGAAGGGTTGTACATACATGATCACCACAGTTCCAAGTGCTATTAAGATGAGATAAGTAAACCACAGATCTGGTCATTGGAGTAAATTAATTATTCAGTCTTTGTGGTTTTACCTAATTGTCAGTCTGTTATCAATAGCACCTCTCTTTGTCTCAGGTGGTCATTGCTGGTGCCTACTACCCCAACTATTTTGGCCAAGGGGAAATAGACGAATACCTGGCTTCCAAAGAGCTGAGTGGCTTCAACCCCAGAACAACAGTGATGGTATTGTCCTCAGTGTTTGGAGTCATTACAGCTGTGATCCCTTAGAACAAGCAGAACTTTTCATTTTGCTGATTGATTCTCAGAAAGATTGTTCACCCTAAATGTAGTGTGTGTGTGATTGAAGTGTATTGTAGATACAAGCACATTAGTGTATTTTATTTCATGTTTGCATTGCATGCTAGGTAAATGTTAGGATGTTAACATAAATACAATTGTAAACATTTTTATAAGAAACTGAAAATCATTATTAGGCCTTAAATACAACTCAAGCTGATTCTGAGTTAAGACGACTCTTAAAATGAATAGCTGAGCCTGACAAGCTGAAGTCTGAGATGTGCCACCATTCAGATGATAAACCATTTTAATTTATAAAACATGGACTTCACAAACTGTACAACTCGTGAAAAAGATCTTAAAATAACAAAGTTTTCCTTTTTTTCATGTTTGTGAAAGCTTTAAGGTCTAATGACCATGACTTTCAGGGCCACTTGTATGGAACATAGTGTCGTAATGTTGTTACATAATAAATTGTGATTTTGCAGTTTTATCATCAGATAAATTTGTTGTTTTCAGGTGAGGAACCTCCCTCCGTACAGTTTCCTGTACTACAAGCAGCTGCAGTCTCTGTTCCGCCTGTGTGGACAGGTCAAATTCATTTCCTTTGAGAACTCCAGGTACCGGGGGCCAAATACCAAATCAGATATCAGCGCTCAGTACTTTGTGTGCTCCAGCCTTTGTACACTTTTTATTATGTCCCTGTATGTATGTGCACTTAGAGCATACGTGGAGTTCTATAGGACATCCCAGGACTCCGGGGTGCTGCCTGAAGTGTCTCTTGCCCTCCTCCTGTCCCATCAGAGCCGTCCAATGGAGCTCTCTGTCTACCCCACTGACCAAATAGAAATGTGTGCTGGGAACAGACACACGACTCACATGAAATATTCACGGTATGGCGGCGTTCACATATTACAGAAGCCAACTACAGTTTATTTTATTAATTCAAATCAAGCAAGGACAAAATCTCATTTTAGCAGCACACGTTTGGCTGTGTTTGTCTTTTAAGGGCTGAGATTGTCTTTTTTTTGAAGTGGACATAACGGGCTGCATTGGTCAGTGGGCCTTCACTGAGCCTTAATGTAATCTGACATCCGAGCACTCGGCATGGCTCTTTCCAGCCGTCATCGGGTTCAGAGAGGGGAGGTTTTAGGCAGAGACAGTACCCACTACTTCTACACCCCTCTGGGAGGTGGGATATGTGGTGGCCTGCTTTATTATTAGCTCCAACAATAACACAGTTCGCTGACTATTCTCTTAAACCCATGAATGTTGACAATTAATTGTGATCCTTATTTGGTGTCATTTTTTATATTCCCCTCAAACTCCATATTGACAAGAATCTACCTCGCCCGTGTACAGGCTCTCTCTCAACACCCACACTGTGACTTCTGATAAATAATGCTTTTGTTATGCAGTTGTCGTGATCAGCACTACATACTATATAAACTATATATGCTTACTTGCTCGTTTGGATGTTTGATTTGAGAATACCTTGTGAGCAGCTGCCAGACAGTTAGTAAAATAATAACACATTATATTATAACAGATGACATCGAAGCAGCAATAAATACACACATGCCACATTGTTTGACAGTGTGATTACAATGAAAGTAAAGGGTCACACGCGGTGACATTAATGTCCCGGCCTCTTGGTTGTGCTGTTTCTCGACAGGGTTAACGTCGACTTCCAGAGCCAGTCTGTGTGCCCAGTGGCGGTGGTGAACAGCTCCATTGACCCTGAAAAGATTCCTCCCAACACCCTGTTTGTGGTGAACATCACAGAGGTTTGCATTTAACTTGGTCTGACAACTAAACTTCAAAAGAGATGCAACAAAAAAAAGCTCTGCATCTTGTTTTGGGTGTTGTTTTTTTTACTAAATATCTGAATATTTAATATATCCTCTTAACTCTGATCTCTGCGACAGGTGCTGGAGGTGGGTCATTTCTGGGGGTTCCAAGCGGATGAAGCCAGTTTGCAGAAGCAGCGCCATCTGACAGCAGAGATTAACAAACGCACACTGCATCCTGTACCAGTGTCACTCTACCCCAACCTGCTGTGTCTGGCTCCTTATACTGAGCACCGTGAGCAGAATCTGTACTACCGGGCCAAGATCCTGCACATTCGTGGTAATACGGTGGAGGTAAATATTGCTCACGCCTTCCAGTCGTCTGGTTAAGATGTAGTGCACCCGTTCAATTTTCCACCCTATGTTACTTAATTTTTTTTAATGTCTTTTCTTAGGGCTTTTATCTCATATGATCAGGCCATGGTAGAAGGAATTTAAGCCCATTCAGCCCAAACTTTTACAATACTTATAAATGATTGTGTTTAGTGTTGCTGACCAAGTAACTAAAATTTATCCTAACAAAATAAAAAAAAAAAAAAATCCAGATTGCAGATATTGAATGGTTTGCTTGGCCATTTTATTTAACCAGACAATCATTTTGACATGAGGTAAAACTGATTAAGGAGCAACATCGACACTGTTTTTTTCCATGGATGTGTTTGAGATAGTATTTTAATGCATTTTACAACAAGTCAGGCCATTCTTATCCACCCAGTTTCCAAAGATAAAGATATTAAAAGAAGTTCAGAGAGATAGAGAGTGAGGGAATACAGCAGAAAAAGACAGCAAAAGTTAATACGTTTTAGAAAGTTAGAGCCTTGTATGAATGCAGTTTTTGTGACTATTTTGTACATAAAATGTTCAAAGACGAAGAAGTGCTAGTCGCACACTAACCCACTAACATGCTAAGAAGTCTCTAGTTGTTTAGGCTGGTAACTTTGAAAACTGACTGTATTTTCCTGTCGTTCTGCAGGTGTTCTTTTTGGACTTTGGTAACACAGAAGTTGTTGCCTGCAGCAGCCTCAAAGAGCTCCCGTCTGACCTGCAGTCTCACCCTTTCCAGGTAGCAATACTATAAATGGCAGCATCGGTCAGCAAAGTAAAAGCACACTCACCATGTTCTACGGTCCAAACTGTGAATCAAGAGTAACACAACCTCTGCTCGTGTTTTCAGGCTAAGGAGTTCCAAGTTGCTGGGATGCGTCCTTCAGCCCAGTCCATCATCACTGGAGAGCAGTGGAGCAGCCACGCCCGCAACCGCTTCATCACACTGGTGAAGGGCAATTCGCTCATGGTGTCCCTGTACTCCATCCTCCACGGTGTCATGCGTGTGGATCTGCTGATCAACACAGAGGCGACGACCACCAGCGTGGTGGACATACTGGTGGACGAGGGACATGCTGTGAAGACGGAGGAGAGCATTAAGTCTGAGGTGACACAACAATACATGAAATGTATTAGGCAGTGTGCAATGTGGGAGTAAATCAACCCTGCATCTACTGATAGCCTGCGCGTGAGGAGTTTAGGAAACATTTGTAAATTGTAGTGTTTACCAACCGTCAATCAGGTTATTTATACGGACATTTAGAAATAGCACAAGTTGACCAAAGTGCAGCACAACAGCCAATAATTTAAACAAATTGGATAAACTTGAACAAAATTTACAATTATAAACAAAATGGCCAACAGAATAACATTAAAGAACTTAAGAACAATAGCCAAAAATCCAAAGCACGTGAAGCATTGAGACAAAACCTGGAATCGACTCCTTTTTCTTAGTTAAGTTTGTGGATTTTTATGTGCTCTTGCAGCAAAACCATGAGGCACTGATGTCTGTGTACAAGGACCTGAAGAAAGGTACATTTGTCCCCAACTCTGCCGGCAACTCCTGGATAGAACGCAAGAAAGAGGAGAAGGAGCTCATTGACAGCCTGCTTGCCCACTTTTCCAAGTGCTCGCAACCTTATTCCTCGACAAAGGTAAGATATGCTGCAGGCTAAAGCACAATTATGATTAATAAGAACAAACATGATAAAATAATATATAATCATCTTTGATTTTGTGCCACTTTTCAAAAATATTGTCATAACATTTAAATAAACAGAATTAAAATCATTCACAATATGAATAACATCAGTTCAGAAGAAGTTAAGATAGAACAGTTTGGAGGAGATACTGACTGAATCTGAGATGCTGATGCTGTGGTGTTTGTGGCTGAAGGCTTCACCTCTACTCGCTGTTGTCAGTTTTGCCAGTAGATGGCGCCATTTCAGTGGCTCGCTTTGTGCGTTTGTGCCTATTCAGGGGCACACCCATTACAGTCTGATAACAGAACAATGACGACAGGGTGAACACAGCTCTGAATCACAGGAATCTGTCCATGCTTGAAACGATGTGTGATTTCTATCTTTCCTCGGACGCTGCAGGTTCGTCTGCTCGGACCTTCCAGTCCTAATAAAATAAGCTTCCACAGCTTGAGCAACAAGGCCAACTATAAGTAAGCGTGACAGACTCCAAGACTAAATTAAACTTGCGGCCCCTCCTCCCCCTCTTTTCTGACGAAGAGTGTGTCGTCCTGCAGGACTGTGTGTATCGAGAAGACCAGCATCAACTCCTCGCCTGTGAATGAAAACCTGCACTACAAACATGAGCGGATGCTGGTGGCTGGGACGGTGTCATTGAACGCCTCAGGTACCAGATAAAGATAAATAAAATATCATTGCACATTAACAGCTTAAAGCGCCACTAATCTGTAGTTTTACATGGACTATTTTTAGTTTGTATCGTTGTTTTGTTTATTTACAATGTGAAAGGGGGCCTTGCAGTGATGAAAACACAAAACTTTTTATGTTGGGCTGCAAGTTTTTGAGCTCGTTGATGAATATACAGCCTAAATCAGTTTGTTGCAGGAACAAGCATTCTACTGAAAGATACCACCATCATGCCAGACATCCCTGGGCTGCCTGCACTCGTCACGATGCTCTTCACCCCCGTCATGGAGTTACGGTTCGTTGGAGGCACAGTGCTGCTGAACCCAAATATGAAACAAACTCATGTTGATGTTTTCTCCCCTATCTCGTTTTTTGGCAGCACTAATGAAGAGAGGACCTGCTACACCGGTGCAATCTGTGGTTTAGGCTGCAACAGTCAGACACAGGAGGCCGTGCTGTCCGAGCACGACATTGAACTGGCCTTTGATGTCAAGTTTGATGTTGAGGACATCACTGGGGTAACAGCTGTCGCCGGATACACAGATGTGTTGTAACAGACGGTGTTGAAATAAGACAGATCAGCTTCGCCACTCACGGGTTGCATTCGGATTGAATAAGAAAAGTCCAAAATGGCTCAACTCTTGACGAGACGCTGTATGATCACTGTTTCTTCAGGGTTCATACAAAGTCTTGAAAGTTTGGGAAATAATACATTTTAATCGTTTCCATTTCAAAGTCATATTTCATATTTGTTTTTTTGTCTCATGGCGTCTCGCATAAGACGCCGGCAGAATGGACTGTAGCTAAATTGACTGACGGGACGAAATGAACGGGTTGTTGTGTCATGAGGACGACCCTCTGCTCTTACAGTGTGTGTGTGTCCTCTGATCTCTGACGTGATGTGTGCATTGAAGGTAGCTGCACCTCCTCATGAGCTATTAGGGAAAAGGTGGTTTTGTTTTGTCAGCATGACAGCTGATTAACAAAAAAAATCTGGAGAGGACCCACAGGAAGGAAGGCAGTCATAAACACTACATCGTGTTTTCTTTCTGTTCAGATAAATGCTTTGCGAGTGGCTATAAACCGCCTGGTGTGCGAAGGGTCCAACGGCATTCTGCATCTGGGGCAGGACGTGATCAGCAGGATGCAGGAGGACTGTCGGGATCGACTCATTAGGTCTCGCACGCACACACACACACACACACACACACACACACACACAGAAATCAGCAATGATGTTGAATTTTTATGTAACGTAAATACAGTTGTTAACATGTGCTTCATTATGTCTTGCAGACTGTTCACAAAGTGTCCACCGAGGGAAGCTGCCACTCCAGAGTATTATGGAAGAGAAGGGAGGTGGAATCAGGTATGTTGGAGATAAGTGCTCCTTCATCCATTAATGGGACTCTTCACTTGATCATTGACTCTGTTTTAGCACATATTAGCTCTCTGTTTTACAGCATGTGTTGGATCTGCAGGTGGACCCGTCTCTGAGGATGGATATTGTAGAGCCTGGAAGTGGAAACACCAGAGGGGTTCTCTTCCAGCTACATCCGGTCACTCTACTCAACAGCTAAGGACACTTTAATCCTTCTATAAGAGCTGGAACGTTCTGAAGTCGTGTGACGTGGTTTCTCTTAAGTTTTAATTGAATATATGCTCCAAGGAGTATACTTTTTAAGTTCAAAAGGGTCAGCCGTGAAATCCTCGGTCCTTTCTTTGTTAGCTATCTCTGCTGCAGTTCCCTGTTTTCTTAAAGTTCACTGATTTCATTCTTCCAACGGTCCTTGTTGTGCCAGTTTCTCAGCCGTGGGCCATTAAAAATAGTTGTGTGTAACAGATGAGGCTCATCAGTCTTTTAATGGTCTCATTGTGACCCAAGAGTCAAGTTAAATTTGTCAACGCACACAGACGGCCGTGTCTCTCAGTCTTTGTGAGGACACTCATTGACATAATGCCTTCCTTCGCCCCTTACACTTGTGCTATTTTCCAAATCACATACTTCCTGTTGTACAGTACCATGTTACGACCCCTTCTTGTGTAGAGCAGGAATTTTGACAGCGTAATGCTGCTTTAATCCGCACACTGCCGTTCTGCGCTGACTGGAAATGACCTCAGCATGTGAGCGCATCATCCGCCAAGATATCTGCAGCTTTAATTATTTAACCCAGAAATCAACGTGTTTTCGTGCCCTCTGTTTCACACACTCAATCAACACACTGATTCTTCTGCCCAGCAGCAGTAGTGAAAAAGAAACACTTTTGTGAGGTGTTCAGGAACAACTGCAGCTTCCTCAAAACCTTAATTCACATTTTTTTTTTTTTTACACTGGTGGCCCCGCCCCCTTCCTCTACGGAGTCAAGATGGTGACCGTTTAGGGTGAAAAGTGTCCAGCATTTCACACTTCTTTTTGGGGGCGTATTGAGTGCACCAGTCTTAACCGTCAAATTGCCCTTTTAAAGTTGTGAGGACCAATCTTAATGTCCCCATAATAATGGTTTGAATAGAAAGACATTTACACACACACACACACACACACACTGTAAAATCCTGCGTTGAGAGGTGTGTCAGCGCCAGAATGCGTCGGCATATATTTATAGAAAGTGTTATCACCTTAAACTTAGCCGTTGTGTCACAGAAACTCGTCTTCTCCAACTTCAGGTCGTCTTACGAAAGTGAACTCGTGAGTAAAGGGGCAGAGGAGATGTTATACATCAAGGTACATTTATTTTTCTTATTCTTGTAATTAAATACATACTGTAAGTGCAAATAGTTAAAGAGTCCAGGGTCTAAAGAACTACAGAGTATAGTTGAACATAGTACAAAGTTGGACAGTTATTCAAACAAGCTAAATATCACCAGATACTCCTTGTCTTCATAGTAGTTGTACAACAGTACCTAAAACATGAGCGTGTGTATTGTTCCTTATGGTTATACAAAAGCAAAAACCCTACAATTACCACATCTAAGACGCATATTGTTAAATTATTCTGTGCTTGGAAACACCAAAAGGAAATCATTTTTGATATTTATATAGATATCGACATATACTGAGAGAAGCCCCGTCTGCTAACTCAGAAACATGAAGCGGTATTGAACATCGGCAGCAGAAGCGCGTCTGTGGGCATTTAGCCTTTTTGTGCCAAACCGTACAGTTTGTGGTAAGCACTGCAAAGCAAAAATGGAGCGTGATTTAAAAACTGCACAAAAGATATCAAATATTTACCCAAGGCTCGACTTCATGCACTTTATAATAAGCAACACAAAAAAAGTCAGTTTCTTTTTTTGTCTTCGAGTTGTGTACTTGTCTACCTAGAAACAGGATTATGTACGCACGTGTGACTGTGTGTGTTAGTGTTTAGACTGCTATAGACAGGGTGAAGGCTTCTCCAGTGGATGCTTTTTAGAGAACACCAAGATGACATAGCACTACGCCCCACAGATGACGACCAGGCTCTTCAACCGTGAGCCCGACTCCGAGCTGGACTGGACTGTCAGCTTCTCAGTTAGACAGACGGCTCTACTCCTCCTTCCTCTTGGCCCCGGGGATCTTTGCCTGGATCCTGGACAGAGAAAACACACTTTAATACCGTGTTTCCAACGGGACATTTACTCTAGATTAGGCTCTGCTTATATTTAATTCATTTCGAGGGGGAGCAGCACCTTCTGTGTGTGTGCGCTCTCTCTTTTTATGGCAGTCCATTGGACCAACAAGTCCGAGTTTGACTAAAATTGGTAAAGTCAGTGATCTGTCCAAAAACTGCACACATTCTTGTATCAGTTGGAAGAAGATAGAAACTTGAAGACTAAATTCACTCTAGTTTTTCTGTCTTAAAGAATAGAAACTAGTTTCAGTCAAAGATTCATTTGTAAAGAAACAAAGAAAGTCCTCCTCTGTAACTCTGATCCACTCTGGTGTTTGGAAGTTTGTAAATCCTTTAGACTTTTCTGTATTTCTGCATAAATATGATTTAACACATCGTCACATTTTCATACAAGTCCTAAAATCAGATAAAGAGAACCCTATTGCGCAAATGAGATTAAAAAAAATATTATATTCAGTCATTTATTGAGGGTAATGATCCAATATTACAAATCTGGGAAAAGTATGTGAACCTCCTGGATCATTATTATGATCAGGTGTGTGTGTGGATGCTTCGTTTATTTAAAGAACAGAGATCAAAGTCTGAGAAGAGTTTCACAACACATTAGTGGAAACATCATTGCAACAGGAAGGAGATTTGTGTGAAAACGTGATGATGTTTATGCAAAAATATAGAAGATTCTGAAGGATTCGCAAACCTTCAAGCACCATTACTGTTTATCTGCTGGCTACTGAGCAGCAGGAATAAGTGTGGCTCTCATGCCGTGTCCAAACATGATAAAAAAACAAAACTAAAAAAACTGGTTTGTAACAAATGGTCAGTGTATCTCTGAACTTTGCAACATGCAAATGGGGATGACTCACTTCCCCACCACGGAGTTGACCTGGGTCCGTATTAGTCCCACGTACTGATCAATCTGTGCCTGAAAATAGAAGGAAAAATAAAAAACACCTTGTTTAAATGCTGAGCTGACTGTCAGGGCTGACTTGAGTTATCGTGAAGCTCAAAATTGGTACCTGGTGTTTCTCATAGACCACAGGCATGGTGAACATGGAGACCACAGCTGTGGAGGCACAGGGAGAGTTATGGTTAATGTTCAAGTGCTCTGACTTAAAGTGGCAATATGTTCCAACAGGAAGGCGTTTGTGTCAGCAGCACAGCCCGACCACGACTCTTATCTAAGGTCAGCTGGGAAAGTAAACGGATACTGTACAGTAAACGTGAATTGGGCTCTGCCATAGTGTTAAACACATGCTCCTGGTTACTACCTCATACCGTAGAATACAGGTGTATTCTGCCTATAAAGTATTTAAAAGATGTTATTGAACCAAAAGGTGAAATGCTTCTGTGTGTGTGTGTGTGTGTGTGTGTGTGTGTGTGTGTGTGTGTGTGTGTGTGTGTGTGTGTCCAGCAGTACTTGCTGCAGATCACACGTGAAGTAAGTCAGGATGACCTCACCTAGGATGAGCAGTGTCAGGCCGTTGAAGAGAGCGCCCACGTAGGTCAGCAGCCACATCAGGACAGCAAACTGAAACACAGAAAACACAGTGTGGTTGAGGCGTGAGCCGGCTGACGTCTCCTCTCGGCGGCGGCGAAAGCCAAACGGCGGTGGCATTTAAAGACGAGGCAAACCTTCAAAGAGTCGACCAGATCTTGTACGAGGAACAGCCTGCGGAGCTCCTTCATACAGGTGTTGGAGTAGAGCAGGATTTTGTCCGCATATTTACTAATCTGGTCCTGAGTTAGAGCGATTTCTATCTCCAGATAGGCTCTGGTAACAGATACAAGCACAGAAACAAGGGATCAATACGCACACCCTTCAGTAGTTAATAAATCCGTAAGGTCTCATTCATCAGCCTGTTTCACTCACTTGAAAGGATGCCCCTCATCGGTCTTCTGCACAGCCTGCAGCACAGACTTGTAGATCCTGAAGCTGATGGTGGCAGAGAGGGCTGCCAGGGCTAAGTAGGCTCCGACGCTGACCACACTGAACTGGGTCAGGGAGAAGAGGAGCAGAAGCACGCTGCTGAACACGGCCCCCGACTGCTTCACATTCCTCCAGTAGAGCAGGTCAATCGCTGAAGAGGAAGGACAGAACAAGGAGAAAGCGTGTTAGGACCCGTAACCGGCATGACCCCGGTTCTTGTACCGTATCATGTCGTCCCGGGCATCCATGGCTTCTCAAAGTGGATCAGGCTGCTGTGCTCTACACACACCACACATTTGGGTCAAATTACTGGAAGCTGTTCACAACTCGGCGTCCTCAAGAGAGCTCCGACTGTCACGTGATTCTGCTTTAACCCAGCTTCCTAACCTAGCTTCTCATTAGTCTAGGGTGAGCTGTGGTAGTGTGAAGGCGTCCAATGATTTGCCCGTTTAGTTTCTTTACCCCTATATATAGATCGACCTTTGTAAGAAGATAATAGCCGACTCCCAACTTGTCGAGCAAGTGCCCTCGGTCCGTGTGGCCGCGCTCCAGGCCAACGGGGGCTTCATATTTACATCTGAAGCTCGCTTATCTACAGCAGCACCTGGCCTGCTCTCATACGTATACAATAAAACAGGCACAGTGCACTGAAGGTACATCTGCTCTGCCTGCTTGCAGTGCAGGATTAATGATTGACCTGTGGCTCTCTGAAAGCAGAAGCAGAAATAGAAGCTTTATCAGCGGTTCACAGATAATAGCTCAACGTGACCTGGCCAGACAAGCAGCTCTGGGTCAGTGAGGAAGGATGATGATTCATCAGTGATTGCTCTGATCCGCCTCACTAGAAACGTATGAAATATACAACGCCACTGTGCCCACAGACAGCCATACGTCTTGCTGCACTATAATCCCCCCGTATTCTAAAATTCCTCCTCTTCTCGGGGCGGTGGGGCCTGTAATTCAAAGCCACTAGCAAAGACGACAAAGAAGTGATGACTGCGGATTAGCCCAGTGTACCATTACAGCTGCAGTGGCCGACATGGTCCTCCTCTGGCAGTCGTCTGTGTCGTCTGAAAACACGGGCCTGTTTCCATGAGAACTGTCGGCTGCTTGTTTCACCTCTGCTGAACCAGCTGCCTCCTCCTCCTCCTCCTCCTTCACCACCACTGTATGTCTGACAGTACCACCACAGTTTGCCACGCATCTGTCTGTACCAACACCAGGAAATCCTTGATGCCACGCAGCAAGGCGAAGCTGCAATAATGTAAAGTTTTATGGCAGTGAGGAAGAGAGAATTGCTGCTGAGGTCTCTCGGGTGTCTTGCTCTTCCTCCGAGCTGTCCGCCTGCCTGCCTGCTCTAATTTTAGCCATGGAGCTGTGAGCAGCATAGTGATGACGGCCATCTTTACTCCCCTCTAAAAAGCATCTGTGGATGCCAAAAAGGCAGGCTAAACCTGGATGGGGAAACAACAGTCAGTGCGACTAAATGAAACACACGCTATCCTGTTCCCACACTAAAAAAAGCACATGAATAAATCTAGACTTCTCTTCTCAGTAACCAAAAGTGAAAACAGTGCCCACCCCACCCCACCACCACCACCACCCCACCACCAGTATCAGATCAAAGATCAGGATCCATGTGCCACAGCTGCTGTGCATCCACCGCTCCCCATCGAAGCCTTTGTTGCTGGCAACACTGACAAAACACTCGGTGTGGATACGGATTTGAATGGAGATGCTCACACACACACACACACACACACACACACACACACACACACACACACACACAGAGACAGGCACAGGTAGCACAGACAGCAGCTGGAACAACACAGACGCATCAGCACCAGACAGCTCTCGCAGGGAGACGGGTGTTGGACAGGCGACAGCGACTGCCTTGTGATGTGCTGCACAGACTGCATGCAGACTGAAAAGCTGTAGCTTGCAGTAGAAGCGTGTACTGACCTGCGGCTCCCATGGCTGAACAGGGAAAGAGGCAGCTGCTTTATCCACGGACAAAAGGAGAGCACTGAAAGGGGGGAGTCCCCCCCCCCTCTCTCTCGCTCTACACAGGGAGGGGAGGGGCCACGGCCACACCAGCAAATCAGCAGCCGTCTGAGCAGGGGGAGGGGGGGGTATGGGGTGCGGTTGCCAAAGAACCACATTGCAATCCAGTACACACACACACACACACACACACACACTAACACACTAACACACATACAAACACGGTCTCTGTCTGAGGTCTTTTATGCTCAGGCTTTTAAGCACAGCCCCGCTGACATGAGACAAAGACTGTCAGACAACGACTAAAATATAAGTCAGCCGATCAGAATGGAGGACCAAAGCTTTTTAAGATGGCATCATACGACTTGAGACGCTAGAGACAAGGCTACTCCTGCACCATTGCATGCTCATACACCCCTGCAGCCAATAAACCATCCACACTGTAGCCACTGCTCCTTTAAAACGCTTTGGTGGCAAGGATCTGCTGAGCACCTGCCTGATGCAGTTACCATAGTTACCATGCTCCATTTTCTCCCTACCACTCAACGAGAGATGGAGAGAGGGAAGAAAAGGAGAGGCCGGAGAGGGAGGAGAGGAGGGGAAAGAACGTTCCTTTGGGAACAGAGAGATTCATTTGCTGCGAATCTGGGGAATCAGCAGCACATAATGTGTCTCTACCCCCCCGCCCCCCCAACCCCCACCCCCGGCACATAAAGACGGCCACTCCCTTTATTGTGGAGCACAAAAGGACAGTGGCAGGTTTAACACGAGGCCCGCGAGATGTCAAGTCTGTGTCAACACGTGAATAAAAGAAAGAGTAAAAGGTGTCAAGAACATCCACGTTAAAAGCTAAATTTGACGTGTTCCTGCAGTTCACATGAACGCATGCGCAGAGCGTAGAATGAATGTAGTGACAATAGAAAACGCTCCCAGGACCTAAATCCAAAACACAATACTGAACGCAGGATGTTGAATCAGAGCACAGAGGAAGTACAAGTGCTGCCCGCGGAGCCCAGTTTGTTGATACCACTCTTTCCTCACATATGACGCACAGAAAACCAGAGCAAATGACTCACACCGGTGACAATAATGTGATTTCCCATCCCCCTTTTTCTGTAGTGAAACTAGTTTAGCCTGACCTCATTAAATCACTGAAGACATCCTTGTGGCCTCAAACAAGCCATCAGCCAGCCGGAGAAAACAGACAGACTCGTGCTGCCAACTGTCTTTCACAGCTGAGAGTCGGGACAGATTTGAATTGTGGTGACTGCAACTTGTCAACTTCAGATTTGGCTGTGACATGAACATGATAAATTTATTATCGGAGCGATAAGGTGGTATTGATTACAAACAGTTAACAAAAAGTTAACGAAACCAGCTCAAACTAAAACGGCACTTAAATGCTTCAACGGTTCAACCATCAGTTGCGTATTTCTAAAACCTGATTCTGCTCTCAGATGATATCACTGAAAGTATTTGAGTAGTTGGATTCAGTCACACGTATTTCTTCTCTTCCAAAACGATCCAGAAAGTTTGATTGTCAAAGAAGAACGTCTGACACTTAACAAGCAAATAAATCCCCCTTAAGTACTAAACAAAGCCACCAGATAAAGATCACAGAGTTATGTTCATGTGTTTAAAAAAAACTAATATACAAAGTATGTTTTTTTCTATCTCCCCAGATGCTATAAGAACAATATTTGTTCATCTAACTACATGTATAGCTTTGTGACATGTTCTGCCATATATTCACTTGATAAATCAAGATGGGAAGATGCTGAGCATCCGTCACGCTGGTGTACACAGTGTAGAATATATAGTTTGATCTACAACACGCATCACAGGATCATGTCGTTATTGTGTTATATTGAGGCCCGTAAGTGTGATTTATTTTCAAAAGATTCTGCCTCCGTGACTCAGTTGTTTTTTTTATAAGTCTGCATCATAGTTGGATCATTCCTGAGTGGTTTGGTGGGCAGTGAGTCAGTGATGTGCATTACGATGACTAAACAAAAAAAATGATCAAGATGATGTAGGGGCATTGAAGAGCAGAGGATAAATGAGCTCACCTTCATCCTCTGCTGTGCTGACTACACCGTTTGAATTTAATGCGTTCCTTATGCTGTGGAAGGACCTCGTCCGATCGGCTATCGTGTTGCACGGTGTCGAGCATTGATTTAGGCTGAATTAAATGGATAGTTACTCAGCAGAATGATGAGCAATTTTTTTGGTTTGTTTTTTGCAAAGCTGCACGACCAAAAACGGACATCGTTATAGTTTCTCTGATCAGAGGAGCAGACTATTCTATTGCATTTTCTCTGCTTTGCCAAAACTAAAAAGATGGCAGATAATAAAGGAGCAGCAGTGTGGAGGAAGCGGCGCCATTTTCTCTCTTGGCCCCTTCTACGAGCCACCAATGCTATGGAAACAAGACAGCCGGAGGATTCTCTTCCCCGGCCCAGTCTCTGCAAGGTACCATGGCAGCCGAGGAGATAGGGCTGATGTAATCAGGATGGGTGCGCCCTGGTTACCATGGAGACAGTCTGTCAGTGCCATCCGGATGCTCTGGCTGCATCGTTCCACAAAAACGGCGCATACGCCATATCAAACCAGCTCCCCCGCACAGTTGCAAAGTGGGGAGGGTGATAACAATGACACGCCTTAGTCCATAACACTGGCATCCATCTTAACATGCACCCAAAACAGATGGCTCCCAGCACGCTGGTGTGTGTACACTTATTTTCCAAAACACCCACCAGCGCCTCTCATTCGCCCTCTTCTTCTTTTTTTTTTTTTTTCCGGGATGTACACACATGAAGCAGAAAGGATCTGACATCAGGGCGTGTCCACATGAAAGGAGGCACGAGTAGACGGCACCGTTTCATCCCCCAACCCTTACAAACACTATTAGATAACAAATATGCACATGAAATGCACACACACACACACACACACACAAACACACGCTCCAGACCACACACTGGCACCGTCATGAATATTTAACCTACATGCAGAAATAACAGCGCCCATCTCTCGCAGCCACAAAACACAAGACAATTGATGAGGAAATCACAGTAAGCGCATCAGTACCCTGGCCCTTCCAGCTGCTCCAGGAGATTTCCTTCTTGGTCACGTCTGCAGTGGCCTGCATGCTGGTGATCAGTTATGTCCCTGTTCTCTCTCTCTTTCTCTTTACGGTCTCCGTTTTCTTCTTTGTCTCCCTCTTCGGCTGCTCACTCACTCATCCCAGGAAGGCATGAATGGTCGAAAAGGATGCGGGAGAGAGGCTGAGATGACAGAGAGGGAGGAAGGGAGGGAGGGAGGGAGGAAAAGGTTTCCAAGGTGCTGCCGGCTCGCAGAGCACAAAGACTGATACCGTGGAGCGGCGCTGGCTAGAACAGAAGGAGCAGGGAAAGTGCGCCTGTGTTCTGGTGGAGGGAGGAGAGTGTGTGTGTGTGTGTGTGTGTGTGTGTGTGTGTGCGTGCGTGCGTGCGTGTGTGTGTGCGTGCGGGGTGGGGGTGGGGGGCAAATTGTAAACACCACACCACCGTTTCTGCTGCAGCAAACCATCCATACAATGATTAAGAGCCTCGGGGGGTAAGAGGGTGGGTGGCGATAGACGGAGGCTGAGAAGGTGCACTCGCTTTCACAATAAAAGCCTTTAAGAGCGCTTCAGACTGGTGATAGTGTGGGTGCAAGCAATGGGAGGGTTATCCCACATTCACTTTGATCAGAAACCGAAGCAGGTGGATGCATTGCTCTCTTGCTAGCCGCTCTGGCATCCCTTATGGCTTTTTTTTTTTTTTTTTTGTGTAGCACCACATTTATTGCTGTAATTTGTAATATATAAATCATTTTATAGTTTCATGTCATGCAGCACACCAGACGGGATGCAAGAGCAGTGTTTTCTGGAGGTTCAGACGTAGCTGGATTTGATACCATGTTGCTGAGGAAGAATATGGCAAACTTCCAGCTGTGCTTTTCTATATTTGCACATAACAATATTTAAGGTTGCAGCCACGGATTAAAATAGCTGTCTCCGCTATGATTCGCTGGTAATTGAAGAGGCAAAGTGTTTGTTCTTAATAATTCAAAAGGAGAAACACTGTGCATTACAGCACAATGTTTAGTCCCTTCAGGATGTGCTGTTGCTTTATGATTTCCTCCCCCGAATAAATTTGTAATTCAAATGCAGCTACTATGACGAGACCTGCGACCGAAAAAGCAAAGTGGGATGCTTACAAGCACAAAAAAGAAACGGCACAGTCACTGTTGTGTCGGCGCTGAGCAGAGAACAATTCCATGATAGTTTGGGCTCCTGTCCCCCCTTGTCTCCTTCCGTCTCCTCCTGCCCCCACCCCCCACCCCCCCTCCCCCACCCACCCCACAGAGAGCCACACCTCAAACCTTCTGCTTAATGCAAGCCTCACAGCCCTCGATGCCAATACCGACCAAGAGGAAAGGAAAGGGCTAATTTCTCGGAACCAGACTGAACATGTTCCCCCATCACTGTTGCTATGGTAACTGGTGTGGAAGTGCACTGACTGATGAATATCTGATAAGTCTTCAGCCAGAACAGTGATGACATAGGTACACTGCGTCCTCTAGTGGTGAAGATAAAATGCACGTGACCTGATTTTTTATTTTTTTATTTTTTTTATAATTTCCAGAACCTTCTTTCAGTCTGAGTAAACAAAACAAGACAACCGTTTTCAGCTGGTATTCAGTCGCGGGAATTTGCATTTGAAACATGCAACTTTTAACCTGATTCAGCAGGGAAACGCAGCGAGTTTCCAGAAAGCCATGCAAACACATCTCCTCTCTGTAGAGGCCACAGAGGAGCAAAGGCAAGCGATAAAAGATATAATTCAGATATGATTTCTTTTGCATTACAATTATGACAAATTTAAGAGAAAGCCTCCAAAGCTCTTAAGTAGAAGTGTGCCCCAGTTTTGATATCATAGGATTATGTAAACCCCCCCCCCCCTCCCCTTCCCCATTTACAAGGACAGAGAGAGCAGCCGATCCACGTCAAAATGCCCATGCCGACATCAAATGTGCAGCTTAGACTGCATTAACTGCGACTGGCGTGTCTGACTTATCTAATCACAGCACGGTGAAGAGTGATGTAAGAATTCAATGCCGTCAAGATGCTGCAAAAGCTTTTCTCTCAACATTTGCATTTTATAATTGGTGCCGTTTCCGCGGACATCAGATAAGGTCGTGTTTTACAGGTAAGACTGAGTAGCGGTCGACTTCCAGTCATCATGCACGCACACAAATGTGAATCAACAGCATCCTGACTCTGCTTTTCTATTCCTCAGATTTACCACCAGGGGGAAGCAGATCTGGGGTGGGGGGGGGGGGGCCACAACACAAGCAGGACCCGCCCACTTCGTAGGCACACGCACTCAGCAGTGGAACATCCCATCTTTCTCTCAGCAGAACCTTTCATTTCGCAGCCTTGTCAACACCGCGCAGGTTGCTACGAGGAGGTCAACAAACAAACGTAGTGAATCAGCATAAACTGTCAATTATATCCAAACTTTTATTGCATATGATAAGTAAAGCTTTAAACACCAATGCACATGCAACTGCTCGTTCATTTGGGCATGAAACACACCAGCAGATACAACTTTACCTGTTCCCCAAGCTGACAGCTTTTTATTTCTGCAAAGATAGTACTCGTAATAATAGTGGTTTATAAAACCACTGCAACAGTGAAACGACGAGTAAATCCTTGTGCTCCAACGGAGAGACCTTAATAATGTTACATTCTTAATAGAAAAATGAAGAATTTTAGGACTCACCTCTTTGTTTATCAAAGCCCTCCAGAATGACTGATACATCAGGTTTTCCGAGGTCTCCCTTGCCCTCGTTGGTGAACTTGTGCATGTCATCCTGGTGGGTCTTTTCTGATCGCACCTCTGGGGGCACAGCAGCAGTTGGGGGCTTTGGCTTGCTGGGGCGATCCTCCTCTGTTTTCACTGGGTTCTTGACCTTTTCTGTGATCGGGGGCTCGACCGGTGCCACCTCAGCGGTACTGCGGGGAGGGACGACGCTGGGAACCAGGGGGGAGGGAGGGCTGACTCCCTGCTTTGGGTCGCTGAAGCCCTGCTCTCTCTTTGGGCTTTCTTCAGATGCCGACTCAATGAAGAGCTCACTGTCAAGCTCTGCCTCTCTCTCTTCCCTCAGTATGCTGTAGGATGTGGGTGCAGCGTGGCTGCCAGCGGGGCCAAAACCACCCTTGGCGACTGGGGGATTGTCAAAGGGGTTGTTAGGCTGGCTGAAAGTGCCCTTGCTTTTAGGCGGCTGGGCAAAGGGGTTGTTACTGGCCTTGGGAGGTTCCTCAGACACCAACTCAATCTCTGAGTCTCCAGACTCTGCGCTGCTGCCGCCGTCATGCTCCCTGCTGCTGGCCTTTGTGCCTGCGCTGCCTTTGGAAGCTGCAGGCTTCGCTGCGTCGGCCTTGAACATGTCATGGGATGGGAATTCTTTATCTGCTCATAAAGAAATGCAGAGAAAAGTTAGTATTAGTGTCACAAATCACAAATCCAGACACACAATATGTGCACATATTTCTTTTGAAAGAAGGAATAAAACTGTCCTTATCTTGCAGATACAGTTTTAAATTCGACTTATGCTAATGTTGTGTTACATTTGAGCATTTTTTTAAATTTATTTGAGCATTTAACATTGAAATGCACATTCTCATCTGGTTATTTTATCCATTAACAGTTTCTGTTTCCGTTCCTTCTTTCTGGAATCGTTCCTGAATCGGAAAACTATATTGCAATATTACACAACAAAGATTTTTAACCATATCGCCTCTTCCTGTGTCTGAACATGTGGCAGGTGTGTGCGTGTGAGTCTGTGCTGCGCCTACGTGTTGGTGAAGCATTCGGAGTGGAAGCAGGGCTGTCGTCCTCCGGCTCCGATAGCGTCACCGTGGGAACGCCCTGCAAGCCCACGCTGAGGACGTTTTCCCGCTCGGACAGAGCAACCGGAGCGGGCTGTTGCTGCTGCTCGGCCTTCGTAGCTGGAGGATGGGACTCGGTCAAGGTGATCTTCACTGGGCTGGCCGTCTGCGGGGTGCCGCCCAGGTTTCGGTAGGAACGGTAGTCTGTCAGCTCCTCGTCGGACGGCTCCTCCACATAGGGGAAAGAGTGGGAGTCCAGCGCTGGACCCAGATTTTCTTCCTCTTCGTACTCATCATCCACATCTTTTCCAGGGTTGTTATCTATGTAGCTGCCCAGTGAGTCATGACCAGTTGAGCGTTTGTCCACCAGGCTGTGTAGAGCCCCCTGGTGCTGGTCGTGGCGCTCATCCCCGTGGCTGATGTCCATGTAGTTGTAGGATTCTGTCTTATCGGGCCCCAGCAGAGATTTTGGCATGTCATCGGCTAAGTTGGAGGTCATCTTGGTGCTGGAGCTGAAGCTGTAGGTGTCGCTTGAGAAGGGATCGAGGTCAGAGGAGGCAGGGGAGCCAGAGGAGCGGTTGGAGGGCTTCAGGTCGTCCGACAGGTAGGAGGCTTCCCGGCCTGATGTGAAGCTCTGATTGGACAGCAGGGAGGTGTACACATCACCGTCATCATTCATAGGCTTCCTAAACAGGCCAGACATGGGATCATCTACAAAACAGACAGAGAGAGAAAGAGGAAAAACGTATAACTCAGGTGACGGATGAGGAAGAATGGCAGCACTGTCTATGTCACACGACTGAGTCAAACCAGCCTGTGCTGGAGCAGTTTGATTAATGAAAACATCCAGTTAAACAAGCTGCCAGAGAGAGGGGCTGTGGCACCGTGAGAGCAGCACAGACAGACTGCGTGTCCGGCTGTGCAGATCAGCGAGGATGCAATAACAGAGGGTACTTGTAACCAAAGAGGGACAAAGGGGGATTGTTCAGATCCCAAAAACCCCACAGTGTCACAACCAAAGTCTGTTCAAAACCATGCAAGCAAAGGACTGCCTGTAGTCACATCTCTGCTCTGTAATCACTAATCCTGCATCTCCCCTGATAGAAATTAGTGTCATGAAAATGAACATGCACACACACAAGATGGGAACTGTACACTGGATGTGCGAGCTTGGAATTGAATTCAAAAATGGGCCGAGAGTGTTGGTATTTATCATCTGTGTGAGATTATGTGTGCTCTGCTGTGAAATATCACACATCTCACCGAATAATGTGTTACAGTGCTGCAGGGAAATGTTAAAAGCGGGCAGAAATGGACTTGTTAGGAATTTAAGGTCACGTCAGATCAAATGTCAAGGTCAAGTGACGTTTTCACATTTGTTGACTTGGTGTCCAACCTCTGGTCTAAGCCGCGCAGCCTCATCGACAAACACACTCTGCTTCAGGTTCATGTGGAAAAGTAGAAATAAAATACCAATCATCAAAGTCCCCAAACACAACCAACATATAATCCTAACATTTGTGTTGTGCTGTGTACTAGTCAGAGTTTGTACTTCCACAAACCGAGCTCCTCCTCCTGCTCTCTCCAGCCCTGTTTCTCCCAGGGCAGTGGTGGCGCTATAAATAGGCTGGATCCAGCTGCTGGGCTGGACAAGGGGGAAGATTTAAAATAGCAGCCTTAGGGTTAGTTCTGGAGGATGCAGACTAACTGACAGAAGACCCAACAGGTCAGGACGTCCTGTCCCTCCCTCTGCTTCCTCTAAAAAGCTCCACCACCCTTCCCTTCTGCTGTCTTTCCAACTACTGCTTCCTCAGTCATTAACAATACATCATACCGCAGGACGGCGGGATAACCACCACACACCCAGGCTGGGATACGAGGGAAGGGGTGATGTGACATGGAAGAGAAACAAAGCAGGCCAAGATATTTTTGAGCCTGATGTTATTTTGTATTAAATAGGCTAACATGCCTCCTAGATGAACATCTGAATTGCCTGTAGACCTAAACTGTAGGTGGAATAGACAGCTGTTCAGCTATGTTCAGCCCAGTGACATGATTGCCCTCGATGCACTGCGAAAGTGATCCAATGTATAATCCTCTTAGTGTACTACCATAGTGTAGGTCCCATCAGCTATCACCGTGGCAACACCAACAGAATCCAACACTCACTGATTCACTGTACAAATAAATACTGTGCAGTGGGAGGCTCTCAAAGCCACTACAAACGTCGAGGTGATCTCTGGCTGTGAACTGCTGGTAATCTTGTGGACTGTCGGCAGCACCTCCCTCTCTCGTTATCAAACCCCTCTACGTAGCAACACAGAGAAACATACCAGCAGTTGCATAAGGCATCTGCAACAATTAAGAGGCTGAATTCTTGTCTCGAGCTGCCAGGAGGGCAGACGCTCCGAGCAGACGCTCCACAAACGTGTTAGAGATCGAGGGCATTTTGAATCTGCTGATGTAGCATAGCACCCAGACACTGGAAAAACCCACGAGGCTGAAACAAATGCTCGACTGCACTCCGATGGGATTGGACATGACAACAGAGGAATTCTCTGCTCACAGTGCGGCCACACAACATAATCATGTCACTGAAAGGATAGTGCAGTTAAATAAATAAGTCCTGGTGGATGTGCTGTGAAGGGGCAGTCCTTTTGTTGTCCTCTGTGCAGCCAGTGCAGCTCTGAAACTAATGCAGACTGACAGTCTGCTACGCCGAGGCATGGGCTCCTAATTATCAGGCAACAGACAAAAACACGGGAGCACGGATGATATCAAAGGGGCCGGCGTTGCAAAATGAATATATTACCGCTGGATTTAAAGGTTTACTGAGCAGCTTGCACAGCAGAGCTTTTCCCCTTGACGACACTGACCTACTGCTGTTATCCAATGTACAATAAAGTAAAGAGACTGACATAAATAATAGAACGGGACTTTAACAGTGATTGAGGTGATGCAAAGAGAAATTTCACCGTTTCTTCTCTCGCAAACTTTGCTTGCTAGTCTTGAGTGTATTTAGTTGTCTGGCTTCTTGCAGCCAGGAGATGCTGCCAGTTCAATAAAACACCACAACAAGAAGCTATGAATCATTTCTGCCTGTCTGTGCTGTCTGAGAACCGGCCATCGATAGTCCCGGCTTTATTTCAACTTCTCCTTAAAGCATCGGCTCTGTAACGATTCCATTACTCCGGCTATGACCCTCTCAACCGTGGTGTTGCCTTTCAGGAGTTCTCTTTCACAACATGACCTTGTGCAAACCAATCCATCAAGATGATTACTGTGCTCTTCTTTCAAAGCCATCTGCTCTTTTGATGTTAAATAATATGCTGTGGCTTATTATTCTAGGTGTAAATCATTTTCACAGGTTACTGTGTATATATATACTATACTTTGTTCACAATGACAGAAAGAAAGAGAAAGTGAGATAAGATTAAAAAAAAAAAAATGGCTTTGTCTATGATACGCTGTTAGAAAGTGTTTGGAAGTACAGATTACGCCCGGGTGTTTTAATGCCTCCGCACCGCCGACGGCCGTGGCGGGAGGCTTTATGTGTTCGGGTTGTGCGTCTGTCCCGTTCTTGTGAACACGAAAGCTCAGCAACGCCTTGAGAAAACCTCAAAAGATTTGGCACAAAGATGAACAGTTTTGAATTTTGGGGTCAAAGTTCAAGTTCTCTGTGACCTCACATCTCTCGCGTCCGTCTGTCCCATTCTCCTAAGCGTGACAACTTGGGAGCACCTCGAGGCGATTTCTTCAAATTTGTCACAAAATTTGTTTGCTTGGACGAAAGGAGGAACTAATTCGATGGCAGGGGTCAAAGGTCAAAAATCGCTGCGACCTCGCAAAACATGTTCGTGGGCGAAACTGAAGAATTCATGCGCTACTCGTGACAACATTTCAAACAAAATGTCTACCAGAATAAAATGACGGAGTGATGACGTTTTGGATCCCAAAGGTCAACTTCACTGTGATGTTTTTACGTTCAGCAAAACACTTTTCTAGCCGCCACTCAGCACCATAACTCAGGAACAGAAGGGGAGAGTGTGAACACATTTCACATTTGATACTTGATTGGTGACACTATTTTTGTGTCCACCTTGAAACGGAGGTGATGGTAGAGGTCAGAATCACTTTCATTGGCCGAGCTTGTAAACACATACAAGGATTCCTTCAAACTACAGGTATCATATGAGTCTGGACAGATATGGATGTAAACAGCAACTTGACGGAGGCAAACAACCGCCGGGTGGATTGTAGTTTCCTTTAGTTTTGTGTGTTATATTTGTATATTATATTTGTGTTATTCCTTTTAAATACAGTCTACGGTGTTAATAGAAGTTGTGTGTTACAGTTTAATAAACTGAAGTGTCCTTCCATGTAGGGATGTGCCAAAATGTTTGGTATGGTACAGCACAAGAATAAATCAAATACTCATTAATGGGTACTTTTCTGCGTTCCAGTACTTTTGTTGTACTTCAGTATTAAACCTGAAGGAAAGTGACTGCGTAAACTGTGTAAAAATGTCCTTTTTTTTCAGGTAAAAATCAAAACACAAACTCCACATGGATAGTATATATTTATATATATGCAAATCATATTCTAAATAAATAATCAAACTGCCTCTAAAACTAATTAAATACATTAAGTGTTTACTTTTTTATTACTAATCAGGACGACAGAACTGAAGTTGAATTTAAGATTCACTTCAGGTTATATTTTGTGTCTGTCTTCAAAAGCTTTGTTTATAATGTTTATGTTCAGGATTGACTGCATGAATACATGAATACCAGTCACAAACGACCCCACTTTAATGTCGGTAAAGAAGAGGAAAATGGAGGGCACAAAGGCAAGCCTGTACTGAGAGCTGAGGTACAACAAAACTACTGGCAGAGGTCGATGGAGGAGCAGCTGTGCTGAGGGATTCAAGTGCTCTGCTGCATTGATCCGAGAGAACGAGGACATACAATTACTGTAAGAAACGTTCTTATGTTCTCTCCGTTCGTAAAAAGATCACCGAAGGAGACGCGAGACAAATGTTACTGTTCCAGCAGCCCTCGTCAAAGATAAATCAATCTGGCGACGGTTTAAATTAAAGCTAATCTGCCCTCATTCGGATTCTGAAGCCGCGGTTACGTACAGTACCTGTCTTCTACACTATTGATCGTGTTTTTCTCGCTCGGATGGAGCTTTACGGATGAATGGAGAGGATGTGGGAGGATCCAGACTGAGTGTCTGCAAGCTGTCTGCTTTGGGTCAAAGCTCTCAATCTGGTGTGACTTTGAATTGGCAATTCACTTTCATAGTACAGACAAGAGTTTGGCATGAAGAGTACAAGTGCAGGTAGAATGACAAGCCGAGCAAAAGGTTACAATAAACCATAAATAAATTGAAGGACTGTTGTGAGTGCCTCTGCTGATAGTAGCTCTAATCCCATGAGCTGTTTTGCACTACTCTGCTCAGGGATTACTCCGGACCCAGAGAGCTGGACTGAGGCAGTAAGATCATAAACATAGCATCATGTTTCACATGCTGGCCTTTAATTGTTTTCTGGGCAAACACATGGGAACACAAGACATTAGGAATGATGATTTATTGATACAGTGAGAGCTTTGTTTTTGTCCCTTGCAGTGAATTTTTTTTTTTTGGGGCTCGGTCTGTCACACTTTAATCTGTCGTTTCTATCCCTCAGCATTAGCTAATTGGTCCTGGAGACAGATGAAGGTGAGAGTGTTACCCTGCCAACAAACGGATTTTAATATGTTAGGTTCTGGGCAGCAAACACCGGCTCACACCTGGGAGCCGCACTGCTGACCACGACAGGCCTTCGTTGGAAGAAGATACTAAATTAAAAGCCATCGTTTGCAGTTCCATTTCTTCCCCGACCGTTTAGCCATTTGAACGATCGGTCTTCTCATCACGGCCGCGCCTCTCTCGCCATTTGCCTGCTGCCCCCCCCCTCCCTCCCCCTCCCCCTCCTCTGTATTATCTTGCATCTTTATCATCGAGACTGAAAAGACGTAGCACTTCATGCCCTCCTGGGAACAGGAGCACAGCTCTCACCAGCTAAAGGCACAAATGCATTGTGCTGCCTTATGCAGTTCAACAGAGTCCACTAAGTGCTTTCTCTATCTGAAAGATATGGAAAAGACCCAGCCAGAAATTTGCTGTCTCATCCTTGTCACCAATGATATGCTGAAGTGGAGAAAGACTCCAGTCTAATCCACCTCTTTGTCAGGACATAGAAAGTGAACAGTATATAATGCACCAGCAGGAGGTATGAAGTTGGAAAGATGCAAAATGCAGTGTCACTGTTTGTGCACAATATGCACTTCGTCTTCTTCTATGCCGGAGAGCAGCGGAGGGCTGTTAGACACACATCTGCTGAAGACAAAACTCCACTGTGGTGTTTTCACAGCACATCAGACCTGGTCACGATGCAGCAGCATCTTCCGCCGCTTTCTTTCTCACGCCTCTTGAAACTTTCAAAGGAAGGAAAACGTTTGAAGTTAAAAAAAAAAAGAATAAAAAAAAAGAGAGAGCCTCTACTGTACTGTACTGTACTGTCTGTGATCCACAGATAATGTTCTGTCCTGTGGTAATTTAATACAGCTGAAATCAGCATTATCAGGGTCCTGTGGGCAGATCGGTGTTGTGAACAAGATTTAGGACAGGCATGGGTCGATTACCTCCAGAAGGAATTCTAGACAACTTGCAGGGATACAGTTTCGCTGTTCGCGCCGGTCAAAAAGCAAACTTCTTTTCTGGCCTCGTTAAAAAGAACATTTTTACATTTTCACAAAGGTAAAAATGCAATTTGTGATCATCCATCAGCAAAGCAGAGAAGTAAAGTGTTTCGGCGTGGCCCGCTGGGAATGAATGTCTCCGACAAAGATTAGAGCAGACAATAACATGTCTGGTTCTGAGGGAAATGTCCACTGTGCCCTGCTAGATGTGATGAGATCGGCACTGTTCCCACCAAGAACACAAGTGACAGAGAGGATTACTTCACCGCTACGGACACGGCTCAGTGGGAGTCGCAGCCAGAACAGACAGCTATTCTTTCCTCTTTTAGGAACCAAAACAAAGTGTGTGTGTGTTTGTCTGTCTGCACCTACACATATTCCAGCTTGTCTGACACACTATAATGAAAGTAGAGCATGCGCTTTGTTTACTTTTTCTAGAAAGGGAAACCAAAAAAAAGCCAGTTCGTAATGTAATTTCACTTAATATTCACTGAGTTTGCTTCAAGATTATCCTTTTTAACTATTGCGGGTGTGTTGTGTGTTTTTTGCAAAAGGCTTTTCCCATTGAACTATTTACTTTTGAATGCTAAAGTTCTTTCAAGAAAAATTCAAAGGATTCAATTCCAGTATCTGCATATAATAATGCTGTTGTTTTCTTTAAGGATACACAAAGTACCCATGTTTTCTTTACTGTTTTGGACCAGCAGCAGCAGCAGCAGCTTTAGCGACATGAGAGAGGCCTGAGCAGCAAAGAGAGGACGCTGGGCAGCTTCTTTTATATTTTTTTTTTTTAAAGCATAATCTCATGAATTTTTCAGTGAATTCGTGAATAAAAGTGCAAGGCTCTAGTTTTGCTCGCCAAGCGAATAGTGAGCCCTGTTTCTTCAGGATTAAAAATAGCAGCATGAGGCGAGCAGTGCTGAGGAGAGTGATGGTCTGCATTATCTTCCCACAAAAACACAGCCTCCAGCATCCAATAATACAAAAACAGGGATGCAGGACTCCTCAGTGCATTATATATATATATATAAATAAAAAAAAAATAAAAAAAAAATTTTTTACTTCAGAACTGATGGAATATTTGTCTGAAGTCTCTTTGTTTATAAAAATGTAGAATAAAGTTATTTTGTGAAAGCCGGGGGCTTTAAATGAAAAAGCAGGTATTTGTTCCAGTTATAGGTCTCACCTACATGTGGGTGCTTCTACAGCAATTATAGGCCATTTAATGATCAACAGGCTATTTGTTAATGCTTGCTGTACCCCGTCTAAACCTTCCCTATAGACTCCAGTCTCATCAGGAGAGAACTGCAGGCAAGTGGGGGGGTGGAAAAAAAAAACCCACAATGGGTCATATGTGATGTTTCATAACTATTTAAGGCTGATTGAATTTAGTTTTGGAGAGATTATTCCAGTGTCGTGGCAGCTGATGCTCTGACATCCTGTGGGAAGTTACAGCTTTGTTTTTTTTTTGTGTGTGTTTTCAAGCGCGCAAGTTTGACCAAAGCAGATCCGACAGGCCGTATGTCCTGAAGCTCCCGACAAATGGACCCGGCCGCGTCCGTCGCGCTGTATTTTGCACGTTAACGCCGACGCGTTGTGCTCTCAAAATGTTCGCCTTGAATGCGCCTTGAAACACCGCGCACGGGGATAAATATGAAGATTTAAACCGAGGCGAGTCTTACCTGTAGATGCAGTTTCCATAGCAACAGGAGGCCTTTTCCCGTCGTCCTGGAAAGGATGAAATTGTTGATCCAGGTCGCCCGCCGCGTCGCCGCCTCTCGGTTTGAATTGCTCGTCGAACCGGGTCGGTGTGTTCCCAAACAGGCCGTTCCGCTCATAGTCGTCCCCAAACCACTTCCCTTCCGAGCCGAGCTCCTCACCGGGCTGAGCAGACATGCTTTTTTTTTTTTTCCTCCCTGTTGTCGGACTTCTTCTCTACCGTATAAGCGGGGCTGCACTGTAAACGAACGGTGGCAGCGTTTGCGCTAAGATGGAAGAAGCGCACACGCAAACGCGCGCACACACACACGCACGCACACACACACACGCACGCAAAAAAAAAACAACAACCAACCAACCAATGCAGCAGCTCCTTGCTGCCGTCTGTCAGCTGAGCCGCGGGGTTTGGAGACGCCACAGTCGGATGAGGCGCGGTGCGGGTGGGTCGGTCGGTCGGTGAGGAGAGGAGAGGAGTGATTGTTGTAGTTCACTGCTCCGGCGGTGACGTCATGGTGTACGCGAGAGACTCTGGGGTTGGCACTTTATTTTGGGACGGAGCCCAATACGAGAGGTGCTTTCAGCGTGCAGATGAGGCGCAAAAGTAGTCAGTGACAGAAGATGATGCTGGTGGAAATAAATGGCACTCGTGAAACCGAAGAACCACGCGGGCATAATAAAGATGCCTGGTCGTGATAATGTCAATAATAAAAAAAAAAAGATGTTTTAAAAATCACTCAAGTGCATTTAAAATAAATAAATAAAAATTAATAGATTGTTCTGTGCGTTACGGTTTCGTGGAAACGTACCTTGCTGTGTGGCGCCCTCTTCTGGCAGCTCAGGGTACGAACGGGGCCTCAAAAGTTTCCTACTTAGCAACCAGACGCTCGTGCCTAGAAACAGATTGATGCCAAACATTGCCGGCGGGCCACGCGAGGTCCGTTGTCGTTTACGCCTTTCCGTCGCGGAAAATAAGAGTCCGTTTTCTTTGCCACGCCGGATTGAATTGAACATATTAATTTATTAATACCAGCATGCCGCGATATATTGGCTGCAGAATCTGGGCTTTGCCGGCGAGACAGTGAGAGGCATTTCTTTAGAGGCTAGCGAGTTAGCATCGCTGGGTGGTGGTGACAGTTAGGATTGTGACTGGGTGAAGCAGGTAGGTTTAACTGTTGTTTTTCCAGTAAGTCAGCATGCATTATGAGGGCAAATAAACTACCTCCCTTCCCGCAGACAGAAAAAAGGTTATGTGGCAGAGTGAGGAGCAAAAGGACCCCACTGACGAGCAGGTGGTCCAGAAACTGGTGAGTACAAAACTCAACACATTTATGAACGTGACTGATGCAGGCAGTGATGGAAGAAGTGCTGAGATCCTTTTTCTCCAGCAGCATGTTACTACTGCACTTAGAGAAAGTTTGAACTACTTTATATACACCAGCTACATCTGAGGTCATTGCATTATTAATTTTTTTTGGTCAAATTTGTAAATGTAGTGAAATATAAAGTGCAATATTTCCCTCTGAAATGTTGTAAATGGTTGATTAGCATCAACTGGAAATACTGCAGTTGCTTTCCATCACTGTGTGTGGGGACATATTCAATTTAACAGTTGAAAGTTATTAGTGTGTTGTTTTTCCCCATGTTATTTCTTTTCCCGTGATTTTCAATGCGTTGTGATTGTCGAGACCCTGTTAAAAGATGGGGATTATTTTTTGTCGACAGTGCACGGCCAACGGAGTGTCCTGCGAGAGAATTACAAAAGAAGGGAGCACCATCAGGTCACTAGAGATGTTCTTCTCTGGTTTCCCCCGCATGGTTGGGCTCTCCTTCTTCCCAGGACTCTGCCAGCTCACCATAGTGGACCAGAAAATAGAGCACATTGAAGGACTTGAGTATTGTCCTCTGCTCCAGGAACTCTGGGTAGTCCAGTGCCAGCTGACAGTAAGTTGTTGTTTTTTTAATGCTGATTTTTAATGATGAATTCCTGCGCTGCTAATAACAGCTTTACAGTCTAGATAAAGTTAGTCTTTTGATTGCAACTTACTTTTTTTTTTTAATGTAAGAACTTAAACCCAATGCTTCCTCTGCGTGGGTTTTCATCAAAACAAATCTGGCATACATGGAGCATTGTGTGTGGACCACAACTACAGTTAAAAAAAATAAAATAAAAGCCCCTATATCAGAGAATTGTACAAAATAGTATGTCACATATATCATACTATGACCAGTGCCATATTGTTTGTATCGCAGGAAATATCTGGACTACAGAACTGTCTACAACTGGAGAAACTGTACCTTTATGAAAATCGCATCTGTGAAATAAAGAATTTAGAGCTGCACGTCAACCTAGAACTTCTGTGGCTCAATAATAACTGCATAACTAAGATACAGGTTTGAACTCTAAGTTATATTCACGTATGAACAAATTGTGGCTTTTTTCCCCCTTATTTTCTGTTTATTTAGCTCACTTGAACTGCATTTTACACAATTTATCATATCAGCTTATAAGACTGTGCATTTTGCACATTTTGTCATGTAGCGTGCTCTCATTTGTGGTTGTTTGTTTTTACCCAAAGGGCCTGAACACACTTCAAAAGCTTAAGGAACTAAATCTTGCTGACAACAATATTGAAAAGATTGGTAGGTTATTAGAATCCACCATGTTTTTCATGCCAAGTGTGTGATGTTTAAAAGAAATATTCATCAAATAATGTTTTTTCTACTCCTTTTAAGGGCACGGCCTTCATCCCAATGCCAGTCTTCAGAGTCTCAATTTGTCCGGAAACAAGATTCGCTCCTTTAAGGTAAACTTAAAAACCAATATATGCTTTTGAAATTCTTTCTGTGAAAAGTTTTCTCACTTATTTTGTAAAACCTGATTAAAATCCTTGATTCAACAAAGGAAAGTTTCTCAAGTCTTGTGAAATGTTAGGGTGAGTGCAGAGTTACAATCATTTCTACAGCGGACTGGCTGAACAAAACTGTTATTGAATTAAGTTGCATAATTTAAATTTTTGTTATCCCAGATTCAGTGATATATATTCATGGTTGCAACTATTTAGAAAAATTTCGTCTTAAAAACCTATGTCGTCTTTTTTTATGCTGGAGCTGACTATGTCATTCACAGCGTTTACACTGAAGCATTGTTTTTGTTCAAGGTCACTTTGACAAAGACACAAAAAGTTTTGTGACAACCTTTGATGTTATTCCTGCAAGCCACCGTTTCTCCGAGTCCTGCTTTAAAGAATTAAATTATTGTCATTCATTGCACCATGCTCAATATTTTGTGATAAGTGCAGGATCAAAGAAAAAGTATTTTCCCCTTTTGCTTTCACAATGTTGCATTTCTTTTTTTTTTGCTGCCGTTTAGTGAATACAGAGGGAAAAGAAAGAAATTGCATGTTTCAAAAGATGTTAATCTTAATAAGGTATCTGTCTAATATTTAGAAATCCTTTTCAATGTACAATCAACAAGATCGGGGTTACAGTTTCTTTGACAGTGTGCAATCATTTATCACTCTGTAAAAGGTGACACTACATCTGATTTTTTGAAATATGTCTAGTCTATGATCTCTTTATAATTGATTTAAATTCAATTTGATATTGTGTGTGGAAAGAAAATCATGTCTCCGCTATCAGATCATTCATCTGGCCTCTGAACAGCCTACAAGAGACCAAGATATAATCTAGACTGGAAGCAGAGGAATAAAATGTGGAATTTATGTCAGGTCTATATCTGCTGTTTGTTAAGAATATCAAAATATGATCAATTAAATTGTAAAAATCTGAAGGCTTTTTCTTCTTTCAGAATAATGGTGTCCTTTCGGGCACTTTTGTTTCCTGTTGTTGTAACAGGAGCTGACCGTGCTGTCCAATCTGCCCTGTCTGAGAGAGTTGGTGTTGAAGGACCGCATGTCAACCCCAAACCCAGTGTGTCTGCTGTGTAACTATGACACACACATCCTCTACCACATGCCAGACCTGCAGCGCCTCGACAACTATGACGTCTCCAGCAGACAGGTGAAGGAGGCAGCTGAGGTGAGGACCTGCAGGGCTGTGAGCTCACCTGAGTCTGTTAGGCCACACAGTCTCTTGATTTATGTTGATTACTATTTATACACCCCTTAAATTTCCTCTTTGTTTCTTCAGAGATTTCCTAATATTGTCTCTTGAATTTAGCTTGACCCATTTGCTATTTTAGGGAATCATTGAGATACTGAACAGCATTAAAATGAGATAGATGTAAAAACAATTTTAGAACTATATAATAACTATAAAATAATAAAAAAAAAAAAAAAATTGTGTATATTTGAACCTCCAGTAAAAGTCTCTTTTTTTGTAGTCTGCAGCAATGAAGAAAATGATGTACTACAACATGCGTGTACGTACTGCTCAGAGAAACCTGACAGAGACCCAAATGAGTCTGATCGAGAAGAAGAAAGCTCTACTACAGTTACCTGAAGAACGCATCAGGATCCTCAGTCATGCCCTCAAAAGTGTAAGTACAATCATGGGACAGTTTGAAAATGATTGCAGCAGCTGCATCAGAAGTTATTCACTGTTGCTGTTTCTGTACATAGTTAAGAGAGCTTGTTTCCATTTGGATGTATTCCTAGCTTGAACGGGAGCTCTCCATGCTGCCGGATAGCTGCAAGAGGCCTCCCTGCATGTTGGAGGAGAAACCAGCAGCACCACCCCACCCGGAGGAAGGTTCACCTAAAAGAAGTGACTCAACCACCGACGTCATTCAAGATCCTGCCATGGAGCAAAAAATACTCTTCAAGATGGAAGCCCTGAGGGAGAGACTGACACTGTGGACCAGGAGGCTGGATGAGTTAGTCTGCATATTTGTATGAGATGCATTATGCATTAAGCATCTGAGCTGAAGTATACATCTAATGTTAAAAAAAAAAAAAGTTTCTTCTTTTATTTTCAGGGTTGAAGCCTGGTACAAGCAAAATTTGGCCTTGGCCACAAACAGGAAGGAATACGTGGTGCAGTTTCTGTCGATGGAGCTAGAAAGTGTTGGAAATATCCGTTTGGAGGAGGGCTGCTCCACAGACCTTTGGTACTTATTTGGTGTCATGAATAATAACTACAACTATTGTAAAATTAAGTTACAGACGGGAAATATTTTTTTTCTGACCCACAGGTTTACATCCTGTTGCGACCTCCTGCTTTCCTGCTTCTCTCCTTCAGACTACAAGATTTGGGGCATCACTGACATTAAGATCGAAAGAGTTATCCGCATCCACAACAGTGCTTTGAGGCTTCGCTTTGAGGACAAACTTCTTAGGCTGCTACCAGGCAGAGACTCTGTTTCACAGTAAGTAAGACTAGACCATAACGAAGAAAGAAGATACATTTTTTAAACATCTTTTCAGATACTGTTTGTTAAGCTTATTATTGTAACCATCAGTGAAAAATCCTTTTTAAGCAGGAATTACAGAAGTAAACTGGAGTACTTATTCTACATAACTGACCCTGAGAAGGAAGAGACTTTGTGTATTTTAGAGGAAGGCTTCAAAACAGCAGAGCAACTAAAGGTGCGTGTACTGCCAGAAAGAATCTCACTCTCACAACTCCCACTTAGATTTTCATCTAAGTTTACTACTCTACACCTGTATAGCATACAGTATTACCATACTGTGAGCTGCATGAGCAAAAGTATATTTCTGCCATTATGTTCATTTATTGAGCAGAATGCAGTGAATCTTAAAAGGAAAATGGTGTGAACTTGTGACTTGTGTCTGTAAAACTAAAGAGGTGCTGTTGGTTAAATCTGTAGTTTCTTGTCCTATTTTCACATAAATTCCAACTCCTGCTGACTTTTACCATGTTGACTCTTTGAATTAGGCCTTGGGAAGAGAGGGTGCTATACCTTTATCCAACAGCTTGAGCGTGACCGACCAATGCAGAATTGAGTACGCACTGCGCCAGGCCAGCCATGACGATTCTAAACAAAATGCAAATACGATCTCCTTCAGGAGTGGTGAGTTAGTTTTAAACATATTATGTCCTTATATTCCCATTAGTTGGGACCACTGGCTTTTTTCTTAATAGTTAAAATTAAAAAAAATTGTTTTGTTTTTGCCTGTAGGTCAGGTTATTGTTTCCAAAGTGTTTGTGGGTAAAAGCATGCCTTTCCGAGATGGAGAACCTTTGGACAGAAGCAGCTATGACGGTGCCAACTCAGTGTATCGCAATGTGGACACTAAGCACAGATCTGCAATGTGTGAAGGTACCTGGTGAATTAAAAAGCATGACAACAATTACTTTATTTTTTATGTATTCTTTAATCTTTTTGCATCTCTGTGTGTTTTTTTTTATCCAGCGAGTTCCCAATCTATCAGAACACATCCTGAGAACAATACCTGCCGAAGACAGTGGTTTGTGTTTGACCACGAGTTTATCCTGCCAGAGTACTTAATATATTTTGAATACATCACTGAGGTAATTAATGCATTTGTTTCCTCAATGTTTGATATCATTGATATGCTACACAAGTAATATATCAATTTTGGATCATGTTGATTACATTCTCTAATTAAATGTCATTCCCACTAACTGTTATTCAGATGACACACACACACACACACACACACACACACACACACACACACAGTCTTTATAACTGTTTCTGTGTCGGCCACACCTCAGTGGAAGTGTTGGATTTTAGATTTGTTTTACCCAAACATATATAAAACTCAAATCCTTGTTAAATTCTAACAGGTTTCCCTGGCTAAATTTCCTAATCACCTCCTGTCATATCGGGATAGTGAAACATTGTTCAGTTGTGTTGGAGCTTTGAAAACTTAAACCAAAACTGACAGATGATAAAATATTATAATTCTTCTGTCTTTTCTTCAGTTTCACACTTTAAAAAAACAAAAACAGCAAGTGGATAAGAATGCACCTACTGGCTATACACAGTCTAAACATGTTGATGTGCTGTTACCAGGACAAAAAACAACCACATACGCTGTCGAGCCTTTGCACAGGCAGAGATACGACTCTTCCCGATGAGATCATCCTCGACAACAGCACCCTCAACATTGAACCTGTGCTGAAACCGGTGCCCAAGTTGTTGAGCTTGAATGATAAAATTCTGTTGAATGTAGCCAGGGCCAATGTCCTCTGTATGATCACTGTAAGTGTTCTTCCTTTTTGAATAAGATTTTGGTTTTCAAGCCTTTTTATAGACTCACTGTGACCTGTCATTGATGCATCGAATCTCCAGGTGCTTAACCTTCATGGCAACAGTCTGAGGAAAATAAAGGAAATTTCCAGCCTCCTGGCCTTGAGACATCTTACCATCAGCTTCAATGAGTTCACACGCCTTGATGACATTTGCCACTTGGTAAAAAGGAAAAATTTTGTTATTCACCTTGAATTAAACAGTACGTTTAAAGTTGTATGAAACTGAGTAGTGAAGTAGCATATGAAAGAGAGTGTTTTGGGCCATAGCATAGAGTGGAAACTTTTAACATCTATTGTCTCTCTAACCTAAATCACAGCCCAAACTTGAGTTTTTGGATTCCAGCTACAACCACCTTGTGACTCTCAAAGGGCTTTCGGGGTTGAAACGGCTCAAACAGCTCAATGTGTGCTGGAACAAATTGACCAAGGCCAGAGACGATACAGCTGTGCTGTGCAAACACACACCTGCTCTGCTGAAACTGGACGCCCGATACAATCCCTGGGAGAAGGTGTGTGAAATAAGTTGAAATATCCACTCAGCGTATGCATAGAGTAAATGCTGCAGTGTACTGTAAGTGGTCTCTGAAGCACATGTAGAAGTCAAGGTGTTTTCTTCCTGCCAGCCAGAGGCAGTCAGAATGACCATACTTGCCCGCCTGACGAGCCTCACACATCTGGATGGTGTGCTGGTAGCAGAGGAGGAAGCTGCTGAAGCTGTTCAGATGGCTGCTTGGTCCAAGATTACCCAGGTTAGGATTTTGTAAATATTTCTGTTTATACAGTATGTAGATACTTTATATTTTAATGTTTTGAGGCTGATCTGTGTGATGAGAGTTTTTTTTATATATATATATATATATATAATCAAATCAAATGTTTATTAATTAAGATAAGTGTTCACACCTCTTGACACCCACTTGCAGGCATCTCTTCTTGCACACGCTCGTACTAACAGCGACCGTCCCCGGAGTCTCAGGCTGCTGTCAACAGCCCATCTCCTATATCGTTTGAGTGCAGCACCCTGGGGCCCCGGTAGAGAACTGGATCCAGACTGGACTGCAAAGGTGAGCCACAGCGTTTGGGCTAAGAAGCAATTGTAAAGATATGTTTGTAAAGTTTTAGGAAAATGCTGACTCCAGAGACTGACCAGGCTGCATGATGTTGACTCTGTGGCAAATATATTTGGAAATGAATAGCATGTGATATAATGTTTAATATTTTACACATTCTTTAATATGTTTGTGCCCATAAACGTTTGACCAGATCACCACCCTGAACCTTGACAACCAAAATATTTCCAAGCTGATCAATCTGGATAAGCTGGTGAGCCTGCGCTGGGCCTCCTTTAATGATAACAGCATCTCTAAAGTGGAGGGACTTGGCAGCTGCCTGAAGCTGGAGGAGCTTTTCTTCAACAACAACAGTATCAGCACACTCAAGGGTCAGTCACACTCTCAACTTGACAATCAAAAATCACAGCATTAAGATGTACTTAAAAAACAGTTTGCTTCTGACACCAAGCACCACAGGACAGTAGCCATCATTATCCCTTTGTCTGTCTTTGCTCACTGTTTTTTCAGGCCTAGCAAAACTGCATTGCCTAAATAAACTGAGTTTAGATGGGAATCTGCTGCCTGATCTGGACCCCTCAGTTCTAGAGCAGATGCCCAACTTGTGCTTCCTGTCAGTGGAGAACAACCGTATCACCTCCCTGTATGGCATCCACAGAGTTCGGCCTCTTCTTGAGCTCTACATCGGCAGCAACCTGATTTCCACATCAAGAGACATCTACTATCTGAAAGTGAGAATCTAATTCAGGCTTCAAAAAAGGACAACTTGATGTCACACCCCATGACATGGAAAATAAATAATCACAGTAGGTGTCTACCCCTTTTCAGTGTGTCGTCTCAGCTCATATGCTCCTTGTCCTTCGCAGGGATTGGCAAACCTCCTCATCCTGGATCTCTATGGGAATCCTTTAGTGGAAAAACTGGAAAACTATCGGATATACGTAGTGTTCCATCTCTCCTCCCTTAAAGCACTGGATGGATATGCAGTGGTAGGTGCCGAAAAAATAGTGCTCTCCAATATTTTAGTGGATATATCCAGTTTTTTGTATTTGCTGTTCTTTTCTGTTTTTTCAAGGACAAAAGTGAGTGTGAGAGTGCAAAGCACATGTTTAAGGGAAGACTCACTGCTGACACAGTAGCAGAGAAGCTGGGTCACACAAACTACAAAGATATCACCTACTTAACCCTGCAATCTTGCTCCATTAGGTAATACCCTGGCTCTAAAGGCAGATAAAGACAAAACTTTATAAATTTGTATTTATTTGGATGATAATATGAAGTGCTGAATGACAGAGCCTTAAAAAAAAAAATCCACTTTCCTTCCCACAGGATGATTGATCTGTCTCCAGCAGAGCTCTTCTGTAACCTGTGCCGTGTCAACTTAGACCACAACAACCTCACCTCCTTCTCAGGCCTCATCTACCTGCCCAAAATCAAAGTACAAGTCACACTGAATGTCAGCAGGCAGACTTGAAATGTAGCGGCGCCAGATACAAATTAATTATTGAAATGGTCTTTTGTACAGGCCCTGTCTCTGAACTACAACCACATCGAGTCCATTCTGCCCAGGCAGAGGACTCAGACTCATCTGACACACAGGCAGATACTGTACAGCAAAGTTCATTCCAGCGGCTATGGCCAGCAGCGTCCACCCAAATCCAACAGGTAATACGAAGCAGTTTTATTTCAGTAATTTACATTGAAAAAAATATTTATATATAAATATGTTTATTTTTACATTTTGCGCTGTTGCAAAAGTATCCTTTGTACTGTGACCATTAGGGGGCAGCACTGACCAGCCATAATGAGCTGCATTTTGACACTTAGTATTTTAAACAGAGGTTAAAAAAAACATAATGAATTTATGAGTTTCTATCACTAAAAAAAACACAACAACAGTATTTTGTAAGCGTATTAATGTAATCTTTCACTGACATATTTCTTGTGTAGAAACCAGTACACAAAGAGTGCTTGACAGGCTTTCCTTTGTTAGTTTGAACTGTGATTGCCTTGAGGTGGTCTGCACCTGTGAGGTCTGAGCAGTTAAATGTGGCAGCGGGAGGGAGACTGTGACGTTCGTTTTAACCGCAGAGGTTGCAAACTGTCTTTCTGCGACTGTGTTTAAGGGATGCTGGGCCCACTGGCAGCCTGGAAACACTGATGGAAAGCCTGGAGGTGCTACATTTGAGTCACAATGGCATCTCCAATATGGCCAATCTGCAGCTCAGCAGGCTCACCAATCTTAAAGCACTCTTACTTCAAGGTACGTATGGTTGACGTAGCACCCCTCCCTCTCGAAAGTGCAGTGTATAGAGCCCGTGAAAAGGCACGCACTAGGAGAAAAGTCTCCCATAGACCAGAGGCCAGGTGGGTGATGAGACTTGAAGAAAATAAGGGCTGACTCTCTCTTCTTTGCAACAGCTTTTGATGGCTTTTGATTGAGTTTTGCTTTGTCAGGGTGATTTGTCCCACAAAGCCAGCCTTGCTTGTATTTCTCCCTTTGGAAGCTGTGTAATTTTCAGCGCTTCTTACACCAGGGGCAAACAAAAAATACGCAAAGCATTTTTATATAGCCTTAAAATACTGCCTTTTATATTTTTTAGGGTGTACAATTTACCCTTTTGTTTTGTTTATGGGAATACTGTTTGAGAGGTTTTTCTGTCTTTTTTCTGAGGTTTGGTCTCTCCCTAGGTAATGAGATCAGCCAGGTGGAAGGCTTGGAGGGGCTTCACCAGCTCAGAGAGCTTGTGTTAGACAAAAACCGCATTAAAGGTCTGGCCAAGAACTCCTTCACAGCCCAGACAGTCCTACTAGAATTGCACCTAGCAGGGAACCGGATCCGGGAGCTAAATCATCTCAATCCTCTGATTATGCTCCACAAGCTCTTCCTCGGCATGAACAAGCTGCAGGTATTCTGCTTCAGCGGCAGTTTTCCTCTCACATAATCTTTTTTTTAATTTATTTTTTATATATTTAGATAGAAATCGCATATTCAATCAAAGTGCCTGAATGACTCAAAGCACAGTGATTTCCTGAGGTCATCACCGAGGTCACAGTCTTCTTTGGTGCAGTTTTTGATTTACCACCAACTTTTACTGATTGGTTGATACATAGTAGATGTTTAAAGAATATATGTTATCCAGCGTGCAGCGGTATTACTTTTCTCTGCATGTGCAAAGTAAGACATGAAGTATCGTAATCATGAGTCATTGCCACCCACTGTGGCATGCAAAGGGTAGCATTAAGGAGAATCAAGTTTGATTGAAGGTCAGGGCCATGTGAATGAAGGAAGAAGGGGAACAATCAGAACAACATGTAATCAGCTTCTCAGTCCGCAGCTCTTCATCCAGGGCGAGTGATTTGCACTTTTGTCGCCAGTTCCCTCATCACTTCGCTTCCTTAATGTTTTCACGCATTCAATTAAGACTAATACAGCAATCATCCCACAGCGTCAGTCCTCACTTGAATCACAGCCAAGTTGGAGCATAAAGCTGGGAATGAGAGAAAATACCCCCATGGCCTGTTGCGTGCCCAAACTCTCTCATGAGATTAATGAGAGCTCACACATGTAATCTCTCCCATCAGATGCTTCCATGCTCCCTACACCAAAATTATGAAAGGTTCTGCCCTGATGCTAATGTCTCCATTATCAACACACCAGTGGGAAAGAGTACTTACATGAGGGGTATAGTGAGTGAAAAAGAATAAAAATAATCTTTGTTTCTCTACTTTTTGTAGGACATCGCAGAGCTTGACAAATTGAAAGTTCTTCCTTCACTGAAGGAGCTCTCTATTGTTGGGAATCTTGTGAGTATCACTGTTTTCTGGACAATTTGTCCATCAAATCCAATTAGGTGTTGTGAGCTGGTAAATATCATTACATGTGCCGTTTCTTTTCGCTATTATAAGGTAGCACGGAGATGTGAATCCACTAGCTGTCAGTCACAGGACACTTGGAAATATTTCTCTCGCAAACAAATGATCACAGAGATACGTACAGGCTCAGTTTCTCACTTTCATAATCCGAATCACAAACCCAGTTTAACTCTGTGATTTCAAATTAAGTGATTACACGATGGGCCGTCTGCTGTGCCTCAAACTGGCATCTGAGACAAATTCGTTGACCAAATGGCGGTGCTGTTGGCCCTGTTACATCACCCATCTGGAGCTCAGGGATCAGGCCTGAGCAGAGCCTGCAGCCCAGGGCCTCTCTATCGTCCACAGTGTAATGCTCAGCTGTGCTCGACCTCATCCCTCTTCTTTTTCCATAGCGGGGAGGGGGTTAATCCTGCCAGGGGGTAGGGGCCAACAGCCACCCTGGAGACAATACCTCCTGCTGTTGACCGTTTGAGATAGCTCCTTCACCCGTGTTCCCCAGCCAAAGTCTATCTCCTCCTCTCCGGACATCCATTGGCTTGCGCTCAAAACTTAATCACAGCAGCAGTGTCCTGCAGGAACATGCAGTTCTGTGACTGGGCAGGCTGGGTTTATGCCCTGGCCAGAGGGAGCCCTCAGCTGGGAAGGGACCTATCTGCTGCTGTCAGCTGGGTCACTAGAATAGCTGCTGAGAGCGTGATAATAGACTGGGACCCACATAGCATCATATTTATCCCAGATGTCTCAAAACAAACTTCATTCATGTTTCACTATTAACATTTCTGGGATTTAGCTTGGAGATGGTGGGGTTTTTTTTAAATTTTTTTATAACCAATACTGTTTTATTTGTTTTCTTTTAAGGTGGCCCAAAATTCTCGTCACAGGCCAACAGTAGTGCTCCTTCTGTCCCAGCTGCAGATCCTAGATGGAGTGATGATCACTCTGGAGGAAAGAACCAGGGCTGAACTCCGCGCTGCTGATATACCTGTGAGAGCTGCACCTTTAATACATGCTCCCTTGAGAAAAATAAATTTAGCCTTTGATATTTCCCCGTTCCGAGTACTGTTACTGAGTACAGTTACTGAATAGTAAGGGATGCATTATCAGGATTTGCCCAGCATACAAAAACCCATACAGCACTGGTAGGTAGAAGGTCAGCCTACAGGAAAAGTATCTGCCATCCCCACACTCTCCTCCTGTATACCTCTTGCATTTCAATCATGTATTCCAAATGAACAGAGACATTGCTTACACAAAATCTCACTGCGGGCTGTATCATGTAAGATGTACAGTAGTCCAACTAAAAGTAATGAACTGACAACAACCAAACCACAGCCACCGAAAAAAAAGGAGGAAAGCCTGGATCAAAGTCTGTCTAACTGATTTAATGTTCATGTAATGAGAGACCGGGGCAGTAATTCTCCTGCAGCTCTGTATTAAAAGCAGTCCAAGCCTGCGAGCATCATCCTGCTGATTAGATGAAATGTGCCCGGCCGATAATGCACCAGTGGATTTACCCCCTATTAGCCAGGTCAACACGACCCCCTCTGCTTGTTAATCGTAGATATGGAACTGACAGAGCAGAGATCCGAGGCTTTCTCATCAAAAACACAAACACAAACCTCCCCCTACTGACTTTCATGAGTGCCAGTTATCAGCTGTCACTCAATCTATGCCTTTAACTGCTTTCACTTGAATTTGAACATTGTCATTGATGAGTAATAATTACTCTTCCCCTATGAGATGCTTACATATGTGGAACCATAAGTAATCTAATCACAAATCCTCTGGCAACTGTGTGGGTTGAGTGGACACATTGCAACGACAGCAGCAGACTTAGGATGTGAGGTCAAAGACTTTAAGTTGACCCTGGAGGCGCGTAAGAGATAATTTTTACGCATTATGTGAACATATGTGCTCCTGTGCTTCAAATCTGTTTTTTTACATCAATTGTTCTTGTGTTTCTTGTTTGATCATCTGTCTTAAAGCCGTCCTCGCAGCACCCGGGAGCTTCTCTTCTTACCACTGAAGTTAATCTACCTGGACTGCTCCCCCTCGTCCCTCATAACAGCACTCTGAGAGGAATGACTATAAGCGGAGGACCACAGAACCTGATGCACGGCCACGATATCCTGCCAAGTAATGTGGATGAGGATTTTTACACGTACAAATGTGAGAGTAACATTTCTCTTGTTGCAGATCTTAAGTTTCATGAAGAAAAATACTAAGCTTTAGATTGGCATTTAAAGCTTGTTATATCGTAAAACATGTAATGTAATTTCATAAAATGTAACTCGTTGCATTTGATTACTTTTCTAACAAACATTTAAAACTGGGCAACAGCTGAAAATTGCTGAAAAATATCACAACATAACTCACCACTGATTACTGTCAAACTTTAATTTAAAAGTTCTTCAACAGAACTTGAATTAAGATTGAGATGGTTTTATTATCACATGTATGTAGAGCACAACTGACTGCAATTAAGAAATAACGTTTCCAGAATCTCAAACCTGAATCTCTACATTGAGCTCAACTCCAACATAGTTACAATAGAACTATCAACAGAGCTGTTCACCAGTTTTTAGTCACTTGTTCCTGAGTGACTCTTTTTAAATATCTCTTGGACAATGGACATTGTTTTGATTGGCCGACGAGAGGCAATGCGAATTCAAACAAGAGAACCAATCAAAAACAAGGTTAAAAAATTAAGCACATTGTGCCAATTGGATGCAGCCTGTCCAGACAACATGCAAAACAACAGAATGAATGTTTGAGATTGTAACTGTAATTTAATCGCATATTTTGTCATCATTAACTGTGTAACAGATTACAGTTTATTTTATGTTTATTTTGTATTTTATATGTTTAATTGCAAACTAGTTAGTTGCTCCCCAAGGCTGGTAAAGAGTCGTGTCCCTTTCTGCTCTAGTACAATGAGAATGATGACTTTTCAACTTTGCATCTGAAGTTGTCAGTTTGGGCGCCTTGAGAAACATTATTGTACTTGTGTTTCATGTGTTGAGTTGGGGATGAATACAGGGGCGAGAGTTAGAGGGTCAGAAGAAGTAGCGCCAACTTAAAACCAAACAGTTATCTGATATAACTTTAGCCTTCAGACATGTGCGAAGAACAGGAAGTACCCTGCCCACCACGGGTGTCCTATCTGATGGGAACAGAGTCATCATGACATTTACCAAACAGCAGCAGGACAGCAGGTTGGTGAAGACACAACCGTATAGATATGATCATGTTTCTTTCAACTATTGAAAATCTGTAAAACAGAAAAAGGCTGCAAGGTGACGGTTTGTTTACACTTGTTGTATTCCAGATTCCCAAATGGTGGGAAACCTCCCCCCATGTAGCAGCCAGAAGAGGTGGAGCATTCAGAGATCAGGAATCCAAAGGTGAACACATGTGACAGCTGTGATTGATGTGGTCATATTGCAAAGTATTTTTATGTCCTGTCAGGGCGTACAGGGCATTAATATCTATCTTAATGGTGGCATATTTGTAAGTGTGCTTTAATGTTGATGAGCATCTGCATTCCTGACTTTTGTTTTTCGACATGGCAATAAATGACTCTCTGAGCTGTTTAAAATATAAGCAGTTTGTTAAGGAATCACATTTTGCTGCTCCCTCAGTTATACCATAGTTTAAACTAAAACTGCCTTTGACATAAAGTAAATTAGGCTGCTTGAAGGGGGCATGTAGTGCAGTCCTTTCAAACGCATTTACAGTATAATGACTGTGACTTCATTTTCTGTCCACATATGTGGATCACTGACCATGGTAATCTGAGGATGAGAGGTTTTGGTGTCATTCCGACTGCTATCCCATCCTTTGCCCCAAACAAGTGAAAAACACCCACAGATGTAAGGGCGTGTGAGCCTGGCATGCCGCGTCCATCAGGTCAAATGCATCCCCAACAAGTGGATAATCCAGCTTTAGCACACCTCTCTGTGGACAATAATCTGCAGTCACTCAGATAAAGATGTAATCTTGAATAAGGTCCAAATGGATTTCAGAGATTGTCAGTTTCATCATGTTAGCCTCTTTTCGAAAAGCCCACTGCAGTTTTCTCTCTTAATAGGCAAATCTCGTGTTTTGTAACTGGAAATGAACCTGCTCCACTTGATATCTATGATGATCACTCCGCTGAATATAATCCTGCCTGTCTTTCTGTTGGTGTTGTCTAGTAGTCCTGTGGTTAACAAAACACCAGCCTGAATATGGACGATATGTCCAGTATTATGTGGTAAAATAACTTTTCATCGTGACGCAACGTGAAAACATTAAATATATTGTTAAAGGACACCCATTCCCATGTAATGAATAAACATTAGAGCCTGATTAATATGGGATTTTTTGGGGGGGCCGATGCCCAAATTCGGAAGTAAAAAAAAATTCTGAAATCGATATATATCAACTGAAATATCAAATACTTGTTTTTTACAGTTTAACAAAAAACTTTAAAGTCCAAAATCTCATCATTGTATTGAAGTAGTGAACTTCACTGGGAACGTAATAATTATGAATAACTATAAATTAAAGAAACACAAATGGAATAATTTATAAACATACGTCGTGACCCGTACATCTGTTACAGGCCAATATCAGTCGGTATAATTGGCCTATATGTCTGAATAACTCAGTGTGAAGGTGAAACACACAACAACTTTTTCTTTATGCACACGCACAAATAGACACACACGCAAATTAGAGCGAGGAGCCGCTACTGGGTAAAGTATTCTCTTTGTCCTAAACTATAAATGTAACAACAAAGACTTCAGTATTTCACCAAAGAATATCAACTTGAATCCACCGGTTTAAAAGACAGTCTGAGCTGCGGAGTTGATACATCAGTGGCGTTAACATGACCACTAGGTGTCCTTAGAGCTCCATTAACACCGCTAATCAGCCCTCAGTGAATTTTCCTCTTGCCCTGGCCTGTAGTAATTTTAGTTGAAGGGGTATATACAGTTCATACTTCAATTTTGCGCCTGCTGCCTGTGCCCAGCATCTGAGGCACAGCCAACTCTACACAGCAAAAGGGAAAAGCTCTCCCCAAACAAGCTCCTCTAATGCATGTACTTAACTTCACTTAATTTGTGTTAATTCCCAGCATTAAGCAGGGCTAATGACTGCACAAGTGAGTGCACTGTCATTACCTTGCTCTGCCTGACATCAAATGGCAGCTGATGGATTCACAGCACAGATTTGGGGGCTCAGTGCGAGTGCTCTAATGCATTAGGTATTGCTGGGGATAATTACACATTTCATATTCGTGTACAGTATGTGTGATATGGATGTTATATTTTTAATTCTGCTGTGTGTGTGTGTGTGTGTGTGTGTGTGTGTGTGTGTGTGTGTGTGTGTTCTGTAAGCTTATAGAAAACATTCAACTTCACACGGTATGTCTCAAATCTGCATATCTGTCCGTATTTCTGACATTAAAATGACATTAGCATAAAAATTGTGAATAATTCATCGCTGCTGAGTGAACCCAGATGCACGGCTCTCCGTGTCTCTCCCTCTCCTCGCTCCTCCATGTGAGCAGACCACATGGTTTGTTGCTGGTTTAATGGGATGGAATGTGACAGGTTATGTTTTCATCTGCCTGATACTGAGCCCGGCTCTGGCGGGAGGGACCGAGGGGGAGAAGGAGAGGCGGGGGGGGGGGGGGGGGGGGGGGGGGGGTAATCTGGATTCATAATTAGACATGTTTGTGCTTGTTGTGAATCAGTTATAGATGACGTCCCTCTCCCCCCCCCTCCCCCTTCAGAATCCCCACTACAAACACACACACACACACACACACACACACACACACGCTCTGTATGGGGCCATTACTGCTGGTCCACTAACTCCCTACATTTTCTGTGTCTGTGCATTCAGAGCACCATTAGTCCAAGACTCTGTGAATAATTGCTGAATGGCCCATGTTTTCACTACTATCTACTCAGGTTCCTGTGTTGGGGATGAAGCTGGAGGGGTGACGACATGGATTGACGTTTGATGGCGAAGGTTAACACTTTATTGCGCGATGCTTATCGAAGCATTACGGTTTGTATGTGCAATGGATAAACAACATTGCACTCCAAATGCTTTACACATTTACCAGCTTCTATTAACTTTACAAGTCCTCTGATTGAGGCCACAATTTCATCAACATCATCACTTGAGTTGAAATTGCCGTTGTAAAAATGAGCTGTTCGGCTGATGATGACAGTCGACTGCAAGTCATCAACGAAATAGAAATTATTTTGTTTTCAAAAGGTGCATATTATGCCCTAAGTTCATTTTTCATTCTCACAAATACATCCTCTATCTTGTCATATTGCTCCTCTTGAAATCTGTCATTGAGTTATTGCTGTCGCCTGTCATTTTCCTGTAATTTGTTTCCTGTGGAATAAAGAGCGAATGGAGAGAGAGTGAAAATACAGATAAAAGAATGGAGTGAAAGTGACAATTAGAATGAAAAGGAAAATGCTCTTATTTTGTGTCGACATTTTGGACACCTCACAGAAGCATTAAATCTTAACTGCTTTTCATTTCTGGACTTGTCATTCATCACGTTATTGAACTTGTGTCATTTATTGCATTATTTCAATCACACAAAGCGTATTGCTCGGTTGAAAAGGCAAAACAAGTTAATAGCAACCAAACAACAGACAAATACACAAATTTTCTTGTAAATTTAACAGAAATCAATTTTCAGAGCCACATAAGATTCTCTGCTTTTGGGCAATTTAGTTTCAGCTTTTTATACTTCAGATTTTCATTGTGTTTCTTCTTAAATGACTAAGTCAGAGTTAATTCAAGCAAATATTCTTCACCAGACAACTGTAACAAAAATAGAGCAATGTTTTTTAATAAGTGGCGTTATGGGAGGATTTCAGGGTGCAATACATGTTGTCGGGACTGACAGGCTTTTCTGTTGTTATGGTTTATTGTGTCCTACACATCGTAGAAATTGCTTTTCAAGATGACAAGGAAACACGACCTCCTCTCGCCCACTCTTATCCCCTCAGCCCCAGTGAACAACAACAACAATTTAATCTCCTTTGCCCCAGATTGTTCTCTTTCTTTGTGTTGATATTGTAGCCTTTTTAGTGATCACTTCATGATCCTTCTTTTTGCCGTCCTTCTTTCTAAACATTTTGGAGGGGCCGTGTTTGACCACAATCACTTTCATTTATTGAAATGATGAAATACTTGTAGGATTTGCCCTCTTTGCATTAAGAACATGATAACAAGGATTTAAAATGTAATATTAATATTCTTAATCCTATGTCAGTTTTTTTAGGGTCAGATAAGCGCATTAGAATCAGGATTTAAAGATACGGGCAAGTGCCAAGTTGAACAACTATTTAGGGTAAAGACCATAAACAACCCCGTGGGCTGTGACATTTGTTATAATTATAATTGCAAAGAGGGATGCTCTTTTCATTGTCCAGCGGAAAGCAAGCTGGAGTGGTAAAATCCTTTGTTTTTGTAATAAAGGGCGGGGAAGGCATCTGCATTTTACAGTTGACTCCACCGATGTAAATTTGTCATCTTTTTTTTTTTATACAACACAGTTTCTAATAAAGCTGGTTGTTATAATTTATTATGAGTCTCACAAATTACATTCCCCGGTGTCTTGATGGAGAGCTAACCACATCATGTTATGTTTTATACTGTATATTTGTGTGTTAAATAATATTGACAACTGTTCATATATAAAAAGAGAGAGCGAGAGAGAGTCACATCAGTTATTTAGCTCATCAATTTAAATATATATACATATTCCTTTTTATCGTGTGTTACGGTTTTAAATGCAGTTCATCAGTTTGGTGCGTTTCTACAGCGCCAAAACAATGAATATTTCTTCCCCATAAAATATTGCACTTTATTCCAAACGACTTGTGTTGTTTCCTTTTTGTACGAAACGTGTCATAGTTTTTTTTTTTTTTTGAATGGGCGGGGTTGGATGTGTAAAAGGCGGGGATTAGAAAGTATGGTCCAATCAGAGGACTCGCTCTCCTCTCCCCTGCACTCTGATTGGCTACCATCCGACCGCGTATCGTCATGCCGACGTTGCCTGGCTTTCTAACGGTTAGCAAGCAGCTAATGTTACCGCTGGCGGTTTCCGCCCGTTTCACCATAATATCGCCAAACCACGTCGTCAAACACTGCACAAAAGCGTTCCTACAGTTGGCTATTCCGCCGTTGAAGGTAAGTTTACCTCACACGGTTGCCAACCTGCCGTTATTTACCTTTTAGCGAGACTTGCTGGCTTCGCTTTAGCTAACAATAATAGAGCTAGCTAAAAAAATAAATAAATAAAGAGACAACCCGATTGTACGTTACAGTTTACTTTTCGTAAATCTCCCGGGTTTTTAAATTTTTTTTTTTATTATTATTTAAACGAGTTGAGACTTGTGTCTGATTATAAAAACAAAAAAAAACATTCCGCCCACGTTAAGCGCGTCCGTAAAGCTATCGGCTGCTCTGTTGTGTTTTCGTGGCAACTCTTTTATCTGTTGCTGTGGTCGACACATGGGCTTTAAAACATTATGTTATTTACAGGGAAAACACCTGTAACCTCAAAAAAAAAAAAAAAAAAAAATCCCAAATCATCCAACAACAGGCAAAGAAAACAAAACAACAACAATGCGTATAATGCGTAAAAGAAGCAGTATTCGTGTATTTTCCTTTCCATATAAGTGAATCTGTCGTTTGAGTGATGATAACTTCGTCCTCCTTCGTTGCAGAGTTCTTCACCCTGCCTGTGGAGATGAATGGAAACCCCCCCTCGGCTGCATGGAGATGACCTGCCACCCTTTCTGGAATGGTCAGAATGGGGCCAGATGTGCCCCTTCTTAATGAGTACAAGCAGGAGTTCTTCTGGAAGCGCTTCCCCCAGACGTTGTTGGGGGGTCCCCGCTTCAAGTTGGGCTACTGCGCCCCGCCGTACGTGTACGTCAACCAGGCGGTGCTGTTCTTGACGCCGTGGCTCTTCGGGGGCGTCGGCGCTCTGCTCTGCCGGCTGCAGCTGCTCCAGGAGCTCCATGCCGCCGTGCTCTCCGGTGTGCTCATGTTCGGGGCCGCGGCGGGCGTCCAGGCCCTGGCGCTGTACGCGGCTCGGAGGAGCGGCGCGCTGGAGAGACTCGGTGCACCCAACGTCCTGGTTGATGAAGAAGAAGTGGAGTTTACCCACTGCGTCAGCCCAGAGACGGTTCGGTTCATTGCTCCCGGGAAGCGGTTTGGGCTGAACGTGGTGCTGCATGCGGTACTAGCCGGGGTGCTCTGTGGTTTTGGGACATGGTATGTGTTCCTGGGCAGGCTGACTGCTCTCTATGGCAGCATTGGGGTATCTCTTGTCGTCTTTGTCCTGAGTTGGGTGACTCTGTGTATAGCCCAATATTCCCTCATTGTAAATACGGCGACAGAGACCGCCACTTTCCAGGCACAGGACACTTATGAGATCACCCCTATTACCCGGCCTCTCTATATTTTTGCTTTCATCGCTGTGGACTTGGCTGATCGGTGAGCAACAACAAAACAGTTGTCTATTGAACTGAAAAGTCATCTTATAGACTACTTACAGTTTTAATATTGTGAATATCTTTGTGTGATGTAGGTTCTCAGACTCCGTCCCTGAGCTCCAGCTGGCCAGCCAGGTTCTCCATGTGCTGTTCCTCTTCCTACCTCTTCTGTGGGCACTCGGGATACTGCCTCCCCTGGATGCCCTGCTCCTGTGGGGCATGGAGCAGGCTCTTGTGTTTGGCTTAGGAGGCTCGCCCATGTCTAGCAACCTCAGGTACACATTGAATATAATTTGCTCTTGTCAGCTGGTTTACACTCATGTTGAAAAGTTTATTTTACATTTTGAAAGAAGTAAACTACATAAACAACTGTGTTTTCAATTGAAACCAGTGGATCCTTATCTGTTTCTTATCAAGAGTATGACTATGTTTTGCATTTCTGCTATATCATATGCTGCATGTGTCTGTGCTGGTTATATACTGACATTATAGTCATGTGCTCAGACAATAATAGTCCATACTTGTTACTTGTTTTGTGTTTTTAGTACCACAACAGTTGTAATACTTTATTATACTTTTCCTTATGAAATGTATTTATTGTCATGTCACTGCAAATTTTGAGATCTGATTTCAAACATTCTATTTTATTAGATGCCAAATCTTTATAATGCTTCAATGCACATTATCTAAATGTGTCCACAGTACAAATTAATCCAAACATAATTTGAGCCTGACACTTGGATAGCCAGTTTTAAAGTAGTAGCTTCAGTATTTGTACAGCAGAAATGTCCTGGACATTTTCTGTTAGAAACTAGTCCTCATCAGATTCTAATAGTTCCACTGAACTGACAAGTGTGACATTCGCCTGTGTATTATCGGCTCTGATTTTTTTTTTTTGTGTGTACACTGTCCCACAGGCTGCTGTTGATGTTTGGTGTATCTGCCAGCGTGGCTTTGTGTAATTACTTCATCCCGTCGACGCTGGGTGTGGTTCTCTTCTCTATCTCTACGGGATTTCTGCTGAGCCTGGACCTCAGCCAGGTTGGTGCAGTCTGCGGAGGTTCCAGGGTGGCCTTCAGGGACCGGGGATTGCAAAGAGGGGTGTCACCACCTCCTCCCAGTTCCTTTGGCTGGAATCTGGGCTGCAGGGAGCTACTGCTATATTTGAGCTTGCTGCTGATGGCGATGGCAGAGGCAGGCCTGTTGCATCACTTCTTCGGTTCAGCTCAGACCCAGAGCTTTGTTACTGGTCCACAGGCTCCTGTGAGCTACCTCCTCCTCGTACTCTTCTGCCTCTGCTGGGCTCTAAGAGAGGTCCAGGGAGCGTATGTATTTGGAGGGGTGTTCATCAATCCCCTTTACCCTAAAGGCATGTCCAGTGTGCAAACATTCAAGCAAAGGAACAGAGGATTGTACATTGCTGCTGCAATCAGAAGAGTCCTTCTTTATCTTGGTGAGCTTGTTATAATGTGTATTTGAAGTCTGCTTTTCTACAGTGTTCACATCTCTATCACCTGTATGTGAATGTGAGTGTGTTTTTCTTCACAGTGTCACCTTTTGTGATGATTGCTTTCCTGTCTTTGGACAAATCTCTGAAATTCCTCCACACGGTTTCCCTCAGTGTGGGATTCACACGAGCCTTTAGAGTGGTAAACTCATTTTGATATCTCTTCAAATATGATTTCTTTTACTAAAATGAGGAGTGATTAATTGCTCGTTGCAGGATATTTGTGCCCCTCATGTTCAGCATAGTGGTTGCTCTTTGTTGTTGTGCAGGTGTGGCAGAGCTCAGACGATGCTCTGCTCCAAATGGTGGTAGTGGTCTTGGTGCGGCTTGCAGCTGGAAACAACGTACTGCCGGGGTGGGACAACTGTGGAACGGGAGTTCAGCTTCTTCTGGTTAGATCAACATTCATATCGAATTGTGTTTGTATTTTTGTCCCCTCAAGTTTGTAAATGGGCTGGCCACCATATTAGAAACACCTATCAGTATAATTCAGTCCAGTTTAATACCACTGCAGACGACCGTCTCAGTAATTAAACATATGGTTGATTCAATAGATCGCTAACGGTGTCTGTCAAAACTGCACATTATAATCCCCAGAAAACGCTTATAACTGAGCAGTTGTATTATATTGCATTAAATTTCACTGGTGTCTCTTATAAAATTTAAAAAAAAAAAAAAAAAAAAGTGTGTTAATTATGCTGCAGTTAAATTTTAATTTGGTTAGCAGACCTTAAAATGTAAAGGAAGAAAAACAACTGAATGAAGCAAACACTAAACATTCAGTATGCTGCAAAGACATCAGCTGATCGTGGTTCAGTAGATCAGCCCTCTTCACGTTTGCCTTTGTGATCCAGGTGGGCATCCTGATGGACAGACTGACCCAGTTCCTGGCCAAGCTAAAGTTCACCCTGACTGTGTTGGTGACATCTTGGACAGAGAAGAAGCAGCGCCGTCAATCGGCTGGAACTCTCCTGGCTCTCAACGCCTCCCTATGCCCACTGCTGCTGGCGGTGGTGACCCTCTCTGCCCTGCTCTCTGCCCCTTTGCTGCCCCTCTTTACTCTGCCTATTTTCCTCGTGGGGTTTCCCAGGCCTCAGCGAAGCTGGCCAGGACCCGTGGGCACCGCCTGTCCCTGCCCGGACTCAATCTTCTACCAACAAATGAGTGGAAGTCTGGCCTCTGCTCTGAGAACGGCCTTTGCAAGAGGGTCACTGGGTTAGTTGTTCATGCCTATTGTCTTTTCTGTCAAAAAAAATATATATATATATTTCTGCATATCTATTTTGTCATTTACTTTGCAGCTTTGAGAAAGTGTATGCCAAAATATTTAGATATTCAGTTTGAAGTGTTATTTCTTTATGTATGAATAGATCTGCCAATAATGTTTGGTACTTATATGAAAGGCCTGGAATTAATTACAAATCATTAGATTTTAAACAGATTATTGTAATTTAATGACAAAATATCCTTCCAAAATTAAATCTGTTGTATTGAGTTTTGCTTAAATGCCGATTTTGCTTTGAGTTAATGTGTATAGAGTATCTCTCTTCCTTTAATTTTGCTACCTACCGCCCACAGCAGCACAAATAGTCAACAGAGGTCACTTATTATTCACATTTACTTTTATGACCGTGTGTTTTGACTTGGGCTGTAATTGCAGTAACCGAACTTCCTGATGGGTCAAGTGGGGACTGTATGCATATCAAAAAGCACTGAAGCATCACCTCGTATGATATGGTTAAATAATGGGAGGAATGCTGTTGTGAGCAGACTTTTTCCCAAATACTGGCAGTAATGTGAGCTTACGTGATCCAGTTGAGCATTCTGTGAAGTGACCCAAAAAAAATAAAAGCTCTGATCTGTATTCATTACATCCAAATGTTTCCACAACATTAACTGTGTAATACTCCAAGGCTAAACCGAGCTGCTGCTAGGATTTAGTTCTCTGCTCGATCAGGAAAGGGCAAGAGAAAAAGCTGTGCAAGTAGCAACTCGTTATTTATGGATTGATGAAAATGGAATAAAATTGCTGAGGTGATATAATCCCTCGTCTTTTTGAGCTTGGGATGCCGTCGCTATGATGTATAATTCAGAATAGTGGCTTGTTAGGTTGAGACTCAGTCAAACGCTGGCTGTTTGTAGTGTTCTTTTACTATGCTCACACTGGAAGCTGTGGAGCAGTGAGCAGGAAAGGAATCTGCTCAGTGTGTCACTTTACATCATGAGGTAGCGGCTGGGACTATTCTGAGATGTCGTTATGGGACATGACATTATCCTTGAGCCAAGCAAGCACTAGTCGTCGTAAGACAAAAGCCTCCCCCACCTTGCCAGTGCTCTTTACCTGTGTTGAAATAAACGTCTGTCTTCTGTCTCCAAAAATTAAAAGGCCACATTGTACAGAAGGAGCGAGGTTTTAGAGAGTAATGAAGAGCTAGGCACAAGAAGAGATTTAATATTTAGATCTCTGCAGTCAGCTAGTTAAAACAGTACCATGATCTTATTGTACTATTCTGTCGGTACGCGTCTCCAAGCAGCTCATCTAGTAGCCATGTTATCCGCGTAGTCAGCAGAGGGACGCACAGCTGATACAAAATGAAAGGAGTGTGCGCCAAGAGCCCCTTATGTGTGTTTATATGTTGTGTGCAATCCTTTCTCATCCTCAACTTGCATATCACATCTCCTTATAGGCTGGATGCAATGATGACTCTTAATTTTCTCTCCATTTGTAGGGTCTCTAGCCCCAGGCTCTCATTTCCTTGGCCGCTTTCAGGACCGTATGGTTTGGATAATGATACTGGAGAGAGGATATGGCTACTGCACAGTCAACATTAAGGTACTGCATCTTCCCGGCTGTCTATTAAGAGTCACTCATTACATCAGGACTACATAGTGTGATGTGGTTCGTTCCAGGGCCTGGAGCTGCAGGAGACATCTTGCCACACCGTAGAGGCGCGGAGGGTGGATGAGGTGTTCGAGGCGGCTTTCGAACGCCCCGAGCGGCTCGGCTTCACCCAGGGCTTTAACCTGCACTGGGCCAACGCCCTCACACCTTGCGCTGCACTCGCGGTGCGAGTCTACTCCGATGCCCGAAATGTGCTCTCCGGTATCATTGACTCTCATGACAACTTGAGGAAACTTCAGGATGACTTCATGAAAGCCCTGATCTGGTTGCTCCTCCGATACTGTGTGCAGAGACATAAAGGAATTCTGTGGAGCAGTGAAGAAGGTTCTGGGATTGGAGGCATGAAGTCCCAGTCTTCACAGTTAGCCCAGACGACCTGTAACCAACCACCCGAGGCTGTCATGGTGGAATCCAATGTGTCCTCCCTCAGGTTCAGACAGGACAGTTCCAGTGTGACCTCCTTTGGTGATTGGTCGGATGAGGATGACTTATTTGGACCTCAACCAGCCAGACGGACGGTGGCATTAGTGACTGCAGAAGCTCAGTCTGGAAACGCAGCCCTTCAGACAGGGACCTCTCTGCCGGGCTCCGTGGAGACGGACAGTCTCTTTGAAAACATGGCGCTCTCTGCCCTGCAGCCGCTGCAGCCTCTTGGACTGGGCATCGGAATGCCAGCTGTGGATAAAGGCCGTAACCCAGAGGTCTTCAGAGAGAGCCCTGGCTCTCTCCCTCATCTGAACTTCAGCTGCCCCCAGTCAGAGGTATTCAACCTACCGACAGGGTGGAGGACAGCACCATTACTACCATCCCGCTTGCTGTCGCTCAGGCCTTTATTTCCAGAGGAATGGTTTCGTTTTACCCTGGGGCGGTTTGGGCCTGCTGTGCAGGGCGAGACCTCAGAGGACATGACCAAAGCCCTGAAAGAGGATGAAGCCTTGAAAGAACTGCATGTTCAGGTTGCACTTTCATGTCTCATCTCACTGGGGGCAGAGTCTGCATTCACCAGTCCTAGTTACGTCTACAGGCTCTATTGTGGAGATGTGCCGTGGACAGAAGGACTCGACTGGCTGTCCTCAAGTAAAGAGCTTTACCAGCTCACGCTTCAGGCTTTCAGGTAAAATCACCAGTTAAGACTATGATCACGAGAGCTTCTTTGTGCCAGAAGATCAATGAGAGTTTTACCTCTGTTTTTGTTTTCCTCAGGTTCAGTTTCAAGCTGTTGTTTGATCAAGCAAGCCTGGGGCCGATGGAGTCCCCTGAGGAACTGTTCAGCACTTTGGAGGAATATGAAAGGGACTGGTTCATCGGCCTGGTGACAGAAAAAGGCTGGCATGACAGCGTCCTTCAGGAGAAACCCTTCCTATTTTCTCTAGGACACGACCTCACTATGGTGTTTACACAGACCAGTCCTTATTTCTAGTTTAAGCCACAAAATATGCATAATGGTGATACCTCACCTACAGCCCATTCTTACTCTGTCATTGGAATACAAATTTGGTTCTTCAGAATTGCAGCTACAAGTTTGGTTAGTTTTGAGTTAAAGGTCATATTTTGTGTTTCCTTGTCCCTAGGGTACCTATACAGGACGAGTCCTGTCCTTGCAGGAGCAGCTGGTACAAGTGGGCCGCCTGAATGGAGAGGGGGTGCGTGGCCAGTGGGCAAACCTTTCCTGGGAGCTGCTGTACGCTACTAATGACGACGAGGAGCGGTACAGTATCCAGGCACACCCTTTCATGCTGAGAAACTTAACTGTTCAGGCAGCCGATCCCCCTCTAGGATACCCAATTTACTCTTCTGCCCCCCTTCACTTTCCCTGCCTCTGACCTGTGGTTCCATCTACCCTTTTATCCGTACTCTGGAGAGGGAAGTGCGCGCCTTTCAGTCGGTACTACCACAGCAAAATGTCAATGTCCAAAGTTTATTAGGAAAATTCGTGCGCAAACTACTTTTTAATCTGTTGACTCACAAGCTGTGAAGAGTAATGTCTGTACGGGAATCTACTTCTTGGTGCTTCATTTCCTGCACCATAGAGGAAGGAGCAGTGGCAACACCACCAGACTCTGGAACAACTTGCAAAATCTCATCTCCAGATAAAATCTGACATTGTGGACTACTTCCTACAACATCACATTCAAAAACAAAAATGGAATTTGAGCATTCGATTCTTGCAACAGAGTTGACCACTGATAGGTTTCCACCAAAGCACATAGGTTTTGTGGTTTGTTTATTGATGTTTGTGCTGAAACAAAAAGTGAACACATTTAGACTCCTCCCCTTTCGGAGACCTCCTAAATACCTCTGGTTTTATTGTACTTTTTAGACTTCACAATTTTCTTGTGATTTTCCCTCCATGTCCACAAAGAAGGGACAATAATTTTAATGTTTTGTTAAAAGATATCAAGGATGTGCCTTGGGTATGTCTTGCTGTATGTGTATGGTGTTTAGTGCTGTTGTTTTGTTTACAATTCACTTGTTTACAATTTAGAATGAAGAGTTAAATGAATGTGACCAGTTTCTTGTACATAGTGTTAATTTTTATATGTGTATCTGTATATACTTATAATAAAAAAATAAAAAGCGGTTTTGTTACATTTAAAAGAAGAAACTCGCCCAGGCAGTTACTTGATCCAAACTCAATTTTAATATTGAATCCAAAAGGTCAGTGTTAATACATAATCATTCCTTTATGTAGTCTGCAGGTCCGCTGTTCTATATTTATGAAGGCTATGCACCACAAGTTGAACAGTTGTTACAAAAAAAACTGTGGCACTAGTTCACCGAGCTCTCAAAGCATTTGACATTTTGCAGAAAAATCAAAATACCAACATAAGGAATGCAGTTGAATTGAGGATGTGACTTTCAGGAGGTTTTTGGTTTCGTGAAGTATGCTGAGTCTACATCCTACAAAAGAAAGAAAACGCTGTCAGCATTGAATCTGGACTTCTGAAAATGAAATCGAAATATTTTTTTTATTGAAGGATGAAAATTAAATGGAGATTTGTAATTGCGTGGTGGTCACGAAAATGACTTGACATTGCTTTTAAGTGCAGAGACTTCACTGTTGAGAAATACCGTTTACATTTTGGGAGGTTTTATAGGCGATTGTTTTGTCTCTAAAGGATACATCACAGCCCTCTGAAGCATAAGCATGTGACACCACAATGGCTGGCTAGCTGCAACATGACCTTTCTGCATGGCCCTCAGCTGTCGCTGTCCAGCAGAGGCCACCAGACACACTGGTCAGTCAGTCAACCAGCCAGCACTGCGGGGAAATAGTCATGCTCACTGTCATACCCCAACCACCGCCGCCTTCTTGTTAGACTCAAGCAAGGTCAGTAAAAGCTGAGACCCGCCAGCTGTTAGGAGACAGCTCTGCATCGTGTCTGCCACGTTTTGCTTTATTCAAGCGTTCTCAGTCCGTTCGCACAGTAAGAATCCGCCGGTCTCAGGTCTGATACAAGAAGGTCAAGCTCCCAGAAAGCAGCAGCAAGGCCGAGCTTACAGAAACTACCTCCATTAAATGGGAGAACTTTCTGATGCACTCCGAGTAAAGAAAGGCTTTTCGCCCGAACTTGACATTACTTTGTACCTACGTGATAAATAATAGACAGGGTTGGCTTCGAGGCTCAGATACACCAATGGCCCACCACAACAGGTGTTCATTTTGGCTCATCAGACTTGCACGTAGAACTGTGTAAACATAAAGCTGGTTGGCATTTCTTGGACTCTCCAAACAGACCTGTTTCACGCCTGACATTTTGATTTATCACAGAGGGGAAAACACAGGTGGAATAAATGATGGCCGGTTCCATTTGGTGCTCCACGAAGCCATGAAAGTGACACAGGATACGCAAAAAATATTCTACCACCCCTCAGTGGAACGCATCCATCATAACTACGCCTGTGCTTTAGCAGAGCTGAAACAAATTTAATTAACGATGACTCTCTTTCATTAGGTGACCCAGTCAGTCATTACAGTGAGCGGGCATGGACAATACCAGGAAAAGGTAAGCGGCTAACCTGAATAGAAGGAACATCAGTTACACCTGACAGCACAGAAATATGTGCTGTGAAACAGTGTTGAGGCCCTGAGCTGTGGGCGAGGTGGAGGGATGATGAAGTCAACTCATAACATCTGGTCCTACATATCTACGCGTTTACGACAACAGCTGACGTGTGCTCGTGAAGCTTTTGATGTGACATGGTGACATTTATTTTTAACTCTGCACACATTGATTTCCTGTAAGAACATAATGTACCTACCAGACCAGCTTTGAAATTCTGCACCCTCTTTCTGCCAAACATGCTGGTGACGGACCAGGCAAACGTGGGCGCATACTGCCAGGCGTAGTAAAACACGAGGAACGGCTGCTGAGCAATCCACATTTCCTTGACACCGTTGGCGATTCCCACCAGCATTAAACGCGCACAGCGACTGGTTGGCATCTTGTATTCCTGGCTGCCAACTCTGGCCATTGGCTGAGGCAATGTGAGGAATAAAAACCACTGAAACTGCAATTATGCCACACATGAAATAAATGAATATCATATGAAATGCATTACTTTGTTGAGTTCCTCTGTGAAGGCATTGTTGACGATCTGAGATTGCACCGGCCCTGGACACACGGTGCTGATGAGGATTTTCGGATAGTCAGTCAGCTCGGTTCGAAGGGAGTCAAAGAAACCCTGTGTACAACAGTTACAATCAGCCACATGACAAACTCATTTCTGAAGATCTTTTCTTTTTTTTTTTTTACATGTATAACTAATAGAAAGTTATGGAGGGATCCAGATGAACTAAATCGGCTCATAACGTTAAGTAAATAAAATTTTAAAGAAAGAGTCCTTGAAATCCAGAAAATCCCTTCACCTGAAGAGCGTGTTTGCTGGCAGAGTATCCTGTTGCCAGGGGCGCTCCAGCGAGGCCGGCGATGCTGCTCACAGTCACAATGGCCCCGGTGCCTCGCTGCGTCATGTGAGGCAGCACCTGCTTGGTTATGGAGACCGTACCCAGGAAGTTGAGCTCCATCAAAGCCTGGTACACACCGACGCTGGTCTCCAAGCACAGAGAGCGCTGGCTTCGGCCCCCATTGTTAATGAGGACATCAATCTGATCAGACATGGGGAAGAGGACAGGACCAGATATAGGACAAAAGCACAATTTGAGATCTATTGTCTTTTAACTAACAATGCATTTACGGAATAATCCGGCTTGGTCATCATGTCTGTACAACGCATGATAAAAAATAAGTGAACATACAGAGTATTTAAAATCAGAGGTTGTCTATTACTTAACTGAAAACCAGTGGCTTAAAGGTTGTGATTTAGTTTCGTATCAAACAGATTTTTTTTTTTTGTAATTAATGTAATTGCGAGAAATAATTTGTATTATAGAAGAGCAACTGCAGTGGCCTTACATGCCCAAAGTACTCAATCCCAGTTTTTGTCTTTTCCTCGTGCGATGTCCTCTCCAACAAATCAAGTGGGAGAACGAGAATATCTTCATCCTGGAGGCCGGAGTGCTCTTAAAGAATAAATGACAAAAAGAATTTAGCTGGTCAAAAGTGAGCGAGTTAAAATGTTTGTAAATTTTAAGTGGAGGTTTCTGAGCAAAATAAGGATTTAAAAAAAAAAAAAAAATGTCCTACCTAAACAATGACGCTTCACTCTATTCAGCTCATCCTCACGACGAGCAGACAGGATGAGACGTGACCCGCACTTCGCCAGCTGGTAGGCCAGCTCTTCTCCAATACCGCTGGAGGCTCCGGTGATCCACACCACCAACCCTTTCAGCTTGGTCTCTGGTTAACACAAACCACAAAGGTCAATGTTTCCTCAAAAAAAAAAAATCACATCACACACTACAACAGCAGAGTATGTATTAAGATGACAGTGACGGGTTCGACACAGCGTTGTTCTATCGATGTCCCCTCACTTTCTCACGCAGGACATTTGACCAGTCAAAGTAGGAAAAGCACAGGTGTAAATAATTAATGAACGCTGGCTGGCAAATACATTTTCACAAAGCTGTTTCTCTGAGTACATGGAAAGTTGACTTTTTAGAGACACTTGGTGCTCAAAGCAAAGCGACACAACACACATTTGATGATCTTCAAGAATATGATGCTTTATTGCAGATTAAATGAACCAGCAGTAAACAGCTAAAATGATCTAAACCTTTTACAGCTGTAAAATGTGCACAAATGCAGCGGTAATATAAATATTAAAACATCATACTTAATGGTAAATCACTGATAGGGACCAGTTTGTGAATTGAGTACTTTTACTTGAAGTTGAGTATTTTAACAGTGTCGAATCAGTACTTTTACAAAAGTGAAGGACCTGAATACTTCTCGCACCTCGGCTCCCTCCATGTTCTTCAATATGTAGTTGTGTATCGCTCATTATATTACAAATATTACACTGTTGGTACTTTACAACATTCATTTTACAGCGACAGTTTCAAGATTGTTTTTCAGATTTAGTTTCGCACAGAAAAGAATCACCTTTACTTTTAATGCTTTCATATCTTTGATGGTATTTCTGTATTTTGCATTTAATACTTTTATTAGTAACAGAGCTTCTATTGCTGTTTTTACTTCTGGATCTGAGTACAACTGCTCACTGATTAATGAACACGTTGTGAAGAACTGATACGAGTTACCAGAAAGATTTCGGGATCACTTTTAATATACAACACGTGGAGTTTGGACTTGAGCTCAGAGGGAAATGTGAGTTACAAACGATGTCGGCTGTTCAGCGGGTTACACCGTCCGTAACGTTACACATAACCCATTTAATGGTTAAACAGAGAGCCGCCTTTATAAATAACCAATTAGTGAAGCGAGGACAGATTTTTCTAGACTCACCTGGTCTGCGTCCCAACAGAGCAGCCCGCAGCAGAGTGAAGTCTGCATCCGCCAAAATGAAACACAGCAAGTGAATGAGTAGATAAAGCGGTACGACATAGTAAAGCGCAGATACGATGTTGTAGTCCATTTGTTCGAAATAAATCAAGCGCACAACACAGAGATGCGTGATTTAAGTTGATGAGCTGCCTTCGTGTGCGACCTCCAACCGACACAAAGCTGCAGCTACAGGATGTCACCGTCACTTCCTCTCTAATATTTTCAAAATTAAAGCTCGGGAAGTAGCAGCAGAAGAAAACGTGAAACTTGTTCCTGTGCTGTCGTAGATCACTGAAACTTGGTGGTTCTCCATAAGTGATCATTGTTTCAAAAATAACCTTGTTATTGGTGCCTAATAAAGTTGGTGCCTGACGCAAGTTTCATGAGTTTTTGGAGCATCGTTTGACCTTGAGCATCAACTTCCTGTGTCACGGGGAAACATCAAACTTAGCCACATCGCCCTATACTATATACTGTATAGTCTATACTCTATAATCTATACAAAAATGAATTTTGGGTCACTTTTTGGACGACATACTTTGGATATTTTGGATGACTTTTCATGACTTATGAGTATGACCTTTTTCTGAAAGCTACTCTCACATAACAATAACACTTGACTGTGTTTCTTGGTTGTTTGTATATAATATATATAGATATATACTGTACTGTATATACTGTGCATTTTATATTTTATATTTTTTACTGCTATTTTACTGCTATTTTATTGCTTTCTATTATTCTATTATTATCTATTGCTTCCTGTATGCTGCTGTAGCGAAAAAAAATTCCCCTCGGGGATTAATAAAGTAACTACCTAACCTAACCTAACCTACTCAGGTTACTTCTCACGGAGGCAACTGCTCTAACACCACTATATCATGTCTGAAATATGAAAAAAATATTCACTTTTGTTTGGTATTAGTATGATGTACAAACCCAAACTGTTTACTGGTGGCTTACCCTTAGAGGGACTCGCCCTCTGTGAACCACGTGGCTTATTAAGGGGACTCACCCTCAGTAAACCGTGAACCTTGCGTGTTACCTCGGCGGGTAAACCGTGAACCTTGCGTGTTACCTCGGCGGGTAAACCGTGAACCGTATGTGTTACCTCAGCGGGGCTCGAGCCCGTGTCTTCATGAGGGCGTTTCCAGCTTGGAGTTGGCGTGCTAAACTGCTGGACTATCTTCGGCGCCGGAGGATGAACCGCGGCAGGAGAAAGTGGTTCAAGGAGTTCACTCAGAGTTTCCAGTGACTCAGCCGACAGTCTGGTTAACTCAACAGGTAAAATATTCTACTTCACCAAAGTTGATATTAATGGTTCAGATTCCACCTGTTGATGGTGATTCAACTTTTAGTGAAGTTGAAACGTTTGGAGAAATTGAAAATGTTTTGTATACACTACACATTACAGGAAAATGTACCTTGAAAACATGTATATCTACTATTCAAAGAATGTCTGCGGAAATTTTGATTGCATTTGAATGAATATTTGTGGACAGTGGAGTTATAGGTTGCAGTGAGCTAAAGATTTGTCACAATGCTGTTTGACTCCTGGGAGGGTTGGTGGTGCAGTGGTTACCACTGATGCCTCTCAGCTAGAAGGTTTGGAGTTTGAGCCCCACCTTTGTCATGACTTAAACAAAAAATAATAAATCAATTTTGACTTTGAAAATGCCGGTCATTTTTTGAACAACATGCAAGTTTATATCATATTTTGGATGACATGCGATAGTATGACTTTTGGGTCACTTTTTGGCCGCTACGCCACGGGCACACCGCTCGCCGAAAACAAATTCTTCTGATAACTTTTAATTCCAAACATGTCAAGAGGGCACAGACTCAATTTCAAGTCGGTCCGACAAAATCTGAAGGAGGAGTTTGTTAAAGTACAACATGTGCGAATCGCCAAAATATTGAATATGATAAAGCCTTCAAAAATGCAGTTGTTTACGGAGAATCATAATAATCGCTTGGATAACAACAGGGCTTTCGCACCATCGGTGCTCGGGCCCTAATTACTGCATTATTGCAACCTAATGTTGCAGTAGTGCATTCAGCACTTTAAAAACAAAATGTTTACGTCAAACCTAATTTAGGAATTGGCATTAAGTCTGTAAAGCACATGTCGTCTCATATTTACTATCTTCAGTTGACAAAACAGACTTGTAATGTTTTGTGGGATATTTATTGACACAACAGCCCAGCATCAATTTACTCCAATTTTCCTTTGTTTTTAGTATAAGCCTTATAATTGGCTTATGCAAATTTATTTTGGGGGAATATATACATGTTTTACACCTTTCTATTATATAAAATTACCCACTGAAGAGCTAATAAATTATGTTTTCTAATTTAAACAAGGAAACATCAGCTGAAAGTGAAGAAGCCGAAGAATCTCACACCCACTTGGACTCTAAATGACTTCAAAATGTCTGAAATTTTGCTTCATCTCCTTTGCTAGAAACAACAAAAGAAAAAAAAAAAATGTAATGCAATTTCTATTTGCAAACGATCCTTTCACATTTCTTTATATATCATTGGCCTTGTCTAGCCCGGATTTCACTTCATTTTAGTTTTCCATTTATTCACAGTTTTTAATCTTGAATTTTAATTCTTTGGATTAATTTTTTGGCATTGCACTGCACACATTAACTTGTGTGACAAAACATCTTTGCAGACGCATTTCCCTGCGCGCGGTTCGGTTCGGTTCGGTTCGGCTCGGTTCGGTTCGGGCGATGCGGCGCGCGCAGCCACAACTCTTTAAAATAATGATGTCATGTTTTTCGAATACGCAACCTGTAACATCCGGGTCCTCTGGCTCTTGTGGCTCCACCAGAAGCTAACGCTTAGCTGTCAAGCTGTCAAGCGGAGAGGCTGGGGCGGACGTTTCAGCTTCTCCCCCCCCCCTCCAACCGACCAACCAACCGACCGCCTCCTCCCTCGACTGGCTTGAGCTCGAAAATCCGTAAGAATATCCTTTAGCTCGCCAGCTGAGATAATGTAAACGCAAAAGAGGGATCGCGGCATTTGCTCAACTTCTCGAGTGACGATTGCTCGATGCTAGGCTAACCTAGCCTAGCTAAACCGCCGCAAACAACCTCCTCCTCCACCTCCTCCTCCACCTCCTCCTCCTCCTCCTCCCCAAGTTTTCGTCGGTGTTCCCGGCTGGTCTGGTGCGAGCTGCGGCCAAAGTACGGTTCTTGTCACCTGTCGCAGCTCCCGTTGCTGTCAACCGGTATATATCTCCGTGTGTGTGTGTGTGTGTGCGTGTGTGTGTGTGTGTGTTATTCGGTAAGTCGGACGTTGTTTACTTTTTTTTTTATTATTGTATTTTATTTATTTATTTATTTATTTATTTATTTATTTTTAAAGCCAGCAGCTTTTGTCGAGGAGCAGCTAGCTGTGAACGATGCTATCGTAGTAACATTAGCAAGGCCGACGGCTTCGCTTTTGCCTCCAAAATAAAATAAAATACAAATAAAATACAAATAAATACAAATAAAAGTAAATGACGGAAGCGTGTCGTGTTGAGGAGGAGGAGGAGGAGGAGGAGGAGGCCTGTCAAAGTTAGCTGCGAGGGTCAAGGCCCTCGACTCGAGGCTCCGGGAGGGTTTGTGTTTTTATTAGTCTGGCTAACTTTTTTTTGTTTTTTTTTTTGTGTCTTGTGAATCCAACCGCAAAAAACAACAACAACAACAACAACGAACAGGTTTTTTTTTTCTGTTTTACCACGTAAACTATGATCTCGTTGTTTGTGTTGGACGAGATTTCGTGTTTAAAAACTTGGGTCGGTCGGTGACGACAGCAGGAACACCCACGTTCAACTCCCCGGAGGGTTTGTTTTGTTTTGTTTTGTTTTGTTTTGTTGGAAATACGAAAAACTTATTATTGTTTTTAAGTCGTAATCCTTTTCTTTTCTTTTTTTTTAATTGAACGTTAAACTCGGGGAGTTGAGGAAGGCGTTTCAATTTGATCCACACTTCCTAATATGAAGCCCGACAAATAATGTGCACGCAGGTCTACTATTTTTAGACAGGAGCATGGGGCCTGAACTCAACTCCATAGATGCTAATCATTTACCACATTTTTTTTTTTTCCCCACGAATGGATGAAAGGCGTGCTGAATGGTTTTTTTTTTTTTTGAACCCAGTTTAATAATAAGCGTGTCCTTTTAATTGACCTTTCTACAGAAGGTTTCAGATGTATTCTCGTGCGCTTGGCGGCTTAACTCTAATCTGAATATCGCCGGGGTTTTCAAATTATTGGCTTTGATGGAAGAAGGAAATTTCTGCAATTTCTTGTCAACTGATTTGTCTCTTATTTTTGCGTTACAGGCTGTTTTTTTAAGGGACACGATGGGTGCTTTTCTGGACAAACCAAAGATGGAAAAATACAACTCCCACGGCGAGGGTAACGACCTCAGGTATGGGCTGAGCAGCATGCAGGGTTGGCGGGTTGAGATGGAAGATGCACACACGGCGGTGATTGGTCTGCCTCACAGTCTCGACCTCTGGTCGTTCTTTGCTGTTTATGACGGGCACGCTGGCTCTCAGGTGGCTAAATACTGCTGTGAGCATCTGCTGGAGCACATCACCAGCAACTCAGACTTCCAGAGCGCTCTCCAGGAGGACACCTCCGTGGACAGCGTGAAGACTGGGATCCGCACAGGATTCTTGCAGATTGATGAACACATGCGAACCATCTCTGAGAAGAAGCACGGTGTGGACCGCAGTGGCTCCACTGCGGTTGGTGTGATGATTTCTCCAAGCCATATCTACTTTATCAACTGTGGCGACTCGCGGGGGCTCCTCAGCCGGGGCGGAGCTGTGCATTTCTTCACGCAGGATCACAAACCCAGCAACCCACTGGAGAAGGAAAGGATCCAGAATGCCGGCGGCTCAGTCATGATCCAGCGAGTTAACGGGTCCCTAGCTGTGTCTCGGGCTCTGGGAGACTTCGACTACAAGTGTGTACATGGAAAAGGCCCAACAGAGCAGCTTGTTTCTCCAGAGCCTGAAGTTTATGCAATAGAGCGATGCGAGGGGGAAGATGAATTCATTATACTAGCTTGTGATGGCATCTGGGATGTCATGGCCAATGAAGAACTCTGTGACTTTGTGAGGTCAAGGCTAGAGGTTACAGATGACCTTGAAAAAGTCAGCAATGAAATTGTGGACACCTGCTTGTACAAGGTATGACATGTCTACAAAACCTATACTGAAGTTTTTTTTCTTTTTCTTTTTCACACTGTTTGGCATCATGATTGGTTTACATGACTTCTGTGTTTATTCTTAATTTTTCACAGGGAAGCCGGGACAATATGAGTGTCGTGTTAATCTGCTTTCCCGGGGCCCCAAAGATATCTCCAGAAGCAGTGAAACGAGAGGCCGAGCTGGACAAATATCTGGAGGGCAGAGTAGAAGGTACGTGGACCTACTTTCTTTCAGGGAAAATTACTCGTGGGGAACCTTTTGACCGTTGTACCCTCTTACCTACTGCACGTAAACACACATATGCAGAGAGAGAGAGAGAGACTCGCTCACGCCGTAAACTGGGGTTCAACAAATGCTATCAAAGTGTTAAAACCCTTTCCTTAGACAAAGCTGATTAGAAGCATGTCTTTAGCTGTGAGACGAGGGCCGTCGTTTGCGCTGCATGTTAACATTAAACTTACTTGTCTGATGACAAAACTAGCAACTGAGTGTTGATTTGTGGATGTGGACCTACTACTCGGTGTTGGCTCATAAATTAATGTGCACAGTTGTAGAATTACGATTGGCGAGCTTTACCTGGCAGAGTCTGCACTGCACCTCATTTTTGTCTTTTTTTTTTTTTTTAACAGTCGTTATAGTCTTTCCATGTTTCTGCTATTTGCATCTAATCTCACATTAGGGGTGGGCGATATGGCCCTAAAATAATATCACGATATATCTGGGTATTTTTGCGATATTCTTGCCAATATGACAAAATACTAAAAAAAAGTTTTGATTATTAATTTTGATTGCAAACAATTTAAACAAAATAAAAGTTATTGTGCCATATTCATGGTAAGTTGTTTCATCAGGAGTTTTACGCAATCTGTGTCCTTAAACTCTATTAATATTGAAATTATAAAGGTGTTGAGCAGAGAAGCTAATTGCACAGACTCTCCTCAGGTAAACATACATTTTGTTCCATACGCAATTGATATGTTGGCAGCGTGCATCATCAAAAATTTAGATTTTTTTTTTTTTTTTTTTGGTGGAAATTATGGATTTGGGCAGCCACGCTGATCCACGCATATGTGGAAAGCATTAATTGGCTTCCAAGTATTAAAGAGACCCCACCCTACTCAAACATTTATGCTTCAGTCTAAACAAGATAATATTGACCTGTCAGTGAGGGAAGTTTTAATCACAATATTTGTTTTAAACCCTTTATGTACATAGATACACACGCTTTAGACAATATCATCGCACATATCGATCAGATTTTCTCAGAAGCTCCTTGTACATCATTTCAAAATGCTTAAAAATCATGATTTTGTTTCTTTGTTTTTTTTTTACAGAGATCATCAAAAAGCAGGGGGATGAAGGTGTTCCTGATTTGGTACATGTTATGCGGACGTTAGCATCGGAGAGCATCCCTAACCTCCCTCCTGGTGGAGAGCTGGCAAGCAAGTAAGTAAGCTTCATGGTTAGAATGAATGACAACCTCATTGTCACAATGACAAGTTTTTCTCTCCCGCAGTGATTGTCACTTTAATTACTGGGTTTCTTTTTTCATTATTTACACGTTCATTGAAAGCTAACGCTTGATATTTTTACCCCCCCCTCTCCCCCTCCCCCCTCAGACGAAGTGTTATTGAAGCGGTGTACAACAAACTCAACCCCTACCGAAGTGATGACACAGTAAGTATCCAGCTGGGCTTTAACTCCCTGAAGGTATGCTTTGATTGGAGAATGCATGGTTTTGACGAGTGACCAGCTAATCTAATGCACGTCATCAGTATTCAGCATGATAAAACAAGAAAACAGGCTCGTTGACAATTGCGATTTTTCAAAATGCAATCTTAAAAAAATCTAATTAAATACGGACTCTGCAATGACAGTGACCCGTCTAGGTGTCTCTTTGCCTGCGACGCCAGCGCAAAAGGATTTTATTCCAGTGAAACTTCACTAGTTTAAGTATTCTAGTATCTAATAATTTCACACAATATTTTTGTTAATTTTTGACCAAAGACCACAATTGCGCGAGTTGATTTCACTCATAACTTCTTCTTAAATCAAAAAAGAGCTAATAATTGAAATTGTCGGATGTTTTTTTCGTAATAAAACTTCGAGACTTTTACATACCGGTTCAAAGGGAACGTTGCTCATCAGTTCTTTGTGTACAAGTAGACCACGGAGCTTTTGCCTATGTCCACCCAGATATCAAGCTTTTAAAATATCATCAGATAAGCTCACCGCGTCGGCCACATTATAATTGTTCGTGTCATCTTGTCCTCGACTTTAAAAAATGGCATTTGGTTTCAGTTTTGTATAAAGATGGACTTTTCAAAATTGCTTTCACACACGGAGTTATCTTGGAAATTAAGAAACCCTCAGAAAGACTTGTTCGTATTATGTGATGCAATTTCAATACAAAATTTAATAAATTCAGATTTTTGTTGTTGTTGTTGCAACCAGCCTACACAAAGCTTTCCATGTAGAAAGAGAAATTGACTTCTAAAAAATGTTTGCAAATGTTTTCAGAGTGACGAATAGAAATGTCATACAGTATTTTATTAATATATTTACCCTTTGGAGTGAGAAGAAAATTCTGTACCACACTAGTGCAATGTGACTGTCTTTTCACAGCACTAGTATTTGGTTTGAGCTTCAATCAAACTGAATATCGTCGGTTGAAGACACGTATGCAGATTACTTTTTTTCACTTATATTAAACCTGCAGTGGCCTTCTGCCAGTCATAGTAATTACAGAAACACTGCTGACACGCCCAAGTCATCAACTCCGTGGTAGCCAACTCTGTTGCTGCTGTAGTGATTGTAAAACGACGGATAAACTGCTTTCAGCATCACAACCCCTGTAAAAGGACTTGTGTCACCACCAAGATTTGATTAATTCAGTCCGATGTAACATTTGGATCTCTGGAACAGCTGCACAAATGAATTATTTGATCCCCTTTTAAGTTAGCATAGGGCTAAACCGTAAGTTAGATAACTTGGCCAGTGGAAGACTCTGGTGCGCATGCTTTGCCAATAGAGCGACCCAGTATGGATCCATCTGACCAGACACCAGATTTTGAAACCCTTTTTAAATACAGAGATTCAACTGGTGTCAATGGGCTTAATCAGTGTGTCAGTGAGCTCATTCGATAAAGGCTTGAAGGTAACCGACGTTCATGTATGTTTAACCGTCCTCCGCTATACGGCAGCTTTAAGGAACAATCGCTGTTGCTCTTCTTTGATTTAAAGCATACGCGATCCTTTTTCCAACTGACCATCCATAAAAGTGCGCTATTTAATCTGTAATATTCTTTCTGATCAAACTGCATACCAAGTGTCTATAGTATCAGGTTGTGTTGCTCTGTGTGTTTGAGTATGAGTGCGTGTGTGTATGCGTGTCTCTCCATACAAGCACATACAGTATACTGTTTTTTTTATGGCCATTTTGACATTTATATGAGCAATAATAGAAAAAAAATGAAGTCTCCCCTGAATTTCCTCCCCCTGTTTTCTTTCGGTGGCAATCAGATTGTCCAACGTCACTCCGGATGATTGTCTGACCTTAAGTTAGTGTTTCTGTGTAAGATTCTCATTAAGACGTTGCCTACATTTGGCCCCATTTATTTCTAATACTCTTGTTAGCTGGAGATACAGAAAAAAAAAAAAAAACAGCCACATGATCCCTACAGAAATATGCATAAAATCACTTAGCATTGTGACTGAGAAGCTCTGTGGTCATTACCTCATTACTTTTTTTTCTCCCCCCCTTCTGCTCTGTCTTCACATGCCTTCGTTTCAAACCGATTTGATGCCGTTTTGTTTATGTGTTTTTATCAGTTCCTGTAGTGACATTTATCATGATAGCTCTCATCTGTTGCTTTGTCTTGAGTGCTTGTGTCCATGGTCCGACCTGTTCGTCTTGCCTGGTTTCTCTGTTTGGATAGACAACCGCCTCTCTGAAGTCGCCCCATTATTGTTTCTTTCTAAAGTTTTAGTAATCAAGCCTGCTGCGGTCTGTACAATTTCAGCACTTTACAAATTGTCTAAGATCCGTCTGTGTATGTATCCATCAAGCTCATTCTGTCTCTTAATGCTTCAGACAGGGCCCTCACATTATCATGTAATATTTGACAAGTACAAAAGTGTCAAATTTACTCGCCTATGAAGACGCCTATCTGTAAAAACTCGTGGTCCAATTCTAAACTAAAAGTAGAAAGGTTTGTTAACTTCAGCTCATTCTGACACGGGTCTGTATTGTGTAAAAGCACACTGTGTAACTAAAACCTTCAAGAAAGGTCTGGTGTAGTCGAGATCACATGAATGCATCCAGTTTTAGGTGGCAATTAGCAGCTGAACACATCTTCTGTTGCTTTGTATGTAATCTGTGACCAACCTTGACGACTCTATGGTAGGTATTTTATATGACCTCTCAAAGGGAAAATGATCATGTCTGAACCAGAAATAATCACATTTAACAACAACTGGCAAAGCTATTTTCTTGGATTTAGATGGGCTGTTTTCTACGTTGTGGTCCACAACAAACAGCACAATGATGGAAGAGAAGGTAGAAGGTATACCTCAGGGCCGGATTGTGTGGGCAAGCTTTCTAAATAACCATCACTAAATTGAATTTTAAATGGAAATATCCTCCTGCTTTTTAAATCTGTCTCGACATCTTTGTCATGCTCTGACACGTTCGACAGTTTTGTCTGTTTTTATTAAGTTACAGTTACAGAATTATTATTTTTTTTAAAGCACAATGAAAATATTTTGGAGAGTAATATCAATAATACACAAACAATACATTTTATTCATAAAGAAATGGATAGATATAACATGCTAACTTTGACAAGACAATAACACATCACCAACTATACTTGTCTGTTCATACACATATTTTGTTGCATTAGATGTAACTCGAACTTTTATTTCTTAACTGAAATTCTAAGGTTTTTTTTAGATTAATTTTTTTTATAAACCACATTTAAAAACAAGTTACATACAACAAAAGCAGTGTACATTACTACATTTTAAAATGTCAGAGTGCAGAGAAGCCTTCAGGTTTTGTTTTTTTTAAATTTAAGGCAGCACAGCTCTACCGATGACAAAACAAACATGCATATTTATTTGCTTTATTTAGACCTAATACTGCACTATAATATATAGATGTTTACTGAAAATATAGACATATTGTGCATTGGTGATCACTAGTTTGTCCGACTAGCAGCCGGACTGTTTGCAGACAGCTCACTCTTTGTTACTTGGTAACATCACAGCATTTGTAAACATTCCCGATCAAATTTGTTGCTCCAAATCCAAGTGCTTTTAACAAAAGGTATCTGCCTGTATCAGCGCAGATAAGAAAATTATATTTATATAAATTAATGCACAATGTACAACCTCAAATGAGGTAAGATAAAGCGCGACTTGTTCTCAGTATAAATAGAAAAGCTGAAGATAAGCAGTATTCATTAAAAACATTGAAAAACCAGGTGATGAGCAGATTCAAATATCAATTCAGAAAGATTATTGGCAGGTTTAATATGACTTAAATTGGGAGACTGCAGCTCCCGACATTGACGTGAGAAGATGAGCTTGATAGGAGACTCAGTTGGAGTTCCTGAAACTACAGAAACTTGCCTCCCTCTTTTGTACAGTGTTGTTACAAAGTGGGGCTTCCTCTCTCGCAGATTTATTAGTGTTGGCATATTTGTGTATTTTGCCACTCTGGTGGTTAGAAATCTGTTGTGCCGATTTGCCCGCATAGTTTTTCCGTATTGTTTGTTTGATCATTGGCCAATTATTGTGTGGTATTTGAAAGTAGTATCTAGTTCTTTAGGTGTTCGTAATCAGTGTGACAAACTGGTAAACAAAGCTCAACTGTACAGATATTTATTGTGCAAAATGTTCCGTGACTTACAAATTGTTTTCAGTTGTTAAACTCCCATTTCTTTAAAAGACACATTATGTATCAAAATATAACTGCTCCGTTATTATGTCACGAGTATGAATGAATGTAAGTTGACTGCTGATCAGTAGACTTGGTTTGACGTACAGTATAAATTACTATTGTTAGTTCTTCTGTTTGACTGAGGCACTAAAATTATTATTATTATTATTATTATTATTATTTCTTATCATCAGATTATGTGTAGCATATACAAAATCCTCAGATGTTTGGGGGGGGGGGGGGAATGTGTTACTCAAATGTCTCTATGGAAGATTTTTGTATTATGTCAGTTTGTATCATACATGCTTAAACCTGTGCAGCTCCTGATGGAGATCTCGTGATATAGAGCCAGAGTCTGAAGGGTTTTTTCCTTCCTTCCTCTCCTCTCTTGTCAAGGACTCTGCGTCCACAGACGACATGTGGTAACACAACCTCCTACCACTAACACAGCATAGAGTTTACAAACCACCATCCTCTCAAGACCCACAGCAGCTCAGCTCAGCAGTCTGTCTCTCCGTCACTCTGAGCTTTTGGTTTCTAAGAAGGGAATTTCATGGGAGGAGGAGGCGGAGGAGGAAGAGGAGGAAGAGGAGGAAGAGGAGTTGCATGCACACAAACCTGGAATAGTGCAGCACCAGTCCACTCTGGAGTTCAGGATCCCCACCGTCTTGTCTCCCCTTTATGTTCACCCACCTTAATATTCTCCTCTAAAGTAACCCATAACAAGTGAGTCCACAAGGTTTTCTTTCTTTTTTGTTAAATAATCGGCTTCAGTAGTAAGATTCTTTTTTTGTTTTTTGTTTTTGTTTTTTTTGCTGTAATTAATTTGATTCACATTTCCTTGTGTGTGTTTGTATATTTCTGTTTTTGTGAAGTGCAATTGTCCTGTACAAACAGCCTGTATTTAATGCAGCTTGATTTTAAGTTAAAAAATGAAAGAAATGGAAAAAGAGAATCTTTTATGCACTATCTGCCTTTTCCTGCTCTTCTGGAATTCTAACAAATGTCTATTCAGTGAATATTACCGCTTGTCCTCCAGGCACAATGTCTCTGCGCTTTTATTTTTTTAGTTCTTTTATTTTTATTTTTTTTAGTTAGTCTATGCTCCTTTAAGAAACGGGTAAATTGTATAGTTGACAGCACAGTAAGCTCTCTATATCAAACCATTTAAATCCTAATTATTTTTTCCCTGTGCTTTTTTTTTTTTTTTTTTTATTATTGTATTTTACTTTTGTAAGTGGTTTCCTTTACATGCTCAAATAATAACGGGAAGGTGTTTCTCAATCATTTTGAAAGTATGAAGTGAAAAGAAAAGAAAAAAAATCTTTTTTTTTCTTTCTTTTTTTTTCATTTCTGCGAGGTATCTGATGATGAGTCCCAGGTTAACATGTTTGTCTGTGCAAATAGATACTTGCAAGCGTGCGTGGGTGCTTGTGTGTATGTATGTGCGCACGTGTGTTAGTGGGAAGGCAGATCTGTTTGTGCAACTCTAATTTCAATTTGCTAAAGTGGTTCAGACAACAAACCAGGCTTGAGTTTAAGGGAATTGCTCTCCCCACGCTTAACCCATTGTCAGCTTTATTTTTTTTTTTCAGGCAGTGTTTCATATCAACACAACATAGGCTTTCACGACTTCCACACATCTTCGGATAACAGAGTTTACACACTGTTAATCTATTTGAACAACTGCAAGCTATATAACGACTTCAATGTACCCTGAGATGACACAAGCAGTTCAATTTATCGATGGTGTACAATATTTGGCAGCTAGTCGGGTGTTGACTAGTTTTACACATCTCTTGTGTCAAATTTAAATATCTTTCTCTAAACATACATCGACACCAGTGACCACTGTGGGTGCCATATAATTTTTGATCACATTTTGCAGCTTTATGACAGCCTATGCCAAGTTTTTTTTTTCCATGAGATTCCGTTTTTTTTTATGTGGTACAGATAGATTTTAGCTTCTGCATTTAACATTTGATGATTTGACTGATGTGAACAGTTAAAGCACTGAATATTTTAGACAAAAATCAACCTGAATATAGAAGAAACTGTTGGTTATAAAACTTGCGAGCTATTTCTTTTTCACATGGTCTTTATTTTTGATATTCAAACCAAGAACAAATCCGCTTACTGCAGTAAGTTCTCATGGTTGAATAGCACCTTTTTATTCCCATCAGGTTTGCTTAAGCTTGAAACCCTCCCCCACGGCACCGCAAACCACAGCACAATACAGTTTGCTGCTATAGTGTATGATCTGTGGGTTAACCCCCCCCCCCCTCTCTTCGTTAATTTCCCCTCTGAAAAGATAGTCACTGAGTAAATCCGTATTTAGCACACACAGTCGATATATTTCTTGAAGAGAAAGGGGTTTTATTTCAGATTTATTTTCTGCCAATTTTTTTCTCATCTTGCATTGTTGGAAATTAATGTATGTATATATTTTTGACTTAAATTTTCAAGGAATAAATCATGTCGCTTGAGTTAGTTTTTTGCCATGGACAAAATGTGCTTCTGGTGTGTCTCAAGATAGTTAGTTTAATGTTGGTGTTTTGGCAGGCAAAGGTTTCCCTCTAATCACTTTGGTGTTCCTGTGATCAACACTGACAATTTGAACAGTTTCACTTGTGTAATACAGAGTAATAATGTACTAAATTCTTGATTTATCAAAATGACAATCCTAACTATTTCACCCCATTTATATTTGGAATGGGGAGCTAATTATTTAATCGTTAACAAAACAGACCAATGTTGACTAAAATCCTAAATTAGCTGCTTTCTAATATGATTTTGTGGCAAAAATGCCAAAGATTTTGCAAAGTGCATCACAAAGTCACCATGGCTATAAAACTGCGAAAGATAAAAGCTATTAGAGACTAACTTTATTTAGACATTTTTAGTTCCCCTTTGTTGGCTTTTAAAGGTACTCTGTGGAGTTTTTGACCATTGATGTTGTTGATAAATGTTCTGATGAGTAATCCCACACTGGATGTGTGCACTCACTAGAACGAAACGTGCGAAACAAGCGCACGGGGTGACGTAATGTACTTCTGTTGACTGCAGGGGGCAGTAATGTGCATATCAACAGGTGGTGTCATGGTAACGTGGCTCAAGAGTGCCAAAGAACCATTACAGCACTGTATGAATGGAAGATGATGTAGAAAGCCCCCCAAAAGCCCATAAAAAATGTTGTGTTATGGAAAAGTATGATAGGCCTTATAGCAAAATGCATTTTGCAAAGAAGCATTGAATGTAACCGGTCTATTTACAGTAGAGACTCCATAAGGTACCTTTAACCAGTCATCAGATTTACTAAATGACTCGAAGCTGTAAACATGTCAAATAGGAAAATTGATTTCCTTGTGTTTGCATGATAATATGGTTTCGCTAAATTCCCTTTCTCCCTAAAAAAACAAATAGCAACAAAAAAAACAACAACTAAACAGTGATAATGTCTTTTAATTAGAATCTTTTGGTTTAACATCACAATATTGTATTTCTACCACAGTACTTACCTAATACTTGTAAACCTACTGTGCTCACATTATGTCAAACACTTCAAGCCAATTAATTTATTTAGTGTGTTTGAGGAAAAAAATGTATGTGAAAATGCTTCTTTTGTTTAATTTAGCGAAGCAGTTTATATTTTATCTGTAAGCTATTTATTTTTCTCTGCTTCACTTGTAAATTGTAGTTGACAACAAACAGGCAGTTGACAACCTCATGCCCCTGGATTGTCCCACATTTTACCGTAGAAATCGTGACGCGGCTCTTGAATGACGCTGATGAATTATTCATTTCTACAATAGACATATTCCACAGTGAGAATTGTAGAAATTAACCTTCTAATATTCAGAATTGCTGTAGCTGGAATGTTAGCAGATACTGACAGTGGCTTGACTAGGATTTGTCCTTGTATGATTATGTATAATTTCCATCACTTCCCTGTTACTTTTTCCCCATATCTGAACAAACAACGATCCCAAGCATATATTGTTTGAATTTTTCATTAACTGAAATACCTCATAACCTTCATAGGAAGATTTTTTATTTTATTTTTTTTTTTTTGTCTTTTGTTAAGCAGTTCACTTTAACGAGAGCCGTTTTCTTATGGTTCTTCCCTATTATTTCAACACTGATCTATTTGAATGGGATAAGGTTACGCTCATGTACAGTGTTTGACTGAATTGTGCTGATGTTAACAAAACAAGTAATGATTTAAGAAGCTACTGTAAATGGCAACTTGTTTTATTAACTAGGAACACTATTGGCCTTGTCCTATAAGCTGCCCTCTCTACCCCCACCCGACCCCACCCCACCCCACCCCAAACAACGCCCTCAGACGCTCACCCGTGTAATTTCACCTACTTGTTCCACTTGTGTGATGCTCACTTAGCTCATATCTTTAATTGTATTGAGAGTTCAGGGTTTCAGAAATGTGAGATGTGTGAGAAAATAAGTGTGGCTAAATGACAATAGTCATATGCACTGATCATCTGTATAATCAGCTATTTTTTTTTTATTTTTTTTTTCAGAAAATTGTTATTGTAGAAAAAAAAAATATTATAAAAGCTATTTACAGAGTTACCTTTGGTTGCCTGGAAAACGTCCTGTATATTCTTGTACGGAGGACTACCTGGCAAAAAGTTGAAGAGATTTTAAATGCTTGCGCCCTCTTGTACATATTGATGTACCTCAGTTGTGGCGTCTTACTGTGTGACCCTCAGCAGTGGCGGCTCACTGGTCCCCTTAGTGGACGACCTGAGCCTCACTTTGCTGACCTTTTTCAGCTCATAAATAAGCTCACCGATTTGCCTTACCCAATCTCATGTTGCCCCCTAAAGTACTTGTCCAACAAAACACTATGAGAGGAGTAATGCTGCTGTCATTACACTTGTACAGATTACAAAACTTTGTCCAATTTAAGGTACTTAAGCTATCAATGAAGTGACTTTGTCATGGTTGTCAACAAGGTACAACTTTTCAGCCGTCGCTGGTTTGTAGGCTATTTTCTTTTTTCTTCCATGTTACCATTTCCAATCTGGGTCTTGAAAGCTTATTTAATTTCCACTGCAGACGATGTCATACTTTTTAACAAATGCAAGTGTTTAACCTCGTAAGCATTCAAAATGTGCATACATACATTAATGTCTGCTCTATTTATGATTACATTCAAGAATAGCTTTAGAGTGCTGTAGTTAAGTATTGTCAATGTTGATTCAAATGCTTCTCGGAGGCCTCTGTGAGTGATTTTACAAAGTTCAATAACTGTATATTTTGTATTATGTTCTAGCTCCAAAGGAATGGCAGAAAAAAAAAAGAAATGTTTAAAAAAGCTTTGTTCCCTGAACTAAATTGTACTATTTGTGTTGTCGATTGAACAAATTGCATTCCTTGCTTGTGAATAGACGCATTTTTCTCCCTGCTCCTTAAATTTTCTCCCCTTCTTTCCCTCCTTTCTTTCATTTTTTAGCCTTTGAAGTTTGAATAAAATTTCTAGTTTGCAGAATGTATTACTAAATAAATGGGTTGTCATCTTGTACCTCTCATTTCATCGCTTTTTATCTGTCGTGCCCTGTTGTCCAAGTGAAACTTTCTGTGACCGTGACAGGTAAAATACAGAGAATTACATAACTAGCGGTGTTTCTATTGAAACAGTGAAGGCTGCCTGGAAGATCAAGAACAATACTCTTTAATATCAGAAAAATTAGTCAGATCCAGTCTGTTGGAACATGAAGTCACTTGGAAGGAAAGAAAAGAGGTATAATTTAAATTAATCTTTTTTCTTTTTTTTTTTTTTTACTGTGCACCAGACAGAATACATTTTCATCCAGATGTTAGAAGCGTTTTTGTGGATTCTATAAATAGCCTAAACAGCTGTACACATTGTTGAATAACCTTCTGGGTTCTTCAAACATAACCTGGTATTTATTTTCCAGGAATATTTGATGCTGAGCTCTTGACTAAAATGTAATGGTGCTGCATCCTTACATATTCGGTGCCAGCCGGTAACTTAATGCTTCAGTTTGTGTTTGATAATTAACGAGCCTTTTCGTCGACGCATGTTACGAGCCCCGTCAGCTCTCGAGCGCACGAGGGGTGTTGTTGACTGGTCTGAGTATCAGACGTGTGTTTGTCTCCCTGCCTTTTTTTTTTTTTTTTCCTGCCAGTGTGTGGTGAGAGCATGTACGGGGCTCGAGTTCAGGGGATGGGTCACGGCGGTCCACGGCCACTGGGATTACGAACCGTGGGAGGGATTACTTCAAATGTCAACATAATGTCATGAGCCGTGCTAGAAGGTCAAACGTTCAAATGGTGCTCAGTGGCGAGCAGTTAATAGATCAGGTACAATTTGGATTGTTGTGATTCCTGTGATGAATTGACGAGTAGCTAAAACAAGTTATTTTTAGGGTATAATTTTGTGAAATATTCAAAAAAAACTGAAGCAAGGTTAGACTTTTTAACAACGCTGATGTCACTTTTAAAATATTGCTTAAAATGCATTCATATACGTCTTGAACTCATTTGGGATAGAATAGTGGGAATTTGTTGTTTGATAAAACGTGTTTCTAGTTTTCCTCTGCCACAGATTTGTCTTTGTACTTAATTTCTAACTAATCAATGCAAAAACATCCTAATCAGACAACCAGCTAGCCAGAGGGGGGCAGTGTTAATAGCCAAGACTGATTGGAAACACCATCAGAGGAATTCTCACTGTTGCAAACCGTTTTCTTAAAGTTAATTGATCAAGACAGCCATGTGTTGTTGTTGTTTTTTATGTTCAATGATTATTGATGACAGATTTTAGATCATTAAAGTAACAGCATTTAATTCTGGACTTTTAAAGTGTGAAGACACAATTTCCTGCTGAAATAGATAAAATCTCGCTGCACACTTGTCACAGATTTATAGTCCAAATATTTCCTGTTAAGTAATTGTCCCCGTAGCTTTGAGTTCGGGTTGTGGTAACCCATCGGGATGCTCTTTTAAGTTCCTCTGTTTGTTATTTAGCATTGTATTATATTTGATATTAGTAAAAACAGCTACCACGTCCTCACTAAACAGAGAAAGAGTCTCGAGACGAGCTCATTTTTCAGCATGCACGTCCCTCTTTGAGGATATTTGCACATTCGAACGGCACCAAATGTGACTCATTAGATCTCGGGCCACCTGTGCACCCATAATGAATCACGCTGCTCTTGTATTCCTCCACATCAAAAAAAAAATAAAAAAAAGAGGCCGCGTCGGCAGAGGCCATCATCAAATGGAGCTGGCTCGTCATCTGCCTGCCATTGTTGAGCGCATGTCATGCTCTGCTTCTCATGGCGGAAAAACCCATTTGAGCTTGACTAATGCAGCCATGCAGACGCAGCAGTAAGAGGTGGGGGTGGTAGGGCACACTGCATACTCTGTGTGGATGGTCTCTGCACTGAGGTCACCGAGCTCCACATTTGTTAATTTGCGTCTGAGTGCACTAGGAGCCAGATTTTTTTTTTTTTTTGCTTTGCTTTTTTTCAGGGTTGCTCTGTAAAAATGAAGAAAAATGTTGATTATGAGCTAACCACGGAGAAACAAAAGAACAGATGGGTGTTTCATGGACAAGACGTCTCTCTCTCGGGATCAAATCGAACAGCGTTTAAGCTTCGTCTTCTCCTCCCCCACCCGCCATGCCTTCCTTCTCCATTTCCTCGTTCTGTGGGTGCTCTCGTTGCCCGAGGTCAGTTTGTCACAGAGAACACAAGCTTTTCTCACTTGGACGCAGCGATTCAGCGATTGGTGTGTACAAACAATCATATCAAGCGGGGGTGACATGTAGCCCACCTCCCCGCCTCCCTCCCTCACACCCTCCTCTCTCCTGCAGACGGGGAACATGTCCTTCCCAGCTCCCTCATCGATGCGTCTGTCTCTCACTCGCGCTCGGTGGGAGTGAGTGTCCCCTGCATGAGATGGGTTACACAAGCTCCTGCCCTGGGAAACCCGGTCCAGCTCATTATCCCGCACCCCTGAGACACAGCTCGTTGTAAATTAGGACATCAAATCGTGCGGGTTCGTTAAAGAGCCACAGATACACTCATTAGCATCAGCACCTTTCCTTGTCAGAGCCCGGATCAGCATTCGCTCCCACCGCCACGTTGTGTCCCGTCAATCCTCCACACTGACGGGAAGATTTAGGATTAATGTCAGGTCTAGCCAGCGGGTCGGCGCTGTTGTGGTCCAGATATGGAACTGATTGATCAGTGGTGGCGGGAAGCTGTGGAATTTGTTGACAGCTGCCCACTATCCCCACCACTCGTATCCATACTTCATTGTGATGGAAGGGGGGGAAAAAAAAACAAAAAACAACTCAGAATAACTCGTCTGGCAAGTGGCTGACTAGTTGTTTGTCACAGCTACAGGGCATTGACAAAATAACTGGAACGTCTTTCAGTACAACATCATAGTCTTGCAGTAGACCAGTTGGTTGATGTGAGGACGCTTTTTATTCAACTTGAAGGCTATTTTTGAATGTGAACTAACAGTCTCCTTGTACGTTGCCCGTTTGATTGTCAGATAGTTTTGTATGGATTTGTGCACCTACATGAGGATGCACACGCTCAGCCTCCAACTGATGAAACACCAACTTATTAACAACAGCAGGGAAAAGGAAGCCTGCTGTTCAACACATTTGTTAAACCTGAAGGATACAGACAAGCTGTTGAGTAACAGGCAAACACAAGTTATCTTTTCTTTTTTTTTTTTTAGTAAAACTTGCTTGCCTTGAGATCGAGAGAACTTTTCAGCCTGTGTAAACAGTTGAATAATGTCTTTTGTTGGATATAAAGAAAGGACTCGTAGGTAAAGCGACCGGCATCGTCGGTAGGTTAGCTAACAGGCGAGGTACATTGTGCACATTGTATTAATCGCTATATTGCATTTGAAGTTTATTACAAGTGGAGACTATGAAGAAAATAGAAAAACATTTACTTTTCAAAAAACTGGATATCAGAATTGATCTTTTGGGGATCTGCTAGTACATTTAAGTAACGGACCACGATTACGCCGAACCAAAAACTGACGACAAATGACGATAAAATTTGCCAACGTTTTATCACGGCTGAATCAAAACATGTCACTGGTGTTCGTCGGCGAATGACGCTCCTGGCCTGCCTCGACCAAACAGCATGTCAATCAAGCCAATCATGCCCCAAACCCGTCTCTCTTTGAAACCTAATATCGACTCCATTATGCTCCAAATGAGCACCATCACACATATCAGACTTAGTTTAGCTAACGATCTCATATTGACTTGTGGAAAAAAAATACATTGACTTAGTATTTCATGTGAGATTTTGATGTTTTTTGAATGGGTGGGTCGGGGGATTGGGGGGGGGGGGGGTCAGCACCTAGCGACCATCAGGAGTATTGCACTTTAAGACACTGAAGATGTCATCAGGTTTGGCTCGGCTCGCTGCCAACTGGAAGCGTGGAGTTTTAAAAAACAAACTGTTGGCCCTTTGGCAGGGGTAGTGGGACAAAAGATTCAATGAAATAAAAGTTTCCGAAATGTAGGATCCTGCATTTTTAGGATTTGACCCATGGGCTTCAAAGTAAGGTTACATTGCCGTCTCGTGCTTCAGTTTTAACCACTCTTTTCTTTTTCCTTACACTCTTACTTGCAGTAACAGTAAGGTTGAAGTCTCTAAATACATGATGACATATGACAAATAGGATAACTAGTAGGAAAGTAGCGCAATGGTTACAAGTAGATGCCTACACCGAAACACTTGATGGTTTATTTACCACAAAGTATGGCCTCAAAAGTGATCATTGATGTCTGAACAAGCCTTGCAGCATTCAGAGTTCATCAATATACTCTTAAAAACGAGACGGAGTTTTGGACAGAGGTTAAAAACACAATTTTAAAGGTTTTCTTTTTGTTATTTTTGAAAGGTTTCAAAAAGCGTACAGTGTTTGCTCCATACCTTCATCGCTGTCTTCTGTCAATCTATACCAGTAATTTGTCTTTATTACTCCGCTGTCTAAGACCAACTATTGATCTTTACTCTGAAACTGTATCAATCTGAGTCACAGAAAAGTCTTTTCCTTTCTACCTGTGCAGCCTTTTCTCAGCTTGCGCTTGTCTGGCATTGGACTGCATTGAGATCGAATTGCTGATAACTGGCTGTGGAGGTTTTGCCGTCTCAGTGGCCCCTCAACCATTAATGGCCTTTTTCTTTTTTAAACCACAATGTCACATCATTTTTTTTTTGTTCATTCTGATCTGTCTTTTCATCTCTGCATGCTGTCTGACCTCTGGTAGCATGCAGCCAGTGGGTGATTGAGTCATTCCTCCCGCATGCCGTCACTTCACTTCATCTGTATCTCTGGACTTCACCTCATCTTCATCCTCCTTTTCTCCCCCCCAGGACCCAGACATCCTCTTCTTCCGTGGTTTCAGCTAAAACAAGAACTAATCAGAGGATGTCAAGCAAGCATTTGTTGCCACATAGTTGTCCGTCACTGTAATTAGGTATACTCTCACTTTATCATTTACTGAATGTGGTTCACATCCACCTCTGATATGTCCAACTACTCACTTCCATGTAGTTTGACCCATTTAAAATTTAAATTCCTCCACACCTGTCTTGGCCGTCACATCGTTCCAAACAGTTACTTAAGTACTAATTTAAATTTTGTAGAAGACGATGCAGGGATGGGAATTTACCTACTCCTCTTATCATGTAGCTAATTTCATCTGAGCACACATGAAGGGATTTGAGTGGAAAGGAGCTGGCAGCCAGACAGACACATCAAGCGCAGCATTTTGTGAATCATATAAAACTGAGTAAAGTGGCAAAACACAACTGAGACAGGCTCAGGATAGTTTTATACATAAAAGTGTTTGCACCTTAGATGGTTTGTTACTCTTGCAGGCCACTTATCACAAAGATTTGTGTTGAATCTCCATTTCAAACTGTTTTGCCAGCCTTAACTTCTTGACTTATATTGGCCATTACATTACAGGACATTCAGAATATTTCCTGCAAAGCAGACATTAGTTATGAGAGATTGTTTTTGTTAGATGTGGTTCAGAGATAAGAGGACAGGACGGTGCAGAGGCCTGAGGCGCAGACAGAGGCAGTTTAGCAGTATGAACCTGTGAAATTAATTTCACAGGTTTAATAGAAATTATAGAAGACAGCATCAGTTAGAATAAGGGAAAAGACACCTGCGGTGGCATAATGCTCTTGCAAGGAAACATTTCATTTCATGAAACAGTTGAATAAGCCCCAATTTTTTTTAATTTTTTTTTTTATCATTAGCCACACGACAAATAAACCACATAAGACTTTAAAATATTTATGTAAATGCCCTTTCAGTGTATGGAGGTGCACAGGTGGATTTTTCATGACAATTTTTCTGTAAGCTTAAATTTTACTCTATTGTGGCTCTAAAACCACCTCTCACTTTCTCAAAGCTATCTTACCAGTTGGGCTCTTAAAGTACCTCCACTTGCAATTAACACTCTAAAAGTCTTGAGTTTGCTGCTAAAAGCTTTCTATTTTTTTTTGGTGCTTTTGTCAAGGAGACAGACATTGCTTTTCATTTTATATCATATGCGACAAGCAGGACATTTCATTATGAAAGGAATCAAACCAGTAAATACACCGTAGCAGTAATACTTGCTGTGACTTTCCAAAGCACCGGGGTGAACTCTTGCAGCTGTTTTCCCCTGTTAGAAAATATTCTAGTGCTTCCTCTGTGACATTTATTCAATCATCATGTAAAGAGCATTTTAAAACTCTAGGTGCTTGTGTTAAGCATTAAGCAAAGCTTTAAGCAAATTTTTACAAGGCAAGTCATCTGCCTGCCACAATGTTTGACTCAAAAAGAAATCAGGTGAGTTGTACTCCTCAGTTTTTTTCGTCCATCGCACAACTCTGTTGTGGTTTTGTCATTTACAGACCTCTCCACACGACTTTACATTCAACACTCTGATTAACAATGGTGCTAAGCTAAGTTGTTGGTTTTAAGGCTGAATCTCTCCCAATTGAAGATATCAGGTACTTTTCTTCCTGCCGTCTGACCACAGATCATTTAACCAACACAGCCTTTCGATCAGCACTTTAGTGCAACAGTTAACATTGTACTGTACTGTGTATCTCATTGTCATGTTCGCATCCTGAGAGATCAATAGAAACAACTCTACTATCTGAGGAACATAACATTGTTCTGTGTGAAATTCATGTCCATAAATAATGCCTTGAACTGTCACTCCTTTGTATGTTGTGTTATGTGAAAGCTATTGTGAGCATTCATAGCTGTATGTTTTAGGTCAGCACTGAATTATGTTATACTAGCTGAAATCTAAGTGGTTAAGTGCCTTCAGTCTCTTTTTCTCTGTCATTATCTCCCACTTTGCATTTCTTCTGACCTCGCATCAATACAGTCTTTGTCATTCATCACATTGCAATTTGCTTGCTCTAAATTAGGCGTAATGCAACAATGGAGAAGGTCAGGACTGAGCAGCCTGGCGACGACACTTCTGAAGTAATGCAAGTGTACATTTCCATGTCATCATTAAAATGTTTTCTAATTCATTAAGTTATTCTTTAATCTGACCTGCTTTACATTATACCGCCATATGCTCACGTCTGTGAACTCCTGCTTGCATATACAATTTCCATGTAAACTGTGTCTGTGGTGTTCCCCAATACAGTCATATATCAAATTAATTGTCACTCCAGCTATTTAGTCAAGTTAGTGCTCTTTTGGAGAAAAAAAAAAATCCACCCCCTCAGTTTTTTGGAGCACATAATGAAAAAAAATAGCTTTTTATAACAAACATGAGGTTTCTTTAGTGCCATCAAGGCTTTTGATACCAGGATATTTTAATATTCTCTTCATTTATTGAGCTTAATTAGCTTCATATTAGAACAAAACAAAAGCTGAGCCACACACTGATTCAAAAATTGCTAAATAATCCTATAATCTATTTCAAGCAGTTTTCTTTGCTAGAGCATGTATATCAGGGTGGATTTTTTTCTGAACAGTAAGGTCACTGAATAATTACTGTTGTATACCGCACTTACTTCTCAGCCTTGCAATGACAATTACATGTACAAATTAGAATTTGCAACGGCGTCATGCACAGAAAGGTATTCATTCACTTCAAAACTTACCTCCACTTCTGTCTCCCTTTCATTAGCATGTCATTCTTAGATGTTATACCCTCATTGTACAAAGGCATTATATTTTGATTTCATAAAAAAACTATTTTGTGAATTTTATGCCTTAAGGCAAACAAGAAGTATACTCAGTATAGTTTTCTTTAAATTTCTCAGGTTTCCTTGACATTTTCTCAAAAGAAAAGTTGACAATTGTTTTAGTAAGTTGGTTATTTGAAAGCCCAGCTACAATGCGGTGTGTGTGGTTCTCTGTTAAATGACAATCCCTGTTTTTATTCTTAGTCTGTATTCACTGCTGTTGGAAAAAAAAATTTTTTTTTTTACATAATTTTCATCTGTAAAAAACACCTCTTAAACAAATCGAAATGAAATAGTTTAGAAACTGTACTTACAGACCATGACTCCCTACGTTGTTCCTCTTTATTCATAGTATAATAAAACTGCATGAGTTCATGGGGGGGGGCAGCCTGTGCTGGCAAGAAATTCAGCGCCATTCAGCCACCAGCCACAAAGCACAAGCAGCCCTTTTTCCCTCTGCAGCAGCAGCAGCAGCAGCAGTCATTGAGGCATCTTATGACTTTCCTGTCCAAACTGGGAATTATTTTCTGTTTGTCAATGGCGATTACTCTAATTTGGCCTCAAGCCTTTTTGCTGTTTTTGTGAAAAGGGTTTCCCTATTCAGCACTATTCATGTGAGGAAACTACTATTTTGGGCTCACGCAGTTGTATAAAGACACGTGTTGCTGCCCTGCCTGGGCCCTACACACAAACAATTCATCAACAGGTGTGGGAGGAAATATTTTTTTTTTTTCCTCCGCAAAAGGATGTTACGTTTGTAGTGTGTGGGGTAAGTGTGAGAGAACAAAAGTCAGTAGCAAGGGGCATTCAGCCTGCAGGAGGATTTCCTTGCTCAGCAGAGGAAAAAAGAGACGGAAGCGTTGGTACAGCTGGTTGTGCAGAAGCATCTACAGCGCAGAATTAATTGCACATCTTTGCTCTTATACAGATAATAACTTTGGGCAATGACCAGTAACGCCAAACATGAATTGTAGGGGAAGAATCAGTTTGAATTAACGTATAATTAATATTTAACTTGAGAGTCTGTTTTTAAGTGGTTGGAGAATAATGTCTGTTTTGACTTTTTAAATGACATTTGGCCTGTTGTAAGCTGCTTCTTAAACACCACCCAAGTTGTCTTTTACAAGGAACAGTAGCTGCAAAAGCAGAAAACATTAAAGCACTACATATTCATTGATAACATTCATCTGAAATCTTAAAATGTACTTGGAATAAAGATTAAAGTTACAGTCTACTGGTGTGACTTGAATTGAGGTGAAGATAATAGGACAGATGCAAGCATATTAGTGGTATGTTGATTTGTAAGGGTTTTTCCTTCATCTTTTTGATACCTTCCATTTGAGAGTTGGGATGCTTGGCCTTGCCATCAGCAATATTTTATATATTTTTCCAACATCATGCTTTAATCCTCTTGAAGGATGTTTTATGTAAAACATGCTTTTTGTGCCCTGGAAAGACATTTAATCAAGATTAACCTTGGTATTTTAGTAGCCAATGGTCTAGCTTTGTGAGGTTTCATAATGGAAGACAATTATAGCACTACTTTCATCTCTGAGGATCCACTCTTATGGAGAAAAAAAACATTTATTTATAGCAAGAATTTTTTGACAGATTTATAAAAAGGACATACAAAGGGAATGTTTTTTTCCCTCTTTTTTATCATAAACCCTGCTATCAGGTGACTATTGTGCTAAATGTAAGATTTAATAACTCTTATTTTGTATTTGAAAAAAGGTTATTATTGGTCAAATAATCAGCAAAAAACTAAACCAAAAGATATTCTGTAAAAATCCTTGATGAATAGCCTAATTGTAATCCCTTTTTCAGAGCGAGAGGGATTGAGCCCAAACTCAGTGGTGATGAGTAGGCTAATTTTGTGTTCAGTTAGTTTATCTCTTATTAGCCCATGAGTTTTCATACGAACTTTTTTATCTGATTTAGTACTTAATACTGAAGAAAGTAATTATAGCGGTGACTTTAATGTTCATGTTAATGTTGACAGTAAAGGCCTTAACACTGCATTTAATTCATTTTTAGACTTTTGTTTTTTCTCAAAATGTAAATAAACCCACTCATTTTGTTTAGTCTCACCCTCCAGCTTGCTCTGATGTTTGGCATAGAAACTAAACATTAGTATATCCACAAAACCGTCTTTTGTCTGACAATTATTAACATATGAATTAACAATAACGGACTTCACAGCACTTGGGGAAAAAAAATAGACATTACAGCAGAGGTCTATCTGATAACCAAAATTTTGGAAGTGATTCCACTATTAGGCGATTTGCTTTAGTGCCATGTGGCAAATCAGAGAAGGGCAGCTAACTGAAGTTTACTCCGAAATATGTTTATTATCTTGCTGATAGTGCTGCAGCCTCACTCGACATGTTAACCCTCTGGGAAAGAAAACAACCAATCAGAGCAGGCTAACTATTTGATACAGTTCACATATGCACACTTTAAAGCAGACATCATAAAAGGGGGAAGTGGAGATACACTGATTTAAAAGAATTTCACCTCAAATAGTCTGATTTCATATCAGAGAGCTCTCCATAACCACATATCGTCCATTAGAGGGGAGAAGAGAAACAAGCCCAGGTTTCTTTTCAGCAGGCTGACAAAGAGTAACAGCTCTGATGAGCCTGGTATCCCTTTAGCTTTTAGTAATAATGACTTTGCTAAGTTTTTTTTATGAATAAAAGTAAATATTAAGGAAAAAAATTATCCCATTTCTGTCACAGAAATGCTCGTCAAGTCCAGTAGCTTTGGAGACGTCCGTAAGACCTGCTTTTTAATATTTAGGCTGAAGTACTTCTTGAGATCTCGAAGCTAACTTCAACGATTGCTTCTTCAACTTGTCTTTTAGACCCCGTCCCAACAAGACTTCTCAAGGATGTCTTACCCTTAATTAACACTTCCATGTAAGATCTGATTAGTCTATCTTTATTAACAGTTCCATACATCAGGCTTTTAAGGTTGCTGTAATTAAACCTCTACTTAAAAAGCCTCTAGACCTATATTCAAACGCCCCTTGATTTCTGAAATCCTTGAAAAAGCTTTTTACACGGGAATGGTTTAGTTTTAAGATTTTCAGGCAGGTTTCAGAATGCATCAGGAACAGCAGTGGTGAAAGTCACAATTGACCTTTTAATTGCCTCAGAGAAGGGACTCGCCTCTGTACTTGTCCTGCTAGATTTCAGTGCTGCATTTGACACCATTAATCACGACATTTTATAACAGAGACTGAGACATGACAATATGATTTAAGAAAATGCACTACGCTGGTTTAAATCATATTCATCAGATGTCTTCCAATTTGTTCATGTCAACGATGACTCTTCCATGCACACAAGGGTTAGTCATGGAGTTCCACTGGTTGTAGGCTCGGGCCAATACTATTCACAATACCTCTAGGAAATAGTGAAAACAGTCTATACATCTCCATTGCTATGCAAAAGGCTCCCAGCGAAATGTATTTGTTCAGACAGATTAAATAAATCACTTACTCAAACTGGACATAAATGCCTGGATGATCTGTAATTTTCTAATTCTACACACAGACATAACTGACGTTGTTGTATTAGGAACCAGCTCCCACTTTGGTTTTGGGAGGCAGGATTAGGATTAGGCTTAAAACTTAATTTTTCTATAAAGCTTGTCGTTGGGACTGGCTCAGGTGACCCTTCACTATAAGGCTTAGTTATGCTGCTATAGGCCTACAGGCTGTCCAATGCACTGAACACTTCTCGCACTCTCCCTTTCACTCTCCGTGGCATTTAGATGCACGTCGTGAACTTTTTGTCTTCTCTTCGGCAGTTTGTGCTTTCCCCTCTCTGTCCTCTCTCTCATTGTACCTTTCTGCAGGTATCTCTGGCTCCAGAGTGACAGTTTCTGATTACTGGCCCCACCAACCTGCTCAGTGTTTATTGTTTGTTTGTCAATGCTCACCTTTTCTTCCTCTGCAGTCCTCTCACTCCATCCGGCCCAGGCAGATGGCTGCAAACCTCCAGTCGGGTTCTGTTGGTTTCTTTCTGTTGAAAGGGAGTTTTTACTCCCCAATGTTGCAGAGTGCCAGGCTAAGGGAGGGGTTGTTGGGTTTCTCTCTGTGATGATATGTCATGATTTGGTGAAATATGAATACCGTTGATTTGTTTTTGTTTTTTACTGTAATGGAGCTTCAATTTAAAAAATTTTTTATTTTGGCTTCATACTCCGGTCAGAAAAAAAAATATATACAGGGAACTTACGTTTTTCCAACAAAATAATCCATTTTTGTCCAGAATGTTCCACCTTTTTACAAAAAAAATACTTTAAGCAGTACTTATGGCAGCCATTAGCCCGCTGGAAATGTGGCAGCAGGGGAGCACTGCTCTTGTGAGTGTTCATTCATGGTTTTCGGGGCATGGCAGACTCGAGTATCCTCACATTGTCTGCTAAGAAAGTGCAGAGAAAATAGTTTTCCTGGGTGGTCCGACTCATTAATACACTCTGCACTTCTTGATTTACGGCTCACAGTTCAACTGCTGCCAATTAACATGAAAACACGTAACAACAAGGGGAATTAAAAAAAAAAAAAAAAAAAAAGGAAAATGGTCTGCAGAGGAGGAGGAGGAGGAGGAGGCCACTGAGTTTCCTCCTGTTGGCCCAAAACTAACTCAGGATGAACCTGCCCTCCACATCCAGGTAGGACATCGGAAACTATTAATAACTTCCAGATTATGGCCGGAAAATGATCCAGCGCAGTCTTAGCATGTAGGAGAGCTCCTGAGACTCATTTAATGCCGCGACTTTATCTTGTTTGCGCTTTTAAGCTAATCAAATAAAGACCTTAATTAATAATGACGTTGTGAGCATTTTTCTCAAGTGGCATTCGATTTTATTTTATTTTTCTACATTACAATATCAAGCCTTTATATCTTCTCTGTTATTTGAAAAAGGAATCTGATAATGTGCTGCCTTCGCCCTTTAAGAAAAATTGCCATTGTGAGCACTTTAGCGTTTTAAATCAAATTTGCCTTTAAAAAAAAAAAGAGTCATATCCGTCTGCTTGGCTTCAGCCTATAGGCTTATTTCGTTTGATTTATTTTTAAAAAATGAATCCGTGTGTGCTGAAATGTCTTTTTATCATCCCGACAGGATCCACTAATAAATATTACAACGAGTTAAAAGAAGGAAGAGTTCAAGGAAATCTTAGAGATTAATGTGTAAATAAAAGGACTTACTTGTTGATTGCATAAACCAGATTTTACTATTTTTACTTAAAATGATCGACAGAGGTTAAAGTCAGTTTCCTTTCGGTTTCATGTGCTGTACTTCACGGCTGTTAAGCCCTTTTGGGTAAATTACATTATTAAAATAGAAAATATACAGTCATTTTAAGTTTTCACTTATGCACCAAGTTATTCTAGAGTGTACTAAAATATATTTTTATCTTTTTTTGCACTTTCAAGAATCATTTTGCAAATCAATTTAGATATATTCACTTTAATACTGATATACAACTAATCTTATTCCAATTCATGTTCTTAGTGTGCCTAATACAAGTCATTTGAGAGGAGAGCTGCAGCCATATAACCTTAAAGACACTCTTTATTGGTTATTACATCCCCTTGTAGCCTATACTACTCAAATGTTCATGTTTTCAAAGACATATCAGATTATCATTGTTACTGAAGGTGAACATTGACGTATCTAAGCACTGACTATTTTGTGTCTCAGCGTCTATGAAGTAATTATTTTCTTTTTCTGCAGTTCCCTGTTGAGGTCATGCACTGTTGCACGGTACCCTGTGACCTTGTCTAAAGTAATCACTGCGGTAAGACATGTCTATAGTTTCTCTCTCATTTCAAGACATAATCTCTTTAATTGGTGTCAAAGTTGGGGTCCTTATGGTGAAACTCCTGAAAATACCCACACAGACAGGCACGCTCACTTGTTGACACTTAAAAAAAAAAAAAAAAAGACAAATGAAACACGGCCTCATCGATGTGGTGTTGAAACTTGTTAATCTTTAGCAGGAGGGGTGTTACCACAGACCCTCTAGCCACTCCAGTCTGACAGGATCCTTTGACTTCAGTCAGTCCCATCTGACCCCTCACACTATTCAGCCTTTACACCTGCTCAGACCAAACACCTTGAGGACAAAATTGATCTCATCAGTGAAATCATCTTGTGCATTTGATCCAAATTGGGGTGGCATGATACTGGACCATTAATTTGTATTCTTATTTGATTTACCAACGATTAGCATGGTTGATTAGTTGTTTAGTCTACATCAGACAATTCTGAAGAATGAGTCAAAATATGGTTACCTCGTCAGATTTCTTGTTTTTTCTGACTAACAGTCGAAAACTCAAGTTTATTTAACAGCAACGACATAAGAGAGAAAAGCAGCAGATCCTCATATCAGTAAATCAGGAAGCAGAGAATATTTAGCATTTATTCGTATTTAGCATGGATTAAAAATGACAAAAATGTAAATGACCAAAAGGTCATTGAATATTCATTTTTATTTTTTATTCTGCAAATCAATTATTCCACTCATCGTTTCAACTCTAGTGTGATGTGCTTGGCATTGTTTCATACTTTCTACCAAGCGAATTATTCTTTTAATATCTCTGGTTGCCATTGGAGGCGAAATGGTGCAACTCACTGAGCAGGACTGCGTTATGGCAATGTTAGATTTAGCAGATTTTTGCATGCATGTAAACAGTGAATTGTCCGGTTAATTCAGTGAAACCAAATACTCCCATTTACTGATTTTAAGTCTAAATGTGTATCATGGATATTTCTCGCTAATATTTATGCCGTCTAATACAAAAGCCCTGTGAAATGTGTTGCCTTTATGCACGTTGTAGTGTTCAGTTGGAGTTGTCACTGTTCTAGAGGGCTGCTGATTGAACTTTAGGGACAATTTTGGAGGCTATAGTTATTGTGTGAGATGTTTCTAATCTTCTAATGTCTTAAATCAATGCAGCGAATGAAATATTAGGAATAACAATACAGTTCAGCAGCTACCAAAATGACCCTGAATCCTCACCTCTTTTAAATATAATTTTTAAAGGAAGGGTTCGGAGTGTTTATTGTTCCCGCAGTTTAAAAGATTTTAACCACATCAGGCCAGAGTTCAGATCTTTGATATATGAAGATGATCAGGACAGCAGTTAATGGGTAGTGGATGGTTAGCAAAGCCTCATGTGATTACGCGAAAGCATGCTGTTGGATGTTCTCATGGTCTATAGATTCTACAAATGCTCTAATGCTGCACATGCTGAAAAAAATGTTGTGGTTTGTCAGGAAGGTCGGAGTTCACCATCAGGGTCACACAAGCCAACCTTGCATCCAGATCCCCCTGACAGAATCTAGAACACTCGCTCGAATATCAGTGGGCAGAGGTCAGTCCTGTTTCTTCTTACCTGCGACCTCTCAGTAGACTCGTGCTTTATCAAGGCGTTTCCTGGGGATGACTGTGAAAATGGGATCTCAACTTAAACCAATTAAATCAGTGAATAGGGAGGATGAATGGAAACCTTGAGGAATTCAAAGATACATCAGCTTCTGACATAAATCGCATGTAACGTGACCAAAAATAAATAAATACAGGAGCATGATGCAAAAATGATGAAAGAGAACAACTGGTATTCTATTTTTACAAGATGTAAAAATATGGCATATGTGCAGCCTTCTCAAACAGCAATTAAACCACTGGATGTTTTAAATTTTCCAGGCCTAGACATTCATCTGAATGCGCCTCACCTTTGCCACAGGACAGCGGTGAGTAGAAAAAGGGGAAAGCCAGATAAATGTGGTAAACACACGTTAATAAAACAGGAAATTGGGGGCTAAAAAAAAAAAAAAAGTGCAAATAATCACTGTACGTGAATGTGTTCATTGAAGCACTCTTTTGGGTGCTAGCCCGATGCTCCCACTAATGGTCTGTTTCACTGAAGTAGGACCAGGAATGCTAACCTTCTCAATGCTTCACAACTCAGGGCAAGCATGGCTGCGCTCCCATTTGTGTATGTGTGTGCGCCTCTGTGTGCCTCGCTGTCATTATCCTTTCTCTCTCTCTCTCTCTCTCTCTCTCTCTCTCTCAAAAAAAAAGAACTCATTCTAGCATACTCTCTCATCCTGTAATGAACAGAGTCTACATATTTATGTTTTTTACCAGAGAACACTTGAAACACAAGAGGGGTTAAAGTAAAGAGTGGGGAGGTCTTTGGACCATTTTCAATATTTCCCCCCTCTGTGCCCCAGAGGGCAAGTGAGGGGTTGGTTCTTTACAATAATCAGGTGACCAGAGGAAAATAGTGTGGCCTTAACAAGCCCAAATTAAAAAAGAACATCATTTTCATTATGCAGTCAAACACAATTACAAGCAAATGTTTTCTCTGTAGAGCTGCCCCTGCTTTCAGGGTCTTTGTCCCTCACTCTTTAGTGTGTGCAGAGAAAGGCTCCGGTGGTCAATGGGCAGCTGAGTGGCGTGTTCAGCGGAGGCCCACATCCTTAGCCCCCAGCGCAGAATATGTTTTGTTTGAGGAGCAGCCATACATTCTGAGCAGATTTGTTGAATTAGAGAGAGCAGCGGGAGACAGAGAAGCGGGGGGTAAGTGATGGGGAGGACTTGTTGCTAGGTGACTGACACACAACTGCAGCATGCCAGTTTTCAGAGCTTGGCACTCCTTGTCTGTTTTCCTTTTTGTTTTGTTTTCTTTCCTTATCAACCCCCACCCCTCCCTGCTCCACCCTCCCATCAATTCACTTGTCCAGCTCTCCTCATTGCTGAAGTGTAGATAATAAAATAAAGAGAAAATAGACAAAACCGGGCGAATCATGGAGGATTCTACACTACACCTCTAGCACCAACTAAGAACCCAGTCATCAGCTTTTCAACTGTGTCGATACTTAAAAACCTTACTGCTGCCAAGTGTTGTGGCAAAAAGAAAAATGCTTTTATGAGGAAAGTAAAGGTGGATCCCCTCTTTCTAATGAGACAGTTAGTAGAGAATCTGACATAAAGCATTAGCTTCTTGGAGACACTTTGCGCTATCAGCAAAAAAGAAGAGAAAGAAGTCTTTTCCTGTGGCTGGTAAGTGACACACAAGGACAGGCAGGATTTCTCTGAGGACCCACCTCCCCACAGGCATCGCTGCTTGGAAGATCTGCCATTTAAAGCACTAATACACAATCGGAGATATGCGCAATGATTACTTATCCTACTTATATTTTCAAATGATCACTTTCTTTCTGATCTATAATGTCATTCAGGTTCTTGTATATTTGTTTTGACAGACTCGTTGAGTTTTCCTGAGCAATCACTTCCTTCACCTCCTCTCCTCATTAAATAAGTGTCTCATCTCCCTCCCTCCCGCCTGACTTAGCAGCCTGACCACTTACCTTGTCAACCCCGTCAGTGCATGTCAAGCATCTCAGCCGTGTGCGACCACACTGACCCTTTCAGTGGACCGTCTGCAGACACAAGTTAAGAATAGAAACGATGGCGATAGAGAAGAGTTCGGAAAAAAACAAAAAACAGCAGATTGTAGCTTTGTTTCTAGAACTGTTTGTGGAAGTCGTCTAAATGTAATGGAAAATATTTCTGCCCTGTGATTAGATTCTGATTTAAACAAGATCATTTTTAGACGGTAGGTAGCTTTATAGATTTACGTGGCACACTTGTCAATATTGAGTTAGTCACATGCATGATAGGCACAATGTACTTCTCATTGTCATTTATATGTTCGCAGCACTTCTGTCTTCAAGGATATGAATACATAAAAAGAAGTGACTGCGGCTGCTGGTGCTGCCGATTATGGAGAGGACTGTTTGTCTGAAAATACATTACACTTAGTTTTTCTTCCCCCAGTCATCTTTGCACATCGCGTATTCATTCCAAGCCGGCGTAGGGTGGAGAGATTCAGGGTCATCTGGATTTTTTATTTCCCCCTCGGTGTTGTATTTATTTGAAGCTCTGTCTGAAGGTCAAAACCAAATCCACCCTAACGAAGAAGCCATTGTTGATCTGTTTCTCCACCTTATGCCTCCCTATTCCTTTTCACCAAGAAAGCATCTTGGTTTCTTTGTGCTGCCAGGGGCTTATGAGACTATCAGAGCACACCTGTGCCCTGAGGAAAATTCCCTTGCTCTCTCTAAAGCTGTATTATTCAGCACAAGGCCATGACAGTCAGTGTTTCTAAAAGCATTTGGAACATTGTAAATGGTGATGCTAAAAACTGTCAGGAACCCACCAAGGTACAAAAAGATGAAAGATACCGTATGCAATAGCCTGCCTTTATACGGGGGAGGCTGACAGATTGTCAGGTACAAGACATACGCTTCGCATTTGATAGTGTAATAACCCTTGATATAGCCTCCATTAGCTAAAGAAGCGCCGAACACTGTATGTTGTTTTCAAGTGAAGCCACTTACTGTCCGTATCGCAGTAATTTTCTCATATTTTTGGGACTTTTTAAATATTCTCTGCAACTTTAGGGATCGCCTCAACTTCTGAAATTAGCCTGTTGAGTCAAGGCTGCAAGTTGACACAATTAAATTATTAATTGGACCTATTTCATTAAACTAAACAGATAAAAAAAAAAAATCATATTAAGTGATAACACTTGAAGCTATTTATTTAAATTCTGTCAAGTTTGATGTGTTATTTTGTTATTTTTTTTAATGTAGGATATGTAATTTAAATGCATCAGAATTACAACTATGAAAATATTTAATAAATTTGATATTTAATTAAATTGACTTGACAAATTCATTATAAATAAATGACAAAAAAACCCAATATATTTTAACATTATTTTATCCCCCATGACTGTTTAATTTAATTAACTGATACAGTTCATTTTGATTTCTGGGATTTCTTTTATTTGTTAACAGGTTGTACCAGAGTGCATATTTTCAACTGATGCTCGTAACGCTGTTTTTAATTGTATGGTGTGTCTTGAATGTGGCTTTGGTCTTTGGTCTACCTGTGAATAAACAGTTGTGAGTGTGTGTCTGGCAAAGAAAGAGCAGCGGTTATTGATCAGCTCAGCTCGATTCCTAAATGGACTTGTGTTTTGGCTGATTGGATTAGCAGCCACATCTCTCTGGCCAGGCTCCATACAACTTCTAATATAAGACGGCATTAACAGTGCCTTGAATATTACTGGCTGTGCCTCCCCGCTGCTGCCAGTGCCGATGTGCTGCAGTTTGCCAAAGTATTTGGCAAGCCATTAATGAAACGGCAAACAAACTGGTATCCCGCTCTTTCACGACTGCATTCAGCTTTTTGATACATTTTGAAATGTATCTCCCATTCACGATTGAATCCAACCTTTGTTTCTTTTAAAATGTGGATTTTTTTTTTTCTGACTGAAAAGAAAACGGTGATGCTTCAAATCCTGCTTGAGTTGCCACATCACCATTAAAGCAGCTCAGACCTGGACCTTCTATCGATCATATCCTCTTCTTCTCTTTGATATTATTATTTTGTTCTCGCTAGAAAATCCACAGCCGACTTTTGTGTCTTATAGCTTGCTCATTTACATTGACCTGAATCCCCAGCATGCCTGTTAAGTAGAATGACTTAATCTCCCCTGGCAGGAGAACCCAGAGCACCCCTCTGCTTACCCTCCCAATATGCATTTTTAATCAGTATATTAAGATGTCACATAACAGTCTGAGCTCATCAGCAACGCCGCTGGCCATAGCAAATATGGATTCAGTTGTTTAGAGTATTAGTCCCAGGCTCCTGGCTATTAGAGAATAATCACTGAATGACGATGTGTAAAATGTATATGAGAACCATAAGAGTGAAAATTCAGCTGCTAATAAAATGTCATCTTTGTGTCTTTTTAAAAGGTCTTGGAGGACATTTACTATGCAGCGGAGAGGAGCGGGGACCAGTGAGGAAATCATTTGACTCATCTTCTCAAGGTCTCCGAAGTCTCCACAGGGCCTTGTCCTTGTGGCATAAGACTGCTGATGCCACACAGTGCACTGAGAGGGCTGCGCACGGATAAATATTTGAGTATGTGTGAGTGGCGAAAGCGAGATGACTCTCGGCCTGTCAGTTGTGTTTGGAGTCCTGGCATCAAGCGGGGACCTGCTCAGTGACACCCGGTAACTCAAGCAATGGCATCAACACATACACATATACTTTCTTTCTGCAACACACACACCCACACACACCCACCCACACACACACACACACACACACACACACACACACACACACACACACACACACACACACACACACACACACACACACACACACACACACACACACACACACACAGCCCTGTCAGCTAACTCCTGTCAGAGGCATCACCCTCTAGGTACAGTGGTGAGCTTTGTGCACACAGTGATCCGGCAGCTCGCCAGCTCTGCCTTCTCCTGCCTCTACCTAGACGTTTCCCTTCATCCTAATGAGCTCTGTCAGAATGGCATTTGACATAAGCCATCAATAAAGGACAGCTGACAGACATAAAGAGTCCGGAAATCCAGGATATCCCCGGCCTTGGCCCTTCAGAGCAGAGATAACTCCCAAATCTGAGTAGGTGCTCCATTTACAATAAGAAGGCAAATTATTACATGCAAGTTTTGATCTGACACAGATTTTTTTTATTTTTATTGATGCCTTTTAAAACACCGAAGAACACCTTAGAGTACATCAATAACACACATAATTAAACAGGAAAAGTTCAAATCAAAGTGAATATGACAGGTGCAGATTCCCATTGAATTGTAAAAAGTGTGCCAATCGAAACACACGTGTTCTGAGCTGTGATTTTATCCGTACAATAGAGTCCAGCTTACGGATGTGATGTGTGTTCCAGAGTCGTGGTGCAAAGCAGCTGAAGGCTCTGACACCCACGGAGGAGTCTGAAAGCACGGACAGCCGGCCGAGCAGCTGAGGAAGATCGTAAAGAATGGGAAGTTGTGGAAGGATGGTACAGGTCTAAAAAGGTCTGGAGGAGTCGGATTATGGCGAGTGTTGAAGGTAAGCAGTCAAATCTTGAAATGTATTACATCACAACATCACAGTCAACATTTCAACCAAAATAAGTCATCTGCATTCATCTGGGTGCAGTTTTTGTTTTGCAGATTGTGCAGCATTCCCCTTTATAGAACAGCTTGTATATAATGATCACAGGTATTATTTTTTATTTCAAAATACATTTGATGGTTAAATGCACTATGCTCTTTCATTAGAAAATGACAACCGTAGCCGATGAAAACATCTGAGTTTTCAATAGATTCTGAGTGTAATTGTGTCTTTTCTCTAAAGTGAGTCTCGCTGCAGCTCACTGATTGCTGCTCATCTCTGGTTGGCATTGATAAACACCAGGTCGAAGAATCAATCCTGTCTTGTGGAATACTAACCAGCCTAAAAAAGTATTTTTGATCATAATAGTACAGGAGTACTATAGTACAGGAGTACTATAATGTGTACTCGTGTGAATCATTCCCCTGAGCCAATGGACACAATAAGATTCTGCTTTTATTTTTTATTTCTGCCCAATTGCCTGAGCAGGTGTAAGTGGTTATCAGGGGATGACATAGAATAAATCCTGCATGGTATATATGTAGAAGAAAGATGTTTTTATTTTTTATTTTTATAAGAGCTTCCTTCATACTCACAAACAAAATTACACACATCCTAAAGAGATACGTGTAAAGGTCACTGTTGGAAAAAAAAACGTGATAGTGCAGACAAAAGAGCAAAGTATGTTGCTAGAAGAGACATTTATTGACAGTCGTGTGTGTGTGTGTGTGTGTGTGTGTGTGTGTGTGTGTGTGTGTGTGTGTGTGTGTGTGTGTGTTTTGACTCGGAGGAGCAGGGGCTCTTAGACAATGTGAAGTGGAGGTGAGGCCCAGGCAGCATGGCTGCGGCGTTGTGACCTGTGCCCTGACTCACGCATCATGTAGCTCCCTGGCGCCAGAGGACCTCCTGACCGTGATGAGTTTTGACTCCTGTCACCTTTGGGTGTCGTCAAGATACTATGACATGGACAGTATTTTTTTTTTTCTTAATTTTAGGTGGGGGTGTTGGGGAGCGGGGGGGTGTGTGTGTGTGGGGGGGGGGGGTGGTTTGGGGGTATCCACTGTCCCCACCAGTGAAGAAAGGAGAGAGGAAGGAGACATTGATGAGCTTCTCCAGAAAGGAAACAAGAAAGAGGTTTGCTTTATGTATTCATACACAAAAGCTGAATAATTGGAAAATGATTCACAGAGGCTTGTTTTTAGATTGCCGCTCTATTGCTGGCAATAGAGGTGTTCAACTTTTGAATATACGGATATCACAATAGACTGAAATACAAGACTAAATTCTAATCTTTGATATGTCATGTAAAAATGTTTTGCTAATCCTTTTCTATTGTAAGCTTGATGTATTGTAAAGCGTGTTAGTGAATGAAATAGATAAAGGGAGACTGAACTAGTGTGTGGGTGGCTGCTGAGGGAGGTTTAACGACCAAGCATTCAATCAACCCACCTGTTTTGACAGTTTGTCTGTAGCTGCGTCAGTACAATATTCACTGAAAATATATATATCTTTTTTTTCCTGTCAAATATCTTCTCACACAATACTGCGGTTTGACAACTGGCGCCTTGGGTTGCACCCAGAAAACACTACAGTTGGGAGAGGCTACCTCCATTCACCAGCGCACTTGATGGTTGCGGCTCAGTGTGACTGAAAACGAGGAGTGATTGAAAAGAAAAGTGCACCACTGGATGCCAATTTCATGTATGTTTTTGTATGTGGAAAGGCACTTACTGCTGTGTTCAATTTCAGTTCCAGGCATGTTGTATGTGACCGTGTGCAAACAAAGAATTTACTGTTTATAATTACCAGGTTGGTATTTTAGTTCGAACAGCAAAATGCTGCCTCGTACACGAGATCAGTTTGTCGTACAAGTGCTATAGGGGGAGCGTGCATTTGTTCATTTGCAATTTCTGCTCTCTATTGTTCTGTATCTTACGCAAACACTCACAAACACATCTTATATAAAGCGCTGCGGTGTGCACCATGCACTCTCCCTAGTTTCATTTATCCATTTATCTGGACAGAAATTGACTGCATTCAAGAGTGGAATGGATGTAATAATTGCATGCACTCTATAACATGCTCTGCAAATGTCTTTTTGAGGAAAAACCAGGGTAGGTTTCAAGGTATTCCTAATGGCTTTCTGTCAAGGATTCAAGGTTCGCTCTTACTGTATTGTTTGTTTGTAATAGCCAAATGTAGTCGCCCCCCTCCCCCCATCCCCCCCATTTGCATTTGCGAGCTGCAGGGAAGATAAAACACTGAGATTCTGGAAAACATTCCAAATAGGATCTCGTTTTCATGCTGCGCGACAATATCAGGGTTCAGTGAAGTTACATTTATCGGCCACAGATGGTGGGTAAAGCCTTTTGTAATAATATAGAGGAGCACTGCAGAGGTTTACACTAGAAAAAACCTCTTGGACCAAAGTGTAATGCTTTTACGTATCCTCGCAGTGTTCATGGTGTGGTGCACTGGTGGTAAAATTCCCTTTTTTCATATTAGCATTGAGAGCATTCACTCCAGCAGGAATATTCAGTGCTGCTGTCAGTCTCACCTCTGACATTAGCATGATAGAATAATACACTCCGCACACTATTCGCTAGTGTGAATTGGCTTAGTGGTTGTAAGGTCAAATGCCATGTGCTCTGATTGTAATAGCAGCGGTCCGGCTGAGCTGTGTAGTAGATGCCCTGTGAAACAAAAGCTTGGGGGAATAGTATGTGTGTCAGGGTAGGCCAGGCCATGTGTGTGCGCCCCCACGCTGACTGCCGCAGTGTTCTGGCTCTCTGCTATCCGTGTCAGCAGGGCTGTGTGACTGAGAGGCACAGGATTACGTACACTGGGGGCCAATGGGTCAGTGGATAAGAAGTCTTCTCTGTTACCACAAATCCACAGATTAAACGCAGCGTCGAGAGCTTGTACTGGCCCCGGGGCAAATGGGTCTGAAAACACAACTCTGAGAGCGCTTTGGCTTAACCCTTCTGTCACTGCAGAGCCACGAGGCAACATACGAGTGAAGTGACTTTTCTTGAAGTCCTCCCACATGAGGAAGGCCCTTTAAATACATCCGGGTCATACAGGGGTTATTGGTAGTGTTGCTGACATGATATCTTAATTAGAAAGTTAATCCTGTCCTGGGACAGCTGACTCCAAGTTAAAACAGTCTGTCGTGCAGAGTGTAGTCAAGGCAAACAGGCAGCCTGCGAATGTACACAGTGATGTTTGCATCCTCCATCTTTGCCAAGCAGAAGTGCCTACCCGCCCCAGGCAATTAACAGTGTACAGAACATTAGCATTGTGTGGCACTGTTACTGCCTGCCTTCTCTTCGTGCTGTTTAAGTGCTTTAAAACGGCGCAGTGCCTACCCAGACGGATCAGAGGACATTTACACTAACAGAGAAAGGTTCACACCAAGGTGATATTATGTGTTTTCAGAGTCAGATTGTTATTTACCAGTGATGTTTACTGTGGGCACACTCTTTGGTGTGCCTGCACACATGTTTGAATACATCTCAGTGGGTTTATGGATATGAAGATCAGCAGTGATGAAGGGGGGGGGGGGGAGCAGATGGAGAGAGAAAGGTACTGTAGGTCTGTCTGGGATAGTGGCAGGATTGCTGTTGGTGACAGGCTCTTGTAGCGTCTCGTCTGCTCCAGTGATCCTGTGAATCTGGGTCATTTCCAGCCTGTTCGCATGTAACTATTCCCCACTCCTTCCCTCCCTCTGCCCAGGGCAAGCTACGACCCAGCTACATGCTAATGATGACATAAAGTAAATGTACTTGTCTCTTATCATAAAATGAAAGGAAACTAAGCGCTGGTCTGCAGCAGGATACTGTTGCCTTGTAATCCTCTTTATGTGGGTGTTTGTCACTGAGCTGTTGTGCACCTTGAGAAACAAACATATATCAAGCTGTTTCTCTTTGCTAGTGATACTCTCAAAATCTGTAATGCAGTGAATGTGTATCTGTCAGGGTGACAGCTGCGACATAAGCTGCTGCTGTCCATGAAGTGCCACAAAGCCTTCACTCGTCTTCATTGGACTAAAGTCGTTTTTTTTAAATAACTCGTGTGCAAAGTAACAAAGGGGGCTTTAGTGTTATTTTACTTTAATATAAAGTTAAATAATATTTTCAGTCCTAAAGTTCATCATTTACTTTGACAGTTGACAAAATATTTGAACTTTCTAAAAGGTGATTGAAGATTTCCATCTTCAAAGACTTAATATACAACTTTTAATTTATTTAATTCTTAACCATTATGTTTTTAACACCTCAAGAGGGTTCATAAAATAACAATGAAACCTGACAACAAAGACCCATGCAAATCAGTGCAACAGCCCCATCTGATTTTCTGGGCAGTCTTTGATGCGACTCAGTCAGAGAAGCGTTCAAATTAAATCTCTAGTCATTTTTCAGATCGCTGTTTAAATTGTACTGGGTTGGATTATGAGGTATGGTCAGGTGTTTCTGTTATTTTGTGCACCTCCCACCCTAACTGAACCCCTCCACATAGTTTTTTAAACTCTTGCTCACCTGATCTTCAGTTCCTTTGGGAATTTAAGTAAGAACTTGTATGTCCACACATATAGTAGATCTAATATAGAGCCTGTAATAGCATGAAATTATGTTTTGCCTGAGGACTGCAGGGATGGCTGAAGGATTCCTGAAACAAAATGGACAAAAGAAAGAAATCATAGACGTGTTTGAATGAGATCCACTGTGTTGCTGTGCTGAATGTGCGGAGATATTGGTGTCAGGAGGCCTATCTCCTGACACAGAGGCGCAGGCCCAGACTCCATATAGTGAGGTTTATACCACTTCGGCTGAATATATTTAAGATTGCGTTGCATTTATTATTTAACAAAGACGGTAAAATGATGAAGAAAAGGTAAGATGAAGGTTGCAGGTGAGCAATAAAAAACAAATGAGGGAAAAGGGTCTAATTGTGGGTCTATTTTCCCACAAGATTAATACGCGTAAAACACCTGTTAATTATTGTGCACTAATAGTAAAAGCACAAATTCACTGAGAGAAAAAAAAAGTGTCCAGAGCTCCGTTTTTTCATGTTATAAATGTTTTACGCGTGCCCATAAGCCAGACGTGTTGCTTACACAACACGGTCTACAATTGTTATTTCCAGCCCTCCGTTTAAGAGATCCAAAACTCGCTTATATTTTATTGATGCGCGCTTCTTCGAAAAAGTATTGCAGTCCTTGTAAATTTAGGTTGGGACGAGAAGCCTGCAGGGATGAAATATTTACAGGGAGCTAAATATTTCAGACCAGCACCTTGTCAGTCGCCCTCACAATTTACTTCCACTGCTTCATGTGATGGAGGTCTTATCCTTTATTCAGGCTACTCGTTGGTGTTAGAATTTGGGTGAGTGATTGGCGACCCCGACAGAAGTTAAATTGTCCTATTCTGTGCATTGCTCCTCCATCGTGGCCATTAGGCCTATATGCTTTAAACTGGTAGTTTCATAAAGATGACGCGGCCTATTTGTTTGTCAAAGCTGGTATATTTCTGACAAAAAAAATAAAAAAAATAAGTGATGGTATTTAGACTATTATTATTTTATCTGGAATGAAGATGCGCTCTCCAGTAAACCAGCCAGAGAATGAACAGCTTCCTGTGAAGAAGGCATTTCATAACCCCGCATCAAGACTGTATAATTCATGCAAAAAGATCCCGAAGGGGATTCTGCTCGAGTGTGTGGTGTGTGCGTGCATGCGCGTGAACGACAGAGAGGGAGAAAGAGAAAGAGAGAGAGAGAGACAGAGAGAGAGAGAGAGAGAGAGAGAGAGAGAGAGAGAGTGTGTGTGTGTGTGTGTGTGTGTGTGTGTGTGTGTGTGTGCGTGGAGGGGGCGGAGGGATATCTATGAAAATAATATCAGGCTTTTCCGTCAGAATGAACTTTACTACTGTATCCAGCCATGAAATAATCTGACCCGACACTTCAAACCATCTGCGCTATCTATCCGCCCTCTTATTTACCAGATCAGCCTGTGCACAAATCGGAGTGTGTCTGATACTAAAACCGAGTAGCCTGGCGGGGCCATGATAATCCTATATACACAAATATTTCTCCCCTGCTATGTTTTACAGCCATTTCAAGCTGGACTCCCAACGCCCTGCTCCTGACGCTGTCGGCGCTAATATAATGTAAATAAAAGGTGCGTAAAAGCTTGGCTCACATCTCTCTCTCTCACACACACACACACACACACACACACACACACACACACAGAGAGAGAGAGAGAGAGAGAGAGAGAGAGAGAGAGGACTGTCAAATAACAGCAATCATTTAGCCAGTGTTTTCAAAAAGAGCATTTTATTCACGGCCCATATAAAAGAGCACGCCTCCTCATGACTGAGGCGCTGATTGAATTCATTGTGAATAAAAAATAAGATTTTGTGAGGCTGAAAAATGTGGGACTAACATGTTCAAGGTTGTGAAACTGAATTTGCAGCCAACTCATGAGTAGACAATCCCGTTGAAATAAAGGCCATATTCAGCTTCTTTTTTTTTTTAATTTTTATATATATATTTCTTCAGTTCAACATTGACATAAGATCGTACGTGCTGCAAAGTACGATTAAAAGGATGCCATCATAAAGGAGGTTGCTATATAATACAAAATACAGTAAATATTCTACACTAGACAGTGTGACTCATAATTATATATGTGATATTGTCTAAAATGTACATAAAATATCGAGTGATTTTTACCTCGGGGCAGGACACGGTAGCCTATATTCAGCGGGGATGTGTCATTTTGCTGCGTAAAGCCTGTTTCAAGAGCTCTAAGGGAGACTGACTGGGCTGAGCGTGTTTGTCTGCTCAGGCACTTCACTATATAGACTGAAGAGTCTTTCTTTAACACTGCCCGCCGCACAAAAGCACGGGGTGTTTGGGAAGCACGGTGGGGCAGCTAAACGTTTGGAGACGCGAAGCAAAAAGGTCAAAATGTTTATATTATTTTTGAAAAGGGAGGTGCTGAGATCTCCTTTCCGCCTGATTGGCCGAACTTGACAGTGATTGACGTGCATCCATGGCAACCGGGCAGCCAATCTGCCAAGTCCAATAGGAAATCATCGGAGGGGGCTTGACTGTCTTTTTCTCCCCCCTTAAAAATACATCTCAGCTCCGGCTTTAATTCTTTGGTACATTCAATCCCAGACTACCTTGAAAAATACATCGCCAATCCGGCTTTAATTTTTCTTTCACATTTCAGCCCTTTGCCTGCTAAGTTTGCCAAGCCCGAGGATGCGGTAGCCGGCCCCCACGTAGCATCGTCCCTCCTCCGCGGCGTTTGGTGTTTGCGTTTTTCACGGCTGGTCAGACGATTGGTTCGGTAACTTTGGGATTGCCTTGTTTTTTTGGGTGTCTTGGATTGCCTCGGCGCGCGGAAAGAAGACGCGGAGGAGAGAGAGGAGAGAGAGAGGAGAAAGGAGGGGGAGAGGGAAACACAGGAGAAGCCTCCATGTTTCAGCTGCCCATCTTGAATTTTAGCCCCCAGCAGGTCGCCGGGGTCTGCGAGACTCTGGAGGAGAGCGGGGACGTCGAGCGCCTGGGCCGCTTCCTCTGGTCGCTGCCCGTCGCGCCAGCGGCCTGCGAGGTCCTCAACAAGAACGAGTCGGTGCTGAGGGCCCGGGCCGTCGTCGCTTTCCACACCGGCAATTTCCGTGAACTCTACCACATCCTGGAGAACCACAAGTTCACCAAAGAGTCGCACACGAAGCTGCAGGCGCTGTGGCTCGAAGCGCACTACCAGGAGGCTGAGAAGCTGCGCGGTCGCCCGCTGGGGCCGGTGGACAAATACAGGGTGCGGAAGAAGTTTCCCCTACCCAGAACCATATGGGATGGAGAGCAGAAAACCCACTGCTTCAAGGAGAGAACCCGGCACTTGTTAAGAGAATGGTATTTGCAGGATCCCTACCCAAATCCCAGTAAAAAGAGGGAGCTTGCACAGGCTACTGGACTTACACCCACACAAGTAGGAAACTGGTTCAAAAATCGCAGACAAAGAGACAGAGCGGCGGCTGCGAAGAACAGGTGAGCTGCATGCCTCCTCGAAGTGCTTTCTGATCATGATAGCTGCAAATTATTTGTACACACAGAATTACATCCTCCATCCGGACTCCATGTCATGTGGTTTAGTAGACACTCGATTTATCGCAAAACAAGCCCGGTTAGAGCTTTTTTAATTCTGACATCATTTCTCTTCATTTTAGATTCAGAATCCTCCTAAAATCATTTATACACGCTGCTCTCGGTGTGTGTAATGATAATATTTTAAAGGGCTTGAAATGCCAGCCAGCAGTGGTGACTTTACATGATTTTCTCATCATTTCTACTGTATAATCTTGGGATTATTTGGATTTTGGATAGTTTTATTTGTAAGTGTTAGCAGTAAGATTAACACAATAATGGAGAGCCTTCAGACCAACATGACGATTTGAGCCTCTAGAATATGTTATGTCATGCCTGGTTGATTATTGCACAATAGCCTAATAATAATAATAATAATAATAGCAAGAAAAACAATACAAATATAATATTTTGAATAATAGTTTTTAAATGCTATCATGTTGTGATTTCCACGTGTAGCCAGTTGTATCTGTTGAGGCCTTGAAATCACACTGCTCTTGGTCATGTTTATTCAAGCTAAAATAGCCTTGTTATACTAAAAAAAAAATAACATTTGTAATTTTCTTGTTATATTATAAACAAAATATGTATCATGTTATGGTGATGCACAATAGGCTACCTAAACATTTATTTGCTATTGGTTTAAAAATGTGATATTTTCTACCGTGCACATTGTAATTTAATTTAATATTTCATGTTAAAGTAAACAAAAGAAAGAAGGGAAATGAAACCGGCTTGATTTGTGTTGGCTATTTGTTTCACTCCCGTCTGTCTCCGGATTTTTTTTTTTTTCAACTGTTTTGCTGAAATTGCAGAAAAAAAAGTATAATTTTGATTCGAGTGTAAATTACAAACGCCTCATGCACAGTATATATTTTTATGTCATGCTTTCTCCTCTCTGTGTACTCTGCCCAGGCTCCAGCAGCAGGTCCTGTCCGGCGGCTCGGTTCGCTCCCTGGCGGACGAGGACGGCACCGTGGACCGGCTGGGCAACTCGTCCAGTCCGGAGGCCAGTCTGTCCAGCAAAGCAGCCGCCTCGGCCATCTCCATCACCTCCAGCGACAGTGAATGTGACATCTGACGGGTAGATCGAGGGTGTTAATGAATTAAAAGGGGAGACGAGTGAAAGACAATCTAATAAAACAAGTCATAGTGCCTGCGTTGAGTTAAAAAAAACACACACACACAAACTGATATTTGACGGCTGCCAAAACATGAGGGGATCTGTGATCTGCGGCGGACTGCCCGTCCTTACCCTTTTAGGCCTGTACTTTTGTTTACGTTTTACCCACGTCTGGATAACTGAACTTGATACGGACGAACCACATTTCACGGACTAATAAACCAACGCTTCGAGATGAAAAAAGAAGAAAAATTCAAAAGGAAAAAAAAAAGAAAAACAAGGAAAAGGGATGAGGGCATCCAAACGCGCATAACCTGCTGTTCTCTGTGGGTATTTCATGTTGAAAAGAACTGTGATATTTTTACTTTACTTTCAAAGTTTTATAAATAATGTTTATTTGCCTATTTAAAACGATCTGCTCTGTCTCTTCGAATTTCATATTCATTTGCTTGGTGTTTTTAATACTTACCTTGTGCACAGGTGAAACTGTTGAGCATGCGCGCTTTAGTGAAAATGTGTTTCAGTAAAAAAAAAAAAAAAAAAAAAAAAAGTAAAGATAACTTAATAAAATAATTGTTGATCAAGAGAGTTTAAAGTATTTTTTGGAGTGTAGCGTGGAAACAAAGACTCAAAATGATGAATGAAACGGTAAAATATTAATATTATGTCTATATACAATCCTCTCGGCTTTTGTCATGAAGAGAAATTGATTATAATGCCGCGGTACTGTGTCCTCTGACACGTTTTAGAGCGAGGCCTAATTGGCCAACATGCTTTGCGTCCTGTAATGCAGGATGACAGCGAGAGGTCACAGAGAGGCCGGCTCACTAACCCGGATGATCCGAGATCATAGAGATCAAAACCCGGCAGATTGTACAGACCTGGGCTTTGCGTTGCACATGCAGGAGAACAAACAAAACAGGCTTCTTAAATCGTGCAAGTGTCCATTTTCCCAAGACATCGGTAATCAGACCGTGCACGGGACAAATTAATCTATTAATTGACATAAAACGGGCGAGGCTTCAACCCATTTTATGATTTATTATGGGATAATTTGATGAGTTTGTGTACCATTGATCCTGTGTTGTCTTAAAATTACACATTCTGTTTGGACAAAATATTTGTTTCATACATTTTTGTGTAATTGTAATTGCTCTAGGCTCTTTAAATACGGCATCTCTTTAGTTAAATGTTCACATAAAAATTCAGCACAATAATTTTCATTTATTTGGCGGTGTAGTGCTTTTTTGTGTGTGTGGTATATTTGCAGCATCCTTCAAAACGTAAGTTATTTATTTTTTCTCTAGGATGAAAACGATTTCAGATTATTATTATTATTATTAATTATATTATTTACTAGTACAGGCCTGAACATGCGTGGGCTATAAATAGATTTACAGTCCAAACAAACGGCCTTTAAGTTTTTACATGGTAACAAACAGGATAAGAGCAAAGTGAGCAAAAGCAGACCAGGATTTAAAGTTGAGTTGTTTTATGGGACAACCACCTGGTTTCCTCCAATTTGAAATTAATTAGGCTACAGTAACTTCTGAAACAGACAAAAGCTTTTCAGTTTGAACAAAACAGAAGCTAAACCTGCATGTGGAGAGATGGAGAGAGGAAACGAGTGAAGGGACGTAAATGGGGGTTTGGAGGCTTCTTTTTTTATCATCGGTTTTGCTGCTCCTCTATTCAAACTACGGGGACAAAATAGCTAAATATTTCCGTTTCTATTGAGAATAAGGACGACCGGGGACGAGATGAAAAAGTCTTTTTCGCAGTCAATAAGGTTGTCAAACTGGTCAGCGGTAATCAGCGCTAATGATGGGTCTGGGGTCCCAGCTCGGACAAAAGGGGCCCTGCCGCTGTTTTGTGAAGGGAAGCGACCGTGGGTCCCTCTCCAAAGAAAAGACTCCTGTGAGGAGAGTCTGGGGCACGGAAATCACAACAACTTCTCCTCTGTGTGTGTGTGTGTGTGTGTGTGTGTGTGTGCGCGTGCGTGCGTGCGCGCGTGAGCTCATGGCTTGGCCTATTAAAAGGATTTAATCACCAGTTGATTGTTCTCTGACTTGTAGTAGCCTGCTCATAGGCCCGGGACATTGATTATGCCTCAGTAATTCTAAAACTTATTTAACATGGTCTGTGGGCTACTGTAAATAAAACCAAAAATCGCGCGTCTTTTAACTAAACCTCGACACTGTAACTCATATTTTTTTGTCGAAGGAGAACATTTCCAGCTTGACATGTGAATATAAGTGCTGCACTGTGGAGGCTCATTCATCCGTGGTTGTGATAGCCCGCTGCATGAAGGGCATGACGCAGCCTTCACAGCTATACGTCTTTCTCGTGATTGAATCTGTCAACGTCCTTCATCGTGCATACACTCTGACGCGCAGCATAAATTGTCTTTATAAATGACTGCACATCACAGCTATCTGTCTGCAGATCTATGTGTCTTCCTGCAGTTGATTGAATTGGATCCGCGAGCTATTTTGGATGAAGCCTCAAACCGGTTAAATAACATTATAATCGTGGAAATGCATCAGCCTCGAATTAAAGTCCACAAGTACTTGCAAATAATAGTATTTACTATAAAAGTGCAACAATCGTTGTTTTTTTTTCAATCAACACTCATAAAAATACTATTTCTATCGGAGCCTAAAATCTCATTTGTAGGTTGCCTGCAATATCTTACAGGGAGGAAACAGTCAGAGGGTCACGGCTAAAGATGCAGTAGAAACTGTCTTTGAGTGCCAACCTGTGATGGAGAACTGCCAAGGCAACACTTCGTTCAGCAGCTGTTTTTTGGTGCGTGTGTGTGTTTTTTTTTTTTAATAACCGTGTCCTAAGTCTTTAATATGTAAGCGATAAGAAAAACTGTGAAGCGTCCTTGAAGTGTCAACTCACACTTTTTGAAAATCCAGGTTTTTATTGTTCCAAACCACACTGGTGAAGGTATATCGTTTTCCCCCATGTTGTGCTTTTTTGTTTTGTTTTCGTCTTCCTGTTTTTATTCACACGAATTGTGAATTTAATGTGCAACAGGACGAGATGATCAATAAGACTTCAAATAGGCTTCAAAATGAATGTAATCCCGGAACTATAAACTGCATGAAGCCTACCTGCTCAACCTGACAACCAGGCAAGTTTAAAATCGGATCTTAAAATATAGAATCATTGTTTTCAGAAACTAAATCCCTGTCGAGCGTCTTTTGGTCTTTGTTTCGGATCAGAGCATCCTCTGGACCTCCTGGGTTCAATTAACAAATCAAACGTGTTCATCTTAATGCACCCAAAATAACTATGTAATCGTGTTGTAGCTCAACATTTGACTTCCTGGGTGGAAAAACAAACTATTGGAAAGGAGCAGATTATTTGAGAAATATCAGGAGCTCAGTGTGGACAATGCGGACACTTGATGTGGACCTGCTGCGTCCACGCAGGTCCCCCCTTCATCACTGAATGTAATAATGTAATCCGGGGGTTAACACATTGGCGATAGAGTTCAATTAGGTTCTATAATCTGGGTGGGGTATTTTATTCTTCTGATGCTCTGTAGTTTACAATTATGAAATGTTTTTCAGTATGTTTAAATTATTTTCTATTTTCAGGTGGCTACTTATCGGACACTTCTTCTTCTTTAGACTGTGGAAGCAAATCTTGTACTTTGTACTAGTACCTTCATCTGACAGTTTATAGTTTATTGCATAGTGTTAGATTATGAATACAAAATTCCCTTGGTGGCCACTTTATTAGGTACACCTGTATAGTCTGATGCCATCCAGGGCATGCGTAATGCGCATTATAGCTTTCCGTTTTCTTTATTTCCACTGGTATTAATTTGGCTAATTTGTGTTGTACTGTGTGTTGCACTGGTCTGCATTAAACTGAGAGGTGTGTAACCCCTTAAAAAATGGAGACACCTCTCAATATATTGCAGTCCTCGCCACCTTTAACAGTGACCTCAGCAACAAACATGAAACCGGAGATCTAAGGTTTTAGAGCCGTTGCATTGGAGATGACAGGTACATCCAATAAAGAGGGCATTGAGTGTAGAAGCAGCCATTGTAGATTAGACTACCCAGCAGCAAATCATAGACTATAAATAAGATTAGCTTTTACTTTACCAGCTTAACGTATATATTACTCCTAAAGGGGAAATACAGCATGAAGAGTAAACCCACTTCTACTTTCATTCCAGTTTACTTCTAATTGGTCCTTTAACTGAAGTAAACGTGTATTTGAGGATTCCTTGAGTATTTCTACACGAGGGTATTGCTGTAGTTATTTAAGTGAGAGATCTCAAGAAGTAATGATTATAACAGCAACAACAACAATAGTAATATTAACAACAACAATAATAATGTCGTATTATTATTATTACCGCAGATACATTTTCCCTCAAGTGTTCGAGGTCACTCAGCGGGGTCCTTTACAGTGGAGCTTTTGTCCTCCACCCTCCTCGTTTTTTCAACTAAATAATCGTCCCTCCTGCACTCCAACAACTTTTTTTTTTTATTTTTATTTTTTTTATGTTTTACTCCCGTTTCTTGTTGTTTACAAGGTTATACCACATCCCACAAAACTCGCCATCGAAACAGTTTATTTAGACTAGAGATGCGGGCGTTTTTTTTTTCTGTTTGCTCATTGTGCAAAGTCCGTGAATTTATATCAAAAAGAATTCATTTTAAAACCGCTCCTCCTCCCACTGGTGTTTTCCAACCTTGGGAATAAAACTATTTCGATTTATTTGTGTACGCTTCGTAATATGTTTTTCTTCTCATCTCAGAGGTTTTCTTTTCAAACAAATGAGGAACAATGTGTGTCGTGTAGATGCTTCACCTTCGGAAGGCTTCACCATCGCCATCACGAGGAGCTGAAAATAGAATCTACATGCCAGCGACGCCCCCTGGTGACGGTGATTTCCTCCAGCTGGAGAGGCTGCTGTCTAAAAAGATTGAATCCAGAACAAACTACAGTGAAATTAAATGTTAGATGAGGGTTTGATATTTTATTCAAGCAGGATTCACTGGTGTATTTTTTTCTGTTGAGAGGATAAAAAAAAGAAAGAAAATAATGCACTTTCACTGATGTTAAGCACTTTCTCACTTTCTGAAAGTATTCACGAGGAGCTTGTTGCTGTTGGACAATTTATAAAAGACTCCAAAAAAGAATAGAAGATGGGACTTATATGGTCATAAAAATAAAAAATAAATGTGTGCAAATTCCTCCACCCCAAAAAAAGAACCAAACACTCAGTTTTTCCCCTGTTATTTATTCACCCTTCAGAGTTGGAAAACTTTGAAATCTCTTCATTTAACTTTAAAATACAATAAAAACAATAAGAAAAAAACAATGCAATTGGAAAACAAAGATTAAAACAGCAAAACATCAGTACAGGCCAGACAATAAATAACACAATAAAGCCAAGCTAAAAAAAAAATATGTCTTAAGTTTTATTAAAAAAAAAAATGTCCTCAGAAGTGGAGTTCCTTATGTAACTGTGTTTACATGTAACTGTAAAACTCCTTTAAAATCCCCAAAGCACAAAAAAACTAGCACCATGTACCCCACTGGTAGTTGTCCGGTTTAGATGTAAAACTGGAGACTGACATGTCTTCAAACAAAATGAAAATGTAGTGGAATATGTTTTATGGAAGTGAAACTCACTGTCACTGAATGCTGATCAGATCTGTTCAGCCTCGGGATCATCAGTGAAGTGCCGCAGGAGCGTTTCAGCACCACGGACAGAGCACCTGTAGTGTTCTCCCACCAATTCATCAATCATTGCTCTAATTAATCAAATCAGCTTGATAGATTCATTTAATCACAATTAGTTTGTGTAAAAAGTCCTTTCAAAAACACATCAGTGTTTTGTACACAACAAAACTGAAAGCATTTGGACACCCTAATTTATACTCCATAATAACTCCTAAGTGCTTGTTTAGTTGTTTGCGATTCTCTTATATTCTTCTGTTCAGACTAACGCAGGATCAATGTAAAAAGCTTCAGTAGGTTCATGACTGCTGCAACTTTAAGAAGAAACCAGACACTGATTATTCTTTTAGGTTTGAGTTCTGCAGGTTTTTAGCTTCATTTAAGATATCGATTGACCCCGTGTAGTTCTGCTTTGTATCATCTGTTCAGGCTCAGATCAATGAATCAGTCAGTCAACCTACACCTCTCCCCTGCAGCCTTGCCCGTGTGTTTGTCAGCAGACTGTGAGGTAATTATGCGGCGCGGTGCGGTCATATCATCAGGCTGCTCTGTTCGCACAAAGAGGAATAATGTCAGCCCCCCCTGTAATTAGAGCTGCGCGTTTTTAGAGTTTTTATTTTGACAGACACCAGGTGACAAAAAAAAGAAAAGAGGAAATTATGAGCAGCAGCACTTCCCTTTCCAGTCGTGGTGCATTGTGGGTATCTCGATGGTACGGGCCTGCGGCCTGGCGTTCTCACGGAATCCACAAGCAGTCCAACCCTTCACTCTGGTAACACTTTAAAGATTTGAATTGTTCTATTATTGATGTTTTTGTGTTAATTGCCTCTCATGTCAAACTATGTCGTTGAGTATCTTGCAAAGTGCATCATAAATATTAAAAAAAACACTTTAGTGCTGCAGAATTAAAATACTAAAGATTAAAAGGCTGCAATCTTTATACTTGACATGTGATGTAGGATTACTATTAGGCTACTTGATTATAAGGATGACTGCACCATACAGAGCTGTTGTGCACCATCAAAACACAAGGATCCAACTAATTTTCTAGTGAGCGAGTAGATGAATGGATGATTTGTTTTTTTCACCTGTCAATGCAAACCATAACAGGGCTAAATTTTTCAGAGCATCCACTGGTAGAGAAGGAATCTTTCAAGGCTTCGTCAGGATCAGGTTTCTAACTGAATCTCACAGGTACCAAGAGGCTCCAACACAGTGTGTGCTCTGCTTCCATATACTCAGAGGTAGGACTTTTAAACCGCTTCGAAACAAAGCATCATGATCTGTGAGGAAGTCAGATACACACATTGAATTGGGATGTGGAGCACGTCGACAGAACTCAAACAAGAAGTCATTGAAAACAAATTAGCAGATTCATTTTCAACTGGTGTGGCAGCATGACCTCAGACTGTGATCAGGACACGCCCAGCTCTCGTATAACCTGCCCTTTACTAAACTCTAGCCCTGTGCACCAACAGGTGAATCTCTCCACCCATTCTTGCTCCAACATAATTGACAGTCAGGCTTGAGATTCAGTCATATTATTCACCTAAATGCTGGACAAGATAAGTAAGCAACTCCGAGGCAAAAACAAGACGCAGGACCGTTATTTAATTTCCTCAACTCTCAGTTTATAATCACAAATTTAAAAGTCACCCACTTTTCCCACTTGGTATCAATTCTTGCCCAAATGCTGCCAAAACCTTTTTGTGTGTGTGTGTGTGTGTGTGGCCAGATTCAACTCCACTGATGTGTCATAAGGTTATCTTTGTTGTTTGTTGGATCCTCATCGTCCTGCTATCAGAGAAATGCCGTGGAATAAATTAGCAAGCTGTCCTCAGCAATTTGAAAGTTTGTATCAGTAAAACATCAACCAACCTCCACATTGCACTTTCTCTGTTCTTTGTTATTCACAGGCAATATAGAGATTAGACCACTGGTGCATGACGATTTAGCCTACTTCATTTTTATTAACGAGCCTCCAACACAATATCTCAAGACCTCCAGGAAAGGATGGATTTCTCTTTGGTCAGTCAGTGAAGTACAATGTACAACCACTAGATGGAGACAGTGACCAGAGAAAGACATCCATATTTTATCCTGACAAGGGGAGATGTCATTTTAACATTTTTCTTTATGCAGACATGATTTCGCTGAATGAAAACACTGTGGAAGTCCTCAGTTGTTGATATGGAATTACATCGAATATTGATGTCTTCAAAATGAACCACATAATTATGCAGAGGCAACATTAAGCTAATTCTTTCAGCCTGTTCAAAAGATCCTTTCTCTGTCTCATGAAAGACTGTAATGATACATTTTACGCATTACTCAAATAGAAAAAAATCCTACTCAGTCATTTAATTCATTTGAAAAGAGCGATTATGGGACTGTAACCAAGTGCTGGGAAAATCTGATTGTATCTGTCAGTTTAACCAAAATGATGGTGAAACAATTCAAATAAATATCAAAAGTCGAGCTGACTTTCATTAGTACATTTAAAGAAATAAAAGACCAGTCATTGTTACTGTTAGTCTGTGCATGACATCTATATTTGTAGTACTGCCTGTTGGCCAGAAGATGGTGCACAAGAGCCACGGTGAGACGGAAAGACTGCAGCTGCCGGCTTTGCAGCCATCTATCTTGTTTCACTGCAGAAGTAGCCTGCATAACAAACCATGTACAATCAAAAGCCTCACAGAAAAACAACTTTAATGTTTGCTTTTATTTAAAAAACAAAAAGAAAATTGCTTTAATCAACAGATCAAAGCAACATAGATAAAGTTTTCCCATGTTGTTGTTTTTTAACTTCATCTTATATGAAGCCTTCAAATTTGCTCTGTTTTTTACAAAACGGTCCAACATAAGACCAGAGAGCTTTTAAAATATATTTTTTTCACTATACAACAGACAGTCAGCTGACTGTGTAAACAAACAAACAAACTACGGGTTCAGGAGTTCTGCCCTCAGTGTAAATGAGTGTACAGCATTACTAAGTGGAGGGTGTGAATGTACATGTGTAAGAAAGTGTTGAGGCAGAGTAAGGGCACCAGTTGGGATTTTAAGGTTCTATATTTAAACTATCTGGTCTCCAGTTTCTGCAGCTGTCGCCAAGTTTAAGTTCAGCACCTTGAGCCTTTCTCAGTCATGCTCTTGGGTCAGAGTTATAAACCTGCCAAACTCTGAGACGGAGAGAGTGAAGCACAGAATCTCGTCTGCCCGAAAGTTCACATGTCTTCAGGCTTAAGAAAATTGAAGAAATTCCTAAACATGTCCTATAGATAATGTCAGACTAATGCACAGTGAAATGCAATGAAAAGTTATTGTGTACGTCCACAACTAATATCCACTTCCGTCCATGTTTATTGTGTCACTGTGAATTTTCCCATTACCCTCCTGTAATTGTAAAAGAACTAAAACTTTAATCTCACACTTATCTTTTACACTTTTATTTTACTAACCTGAGTTAACAAAGAACCACACAATACAACACTGTTACGGCACTTTTTAATCACTGCCGTGTCTTCTGAATTCTTTGTCAGTTTAATTTAACAACAAAACAGATATTTATAATTGTGCTTTTTAATCCTTCTTATTTATTACAGAATAAAATTGTATTTTTGAAAAGATCTGAATTCATAATTAGTCCTCTGGTTACTCAGTGACATCTCATTTTGTGTCTTTGACACGCACACTGAGTACAGCAGCACAGCTTGTTTATGAGAAATCTGTAATAGCAGGTCATTTCACAGTAAATGCTTTGAACAAACACGAAATAATTAAAAGACATATACATTCTTTAAAATCATTACAGTTTTCAGTCCCAAATCTGGAAACCCTAATAGCTATGTCCACTTGCAGATCACAACTGAGTTTCTATTGTTTATGGTGAAGAAGAACTTGGCATTAGAAAGAGAAAATAGAGATAATGTACACTTTTCACAAGAGGCTCTAATCATTGCTAATAAACACAGTTTGGAGTGAAGTATGAATCCCTGACCTGACTGTATAACGGAGGCTGAGTGACTTACTTTACTACCACCATAAAATTCAGTCATGCATTTTTTGTTTTACTTTCTTTTATTGAGATGTTTTTCAGGATATTATTTTCTGTATAGTCTGTATGAAGTCATCACACATGCTGTTGTAAGAAAAGGAGCCATGGATTTGAAAGTTTCAAACACTAGTTCTGAGAATATTGACTTTCATTTGATGATTATGCCAAGCAACTGTTAAAACAAAATATTTGGCTTTATTGATGGAGTATCGACATGAATGTCTGCCGAGTTGCTGAATGCAGCTTTTGAATCTTTTGGACTGAGAATTATCTGAGGAACTGATGTGTGACTCCTCCATCTACTGCAGGCACGAGCAGTCTGATTGGAGACATGAGCAGAAGGATGATGAGAGGGACTCTTCCTCAGTGCTGCTTCTGTGATGGGTAAGTGACTCTGAAATAATTCAGTGTGCCTTCATATAGACCTTTCAGTCATTCTGGTAGAGTGTGATGACAACTCTTCTGTGCATAATTACAGCTGCCACATGATAAACATGTTTCCCACATATGACAAAGCTCCTACTAATTTAGCTCTTCAGCCTGTACTTTGTAAGTAGTAAAACAATCAGTCATTATGCAGACAGATAGATACACTAACTCCGTGTCTGCTGAAGTAGCGCGTATACTGTCCAGTGGCAGCTCAAAGCCTAATAACAGAGCTTAGCTGGCATACCAGAGCCGGTGGCACGTTGGTGTAGCAGTAACTCAGAGAGAGCCCGGTAATTACCACCGGCCGCTCACACCATGCTGCAAATGCACCAGTCAGCAGTGAGAGGACCAGCGGAGCATTTCCCTCTCCCTCTGGTGCCAGCCAGGATGCCCCGGTGATCAGCCATGGCACACCACTTGTTAGACGGAAGAAAGTTCTTTCACCAAAACCGTCTGTTTTGCCCTCAACTGCATCAGGGCAAGCAAAAACCTCCCTATTTTCTCCACTTGAACATCAAAAGTCTTTATTTTTTCTCTCGGCCCTCATCTCGGACACACTTGACTGGAGCTGAAGCACTGAACGGGGAGACATAAAAGCTTTTTCTCATGAGAGGCCCGCTAGAAAACATACTGCAGAGCCGGAATGGGAAGTTTATTTTGCTTGGTGTATGCATATCTGTGGGATGTGGGGCTCTGTGCACAGTGGGCTGCAGGAGCAGAGGAGTTCATCAGTGCAGCACCCTCAGCTCCTCTTCTTCCTCTCTAAACCATGTTATCCTCCTGACTTCGAATTCCTCAGTCATCCTAATTTTATGTCGTCCCTTTTCTTCTTTATCTATCTGTGCTTCCACCACCCTCCCTCTTCTTCTGTCATCTGCAGGCTAAAATAGGCCCAGCAGCTTTTCTCTGGGTCTTTTGTCCCTGCTCAGGGAGACGTTTGGCACACAGAGGATCGTGTTACAACTTTCATTTCCTGAATGTTTTTCTTTTTTCTTTTTTTTCAGCGTGGAACCGAGAAGGGTATTTTACCCCGCTCTGCAGTCTGAAGATGAGGGGCGAGGGGAGTGAGATGGCAGCTCAGATTCGGGCTGCTGTCACTCCAACGTCGGCAAACAAATCAAGTACAAACTGCATATACTGTAGCTGCAGAGTCCTGGTGGAGGGTAGCTGTGGTGTGGTTTGGGCACAGCGGGGGTGTGGATCATGTGTGTGAAGTTGGGAATAGACTGGTGACTTGAGCTATTTGTGAGCCCCAGGATAGGTGAGGTGATGCCCCTCGGGAGTGTGAGGTAGATTTCATTATCCCATATCCCGTACCACTTCCTCTTGTTGTGTCTGCTACCCCCCCCCCCCCCCCACAAAGCCCCTTGAGCCTGGAACAGAGATGTGTGTTCAGACCCATGGATCTTTCTTGGCTGGGCATAAAAGCAGAAGAACAAGCAGCAGGGCGGGAACAGTCTGTAGAATTATCAATTATTAATCCTGCTATGAAATAATTCCTATGCTAAACTACCTAACCCAGTCATTATGACTAGTTATGTCTGCCTCCTTTAGTGGATCTGGACATAAATCAGCCTTGACGGCATCATTCAAAACTGTGAGGATCTCTGCATGCAATCGAGTAGATGCCCAAGAGTGAAATAATATTTATAACTAAGCTGTTTTTTTGTGAATTTCTACAATTTTGTAATTGAAGTCGGTAACTTTACTTTTTCTTTGTCAACAAATCCTCAAAAAGACAAAAAAATGAGTTTGTTCGTGTCTTCATAATTTTTGACTTCTCTGCCTTGTTTCTTGCTCTCCGTGATAACAGTTGCTAATTCATTTTAATTATGACACTAACGAAAGTCGACAGCTCAGAGGAATAAACTATATCAGGGTTCAGACACACAGACGATACCTCATTAGGTGTTTTTTTTGTATCATTGGATTTGTTGAAAAAATAAATGCAGAGGGATTACCAGACTTATCCTTTAATTTAGTGTTACTGACAAACTCTAATTGCAAAGCATTTCCCTTCACCTCAACAAATGGAGAGGTATGAAGACATCTGTCCTCTGTTAATGTGACCAAGAAAAAAAAAAAAACACTGCTTCTACTTCCACTAAACAAAAATAGTGCATTAAGTATTTGTTAAGCTTCCTGCTTTAAAGTTTCCATCTGGTGATAATGAATATTTTTCTCAATGCCAATAAATGAAAAGACCAAAACCATAGATGAACTGATCATACTAAGAAGTATTGTGTGCAGCCAAAGCCTCATTATGTCAGATGACATGTTCCTTCATTATGATGAATGTTGGGCACTCTAGTTTATTTGAATTAGTCTCACACACATAACCAGCCGTTCCGCTGCTGTAAACCTTCAACCACTCAACGACATTTGTATTAATCTACTGCCGAAGCACCAACATATGAATTATATACGCCCGTTCCAGCAATGTTTGCAAAAAAAACTACAGTGGTTTTGGGGAAAAGAACTGAACCTGTTTCAAGAAATTAGACTATATATTTGGGATTTACATCTTCACTATAGAAACCAGCAAGTTTGAAAGTGGTGAACCAAGAGGGAAGAGACATCAGAGTATGAAGAAGTAGATGAACAGAAAATTGGTTTTGATGATTTCAGTGGATTTTTGTTGACAATAATAAACATAACAGCTTCAACTTTTAAGGATTGTAACATGAAATCAAATAATGACTCGGTTGCAAATTTTTTTTTTTTTTTAGACAATTTAAAAGAAATGTGCTTTTTATATTTATTCTATTGGATATAAAGGGATGCACCTGTACTTTCATCAGGATCTTGTAGAGACTACTTCCCCATACTCCAAGCTGCTTCCATTGTAGTTACATTTTGCCTTTCCCTTTCATAAACCATCCACACCTCCCGTCACACATTTATGTCTGCAAATGACATTAACAGAAAGTTCTCACAAAAGTGTTCCAAAAACTGAGGTCACTTTTCTGATCAAACACACAAGACTAATGCTGCTATCACCTTTCTCTCCCTGCTCCAAAAATATAGATATCTGATTCTCCGCAACCAGAGCTGGGTTTTGTCTCAGGAAGGGTTGGTCATATGAGCCTCTGCCTTCTGGCCACATTTCTTTTACACAAGTCCCCTTTTTTTTGTAGACATTTCACGCACGTCTTATCTTGTCTTTTCAGGGGTTTTTTCTTCCTATTCCACGTAACATATTAGAATTTTTTTCCCCTTTCATCAGGTAATGTATATGATGGCGTCCTTCATTTGACACACAATATGCTATTTAACACCCTAATAGTTAGGGATCGTCTGCAGACTGTCCTCCTCCTGCTCCTCGTGTGTGAACCCTGGGTCATGCATCACTCAGACAACTGGAAGAAGGAGATAAATATTTCTTTCAGCTCTGTCACATAGAAGCTTCCTGAATGGCTTCCTACTCTTGTGAGTGGAATCTGTCTTTGGCTCGCAGCCCCTCCATCACTGTAATTAATTTTTTTTTTAGCAGGGCATTGAAATATCTACTCTCACTAGAAATATAGTAGACCTCTAACCGTGTAGAAACAGTGTGAGTTTTACTACAATCACTTATATTTTTTTCTCATATACACACACTCTTAGTCTGGTAAACGTGAGTCACACACACACACACACACACACACACACACACACACACACACACACACACACACACACACACAGCCTGTATCTGCCTCTGGGTTCAGCCAGGCAGGAACATTGTCAGATCCATGCATCATTGGTAAGAAAATCTCTCTGCCCCCTCCTCCCCCCACCCCTCCACCACCCTCCACACCACCACCTCCGCCCCTCTGAGGCAGACCTGAAAAGATCCTTTTGTCCCTCATCACCCGCCTACCTCCCCCCCGTCTCCCTCTCCCCTGACACACACACACACACACACACACACACACACACACACACACACACACACACACACACACACACACACACACACACACACACAGGCAGCGGTTATAGATACCTGGGACAGTCTCACACCCGGCTCCCATGTGCAGTAAAGCTACCTGCAGGCACCAGACCATGCAGAGGCAATTCAGCCCAAAGTTCCTCGGCTTTTGGATTTTGTCCTCTTTCGAGATGCTCGCTGCCGGCTCTGGTGCCAGAGAAAACATTAACCCAGCTGAGGCAGACGGCGCAGGCTCATGCGCGCTACTCTCCATGTTTATTTGCACACGTCAGGGCCCTTCCTGCTGTTGATTTAGAGCCACTGCCACTTACGCCTATGACAAATGAAATACTCTTTTGATGACTCGGACTCTGTTTGCCATCAGCAGCTGTTGTTACTGGCACTGGGCTGCTCGAGGCTGACGTTACCTCCAGTTTTTGTCATCTGGTCTATAGGCCGGAGCATGCCTACCACTTGCACTTGTTGCACGACTGATGGGAGGAAAACACTGATGCAGCAGATACATTTATATACGCAGACTTTGTTACTCCTGGTTCGGAAGCGAGGGATTCGAGCGTGATTAAAAGCACTGTCAGAGTTTCCGTGTCGGATTGATTTTAGTCTCTTGCACATCCTGAAGGTGACTCTGCCTGTCATGTGGCACAGAGCCTGTTTAATCCTTGCTGTGTCTCTACTCTGCCGGACATGTTGTCGTTAGATTAACAGGTATGAGGAGTCTTTTTGGTGGCTTTGTGATCACCTGTTTGTTAATTTGTGAATATTTAGCCACACTATGAGCCAAGAGTGAAGAGCATGTGTTGTGCTCAGAATTGTACAGGGTCTCCAGGACCTCTGCTCTCTGCTGACCTCTGCTGAATGCTACATATGGGCAAATCTGTAACATGATTTTATAGCAAATATGTACATTTTAAAATACCATCAACCATCTTTGTATTTTCATTTATGTTCATCTATCATATTTTCAATAAATCAAATTGACCTGTGCTACAATGCAAAATACTCTATTTGAAAAAAGTCCTAGATGCCTTTAATTTGAAAATTTGAACAGTGTAAATAGTCATATGGACATTTTGACTCTTTCTCACACAACAGTCTTAACGTAATGTAAGAGTATCACTCATAATGTAGGAATTTTTTCACATATATTATTATATATGCTATTTATTTATTACAGTAACTAGGATAGAAGTACCAAACTTGCCCTGAAAACACATTTCCTCAGTCAGCTCTTTACTGTGAGCAATGCTTGATAAACAATTGATTTCCTGTCTGGGATCTTCCTAGTTATAACTTTTTATAACTTATTTTTGCTTATTTAGTCATAAATGTTCCGAGTCACAGAGCAATGCTTAAATCCAATACTAAAATACTTTACTTTTCTATTTTATGCTACTTTCCACCTCCATTTCATTATATTTCAAGCTGACAAAATGTAGCCACATTTTACTTCACTACATTTGTCTAACAGCAATACCTTAAGATTTTACAAACAAATTAAATGATTAGTTAATAAAATATGATTCATTTTAAGTATAATATTATCTTCATTTCAGCCAACCATAACATTCAATTTAGCTCACATGTTACTGCATCAACAACAATAAACGTGATCAGGGGCCATTCTGCATGACGAGTCATTTTTACTCTTCGTGCTTTTAGTATATTTTATATCTCAGTTTACTTTTAGTTAAGTAAATGATCAGAGTGCTTCTTCCACCAACGATTCTCACATAGGCTACCACATTAAAAATGTAACAATGATAATCACCAAAACCTTGTTGATGGAAGGTCTGATGAGGACAGCCAGACAAACAGCCATACAGAGAGCTGTTTTGGTAGAAATGATATGTTGAGAGAACAACAGTAAGAGTGGGAGAGTGAGGCCTCTGGGATGCAGAATACCTTGAGGTTCCCTCCACTGAAGCTGGGCACCGCAGCACTGCAATCTTTGCAATCAAGCAGTAATGCAAGCAGCGACTGTTTCAGATTATGCTCAGGAAATCCTCGGTGCTCTCTGCTCAAAACAATTTACCCTGACATGAGCCCAAAGAGAGCGTGGGGGGCGGGGGACAACAGAGCTGTCTTCACCAGGTTCCTGCTCTCAGGCCACCATATTCTCATATTCTGTCCTACAAATAGGTTCACTATTATTATTATTATTATTATTATTATTATTATTATTATTATTGTTGTTGTTGTTATTATTGGTATTTCTGTTGTTGATTATTATGATACCTTATAATACTCTAACCCTGATCTAATTGTTGTTTAATTATTAGTTATATATGTTATAGTTATAACCTATTAGTCTATTATGAAAGCCTATTTGATTTGTTTGGTTTTGTTTTGTTTTTTCATTCTATTCTATCTATCTATAGCCTACACGTCATCAGCCAGTAAACATTTTTTTTTCTTTTTTGGGGGGGGAGGGGGAGGGGGGGGGGTCATAAGGATGTTTGCCCACATAATTTTTTTCTGAAAATCCAGAGCTGGTAAAGGTTGAGTGGTGGCTTTTTCCCATGGCCCGGAACCGACAGAACAAACTCTCAGAGAGAGCAAAGAAAACACGGCAACAAAAAGCCAATGATCCGCGGCACTCGGGCTAAAAATGATGTTTAAAAAAAACAAAAAAACTTCGCTTTTTTAGCCAAATATGTAGCCTATTATGAGCAGAGACGAATTCAAAGGAACCAAAGATGGTTCGTGTGTACACAACAGCCTCCTGACAGACAGCTGCTGATATTGACTCCCATTTGTATAATTACATTTCCTTTTATGACTCTTGGTTTATATGAAAAAACAAAGAAGCTGTAGAACAGGATTTAATCTCTCCTGCAGAATTAAGATTTTCTGATGGTCATTCATGTCCCACCAACGTAGATTTGTTTACGTCATTTCTGCATCTTTAAAAGGCATATCATTCAAGACAACAGCATTTGTCATCACCAAAAATTTGTGATATAAGAAAATTAAATTGACGACTAATTAATGGTAAAATATCACATTATTCCCCGGTTCATTTGGTTTGGGGCGCAGAATCCAAAATACATTAATGGCTATTTTATTTATTTCTCTTTTTCTAAATACACAAATAACACAGAGACGATTGTATTACTTTTGTTTTATTGGAAACTAATTACCATGACTCTAATGAAAACGTTACCTCTTAGTTTCCATCGCAGGAGGTTGATATAATTCTTTTGTTATTTTAACAAAATATCATAAATTAAGCAAATGGGCAGTCCACGTAAGTGTTTCGTTGAGTTAAGAGTTTCAGAAAGGTCCTGTTTGTGTTTTCATGTGCAGGAGATCAGAAAGCCTCCTGTCAGGGGGACATATAAGCGCATTAAGGAATTTTGTTCTAACCAAATTTAACGACAGACAAGTCAGTCTATATTATAAGGTAGGCTACTATAGTGATATTTCATACATGTATTCAATGTTATATCAGTCTTCGTTTTTCTGTTTTTTTGTTTCTGTAAAACATAATAATCTGGCAGCCTCTTTAAGAGCCCAAATCCACAAGACTGGAGGTTAGAGGTCCCAACAAGGAGTCCTGCAGTTGGTGTGGGTGTCCGTGCATGCCGTGGACCGGCTGTGGGGGCCCCAGCCCGGACATGGGGTAAGCGGAGGCTCCGGGGTGGCTCATGTTGCCCTGAAGCAAAAGCGCTGAGTTCTGGTCGGGGCTCTGAGGTGGAGAAAACTCGTCCTCCGAGCTGGACATGAGAGATTTTCCTCCGTCCAAAGGGGACAGCTGGTTCTGTTTGTTGCCGCCTGCGTTGCTGTTTTCACTGTTCTCTCTGGAAAGAACAACGAGGACAAATTTGAGAAAATGTTCAAAGTTTAGAAGATGGCATTAGATTAACGAGGCAGGCCTAAAAACATTTTTGGTGACTAGAAAAGGGGCGTAAAGATTGCTTAAAAGTCAACTGTAATTATTTTACTATAACAACAAAAAATAGGTCTTATTGGTGAAAAGTAATATTTAATTCCTTGCCTTGTATTCCTCTTTTACCCACATGATGTTATATTGTATTATTATTTGCTGATAAGCCTGATAAAACTGGTGTGTGACGTGCGTTTTTCTTCTAGTGTAACCTAATTTAACCTTTAACGCACATCTCCAATTGTTGTCCAAAAATGTGCCAATATTTTTTTTTTTATTATTAATTAGCCAAAAGCCTGCATATTGTCTGCATATATGACTCCTTATAATGTCGATTTAATTAAGGCCTTTACTTAGATTGAGACAAGGCAAACCTTTCTGAACAGAGTTGATCATTTGACAACAACACGCTACTGTTTACCCTCCTTCACTGTCATCAGGACATGTCTGATTTGGTAACTTTGGCATAACCCATCCAAAATGAGTTAATACATAGCTACAAATTTATATTTAAAGCAAAACGTTTCGTGTAAGAATTCATCTGGTTCTTTTTTCACTTTCTCGCTCCTCTTTTGCTGTCAGAGCACCCTTTGATTCACTTTCTCATATTCTGATTGCTTGTAGACAGTTTGAAAATATTTATTCTCTGTCAAACTTTAATTTTCTCCTTAAACATGTAAATGGTTTTCACTAGAAGTTACAAGCTGCAGGCTGTGACAGTTCCACGTACCTCTCCTTCGCCTCTGCGGCTCTGTCCCTCTGCCGTCTGTTTTTGAACCAGTTGCTGACCTGCGTCGTGGTCAGTCCTGTGGCCTCGGCCAGCTCCCTCTTTTCCCGCGGGGACGGGTAAGGGTTATGCGTGTACCACTCTCTCAGGACTCCCCTGGACTTCTCCTTAAAGCAGTAGCTTGTCTCCTCGCCGTCCCATATCGTGCGGGGCAGCGGGAATTTCCTTCGCACCCGGTACTTCCCTACCGCTCCGAGCGGCCGGCCTCGCAGCTTCTCCGCCTCCACGTAATGCGCTTTCAGCCAGAGCTGCTGCAGCTTCGGGTGGTTGTGCGGTGAAAACTGGTGGCTCTCTAGGATCTTATAAAGCTCTCTGAAGTTCCCCCGGTGAAAGGCCACCACCGCCTTGGCTTTGAGGACGCTTTCGTTCTTGTGGAGGTGATCACAAGCGGGCAGAGACCACAGGAAGCGGCCGAGCCTCTCCAGGTTTCCTCCCTGCTGCAACACCTCGCAAACGCACGCCACTTGCTCCTGCGTAAACCCGAAGGACGGTAATATAGACATGATGTCCGAGCTCGCTGCTCCGCCCGAAACGTTGATATCCAAAGCGATGGCTGTTGTTCAGTTCGTCTATAGTTGTTTTATAGTCTCGTCTCGCAGTCCAATCCAGCGCAATCCTTCCGCGCAGCACGGGCCTATAGGCTATCCACTCCACTCCAGCCCCTGATGCGCGCAGCAGATTGGGATGTTGATTGTTGGGACAATTTGTTCCTGTTGGAGATATGTCAGGCTTAAAGGGAGCCTGTGCGTTTCGGTGATTGGCTCTCCCTCTGCCCTGCACCCTGTACAGCAGAGCAGGACTGAGTTTGCAGCTCCGTTTCCTCCCCAGAGGCAGTGCGTCAGGGGCTGAAATAGGAGCGCTCCCACCTCCCGCCCCCACAGTCCCTCTCCCGCTTCAGCTGAGGGAGCAGAGCAGCACCTAAACACTAATCAATTATTACAGACCTCTTAAAAAGCCGTATTAACGTATTCTGAATATACATCTTCTTTAAATGGAGACTAGACTTTCCACGTGGGACAACCCACACAATGCTTCTCCACACACTAGTAAACCCACAAAAACACAACGCTTTTGTGAAGAGAAAGTTTATTTAAGTTTAGTAAGTAGTGAAAGACCTTTAAATCAAACAGCATATTAATCAGTAATGAACAACAGCTTACATGGACTGTTTTCATAAAAAGTAGTTCATACAAATTTAAAATCATATTTTGTGTTGTTTTTATTTTGTGTTGTTTTACCAATTGGGGAGTGTTTTTTTTTTTTAATCATCACTCCATATTGTGGAGGACGAGCACCTTATAATTACATGCATATTACGCGTTTTGTTGTATTTTAACCTTTGATGGTCTATTAATTACGGAAGCCGTTTATTTTACGAGGTGATATAATTTAATAAGTTCCGATGATAGCTGGGTCCATTACGTGCCATTACGCACATTTTTATATGAGGAACCTACTACCTGCCAAACGTGTTATGGGCCATAGACCACCGGTAGGAAACCAGCCACTTAAGTGTGTGTGTGTGTGTGTGCGTGTGTGTGTGTGTGTGTGTGTGTGTGTGTGCGCGCGCGTGTGTGCGTGTGCGCGCGCTCGCGAGAGAGAGAGAGGGGCTGATATGAAATGCCACATGGTCCAAGCTTGCAAGAAAATTTGCCAAACATCTTAAGGATTGAGAGGAATAATAGGCAAACACATAAATTCAGCTGCTCACAAATCCAACACTTTAAGTATAAAGTGACAAAATGAGGAAGTTTCAGAATTTAGACATAGCCTGGATATATTCAGGCTTTTGGCGTAAAGCTTCAATTTTGGTTATCCGGGTGAATTTGAAAATGTGTCTTGTTACCAGGACAAATAAGAGACTCGATTTGTTTCGTGCTTATTTCTGCATCATGTTTTTGAAGAGCTCGCTCCAGCATGTAGGCTACATTTATATTTCAAGGCTTAGACGGGCACCGCACTGGCTCCAGTGTTTTCTGTGGGGTGAAACACTAAACCAATCCATTAGTAAATGAGTTCTCTGCGACACTGGTTCTTGGTGGGGCAGTGGTTGGTTTGAGCCATATAGATCACATTTCTTTATCTGCAAAAGAGTCTGAAACTGAACTCCCCGTCAATGTGTTATATGGAACAAGATTCTGCTTAGAAAGGAATATTTAACCGAAAACAATTTCATCCTAAACGTTTTAAAGGTTGGCCTTTTTGCTAAATGATTTTTATTGTAAGGATAAAATGCTTTGAGCCTTTGTTTTTGTGCTGGCGAACACCTGAAAAAACAAAGCAATACAGGTCTCAAGAGCTTCACTTTTGAATAAATTGTATTTGTAATTCATCCCGTACGAATTTATGGATACATTAGTTGGAGAAACAAAACATTTGAATGTTAGGGGATGTGAGCAAATGTTCAAACTACTGAAAAAATACATTTTAAATCAAGACTGTCGGTTAAACCGCTCAAATCAGGCCATACGATTATTTGTTGGCTATGGTCCATTTTAAGTTGTGTAAACTAAATATAAAAAACTAAATATAAAAAATTAAATACTGCAGGGAAAACTTGATCATATGTCCACTTTTTGTTTTTGCAAATTTCGTTCAGATATAACAAATAAAGCTAATTTCCTCCTGAATGGGCTGCAGATCTCTCGTCGTGCTGAAATTAAAGTTTAGCAACAGGAAACATCACATTCTTGGTTGAAAGCCACCTTAACACCTTTTATTTTTTCCATTCAGATTGTTTTCACTTTTTAGAATAAGTGCCTACTGCTTTAACAGGATTAAAAAAAAAAAGAAAAAAAAAAAAAAGAACGTAACTATAGGATATTATGGCGTAACGATCAACAGCCATTAAACTTCATTTTCATGTTTTTTTAGGCAGCATGGGGTAAATAATAGTGGTATATTGCAGGAAAAAGGCTGAAAGAGAAGCCCCTGATATAAATTTGGAAGTAGGTGGACGCACAGGCTGAGGTCTCGAGCTGCTCTCGGGCTGTGTAAAACCTCAGTGCTTCAGTAAATGAGCTGTCTGATGAGCGGCTCTCGGGTTTCTCTAATATCTCTACCACATTGCGCCGCGCCTCCTCCTTTAACCCGAGCAGCCCGGGGGGCGAGATTATTTCAAGATGTGGACTCTCCGCCTCTGCCACGGCCAGTGCTGGGCTCCTCAGACCCCGACAAGTAATGCAATACTTAGGCGAGCTATTACTCGTTACTCCTCTCAAAAAGGAACTTCCAGGGTGCAGGGTTTCTTTTTCTCCCAAAACTGTCTCCTGCTCAGGGCGTCTAAAAATGCACAAACTTTCAGTAATTGCCTTTTTGTAAAAAATCAAGGAGTGAGAATGTTTTCACCCTAAAAACAAACCTATTGACATTTGTCAATAAAATGGTTTAATGTGTTTGAGCGAGAAATTAGGCCGTTTTACGCATTTTGAATTATTCCACCTCAAGACTGCATTTGGACCTGAATATTTATTCATTAGCCTATATTCATAGTAGCGATATTTACTACATGTATGCACATTTGGGAAAAAGACATGAAAGGAAGCGGTGACACTCCAGTACAGGACGAGAGAATGAGAGAAAGAAATGGCTCAACTCAAAACAGGAGAAAACACTTCATAAAAATGTCATCATCAAAAAGACTTTGTTTCCTATTGGAGATTTTCTGTTCTTTTTTTTTTTTTGAATATGGAGAAAAATTGAAACGAGCAATGGTTCACTGGACAGCTGGTTTTCACTCTATCTAAATCCAAAGTGCTATTTCAGCTGTATGGTGTGGAACAAAGCGGATACTGTTCAAATGAAGTGAAAAATGTCACATTTAGTCTCCAGGGGTGTGCGTGTGCTTTCAGTTTTATTTTAAGGGTAGACTTTAGTGACATATATTCAGAGGAAATTTCTCACTACATAAAAAAAATTAATTCTTTAAAGCATATATTATTCAAAACGTAAAAATCAACAACAGCCTTAATTTATTAGTCGATTTTTAAAAACACTCACGTATAGGCCTCAGAGAAAAGTCACATTTTTGACCATAATTTTGAAAAACTCCGTGTTTAGCAGCAAATTAATGAATATAATCAACACTTTGTCATTGTCTTGGAGTTTCTGTTTAATTCAAGATGTCCTAAATGTGTCTTTAATTAAGCGTTAAAGCGGTTTATTCGTGAAGTGAACAGCAGTTAAAAAAAAGGCAGCTCCTTCTCTCAAAACAAAACACAACTGTTGACATGAGTGAGTTAAATGAAATTGGAGCTGCAATTATCAGCTTAACAGAGTTTCCTGTCATGTTGGAAAATTAGACCTGGTACAAGTGCACTGGGGTTAGCCCCCCATCAAAATCATTACGCATTTCCTCAGAGGACCACCTCCACAAATACGCAATTACGGCCCTGGCTTTTACAGTGCTCTGCTCGGTAAACACGCCTGGGGCATATAAATGAGCGCATTTATGTTGGAGAAACTCTCTTTTTTAATGGCTGCGGGGCTTGTGCAAATAAACAAACCGAGGCTGGCAGACAATAAACAAACAAAAGGAATTCAGACGGGATGCGCAGCTACCATGTGTGCCTTCTGGCAGGGAGGGGGCGCCATGACAATGCTGTCATTACAAGTCCAAATGTAACTCCTGAGAGGATGAGTTGTTATTCATGTTGTGAAGTCGCACAGTTGTGCAGCAGGTGTGTGTGTCCATGATCTTCACTGGTCATTTCAGTCCTCATCTACTCTGCTCCCGTTACAAAGTGGTGTTTTTCTGTTTGGGAAATACCTTTGACCACTGTGGTGCTGCCTCCCAGCTGCTGTCCTGTGTGTGTGTGTGTGTGTGTCTCTCTCTCTGTGTGTGTGTGTGTGTGTGTGTGTGTGTGTGTGTGTGTGTGTGTGTGTGTGTGTGTGAGTGCATCACACTCAGACTCACACACACACACACGCACGCACGCACGCACTTTAAACTGTCATTATGCTTTCTGTCCTTGTAGTCTGGAACAAACCTCATGCTGCAAGGGCACAATCCCCTTGCCACCCTGGATGAGGGAGCAGACATGTGCACAAACCTTCAACTCTGCCAAGCAACAACTAAAAAGGTTAAAGGACAGACATTTATTTCACTTCTTCACATAAACACCACCACGTCCTTCTCATAGCGAAGTTGCAGCCCACAGACTTTGTCTCTGTCAGGACCGAGCTGGGCCAGTAGTGGTGGGTCTGTGTGAGCAGGCTGGTACCCGCTGACCCCTGCCCTCTCATTAGTGGGATGTGGAGCAGTGGAGTACCGTGCTCCCCAGGTCATGTTACATATGGCTTGCAGTCTGCTGCGCCGCATTAAATGTCAGCTTTGAAACCATCTGAAAGATCAGAGGTCAGTGTTTTTAATAAGGCCAGAGTTCTGGGGGAGTTCCCTCCTTTTTACTGCACACCCGAGTATGTTTTACGTTGCATGTTTAAAACTGTGGACAAAATGATCCACTTAGATATGGGGATGTCCTGGTTTTAAAGGAAGCAATAAAACTTTGAAATCTGTGAACATCACGCTGTAGAAATCCTTCTTCAAAATTTACAACACAGCATCATTGTCCATGGCATCAGTTGTGCTTCTTTTCTGTCTAATTTGCAGGCACAATACACAAAGGTGGAATTTGGAGTTTTCTGTGCCCCCCTCCCCGTGAGACCCACAGACCATGGGCTCCTACTGCAAATGGGATATTGTTCCGGGCTCCAACAAAGCTGTTTTCACCCTCTTCAATATTACAGGAGGAGTTACCTGATACCCAACAATCAGCTAATCCACTGCCCATGGCGACGAGGTCACCTGTGCTCAGGTAACTTTATCCTGGTTGCCTGCCTCTCCCTCCCTTTCCCGCTAGTCTCTGCCATTTTTTCTTCCCTCCCTCTCTGTGCCTCAACAGTGAGCACAGACAAACAGCCTCTGTTTATTTAGGTCATCAGTTAGATCATATATAACTCCTGTAGCCAGGATCCGCCGAGAGGACGACTCCTATAATCCACCACAGACACGCTGGGAATAAAATAAAATCCCCCGCTGTTCATCCATTTGTCAAACTTTGTCTGCATCTTATCTCGCCTTGCTGGTTTGACCAGGTGCCCACTGCGTGAACAAGTACTAGGTGGAAATTTATGAACTCAGAGAATCCCCTCAAGCCACGAGAGAAGCTGAGGCTCTTTTCTGGATAGAGACTCGGTATCTGTGAGTGACAGCACCTCAGATTCATTCTTCCACATGTTGAAGTAGGTTGGGTGGGTGGGTGGGAGGGAGTTTGGCCTTAGCTCAGGGAAAAGACCATTGGATTGGACTGAGCTGTAGAGAGCTGCAGACCCCCCACCCAAAAGGAGCTTTACCTCTGGAAATCTCATTGCTGTTTATTTGAATTACAGGGGCTGAGATGAGAAAAGGAGGCCTAATGAACTCCAGGTTGTCGGGCATGTGCAAACGATCACTGCAGGTTTCCAGAGAGCTGCACCAGGCTTGCTGGATTACAGCATGCCAGTCTCCCCTCATCCTCAAAATTTGGCTACATAGGACTCTAAAAGGTTGGGAGGACATGTGCTTTTTGTCTGTCATAAACGTACATCCATTACTGGCATGTTGTGTCACTAAAATCTTGGAAAAAAGAGATCATTCCATAATATTATCATCTTGAAGTTAAATCTGTGATCAAAAATATCAGTTTTATGTTTTTATAAATATAAACTTTTATTGCAGTATGGAGATTTAGAAAAATACATTCACATAATTTCAGATAACAAACATATATTTCAAACTAAGATTTAAAAAAAAAAAAAAAAAAAAAAAGACCATTAATTTGACTATTTGCCCACAACTCATTTTTGGTTTCTGACATTAAAGCACTGAGGAAACTTTCACTGAAATGTTCACTCGACAGGATCACATCATGGATCCTGACAAAAGAAAAGTGTTCCTGCTCCGCCAGCCTGAAGACATGTGATGCACCGATAAATGCGTGTGGTTTGAGTTGGCTGTGAGGTTGAAATGTTCTATTATGGTCATGTATGAAAGCAAGAACTTGTAGCCTCCTGTTGTGAGAAGCGGTAGACACACTTGACAAATGGGCTCCGCGCTCGCATGTCTTTCCCTCAACTGACACCCAACAAATGTGCCAGCGATGGCGGCGGTGGTAAATCTCTGAAGCTGCTGTGTTGCTGCCTGCACACCAACATGAGGGCTACAGTACAGCTGAGCTAACCTTTAGTGTTATTCACAAAACAAAAGTAAAAGGCACTAGTGTCCAAAACATTATGATACCATGCAAAGAGTAATCGTTACAATCCATCTTTGTTTTAAAGCTGGGACTGTAAAATATTCTTTGTCCTCTTAGTCACGTCTAACTTCTGTCCCTTTGTTCTTCATACTTTTCATACACACTGTAGTTGTTTGCATCTGGCTTTAACGAAAAATATCATTAATGGTCGCCAACATTTGGACAGAACATCAAAATGAAACATGATATAGTACAGCATCATCACATCTAGTACATATTGTGAGCTGCAGCATGATAAACAACATGTGAACCGGCAGCGTGACCTTCTGATCATCATTCATATCTTGGTCTCACGGGCTGATGACGAGACTTGAAATAGGAGTCGTTGCTGAGATGGTGCACATTTGTTGAGTTGTGTCACACATGACAAACTCTCCAACAGAGAGGCTGTTTGAAACATGCCCATTGTAATGTTGTTATGGTAGTGCAAATGCCAAAACAGAGCAATGCCATTGTGTGTGTTAAGTAGCAGAAAGGCACATTCGTCTTAACTCGTTTCCCTTATTCAACTCTCTAAATTTCATTTGGTATGATATAAAGCACAAAAGCAAGGTTTTGCAGTGACTTGAGAGGCATTTAGAGAATTTATAGTGCTTACTGAAGGACACTTTTTTTTTTTTCTAAATCAGCAGCTTTGTGTGTTTATTGACCTATTCTCTGTACGTGTGCGCAGTCCTTCAGTCAAGCAGTTGCTGTTTCACTGACCATTTTCATAGAGGCTCTCTCTCCCTCCTCCCCCCCCACAGAATGACCTTTTTGGTTTGACCCAGATGACGCATTTAGTTTGGAGGAACATCCTGGTCACATGACTCGAGGCATTCCAGCACCTGCTTCTGCAGATCAAATCCACTCAATGGGAAGTAGCAGGTGTTGCCTATAAAAATGCACATTTAAACATGGCTCAAACACATCCAGCCACTTCTTCTGTTCGCACATAACGGTCACAATGTTTCGTCGTACAAACGGGGATTTTAAAACAGACTTTTTAAATTTTTATGATAAACTGATAAAGCCGGCCCACGGGGCTCCTCGCTGACTAGAGTGCATTGTAAAAGTCAAAATGAACGCAAATAATTTAACATTTAAAAGGAAATGAATGGTTAAAAAACACACACGCACACACACGCACACACAAAAGTAAAAAGATTCATCATATCGCTGCTCGGGCGGACACGAGTGCTTCTGCGAGGGGAGAGGTTTGAGGTTAAAGGTCATCCATGTCCTCATCCATCTGCACTGTCTGTAGTTTGGCCAGCTCCTTCCCCTCCGCAGCCTCCATCTCCCCGCACATCGCCCGCACCATTTCATTCATGCCTGCTGAACCCGAGCCGTCCACCTTGTTCCCCGAAAGGTTCATGTAGTTGCTGTTCATGCCGGGGCCCATCAGGTGTGAGGACGGGGCCCCTCGGACCTCGTGGCCCCCGAGGTACTCTGAGGGCTGGAGGTGGTGGTTGCTCGGGTCTGTTTGAGCCATCAGGGGCGTGCTGACAGTGAGGGTGGTGTAGACCTCTGGCTCGGGGCTGGACGAGCTGACAGCGGTCACCTCGGTGGTGGAGGTGGGACCTTGGCTGGAGGAGATCTCCTCTGAGTTGGGTGTGGTGTAGCTGATCTGACCGCTGGGGTCCAAGTGGAGCCCGTGGTGGTACGAGGAGTAAACACCTCCCTCCAGAGGCTCCTTCTTGATGGAGGGCTGGCCGGCGTTGCTCATGCTGTAGAGGACTGTACTGTGATGCAGAGATGTCATGGTCAGCTTGTCCTGCTGCTGGAATGAGTCGTCACTGGAGGAGCTCACTGCTACATTATTCAGCGCCATGGTACCTGTGGTTGACCAAACAACAGAGAAAAAACATTTAGCATGTCCACCTTCCACATGACGACAGTAGATCCCATTCCTCCCGTTCGATCCCCTTTTCACTTCTCACAGTATTATGCGTTTCATTTACAGGAGGCCTTGGCCCCAGGATTGCTGTTGTGTGTCTCGCACACTTTTTGCTCTTTAAGCTCGGCCCCAAAATGCCCCAGAGAACAAATACAATAGTCTGCTAGGACTCAACAGCAAGCTGCAATTTTCTGGGTTTTTTCTTAGTATTCATCCCAGTGTAGATTCTCTGCTTTATGTCAAAGTAAGTGCTCTAATGACTTATTCCCTGTTAGTGTGTTTCATGGCCCCTGATTGTCCAAAACACATTTCCCCTCCGTGCTCTGGAGATCAAGAGTGTAATGATGATGAGTGATGGCGACTTCAGAGCTTGTTTTTATTCATCTCTGGGGTTTTAAAAGGACCACCACTTCTATATATATATATATATATATATGTGTATGTGTGTGTGTGTGTGTGTGTGTGTGTGTGTGTGTGTGTGTGTGTGTGTGTGCGTGCGTGTGCGTGTGTCCCTTCCCTATTTCTTCTGCTCTGTGTTATGAGTAGAATCAGCCCCTTGGGCTGTGGCCCAAACACAGACAAGCCAATAAAGCAGCTCAGATATATTGGGTGGGCGCAGTAGAGACCTGTTGACAAACCACCAGGGACATGCAGCATTGCACTGGAACATTTAAGGAGGGCGAAGGTCAACACTGACCTGTTGTCAAGCGAGGAGATATAAGCTGTAACATCTACTGTGTGATGTAAATGTACAGTGCATTAAATTTAGTGACGGATGTGATTTTTGTATTTTTAGGGTCTAAAGGCTCCAATAATGTTACAGAATTTCATCACAGCAAATTTAACTGATCCAATGAGTAAAGTGAACAGTGAAATGTCTTCTCTCCTTTACTATTTATCCTTTATCTACTTAATTATAACAACATCTCCCATTCTTATTATGAGCACAAATATATTTGTTAAAAAATATAGTTTGAGTGTATCATTTTGTCCATTTTAACTTAGTGTGTTACTATATATTATTTAACTAAACATCACAACAGATATATTAAAGGCAAATAAGTAAACTTTTAAAATGTAATAATGTTCCCACCTTGTTGTGTAATTGTTGAGGATGAAGAGGCAGAAGAGAGCTGCAGGGGAGGAAGACCTACGTCGTTGCTGAGTAATGAGCTGCCATCGCTGTCAGAAACTCCACTTGGTACCTGGACGAGACTGTAGCCACCCAGCTGGAGAGCTCCTGAAGGCGAGCTGAACGTCAGCACAGAGGAGCCTCCATTCTGGGCCGCCATGGTGTGAACCCCCTCCAGCTTCACCTCAGCCCCGTTCACACAGCCAGAGTAGGAGGCGTACTGCAGGGTGGACTCCTCAGCACTGCCCAGTCCTTTCTCCTGTCCTGTCTGCATCTGCATGTCCACTCCAGAGTTCCCCAGCAGCACACCTCCGGATGGCCTCAGAGGGTTGAACGCCAAAGGCTGGATGCCCAAATTTAGCCCGTTGAAGAGGATGTTACCAGGTGAGTGCAGGTAAGACGAGCCACCATTGTGAAACACGGTGGAGGACATGTTATGGCTCACTAGACTTCCGTTGTAGAGGCCACTACTGCTGGATCCAGGGGGCATCTTAATGTCCCCGATCT